>NW_028327176.1:140451002-141146875 GCF_987537825.1 Furipterus horrens | reverse complement strand
AAAATAAGTCTTAACAAATTCAAGAAGATTGAAATCATATCAAGCATTTTTTTGAATCATGAAACCATAAAAATTTTAGGAGAAAACATAGGCAGTAAAATATCAGACATCTCATATAGCAATATTTTTGCTGATATATCTCCTAGGGCAAGGGATATAAAGGAAATAAAAAACAAATAGTACTACATCAATATAAAAAGCTTCTGCACAGCAAAAGAACCCATCAATGAAATGAAAAGGAACCCACTGTATGGGAGAACATATTCACCAATGATACATCTGATATGGGGCTAATTTCCAAAATATGTAAAGAATTTATACAACTCAACACCAGAAAGACAAACAACTCTCATTAAAAAATGGGGAAAGGACCTGAATCATCATTTCTCCAAGAAGACAAATGCATGGCCAATAGATATGAGAGGTCTGTCCATAAAGTATCCAGCCATGTAATATGAAAAATAGACCTTCATTGAAGAAGATACAAGAAACATTGTACATAGGACAATGACACCTGAGTCCATTTCAAAGTTGGCACCTTGGGACCTCACACAGTTCTCCCAGTGTCTCTTCCACTGATCAAAACACTCAGCAAAATCTTTTGGCATTGCCATCAGCTGCCCTATCATATTTTCCTGAATCTCATAAACAGTCTGAAACCTCTTCCCTTTCAAAGGTGCTTTTAGTTTTGGGAAAAAGAAGAAGTCACAGGGTGCCAAATCTGGGCTGTAGGGGGGATGAGTCAGCTGGGTGATTTGATGTTTCACCAAAAATCTTCACAAGACATGATGCATGAGCAGGAACATTGTCATGATGAAGCTCCCAATCATCAGTTGCCCATAGCTGTGGCCATTTTCATCATATTGCATCTCTCATCTGACAAAGAACATTGAGGTACTACTCCTTATTCATTGTTTGGCCTGGAGGGATGTATTTGTGATGGACAACACCTTCCTAATAAAAAAACACAGTTAACATGGTCTATATCTTGCTGCGACTTTGCCACACCTTCTTCAGGTGTGGAGAATCAGGCAACTTCCATTGAGATGACTGGGTGCCTCCATTTCTGGATCATAGCCATAGACCCATGATTACCTCTGGTTATGACCTTCTTGAGGAAATCTGGTTCATTAGTAGCAGTTTGAATCAAGTCATTAGCAAGTGTAGCACAATGTTCCTTCTGCTTTGGTAGCAGAAGCCATAGAACAAATTTTGCCATTACAGTTCTTACATAGTCATATCACTGATCTTTGTTGATTGCAGCCCATATACATTCAACATTCTCAGGTGATCTGCTTGTTGCAGGCCTTCCAAATGTGGATCACTTTCCACAGATTCTCGACCATCTTTGAGCAGTTGTATCCCATTTTTATTTGTGCTGCATTCATTGCATTATCACTGAAAGCCTTCTGAATCATCTGAATAATTTCTACAGAGTAATGCTCAAGCTTAATGCAAAATTTGATGCAGATTCATTGCTCTATTTGCTCAGTCATTTTGAATGTGATGGCCACACAATACACATGCTCAATCAATGGCGTCTACCACCCTCACTC
The DNA here is from genome assembly GCF_987537825.1 of Furipterus horrens. Taxonomy (NCBI): domain Eukaryota; kingdom Metazoa; phylum Chordata; class Mammalia; order Chiroptera; family Furipteridae; genus Furipterus; species Furipterus horrens. The sequence goes on along the minus strand of NW_028327176.1, from coordinate 141,145,319 downwards.
ACTAGCGCAGTGAAGTTGTCATTGATTACGCATGTGCATTCCAGTCCACTCTTCTTGGCTGCCAAGTTACATCAATGTCACACAAACCATTCTGTTATACTAACAATGGCTGAACTTTTTCTAGACAGACCTATGAAAAGTACTCAACATTCCTGATCATCAGAGAGATGCAAATTAAAACTACACTGAGATATCACCTCACACCTGCCAGAATGGCTACCATCAATCGCACTTCTGGGAATATATTTTAAGAATTCTGTAACACTAATCAGAAAAAAATATATGCACCCCTATGTTCATAGCAGCATTATTTACAATAGCCAAGATCTGGAAATAGCCCAAGTGTCCATCAGTAGGTGAGTGGGTAAAATAGCTGTGGTATAGTCACACAATAAAATACTATGCAGCAGTAAAAAGGAAGGAATTCTTATCCTTTGCAACAGCATGGATGGACCTGGAGATTATTATGCTAAGCAAAATAAGTCAGTCAGAGAAAGACAAATACCATATGATCTCATTCATATGTGCAATCTAATGAACAAAATAAATGGATGAAAACATAAATAAAACCAGAGGCATGGATACATGGAACAGACTGACAGATCTCAGAGGGGAGGCAGTGGGGGGTTGGAAGAGATTAGCCAAAGGACATATATACATATATACGTAGCTCATAAACACAAACAACAATATGGTGAAGACTGAGGGTGGGGGGCTGGGTGGAGGGGGAAAGTGGGGGACATCTGTAATAGTGTCAGCAATAAAAAAAATTCCTGAAAAACAATATATAAACTGAATTTTTGTAAAATGATACTTTAAGTGACCTAGAGGGATTTTTTTTTTCAGATTTAATGTGTTTTATTGATTAAAATATTACATTTGTGCCAATTTCCCTTCCCTCTGCTCCCCTCCACCCGGTGGCCCCCCTCCCTCCAGTTGTCCCCCCCTTTTAGATTATGTCCATTAGTTGTGCATACAGTTCCTCCCAATCTCTCTCCGTCTATTCCATTCCCTCCTACCATGATCCCCAATTTCTATATCATCTCCCTCCCTCTCCCCACTCCCCCTCCCTGTTGACCTCCCCCCACTATGCTTCCCTTACCCACAGTTCCTTTTCTACTCTCGTTGCCTGTTTCGTTTGCCTTTGTTTCATCTCCCTAGCTTCTGTTTTTTAAACCAGTCCCTTTAACATCTCATATAACAGTGGTTTGGATCTAATGAACTCTTTCAGTTTTATTTTGTCCTGGAAACACTTTCTCTGTCCTTCTATTCTGAATGACAATTTTGCTGGATAGAGTATTCGTGGTTGTAGGTTTTGGATTTTCATTACTTTGAATATTTCCTGCCAGTCCCTTCTTGCCTGTAGTGTTTCCCTTGAGAAGTCAGCTGATAGTCTAATTGGGACCCCTTTGTACATAATTCTTTTCTTCTCTCTTGCTGCTTTTAAGATTCTCTCTTTATCCTTAATTTTTGACATTTTGATTATAATGTGTCTTGGAGTGGTTCTCCCTGGGTCCAGTCTCTTGGGAACTCTCCTTGCTTCCTGGACCTGCATGTCTATTCCCTTCCCCAAGTCTGGGAAGTTCTCCTTTATTATATTTTCACTCAATTTTTCAAGTTCTAGTTCATCTTCCTCATTCTCTGGCAAACCAATGATTCTTATGTTGGGCCTTTTATAGCTGTCCCAGAGGTTTCTGATCCTCTCATTGTTGCTTGCCATTTCCTCTCGCTGCATTGGTTGACTGCTTGTTCCTTCTCCATATTCCAGTTTGTTGAAATGAACTCTGGATTCCTCACCATCTGTCTCGTATGCTGTTTTGTTCCTTTCGTTATGAAAGTTTTTCGCTTCTTTCATATCTTTTTCCTGCTCTTTTGTGAATTCTGTAAGCCACCTGATAACAATGGCCCAGAACTGAGCCTCTGACAGGTTTCTTATCTGTTCATCTGTCAGGTTCTCTATCTGCTGTCTGGTGAGTTGTGCCACCGGGATCTCTATATTTGTCTGCCACATTTTGACAGATGCGTTTTGTTTTCCTGGGCTGGCTGTCGGGGGCAGTGCCTGTGTACACGTCACAAATCAGCGACCGGCCGGCGCCTGCTTGTCCGCGACCTATTTCGCAGCCCTGTGGTGCTTTCTGTGGGGGCGGGGGTCCCAGATGGATTCACACGGTTATTCAGCTAGGAGACCGGGATCCGTCCTCCCGCCCCCCTGGGCCTCACTGTTCAAGGCGATGCTGCGGCTGCTCCCCAGCGCCCGGAGTCGCACACGCCAGGGGCTTGATTGGAGTCGCGCACGCCAGGGGGTTGATTGCCTCCCGGATTTTTCGCTGCCCCGCCCGCCGCTCCGCAAACAGCTTTGCCTTCTTTAACTCTTACCTGCCCAAATGGCACCGCTGGTTTATAACTTCATATGTTGGGCTTCCGTGTAGTTTTATTTTCTGGAATTTCTAGTTATCCTTTGTTTTGAAGTAGTTGTATTCCTCTATAGTTGTAGAGGAAGACCTAGCGTGTCCGTCTAAGCCTCCATCTTGGCCGGAAGTCTCTGTCATTAGTTTTTCAAAGAGGTTTTCTATCCCTTGTTCTTCTTCTCCTGGAATTCCTATGATATGGATATTATTACATTTTATGTTATCCTGCAGCTGTCTTAGAACCTCTTCAGTCTTGTTCAGTCTTTTTTCATTTCGTTGCACTGTCTGGGAATTTCTGTCTACATTGTCTTCCAGCTCGCTGATCCGATCTTCTGCTTCCTCTAGCCTGCTTTTAATTCCTTTTACTGTGTTCTTCAATTCAGAGATTGTATTCTTCATTTCCTCCTGGCTCTTATTGATAGCTTCCATGTCCTTTTTCATGCTGGTGTAATTCTTAGTAAGTTCCTTGTAGTTTTTCTGGAGTTCTCTGTAGTTTTCCTGAAGTTGTTTGTAGTTTCCACTGAGCTCATTGAGCTTCTCCATAATCCATGCTTTCAATTCCATATCTGATAATTTGCTCCCCTCTATTTCATTTAGCACTCTTTCTGGGGATTCTACCTTTCCTTTTGATGGGGGTTGTTTCTCTGTCTCCCCATATTTGTGACTCATATTGTTTGTTGGTGCTTCTTAGAATGATCTGCACTTCCTGGATCTGCCCCTGGTGGCATCAGATCCTGTACCAGTCTGGGCCTAGGCAGCCTGTTGGAGACTTCCAGGGATCTACTGCCTTTGTCTGTCTTCTTTAGTTGTTAATCTACTCAATCTGTGATTAGCCATCAGGTTTAAGGACTGTGGTTGTGGTGGCTTAATTCCTGTAGGCAGGGCTTTTGCTTCCCCTTAGGCTGATGCCACTTGGAAGGGAATGGTCTGCCTGCAGCACTGGGTATGAGTCAGCACTGGGAGCTGGTCAGCTGCTCCCCTAGTTCTCCCCTCCAAGCCACCACATCAAACTCACCCCAAGCGTCTCCAGTCCTCTCTGCCTTCCCTCTGCTTGAGACCAGGGTAAGTGGGGCAAAATATTTTTGTATGTGATCCACTTAAGAGCTCTTTTTCTCCTGCTGTTTCTCTCCAGCTAGCAAGAAACCCTGTGGATTTTCACTTTTCTCAGCTGATTACTATTTTATTTTCCACTCTGTTGCTGTAGGCTGGGAAGCTCAGCTGGAGGTTTAGACCCTGCCCTTCTCAGGGGGAATCCCCGGCTGCTGAGCTGTTTCTCAGTCCCTTCAGCTGCCACCCGTGGGAGCCCAGCCAGCCCTTCTGCGTCTTCGCACTCCCTATTGGTCACATTGTGATCTAGCAGCCTTTTCTGTCTCTCCGTGGTTATAAGACTTCTCTCCAGCTACTGTTTGGTTGGTTATTCCAGATGATTTCTCCAAAATTAAGTTGTAAATTCAGACTAGTTCTAGGAGGAAGTTAGTGTAGCTTCCACTTACTCCTCCACCATCTTGTTTCTTGTCCTGTGATTCTGAACACAGTGCTTCATAAGAGTTGTGCCCAATAAATGTTGCTTTATTGAATAATTAAATAATTAAAAAGTGAGATTTTATTCTAGGTGGTGATTTTGCATTTAAAGTTATTTAACATTTGTCATAAAGAAAATTGAAAACAAGATAAATCAACTATGAACCTAAATACTAGCCACCATCAACTCGTTTCTTTTTAAGTCATCAAAGGTTAAAGATGGACATTTCTCCTATGATTAACTAGAATTAGTTTTTTTTTTCTAGTTTAAAGTTGAAAAGTCTATGTAAAACTATATTTGATGCTTCAAAGTGAAGAGATTAATGTACTAATTTATTTTAAAAGGATTTATAATTAGTGGAGGCTAAATGCAATACTGTTTAAGTAAGATATATTACTTTAAAGAACCATGTAATTTAGAAGACTAGATATGGTTTCAACTTAGGTGACTTTCTCTAAAACATGTTTACTGTTTTCTCTGTACAGAAGTCCAATCAGTTACTTTTTACTTAGATAAAATCATGGTCATTTCTAGAAGACATTTATTGCAGAAATTTAGTTAGTTCATTCACTCAAAAATTTATTGTCATGTCATGATACATATCATTATTGGCAACACAGGAGGTGGGCACAAAAACTGCAACTCTTATTCATCACTTTAAGGCTCCTCTCTAGACTTTCTAAAAACCCACCCTCTTAAACATTATAGATAGACATTATAAAGAAAAAAATCATTACAACTTTGAATTTGAAAGTTTGCCATCTCTACCTTCAGTTGATTCTCCATTGTACAATGTCTCCAGGTCACATACCCTGTTGAAGCCAATGCTAGCTGGGTGTTCTTGTCCAGTAAGATAGGTTTCTGTAACCCATGAAAAATAGGATCATTTCACACCATCTTATGTTCTCCTCAGTGTAGGTGGACCCACTCTAGTACATTGGGAATAATTGCAAAAAACATAGCTTAAATATAAATTTCAGAAAGTGGCACACAATAACATGCATATGCAATTTAGTCTCATTTCATCTAGTTGTTTTTGAACTCAAGATTGACTTTTTTTTAAGGGGCAGGTAGGCACTGTTCTTACCTAACATAATAGAGATTGATTCCCTTTACAAAATCCCTTTTTACAGTAGATTGTTATAATAACGGCCTCTAAAGTAGAATGCCATTGCACGACCATGCCATTTGCGATGTGATGCTTCTACTGTTGAGAGGTGGAATTTATGTCTCCACCCTGTTGAATCTGGGCTTTGACCAACAGAATGTGGCAGAAGTGAAAACTGTACAAGTTCCAGAGCCTAGGTCTCAAGTCATTCTGAAGATTCTGCCTTTATTTCTTTGGAACCATGAGACCACAAGGTTGTGTAGAACCCTGAAATGAAAGACCATATGGTGAGGGAGTTCCAGTGGCCCCAGCTAGTGGTCAGCACTAACTGCCAGACATGGAGTATGGCCACATTGCAATATCTAGCCCAGGCCAGTTGCACATGTGAGCCCAGCCAAGACCAGCAGAAGAACCACCCCATGAACCTACAGAATGATGAGAAATGATATATTGTTTTGGTGTTAAGCTACTAAGTGCTGGTGTTAGATAGATAGATACCTGATACACTGATGAAATATAAAAAAACTAACACATCAGAAACATCCTAACTCTGTAACTTAGCCTAAAGAATACTCAACATATTTTTCCAGTCAATTCATGCTGATCTTTGCCAAATCATCTGCCTGACTGGAAACCTTTAATATTTCATAAAGGGTCCTCAGAGTTCAATTTGCTGCAGAGACCATCCCAGAACTGTATTATTTCTTATTGGGAGCCTTTGGCTGCACAGTGGATTGTGCTTTAATTGAGCTGTTTTTCATATCTAAGGTAATCCAAATTACTTAACAAAGGAATGGACTGGAGGGTAGTGTCCCTGTAGAAAGCAAAGGGACAATTATGTAATAGCTCATACACCACTTAGGACTTTAGAATTTGTGTTACTTAGAGACAATGTGCATAAAAGAGAAAATAATGAATGCATATTGCACCACAAATATAGCAAGGAAATAATGTATTAATTACAACAGCACCCAATTTTGTTTAATTCAGTCCATATACTTATTAAAAGTAATTCACTCTTAATCAACATCAATGTAATGCTAGTTAAATGAGTCATAATTCAGCTCTTGAAGTGTCCTGGATAACATATGTTCCTTATTTTTATATAGCAGAAAAATAAAATTATATGTAACTCTGTTTGAATTAGCCAATGCTGTATGTTCTTTAATTTATGTTACAGTGAAATTTACCTATATTTGAAGTACCTCTACATTGTATGCCATAGAAAGTAGACTTTTATGCCATAGAAAATAGAACCATCTGAGTTATACATACATATCATTCATAATGCAATAAAATCACAAAAATGTGATTAGTGGATTATGTTTTTCCCTGTTATAATCTTTTAAAGTAAATTCTATTAAAACTGTACAAAAGCAATAGCTTATGTAAAGTCTCACAGCAGAACTTAGGTGAAGGAAAGGATCCTAGTAACAAGCGCTCTAAGTTCTTGCTGATTTTCCAAAAAACCAAGGAAGGAGAGAAACTTTATTTTACCTGATCTAGTTATTGTTGTTGCCTCTGATGCAAATCATTAGGTCTACACTGGATGAATGAGTTTGGGGACAAGGTTTGTTTTTTTTAGAGCTAAAATTGTGCTTTTTACTTTTTTTGTTTAAGTAATGCTCATTCTACACAGGTACGGATTCCTTACTGTCACTTTTCAGTTTGCTGTGCTTGTGCATGAAAGATCACAGAAAGGTTACCAGAAAGGTTTGTCATTAGGCTACAACTAGAGAGTTGGGCAAATATCTGTACCACAAAGCCCAGAGATTCAGTAGAGAGCCTATGTTCTATACTAGGCAAATCGGAGAAGCCCTAACCTGCCAAATACCCCCAAATAGCTTCTTGCTATTCCTCCAGAAATGGTGTTCTGCGATTGTTAGATAGTCTTTTTTATCCCAGACTTCCTCATCAGATATTTTCCCAAAGTTTGCTAATGCGTGGTGTCCTTTAAAGTGCCCACAGGGAAGTGGACGAGACAGACTTAACCACTTAAACTGTGAGTGCGCGAAGGCAGATTACAGATGTGGACAAAGCACCAAGTGAGCAAGAAAAGGGAGACTTACAGAAGTATTGATGTCAAGGCATCAGCACAAGATTATTGCGGGAGAATCGTCCAGGTTGAGGGGAATGACACATGCTACAGCACAGAGTTAAAATAGTAGCGTGTGTTGTTTAAAAGATAGCGAGGAGCTTCTTGTGAGTGACTGGGCTTCTGATTTTTGATGACAGGGGATTGTCGGGATATGGGGTGTGTGAGGTAAATTGGTGCAGATTTTGAAGACTTTTATGCTTTAATGAAAAAGAAAAAATTCAGTTCCAAACTAAACTTGTTAATGGCTGTACAACAAGAACTTGACCCTGAGTATTGAGTTGGTTATAATTCCTCTAGGAGACTCTGCTCCATTATGCATAAGACTCAGGTAATAAACAGGCAATTAGTTGACATAAAATTATTTATTGTTCAATTATGTAAAATCATGATGGTAAGTATTCAAGAATTTGGCTTTTTTAAAAACTGAAACCTGAACAGTTAGAATGATATATAACATAGGGAAGCAAATTAAAAACTTGAAATGAATAGATCTGGCACTATTACTAATTAAAGGTAATTAAAGAAAAGGGTCACTTTATTGATATGAAGAATTGAGATGACTGACTGGATAATTGACATCCAGAACCCTTGTTGACCTGAATTACCTGAGGTTTTTTACTTTAATTATGTGATTAGTTGCCTCCAATTCCCTATTTTGCTTTGCCAGCATGATACAACATCATGACTAAATAAGCCACCAAAAAGGAAATGAAATTCTCAGCAAAGATGGTCAGAAGAGATTTCAAAGGGCACCTGACAAGCATGGGCACAGTAGTTATGGGGTGAATTCTAAAAGAAAATATCACTTCTTCTTAATACTGTCAAACTGAGATAAAATTGCTTTTTATTTTAAGGAAAATCAACTATTTTAATTGCGCTTAAATTGCTGCAAAATTTTAAATTACTCCATGTCAAATTAGGACAGCTTCCTTTCCCCTCAGTTTTATTTTCTAATATAGTTTTGTGCATGAATACCTCTACTTATGACAGTGTTCTTTACTTAAACATTTGGTTTCTGCTATTGCCTCTGGAGAAGTACCTCTTGTTTTTGTCAAGGTTCTGTAGAGGAGAGTGATCACACGCATCCTACTTAAACACTTGTACACACACATAACTATCTAAAGCAAAGATCAGATGTTGACAACTTAGCACAGAAGCAGACTTAAAAAAATACATATGTACCTTTACTTTAAAAAATTGACTCTGAGGAAGAATAGATAAAAAAATTAAAACTGCTCTCTTGGTTTTTTTTTTTCTCCTTGGCACATCAGAGTTAAACATAGAATCAATACTTCAGTATGGGATAGCGGCAACAGCATGTGGACATCAGCAGAGTAATTAAAAAGCCAATGAGTTTACTTGGTAAGATGTAATTTAGCCATAGTCAGTGACTGCTTTCAAGAAATCTATTTACCCCCAAGTATCCTCAGGCACATATGGGAGAGTGTGAATGGATTGAGTTTTAGTTATCCTTGTTATGTAGCAAATTTCAATTATGATTTCTACTGTAAAAAAATTGTTACAGCAATATTACCTTGGAGTTCCCTAAGCTTACAGGCATCAGGGATTTAAGAGAAAGAACATTACTGTTTTACTGATTTCAAAAGCCTCATTTCAGATTTTTCCCCCATTGGTTGCAAATTCTTTGATCCAATTCACAATTGCTTCTGTTTCTGGAGCTTAGATGAGTGCCCGCTTAGAAACAATTTGTGGAAAACAACAATAAAACTTTGCTTTTGAAAATTTTTGATAAATGCACCCAGATTCTCCAGGGAGCTTTTCACCCACAATTTAACACATATGAGACCTTGCTACTTGTTTACCACTTTTATGACCCACTTCAGAAAGACAAAGGTGTGCACAGAAGCACAGGAGTTAGAAAATAGGTTTCAGCACAGGTACTGATTCCAATAGACTGTTAGTGGGGCCCTGTACTGAGATGATCACCAGAAAAAAATGGCACAATTCATTAGCAATGTCTGCTGTGCACGCAGGAGCCCAGGAGGCTGCAGTGATCCTTGCTCAGTTCATTAGGACAGGCTTTTAGAGAAGCATTTCAAACTGAGGCCCCAAATTTGCATTATTTTGTCCTTTCAGCCTTCAAGAGTCATGTTCTTCTACTTTACCTACAAGTCCTAGAACAATGCTTTGAACATGAAGACATGTGGCAAACACTCCTCTGATTAATTCAGAATCCCCAAGTAGGAAGCAATATCTTGGCCATTGATTTGCCATAAATGCCCTGGGGCCCAAGCTAAGTGTTATGTGTAATGTTATAATAAATCCTATTTACAGTATTTCAACACTTTTATATTGTTATAGTAGGAATGTTCAGTAGAGGTATGGTTTTGAAGAAAACATTTTCCCAAGTGTAAGTGATTATAACATTTCACATTCTCATCTTCATAATGGGTCTTATACAAGAAGTTTTATTTTCTTCCACAAAAACCTATAAAAGCCATTAGTACCTTTTAGAGAAACTTCGATTACTAGCTAGTTTGTTTTAGTGTTTCTCATTCTACTTTAGGGGAAGAGGAGCATTAATCAAGAGAATACACTACGTAGATCCTTGACATGGGGCAAGTTTGAGACCCTTTTCTACTGAGAAGTCCTAGCCTATGCCCTTCTCACAGGCAGGGCATCACTCAATGCTGTTGGTTTCCCAGCGCTAGACTCATAGTGCAAAGTCTTGCTCAAAGCACACCTAACACATCTGGTGGAGATGCACTGTCCAATGCCATAGCAACCAGCCAAATATGGCAATTTAAATAAAAATGAATTAAAATGAAATACAATTTAAAATTCAGTTACTGTTACAATAGCCACATTTCAAGTGCTCAGTAGCCACAGATGGCTTGTGGTTACCCTTATCGGTCAGTGTAGAGCAGATATAGAATATTTCCATCATCATAATAAGTTCTATAGGAAAACATGCTCTAGAGGCTCCCCTGTTGGCAAAAGTCAGTGGTGGTTTGATTTCCACACTGCTCTCATTTAGCATGAATGTCCATAAAGCAGAGCTGTGGCCAGAAAGCAGCTTTTCCAGTATATTCATCTTGCAGATTTACCCTACAGATGGACATATTTACTGATAGAAACTTGTCACAATTGCCTTCTTATTTTAAGCTGGCTTTAATTGTCCTTTCTTTGTTATCTCTGTCCTATCTTGCCCATGTGACTGTGAGTTAAGGAAGGCAGGGGCTGTGCCACGCACTTCTTTTTTTTTTTTTTTTCAGCTTTGGTGCCAGAAAGACTTTTGTTATAGTGAACTGTTTTTCTGATTAAAGAGTCTTAAGTTTTAGACCAGGATGCTCTAGCAATGGTGACTTTCCCCTACCATGATAATAGTTTAGTGTGTATACCCAATATAGAGGCTTAAATATATTTTTAAAGATATTATTTCAGAAATATTGTTTAAAAGCCTTATTAATAACTGGGAGAATAAAAAGCGTCAAAAGCTCTTTTTAGAATTCTCTAAATTTATAAAGGATAATGAATTACACACATTTTTTTTGTACCTTTTGGAGAGAAAATTTATCTTTGGGAAAACGGAGCAGTAAGATCATGACATACACTGTATTTATAACTGAAATTGAACAATTTAACACTGAAGCAAGTAAGGAAGAAAAGAGGCAATTCTCTGAAGTGGTTGTATGTTCATAAGCTTCTTATTCCTTTGAGCAAAAAAATAAAAAAAAATGTTACATTAATTAGGGATTGGAAAATATTTGTACCATGGGACAGTTGCTTGTTGACAACATTAGGGAAAGTTATAAACATGTTTTATTTGCAGTTTTTAATGGACTTGTGGTTATTTCTGACTTTTGAAGTCAATTTTGCTTTTCGATTGTCATGCAGACACCCCAGGAGCATGGCCAATGTGAATGAGAGGTCTGGGCCTTTGCCTGGCTGCCTGCACCAAGTTGCTCTGCTGATGCCAGAGCACATGTTCAGCATCTCCCTTGTCTAGAGACTTCTGTGAGGTCTATGGATTAGCAATGGCCAGAAAGTCAAAGGCTGCAAGGACGGTTGACTGACTCAGTGAATTAAGCTCTGGACATTACATTACCTCTGGCTTGGAGCATAAGGAATCAGTCCTGCAGCTCTCCAAGGGGTGGAGAAAGCACCTTCCCCAGGCTTGGCTGGGCCAGTCTGTGTGTGCTGAACCAAAGAGTACATCGAACAAAGACATCTAAATTTACAGCTCAAGTTAAGGAACTGAGAGGATAATCCAGTACACAAACAGCAACATTCAAATTACAGCTCTTCGTGTATCTGAGTGTGTGCTTATCCCAGGATGCAAGAAAATATTATATATATGTATATTTTAATTTGGACAGGAAAATAAAAAAGATTTATATATAAATATATGCACTTAATGTGCATATTAAATATATATTTCTCTGCCCCAATTGTGGCTGGTCTCTGAAATAAATTGATTTCTGAAAAAAGTGATATCCATAAAGAAGAAATATACATAAGCAATACAGTACTGCTTTTAAAAATAAATTCTTACACATGAGTTGTAAACAAGAATTCACATTTGTTTAAGGTAGCACTTTAATATTTTAAGGACATGGAATTTTCAGTGTCTAATTTGACCCCTTGATAGTCAATACATCATATAAATCTGAAGTTACAGATTTCTTGCACATTTTTCAGTTCTTTGTTCTACATAATACTATCTAGAAAAAAACAAGTACTTAGAGGTTGTTAAATGAACCTAGATGATTATGAAGACTAACCATTTGACTTGTGAAATAAAATAAAATACAATAAATAAGTCAATTTAGTAAAGAAGAAAACAATATACAATAGTTACAATCAAGGACCCTAGATCTAGTAAACCGGGTCCTCTGTTTACTAGTTCAATGACATTGATCAAGTTAATTAACCTCTTTGCGCCTCACTTGCTTAATCTGTATAATGGGAATAATAATAGTACTTGGGTGATAGAGTTATTGAGATATTAAATGAATTAAACATGGAAAACTTTAGAATAGTGCTGGACACATAGTAAGCACTATCTAAGTGTTGGTGATCATAATAATTGTTATTGTAAGTTAAAAGTTTTAAAAGAGATATTTTGTTTTGAAAATACAGGCATCACTGTAATTCATAAGGTGAATATTAATCCCAAAGACTTGTACAAATTAAGCTTCTTTCTTAGAGATAAACACAATAAATCTTTTATCAAAGATTCTTCACCAAGAAAAAACAAGCTTGTAAAAAATTATGATTAAAATATGTATTTGATTTAATGCTTATTTTATTTGTTGATTTTAATTTTGTTACTTATGCTTTTAGTGTCATAGACAAAATAAAACCACATGAGGTATGACCTCACACCTGTTCAAGTGGTTATCATCACAAAGATAAGAGATGTGTTGGCAGGATGTGGAGAAAAGGATACCATTGTGCACTGTTGGTGGGGATGTAAATTGGTTCAGCCACAATGGAAAACAGCATAACAGTTTCTCAAGAAATTAAAAATAAAATTATCATATGATCCAGCAATTCCACTTCTGGGTACATATCCATAGGAAGCAAAATTGCTATCTCAAAAATGTATCTGTATGCTCATGTCTATTGCAGCATTATTTACAACAGTCAAAATATGAAAACAACCTAAGTGTCTGTTAGTGGAAAAATGAATCAAAAAGATGTGGTATACGAGAACAATATAATATTATTCGGCCATCAGAAAGACAGAAATCCTGCCATTTGTGACAGCATGAGTGGACTGTGAGGCTATTATACGAAGCTAAATGAGATACGTCAGACAGATAAAGGCAGATGCTGTATGATATTACTTACATGTGAAATCTAAAAAGCAACGTAACTCATAGCAGCAGAGAGTAGAATGGTAGTACTAGGAGTTGAGGGATGGGGGGATAGAGGAGATGTTGGCCAAACAATGTACATCTGCAGTTAGAAGAAGAAGAATAAATTCTAGAGATCTAATACATAGCATTGTGATTATAGTCAACAATACTGTGTTATATACTTCAAAGAGGCTAAGAAACTAGATATTAAATATTTTCAACACTAAAAGGAAATAATAATTACAGGAGGTGATAAAGATGTTAGCTAATACTATGGTGGTAGTTGTATAGCAATATATAAATGTATCAAATCAACACATTTTATACTTTAAACATGGATTATATTATATGTCAATTATATCTCAATATAAAATATGTATTTAGGATATGGCAATTTATAATGTATTTTGCCCCTTCCCAATTTCTAAATATGACAATTTATTCTTATTTGTAAATAAATTTTGGTCACTTTTATTTGTTTAATTGTATGCTTTATGTAATGATTTAAAAACATATCATTTTCAATGTTATAACTTTATTCAAGATGTCTTTTTATTTTAAATATGAACCTCCCTATGACATGTACATTTTTTAGGTAACATTTTGTCTGACTTGTTACTTAATATAAAAGTTACAGTTGTCATTGTAGAATATCTGGAAAAATAAAGAAATGCTCAAAGTATCAAATGAGAATCATCCACAATCTCAACAGCCATAGATGACTATTTTCCAGACTTCAGTGTGTTTGCTTTTAGTTCTTTCATCCATGCATATCTGTGCATCTACTTACATGTTTTATAGACATAAAAAAAAAAAAAAAGACAATCAGGATCATACTAAACTTACTTTTAGAACCATACAGTATAGTGTGAGGCAGTGATGTCAAGAGACTCTGAGTGGGGAGTCAGAGTCACTCTGCCAGAGTTCAAATCCTTGCTCTACCATTTACTAGTGGTCTGAACCCAAGGGAATCCCTATCCTCTCTCAATCTTATTTTCCTCATCTGTAAAATGGGAATGATGGTAATATCAGGAAGTCATGAAGATTACTTAATGTGCTTCAATAAGAGCTTTAAAAAATTTAACAACAGATCACAAAAATCTATCTTTAAATAACTTTTGAAGCATATATTTTAATGAAATCGTAGGTTTTTTAATGATTGCACTGTAAATTATGTAATTACATGTTTCAGTTACTTTACTCTTGACTCTAGGTAACAGAAAAGCCAATTAAATGCGGCCTTAACAATACAGATATTTTTATTTCACATACCAAGAGGTTTTGAGGTAGGCTTCTTTTAAAGTAGATTAATTCAGCAACTCAACAACAGCATCAAAGACCCATGTTCTTTCCATCTCCCGCCTTTTTTGTTCTCAGTATATGGGCTTGTTGTTCTAGGTTGGGTGCTCTCATAGTTTCAAGACATTGGCACAGTTCTAGGCATTACATGCAGACACATCAATGCTTACAAGAAAAAAACAGAAAATCCCTGACTAATGTCCTTTATAAGAGCAAAGGAAATTTCACTAGATGCAGACTTACTCTCATGTTTCATTGGCCAGAAATGTGTCACATGCTCATTTAAAAGCACACAATGGAAACAGTGACATTCTAGCAAACTCTATGAATCCAGACTAGAGAGGGTACATCCTCATTGAAGCCCCTGGCTGCCCCATATAAGGGTCTAACTGGAGTTTGTATTGAAGTTCTATTAGCACAGGAGTAAATGGCTGCTCAATAAATATCCAAGAATGTTCAGAACATCTGTATCATATTTTTGGTCATTTTTGTTAGTTGTACCTTTTTTACTATAAGTAATAGTATAAAAACATCTGTGAACAAACTTATTTATACACACCTTTAATTATGTTTTAAATTTAAATCCCCAGAAGTGGAATTCTTGGGTAAAATGTTTTTGGTTTAAGTCTCTTAATGTATGTTGACAAGTTACCCATGCGAAAAAGTTGTAGCCAATAGGCTTTTCAGCATGTGTTCATGAACTCATCTTTTTTCTTGCACCCTAGCCTGTACAGGATAGTACCATTTTATACATGATGCCAGGTAAAAATGGATATCACTTATTTTTATTTAGGAGTCTGAGCTATGGGAGGAAGTGCAAATTTTATTTATTTTTAAATATAAATTTTTCTATGTTCTACAATATAACTTGTATCACTTTTCTGAAAAGAACAAAAGTAATTTTTTAAAGAGCCTCTACCAAAGTATCTACTACAAATAATTATTTTTATTTGGTAAATTCTATTGATAAGTTCCAGAAATTATGCATACTCGTTTTCTTTCCCCCTTAAGAAACAAACAGCATTTATCTAAAAATATTTGTAATTAATTATTTTCCCCTGGAGGTGATTATTTTTTAATGCTCACTAGTTATTTTTGCAGACATGTTAGGCTGCAATTTGAAACTCACAAAATCTGAGGCTGATGTCATCATCTTCCTGTCTCTCCCAGGTCCTTGTCCAGCATTCCTTACATCTGAAAATGACAGAGCTGCTTCTCAGTCTTCTAGGGTCAAAATCACAGGCATCTTTCAAAACTTCTCCCTTAACTTGCACATCAAAATTCTCTTCAACCTCTTCAGTTCATCCATCATGCAATGCTAGGCTTACTTTTATCAAAATGACTTTTTTCAAAGATCACCAATAACTGCATTGCTTGAAGAATAACATTCAAACTCTAATTGAGCATTGAAAATTTTCCCTTTGCAGGTTCAATTTACCTGTCCAGGTGTACCTTCTAAGATTGTCATGTTCCCACTCAGTGTACCTAGGATAAGAAGATTTGCTATTTCCTCCATTTTCTGTATACCACTGTTTCTGCACCTTCATTTCATATCTGACACATTAGTCTATTTCTTGTAACTCATTCCTCTACCCTCAATATCTGTGGCTTTTAAAATTCTACTTTTTCTTCAAATCAGTTCCTTGAAACTTTTCCTGTTTTTAAAAAAGATTTTATTTATTTACTTTTAGTGAGGGGGGAAGGAAGGGAGAAAGAGAGGGAGAGAAATATTGATGGGAGAGAGAGACATCAATTGGTTACCTCTCCTGTGCACCCCACATGGGGACTTAACATGCAACCCAAGTATGTGCCCTTATGGGGAATCAAACCAGTGACCTTTTGCTTTGTGGGACAATGCCCAACCAACTGAGCCACACTGGTCAGGGCTCCTGTTTTGTTTTTGAATCTCCATCAGAGTGTATTCATCTCCTTTGTGCTCCCCTAGAACTGTTCTGAGCCTCAATTATAACACTTTTTATAATCTCTCTTATGTAATGTGAGTGATTTCCACATCTATTTTCCTTGACAGATCAAAATATCCTTTAAGATAGGGACCATGGTTTTGTATCACCTAAAACACACAAATGCCGATCTTTGCACAATAAATGACTGTTAAATTGAATTGATTTAAATTACATTAGGAGTCATTTGAAAGTGCTGGCAAAATACTATTAATGGTGTCTGTGTAAGGTGCTTTGAATTAAATGTGAGGACAAATACATTAATGCTAACATGTTCTCAAGCAAACACCACTAGCTCTGTAGTGAGGATTATCAAACATCAGCTTCCTACCTGGGACTTGTGATTAGAATGCCTGATTCTTTAAGTTCAGGAAAAGTTCACTTTTAGAGAACCAAGATCATAAAACGACATCACATTATCAATGTAAGAAAAAGTATAATAGATGCACAATTTGAGAAGTGATTTGAGATCATGTCATGTGTAAAAGCATGTTTGTATTAAAATGATTATAAAGGAAACAGAGGGAATTATGTGTGACTCCTTTTCTTCATTCCTCTCCTAAAAACATAATTAGCAGACAACTAATGATTTAGATTTCCCTTTTCTTGAAAATAAAATAATCTTCCTCTGTAAGTGGTTATTTGATCACTGTTACATATAGGAACATGTAAAATGTTCTTTGACATCTTTTTTAAGAAGGAAACATATCAGTACTCTAAGGTCCTCTATGAATTTGTGAAGCCTTTTTTAATAATTACTGATTTTTAGTTTATTAGTAGTGGATCAAACATCAAGTGACATTAACTATAATATGTTTATAAGAATCCACTATTAATTCCTATTATAGAAACATGTATTCATATGGAAATGCAAGATGCTGTCCATGGTCCTGATGCTCATATAACCCTAAAGGAGCACTATCTCAGATATAAAAGAATAATAAGGGGAAGTCTTCTATATGCATTATCTTTTTATAATAACTTAATTTTCTACTTCATTCAATAAAGGATATTTTACTTGATTTCTTATTTATTCAATGGCATACAAAATTGTGGCCTATATAGACTATAAACCACTGACCCCTGTTATGCCAACTGTTTAATGTAATGTATTTTGCAGTCCAGTTTTATTTCACTGAAAAACACAACCTTGGAGTGACAGAAAAACAATGAAACAAATCATTAACTCCTCAAAACATCACAGTAACTGGTAAATATCTGGTGTGCATACATGTGTGTGTCTATCTGTGTGATGCTCATTGTTTTTTGTCCTGCTTCTGCATTTAGATGGATTCTGTAAATCTGTTGTAAACAGGGAGTCAAAGAAATCAACAAAAGCCTTTAACCACAATATACATGCAACATTTTTAACTTCTTTAGTAAAAACATCTCAAACTCTTGAGACATTTTTGAAAAACTGAAGTATTGCTGTTGTTTAGATCAATTATTTTCACTGTTATTGTATCAGAGCAAATTTGGACCAAACAGGTGATATGATGCAGTAAGCACTAAAATTTAGAGTCATGATAGGATCAGCTATAAAAATGATACTTTAAGTTTGAATTCTTTCTGTTTATCATCTTGTGTCACACCTGAAATTCTACCCAAATTCATTGTATATTTTGTATGTGTGGTAATCTAATCATAGAGAACAGTCTAGTTATCCTCGTTTACTATCAAGATGTAATGTTGGTGATTAAATTAGAAATGACACACCACATCAATTCTTATTAGAGATGTGCAGGCAGTAAAATGTTTACATTTCAGTAGATGATTTGAGCCATCCTTCCCACTCTTTTTCATTATGTTAAACTTGGTGATTATCAGTGGGTACCTCAGAGTACATTTGCCCCACTTGCACATTTGGCATCTTATTAAGGTAAGTTTTTCTTTTTTAATATATTCACATGCCAGTACTTCTGTAGGTGGTTGTAAATGTTAAATGAAAAGATGTTTATCAGAATGGTTTGTACCTTTTAAAATCCAATAAAATAAGATGGGGCATTTATATGTATTGTATTTATGTGAAAATATTTATTTAACACCCATTATGTTTCAGGCATTTCTGTAAGTACTAGGAATAAGTTAGTTAAAACACCCTACCTTCATGAAGCTTATATTCTAGTGAGGAGAGAGAGATAATAAAGTGGGTAGTATTTCAAGATGGTAAGTGCTTTAAAGTAAAATAAAGAAGAGAAAGGGGTTGAGAAGTAATAAGGTAGATATTAAGAGCTAAAATTTAACATACGATGCTAAGGGAAAGTTTTGTGGGAAGGCAATTTTGAACAAAGATCAAAAAGAGTCAGGACAGGGATTGCTGGGAGAAGACAGTTCCAAGCAGAATGTATAACAAGTTCTAAGTCAGGAGGTTGTATGTTATGTTTGAGGAACATCAAAGAGACTACTGTTACTGGAGCAGTCTGGGCAAAGGAAAGGATAATAAGGTAACATAAGGCAGCTAAAGTGGCATGGGAAGAAGATAATGTAGGGGATGTAAACCATATGGGCTATGGATTTCCCTGTTGCTGGCTTTGGCCAATGGAATATGAGTGGCAGTGACATTGTTAGCCTGGGTAACTCATGTGTGCCTCACCTTCCTCTTCTTTTCCTCTGAACTTTAACTGACAACATTACAGTTGGTAGCTCCTTTTACAAAAACCTGAGTTCTGTGGTTTCTGAGATGAAATAATATGAAGTAGAGATTTTATTTTATCTATAGCAGGCAGCTAATGTGAACAAGAAATAAGTCTCTGTTCTTTTAAGGCATGGAAATTTGGGGGCTGTTTGTTACTACAGCATAGTGGAGTGCCTCCTAATATTTACAGAAAACCATTAGAGGTTTTTGAGCAGATGAATTACATAATCTGGCTTCTACATCAAGTTGGTTATTGTAGTTTCTACATTGAGAATAGTTCACAGAGGGCAAAGGAAGATAAAGAAGATGAGAAGGGGTCTATCGCGCTTATATAGGCAACAGATTGTAGCTCAGACCAAGGAAATAGGAATGAGAGTAGCAAAACATTCCAAAAGAATGTGAATAGAAATTTCTGATGTATTTAATGTGGGGTATGAGAGAAAGAGAAGATTTAAAAACAACCTCAAAGTTTTCAGCTTCACAATCACAGGAATGGAGTTGCTACTTACTGAAGTGAGAATGAATCATGGGATCAGAAGTTTTATTTTGTACATGTTAGGCTTGAAGTACATATTAGCCATCTAACTGAAAATGGGAGTAGATAGTTCTATATGTAAGTCTGAAGGCCAGGGGAGATATCTTGGTGTCTGAAACAAATTTAAGAACATTCAGTATAGGTAATATTTAGGTATTAAAATTTTTTACCTTTAATATCTAGATCCTCTGAGAACTTGTTACTATTGGCTCTCTTTTATTTATTTAAAAAAAATGATGTTGCATTTTGTTTGACATTTTTAGGTAATTTTTGGTTGGATGCTAGATATTATTAACTAAACATACACACACATGTGCATGTGTGCACACACATGCTGTGAAGCCTGCAGATGATGTTCTGTTACCCCAGAGAGGATTCACCCTTCCCTTGTCTTGGTCAATAGCTTGGTGACTGACCAGGCTGGATTGTAGCCCTCACTGCAGGGTTCAATCTATCTTTAACTCATCTCTGATCCTCCTTGGACAGGTCTCTAACTCTTAATCTTTGTCTTGTGAGGCTACTGAAAGCTCTGTGCTGCTTTTCAGAGGCTTTCTGCTTAAGTTTTGGGTTTCTTGCCCCATTCGGCCTTGACCTTGAAAAAAGTTTTGAAGAGATAACCAGCCATGTGCATCACTTTCCCCAAGTCTCTGCCAAATGTCTGCCAGTTTCCCTTTCCCCTAGATATGTGTAGATACAAAGGCTTAATTCTAAGTCCCCTATTTGCTCAAAATCGATAAATTGGCCAGAGTAAATGGCTAAGGAAGTTAGCTCACTTTTAGAAAGTTCTTATCTTTTCTGAATTAGAGCTTTTTCAGTTCTTGTTGCCTTAGCAGCTTTCTTCTGGCTTGAAACAGGTGGCTTAAGATTTTTTTTTGGCTTTCATAGTTGTTCTTGGTGGAATGCTGGTCTTCTCCTACTCTCTCCACACCATTCAGAAGTAAGAGTTCAGAATATATTTAAAGTAATGAGACTGATTGAGATCTCAAAGGAATGAAAGAAATAGAGTCTGGAGTCTTTCAAAAGAGAGCGATCCATAACCATAACCACAAGGAAATGAATCATAGTTTGCATAATGTTGAATTGTATTTAATAAAATCATATCTTATAATTTAACTATCCATTATCTTTTTTTCTATATTTTTAGTATCCATGCTTTTTATTTTCAAACAATTAACTGATTAAGAGTTGACTATGGGATTCCAGTTGTCATAAATTTCTTTGGCATCCTTTTAATAATTTCCTTTTCTCTCACAGATGAATGGAAAAGGGTCATTTTGTTAACAATTTCATTTATGGGTTAAAGCCAAAAATACTTACAACATGAGTGAAATTTAAATATGAGTAAAATTGTAGAAGGTCTTGAAGCAGGTATATTCAATCTCTTATGATTACTGTATAAATTAGTGTCCTGGTAGGAATGAGATAGAATAGTCAAATTGGGATAATCCAAGAAATAATTAACGAAGAGAAAGTTTATAAAGAAAGAGTGTTTACCAGGATAGAATGTTTATAAAAAAGGGAGTTTTACCAGGGGTAAAGCCATACCCTACACCTAGAAACACAAAGGATCATTATCACCCCTAAGCCTGAAGGGATAAAAGAAGGGAATAATTTCTAGAACCTGGAGACAAAAGGGGCCAGGTGCTGAAAGGCAGCCCATAGTGGCTCCACAGGGAGGTTATCTCAATCTTCCCTCCTATCTTTTGCCTGTGATTCCCAATGGGAAGTCAGAAAACGAGGTAACCTATGAATTCATTCTTACAGGTCAACTTTGGGCACAATTTTTCTATCTCCCTCTCTTCTTCTCTCTCTCTTCCCACCTTTCTTTCCAAGAATTGACATATGACTCTAGAGCAAATTCATCTACAGTACTATCTAGACCATGAAAAATATAGCATGACTTAGCATAACTCACATGTCTTTTCAAGTTCATTTAATAGAACTCTGATACCAAAGCTAATAAAATTGTAAAGATAAAAATTAGACTTAACACATTTAATGAACTTGTCTTGAATACAAAGTATCAAGTATCCTCTTATAAGGATTTTTCACATTCTTCTAAAAATCTATTCTGACATGTAGTATTGGCACTTTATTTTTCTTGGAGCAGAGTGTCTTCACCCCAGCTCATCCCCTAACCTACTCTCTGCTCTAAGCTACATTCCTGAATGTTAACCCTGTTTCCTGCTGCAATGTCTTTTCTTGCGCATCCCTCATTTTTGCCTTTGAAAATCTTGCCATTGCCTCAAAGTTCAGGTGGACATAATTACTCTCTCTTCTAGCTTCCATAAACTTTTATTTTTTATAGTACTTATGACAGCCTGCTTTGTTTATATTTCTCTCTCTTGCTAGATTGTAAACTTTTTGAGGAACTCAATCACATCCTATCTATTTTTCTGTGTCCCTCATAGCAACTGGTATGCTATTTTTACATATGAGAGGGGCTCAATTTTCTAAAAATTGAATTATGCAAACATTTCATAACTATCAGAGCAAACTAGATATAAAGTCTGATGTAATCTAGTATTAACAAATTCTGGTGCTATGTAGAGTAACACTAGGAAGACATTACGTTTGTCTCTCATTAGATACATTCAGTGATTAATAAGTGAAAGCAGTAAAAATTATAACTTTTATATACATAAGTCAATACAGCAAAATATAATTGAAAAATATTTACCAACCTCATATGCTCCCAGATTCTTATTGAATTCTATCATAAATATGCCCTCTAGAAGCCTGCATGTTGCATGTTGAAACCAGACTCTTGAAATAAAATACTTTCTTTAAAAAATTATAATTTGATAGTTGTGTCTTCATGTACAATTTTTTTAAGACAAACTCCCTAACTTAAAAACAATTTATTTCTTCCCCATGTTGAGCTGTCAGGAAGGAGAAATTTGGTAAACTGTGTGTCACTATCATCCATGGATAACCAGTGATTTGTTCCAAATCCAAAGGCTAACCCAAACCTCATGCTGCTGTATGTCAGATACAATTGGTCCACAGTCCAAGTTTTACAGCTCAGACAGGGCACACTTTATCCTTCAGGCTTCTACTTAAGATAGCTACGACCCTGAGGAGAACCAGTCAACAAAACAGACAGACAAGAAGATGTGATTTGTATGCATCCCTGAGCTGGCTCACATCACCCCTGACCTACAGGTCAGCCTGCAAATGACAGCAGGGTGCATGCACCTGATCAGACAGAATATTCTCATTATAAAGCCTGGGAAGAAGGGAAAATTCCTCTGTGTTTACCCGCAGATTAGAAGCAATCTACCTACAGAATGAGCAAGAAAATGAAAAATAAAATACTGATTTACATGTGACCAACATGCAAATACTTTATAAAACTTTAACTTAGCCATTTACCCCAATAAACTTGGGTGAACACAAGATGATTATTCAAAGAGAAGTTTATCAAAGGGAAGAGATGTTCACTTAATCACAGATGGACCAGCCAAAGAAAGCTAACTTGGAATGAGTCACCTTTATTGAACTGCAATAGAAAAGTTTACCATGTTCATTTGTTTTAGAATAGATTTTGGGTAAGCATGAGTCTGAGATAGTACTGCAAACCCACAAATGTAATTTCTTTAAAATTATTGGAGGTAGTGAAAGCTTTCCTATTTTTAAAAGAAGTCTGGATTTCCAAAATGACCTGTATTGAGATGAGAATTACTATGGAAGAGGTAGGCCAAATGGCTATGTGGAGGAGAATCCTGTCTTGGCTTATTGGAAGTAGCTTTGCCTGAGGCTAGTAGAAATGAGGCGATGACCTCTGGAGGTTCCTGTGAGAGCTCTGATTCTGAATAGCAGTACCTGAAATACAGCAGAGATTCATTGTAAAACTGCTGACATACTATGGGTGACATTTCACTGTCCAAATTGTAATAATTATGTACACAAGAACCCATCATTGCACAGTTGGTCTGTAGAGTGGGTATTAATCTTATTTCTGAAATGCTTCAGTAATAAAGGAATATATATGTGTATGTAGATAAAAATCATAAATAATATATTTAATTCTATACCTCCAAGAATACAGAGACAATGAATGAAAGTTTGCAGACAGGAGCTTAAATGCAGTTTTAGTCAATAATGTCCAATTTATGTTTCTTTAGCAACATGTGGTGGAGAGGTTGAGTTATTCAACTTTCTATCAATAAGCATTATTTTACCCTTAGACTATAAGTTCACAATTTCACAGACAATGTCTTATTTATCTTTGTGTTCTCAACATGCAGTAGAACAATGCCTGTAGTTTTGAGACAGACTTGGGCTTGCAGGTATGCAAGTGATGAACCAATAAAACTTACACTAAGGCAAGGCAGGTAGAATTCATTGTATTTCTTTTAATGTTCAGTCCAGCCTCTTTGGAGTTCTTTTTCTCCAAGGCTTAACCATCAAGTTTATAGTAATCAAATTTTAGTTTTAGTGTTGTTTAAGACATTGGGTTGCAGAAAGTTCATGGAGATATGGGAAAGGACATTCAAGGGGCAGTATGTATAGTAATACTCTCACTTTGAACAAATTGCTTAAACTTTTGAAATCTCATTTAAAAAAAATTTGAAACAGAAGACTAGTTAGGCTTATAATATGTTTAAAATTATTTGTAAAATATAAAATGCTATTACATGATATTTTTCCCCCTTTGGAGAGATCCAAGCACTCAGGTCTTATAGTCAAAAAGAAAATTTAATATTATAAAACAGAATTTTTTGGTAATAAATAAGTTTTGCTATATGTTCTGTGCACTATCTCATGATGTGATGTTAAATAACAATAAGTAAAATTTAAAAACATCTGTTATTCTTTTGAGTAATATTGCCAAATATAGCAGATAAAAAAATAGATATAGTTAAATGTTAATTTCAGATAAATAATTTTTTAAATCTAAGAATATGTCATATAACATTCAAATTTAACTGGGTATTCTTTATTTTACCTGGCAAGCCTACGTTGGCATCAATAAACAATCTAAAGTCTGGATTAATTGCAACTCAGTTTTCTTCTAAAACTGTCCTCTTGATTCCCTTATCAAGTGGATATTATTATTTTATCTTCATTGTAATTATCTGATTGTATAGGTATTTTTTATAATAGGCACCTCAAAACATTTGGAGGAAATGGAACAATATGACTAAGAGATGAAAAGAATTACAATCTTTTCTATAGATGTCTGAACATTTTTTTTCTCCCATCAATTTTTTATTTGATAAATAGCCCTAGGCCACAAGTAGGTAACAGGCATTGTGATAGGCACTAGCACAACCTTAGATCCACACTCATTGCAATCCTTTGTATTGCTAGGGTTGGAAGTCTGCAAACTATATATTCCAAGTTCCTTAAACTTTGCTTGCTATTAACTTTTTACCAGTGGATTGTACTTTCTGACTGAAGGTGAGGGGACTGTTGTGACTGACTATGGAGAGACCGAAGACGGTTATGAGCTTCAGCAGCAATCACACTAATTTCAACAGTCTCCATGGGAGTTCAAATTCTTAGTTTCTTGCTCTGCAACAGCAATGTGATTCTAACAGCAGCAGCAGCAAAGGCCAAGCCTCCAGAAAGCTTATCAGTGAGAATGGGCTCATGGCCATCATCGTAGAGATGGTAGCAGCGTCCTAATCTTTAGGTAAAAACGTTCTTATGTCTTGTACTTCTCTAGTTCCCTCTGATATTCTTCTAGTTCTTTCAGTTCTTCCAATTAGTTTGTAATCCACTTCCTGTATTGAAATCTTGATATTTGAAGTTTCTGTTTTCTTGGCTGGACATTGACTAATACAGTTTACTGGTGGAAAAGTTTGAGAATGCCTGCTCTACAACAGCACTGCCATCTTAAGCGGTCTTGGAAACATGTAATATAAGAGAAATGGAAGATTCTTATAGGACGTGACTCTTTTCAGCACAGAGATGCTTAGCATAAGAATCTTAGGAAGGGGTCTACAATTACTGGTAAGCTAAATGGAAATCAGATCCACATCAAAGTAGCCTCCACTTATATGATAATCAGGAAAACAAACACTTATGACCAAATTTTATATTCTTAGCCACTTATGAATAATAGTTTGGCCACACTTTCAGTAACAGTAATACATATAATATGAGAGGAAAAAAATACCTGTATATTCATTAATATAAAATAAGAATATTTTCCCTGAGATTTTTATTTCTCTGCTTCTATATAGATTAAGGTCTGAATTAGTTGAGATTTTAAAATACCTTTTTATTTAATCTGTCATAGTATTTCATCATCCTATAGTCAAGACATTATATCTTATCTCTAAATTTTCTCTTATAATTTTAGTCTATTTGCTTTTTATTTCTTCTTTACTTGGAAATAGAATGCATCTAGATTCTTCCTTAACATTATGCCTACTCCTGAAGGTAATTATTCATTAGCCCTCTTCCCCAGTTTTCTTTTTTTCAGATGAAGAAATCTCAATTCTGTTGACTTTTAGGCATGGTTCTTTTCTTTGTTATGTAATTCTCTGTGTTGAGTGTAATTGACCTAAGGTTGACCATCTTTTAACTGCTACATTTAGAGCTAAGGCTTCTCTAATCCTGTTAAAAAGTGTCATCTAAGAAGTTATTTAGAGAAAAAACATATTTGTATGTTTTCACAAGAATGCAAAAATTTGTGTGGAGAATATCTGATTAAAATATAGACAGAGCTAGAAATTAGTCAAGACTATGGGTTTTATTTTATAAAATGATTTTTAAATTTATGGCATCATGGATCAGATGTTCCAAAGTTATCTTAGTTCAAACAGCATATTTCCTTTTTTATAGGGAAGCATTCTACTGAAGTCTATAAGGCCAAATAAGTTAAGTGTATTTAATACAAAAACCTTTGTAAATAACATGACTTAAGATAAGTCCTGAACTAAGACAAATAATAAAGAATTGGTTGCTGGTTTTACCATTTTTAATTTATTTTTAGAGAGAGGGGAAGGGAGGTTGAGGAAGAGAAACATTAACGTGAGAGATAAACATCAACTGGGGAACACTCCTGCAATACAGATATGTGCCCTGACTGGGAATCAAACCAGTGACCTTTTGCTTTGTGGGACAATGGCCAATGAACAGAACCACACCTGTTGGAGTTGGTTTTGCCATTTTCTCCTTAAATCACTATACATTTAAAATATTTAAAACTCAAATAATCAAAGATAAACCCCCAAAATGAAAAAAAGAAACCTAATATTGATTCCTGTGTTTGACTATGTTGTATAAGGTTGGTGCAAAAATAATGTCCGATCTCAAGGGTCTATTTTAAAAATGAAAAAGTCCATTATTATGAAAATATTTATTCATTAACATAACTGCCTTTGCTTTCTAGAACCTCATTCCATCTGTCAACTGGCTTATAAATGCCACGCTTGTAAAATTCTTTAGGTTTTGAAGCAAAAGATGAATCCAACTCATTTTCAACCTCTTTTCTCGAAGTCAATCTAATACCATCAAAATGGTTCTGTAGTCCCTGAAACAAGTGATAATCAGAAGGAACAAGGTCAGGAGAATATGAAGGATGAAACAATATTTCCCAACCAAGCTCTTTCAAGAAATTTTTGGTGAGTTGAGCTGTGTGAGGACGAGTATTATCGTGATGAAAAATGACACCTTTTCTGTTGACTAAGGAGGGTCGTTTTTTGTTCAAAGCGGCTTTCAAGCCATGAAGTTGTTCACAGTAGAGATTAGGGGTAATTGTTTGATTGTCGTCTAACAGTTTATAATGGACAATTCCTTCCATATCCCACCATACACTCAACATGATCTTCTTTGGATGAAGTCCTCCTCTTGGCTGTTGAACTCTTCTTCCTCTTTGACTGATCCACAATCGGTGGCATGTAATGTTATGGTAAAGGATACACTTCTCAGCACCTGTAACAGACCTACCTAAAAATGATGCCTGAAGGTGTCACGAAAGCAATGATTCACAACAAGCAACATGTTGCAGATTCTCTGGAGATAGTTCATGTGCGACCCATTTCCCAACTACTGAAACCATTCCAATCCTTTTCAGTTGGCATAGCACGGTTGTATGGGCTACATTAATCTTTTCTGCAAATTCCCTAGAGGTAATGGTGGGGTTTTCTGTGACAACAGCTTCCAACACTTCAGAATCAAGTTTTTTTTGGATGATCCTCTTTTGGCTTGTATTTCAAACTGAAATCCCCACTTCAGAAATGGGAAAACCATCTCCTGCAACTTCTTTCAGTCACTGCATCGTCCCCATAAGTGCTCTGAATAGACTTTGCTGCTGTACTTGCATTGGCACCTTTATGAAACTCACAGAGTAAAACATTTCTAATGTGGTCTTTAGATGGGACAAACATGGGTGCAAATATTGCAGACAATTATAATCAATACTTAAATAATCTGAAAAAATAAGGTATAAATCTGTCATGGTGACATCAAACAATTATAAGAAGAAGCACAAATTTAATAAATACTATCTAAAACTTTCTTTTGAAAAAGTCGGACATTACTTTTGCACCAACCTGATAGTTCCTGACTCAGGGTAATGCACATAGTAGGTACTCAATGCAGGGTATAGAATTAATTATTAAATAATAGCAATAATAATGTATTTTTAAAGTAGTAGGTTGTTTAACATATTAAGAGTAATAGTGAATGTAAAACCTATTAGACAATTTCAAAATGCTTTGTAAGTAATGCCTGAGAGGGAGAAAAAACAATTATTATTAATGACAAAATGCTCACCAGTGCTCTACTTTGTACCAAAATCTTAATATTTAACATGTTACATAGTATGTATCATGAAAAATTATTGGAAGACTCTGTAGATTTAATTTTTAAAAATTAATATACACATTTCATACTTATATACTGGCTTAAACATAAAGAGAACAATATATTATTTTCAAAATAAACTAATTAATTCAAAAACAAAAATAAAAAATGCATTTGCCAATGCATAGATATAAGTTCTTAAATATTTTAGCCCATGGGCTTTTTAGAAAATACCTTTAGTTAATAAGTTTATGTAAAATTTAATATGTATCCATTTTGAAGAAATGTATTTGATTTCCAAAGCATATTTAGATTATTGAATTTTAAAGTTTATAATGTTTATTTCATTGCAGAGGTTTTAATGTAATTTTTCCAGTGCCTGCTGAGGTATCTGTGTTAATACCTTTAGATCAATATTAGGAAGCACTTTATATTACATAATAACTTCTATGCTATTGACTTGATACAGCTTACTTAATCTGCTGAGCTTACTAATTAAGAGACATTGAACAATCTTGTAAAACCTGGTTTTAAGAATAATATTGTAATAATGGATTGAAAGCAAAGGACACTAATTAGAAATCATAGAAGTTAAAGTACTCTTATCTTCTCTCAATCCTTCCCTTTTCTTTTCTATATTTATTGAGTCTATCAGTTAGGAAATTTTAATATTATAAATTCAACACCTTTATTTGCACCTAGTGGAAAATCATATGCTATAGTAATAATGAGTGGGGTATAGAAATTAGTCTTTGGAGTTAGATTTGTTTTGTAGTTCTACTCTTTTCTGACTATGGAAACTGAACATATTACTTATTCTCTAAGAGTCTCAGTTTTCTCATCTGCAAAGACACAGCAATTCACATCATCTTAGATTGTATGGTGAGAATGAGATAATGTATACAAAATGCTTAACACTATATGAGGCACACTTTCTGCTTTTATTGCATTACTGTGCTTCAGATACTGTAAATGGGTAAGATAAGTTTCTTCTCTCCTTTGACTTTTCTTTCACATAGAATGAAATTGTTGGATAATATTGAAATTTTCTTCTACCTGCAAAAGCTATAGGTTTATAACATCTTCCTTCTTGATGATGCTCATGTCATGGGGTACCAACATGGTCAACTGGTCTTTCTTAACTGACTTGAAGGGATTCTGTGTGAAATGACAGATCTAAAGACTAAACAAGTGATCTAGGTTTCAGATCCTTTCACATCCAGAGTGGAATAACAAGTCTGCAATTTTAATGAACTGAAAGTAGTTTTGCAATTTGAAATAAAATAAAGATTTTGAGTACTCCAAATAACCCAGAAAACATATGAAAAACAACAGCAGCAGCGACAGCCAATTTGTCTGGGAATATTGTAAAAAATGGGTCCAATGAGTTTTTTACTGGCACACCGAGTAACAATAACTAGAAGTTAATGACAGTTAACATTTGTTGAACTCCCATTACATATGCAGTATTATATGATATCTTCAAAAACTTAAAGAGAAGAGAACGGATATGATGGGATTGGAATGTTATTATCTAGGATATCCTTCCAGCTCCTTCAATATACACACTGTCTTTCCCTACTGGATTTATCAAAAGAGCCCATGTGTAGAGGAAGGCCTAGGTCTGGTACTTTTTTTTATACTGCTCGTGTCTAGCTTAATTACCTAGATATAGTAGAAATTCCAAATACTATTTGTTTTCATTTTTTTAGTTCAGTTAAGAATTTTTATTCTTTTATTTTTTTGTACTAAATATATACGTACTTTTTATTTTTTAAAATTTAATCTTTATTGTATTTTTTTATTTCCATTTAGTTTCTTTATACCCACCTGCCCCCAGAAATCACCATTCTGTTGTCCGTGTCCATAAGTCCTTCTTCCTTTTGCTCAATCCCTTCATCCCCTCACCTCCCTCCCCAGCTGTCATCCTGTTCTCCATCTACGAGTCTATTCCCATTTTCCTGTTAGTTCAGTTTGTTCATTAGATTCCACATATGAGTGAAGTCATATGGTATTTGTTTTTCTCTGACTGGCTTATTTCACTTAACATAATGTTCCCCAGGTCCATCCATACTGTTGCAAAGGGTAAAAGTTTATTTATTTATTTTTATGGCTGAATAGTATTCCACTGTTTAAATATCCCATAGTTGTTTTATCCACTCATCTATGGATGGACGCTTGGGCTGCTTCTATACCTTGGCAATTGTAAACAATGCTGCAGTGAACATAAGGGTGTTAACGTTCTTTTGAATTACTGATTTGGTTTCCTTCAGATATATTTCCAAAAATAGGATGGCTGGGTCAAAAGGCAGAGCCATCTCTAATTTTTTGAGGTAACTCCATACTGCTTTTCACAGTGGCTGCACCAATCTGCATTCCCACCAACAGTGCAGAAGGGTTCCCCTTTTCTCCACATCCTTGCCAGCACTTGTTGTTCGTTGATTTATTGATGATAGCCATTCTGACAGGTATGAAATGATACCTCATTGTGGTTTTAATTTGCATCTCTCTGGTGATTAGTGACATTGAGCATCTTTTCACATGTTTATTGGCCATCTGTATGTCCTCTTTGGAGAAGTGTCTATTCAGGTCCTTTGCCCATTTTTCACTGTGTTGTTTATTTTTTTGGTGTTGAGTTTTGTAAGTTCTTTGTAAATTTTGGATATTAAACCCTTATCAGATGTATCAGTGAATATGTTCTTCTATTCTGTGGGTTGTCTTTATTTTATCGATGATTTGCTGTGCGAAATGTTTTTAGTTTAATGTAATGCCATTTGTTTATTTTTTCCTTTGTTTCTCTTGCCTGGGGAGATATATCAGATAAAATCTTGCTATGAGCAATGTCTGAGATTTTATTGCCTATATTTTTATATACAGTTTTAATAGTTTTAGGTCTAATGTTTAAGTTTCTGATCCATTTTTAATTTATTCTTGTGTGTGGTGTAAGAAGGTGGTCTGGTTTCATTTTTCTGCGTATATCTGTCCACTGTTCCCAACACCATTTATTGAATAAACTATCTTTAGCCCATTGTATGTATTTGCTTCCTCTGTTGAATATTAGTTGAATATAAAGATATGGGTTTATTTATGGGTTCTCTATTCTCTTTCATTGATCTGTGTGTCTGTTTTTATGCCAGTACCATGCTGTTTTGATTACTATGGCCTTATAGTGTAGTTTGATATTAGGAAGTGTGATTCCTCCAACTTTGTTATTCTTCCTCAGGATTGTTGTTGCTATGTGGGGCTTTTTGTGGTTTCATATAATTTTTGAAATATTTGTTCTAGTTCTGTGAAACACATAATTGGAATCTTGATAGGAGTTGCATTGACTCTATAGATTACTTTGAGTAGTATGGGTATTTTAATGATGTTAATCCTTCCTATCCATAAACATGGTATGTGTTTCCACTCATCTGTATCTTTTTCAATTTATTTCTCAGTGTTTTATAATTTGCCAAGTACAGGTCTTTTACATCCTTGGTTAGGTTTATTCCTAGGTATTTTATTTTTTTAATAATAATTGTGAATGGGATTGCTTTCTTAATTTCCTTCTCTGTTACTTTATTATTGGCATATAAAAATTCAACAATTTCTGGATATTAATTCTGTATCCTGCTACTATGCTGAATTCATTTATCACTTCTAGTAGTTTCCTGATGGAATCTTTGGGTTTCTCTATATATGGTATCATGTCATCTGTAAATAATGACAGTTTTACTTCTTCCTTTTGGATGCCTTTTATTTATTCTTGTCTGATTGCTGTGGCTAAAACTTCCAGTACTATGTTGAATAAGAGTGGTAAAAGAGAGCATCCTGTCTTGTTCCTGATCTTAAGGGGAACACTTAGTTTTTGCCCATTGAGTATGATGCTGGCAGTGAGTTTGTCATATATGGCCTTTATTATGTTTATGTATGTTTCCTCTAATTCCACTTTGCTGAGAGTTTTTATCATAAATGTGTGCTGAATTTTATCAAATGCTTTTTCTGCATCTATTGATATTATCATGTGCTTTTATCCCTCATTTTGTTTATGTGATGAATCATATTTATTGATTTGCAAATATTGTACCAACCTTGCATTCCCAGAGTAAATCCCATTTGATTATGGTGTATGATCTTTTAAATGCATTGCTGTATTCAGTTTGCTAAAATTTTGTTGAGAATTTTAGAGTCTATATTCATCAAGGATATTGGCCTATAATTTTCTTTCTTTGCAGTGTCTTTATCTGATTTTGGAATTATGATAATGCTGACCTCATGAAAAGAGTTTAGGAGTCTTCCCTCATCTTGAATTTTATGAATTAGTTTGAGAAAGGGCAGTGTTAATTCTTGGAACATTTGGTAAAGTTCAATTGTGGAGCCATCTGGTCCAGGGCTTTTGTTTGTTGGGAGTTTTTTGATTATTGCTTCAATTTCACTATGTAATCAGTGTATTCAGATTTGATGATTATTTCTGATTTAGTTTTGGAAGGTTATATATTTCTAGGAATTTACCCATTTCATTCAGGTTGTCCAGTTTGTTGGCATACAGTTGTTCTTACGTCCTTTGTATTTCTTTGATTTCAGTTGTTATTTTTCTGTTTCATTTCTGATTTCGTTTATTTGGGTCCTCTCTCTTCTTTTTTTGATGAATCTGTTTAAAGGTTTGTCAATCTTGTTTATATTTTCAAAGAATGAGCTCTCAGATTTATTGACATTTTGTATCATTTTTAAGCCCTATTTTGTTTATTTGTGCTCTGATTTTTATTATTTTCTTCTATTCACTTGGGCTTTGTTTGTGGTTCTTTTTCAAGTTCCTTTAAGGTTAAAGTTAGATTGTTTATTTAAATTTCTTGTTTGTTTGTTTCTTTCTTTTAGGTAGGCTTGTAATGCTATGAATTTCCCTCTTAGATTGCTTTCCCAGTGTCCCACAGATTTTTGATATTTTTGGCCTCATTTTTATTTGTTTTTAAGGTATCTTTTGATTTATTCCTTGATTTCATTGACCCATTAATTGTTTAATAACATATTCAGCTTCCATATCTTTGCACGTTTTTCTGTATCCTTCTTGTGATTGATTTCTAGTTTCATAGCTTTGTGGTCAAAGAAGATGCTTGATATGATTTCAATCTTCTTAAATTTATTGAGACTTTTTTTATGTCCTAACATGTGGTCTAGCCTAGAAAACGTTCCATATACACTTGAAAAGAATGTATATTCTACTCCTTTGGGGTGAAATGCACTGAAGATATCAGTTAAATCCATTCAATTTAGTGTATTGTTTAAGGCCACTGTCTCTGGAAGATTTACCCATTGAAGTCAATGGGGTGTTAAAATCCCCACCTATGATTATATTTCTCTCTATCTCTCCCTTTATGTCCATCAAGATTTGTTTCACATATTTAGTTACCACTCTTTTGTGTGCATAAATGTTTACTAGGGTTATATTGTCTTGTTGGATTGTTCCCTTTATCATTATATAGTGTCTTCTTGTCTTTTACTATAGCCTTAGTTTTAAAGTCTATGTAAGTACTGCTACCCCAACACTTTTTTTCTTTCCATTTGCATGAAGTATGTTTTTCCACCCCTTTACTTTTAGGTCTTGTACATCTTTGATGGGAGGTGGGTTTTTTGAAGGCATCATATTTACGGGTCTTGTCTTCTTATTTATGTAGCTACCCTATGTCTTTTGGTTGGAACATTTAAGCCATTTGCATTTAAGGTGATTATTGATAGATATATATTTAGTGTCATTTTATTGTTAGACTATTTTCTCCTGTTTCTTTTTTTCTTTCTCTTTTTCTTCTTCTTCTTAAGCAAACCCTTTAATACTTGTTGCAGTACTGGTTTGGTATTAACAAACTCCTTTAGGTTTTTCTTGTCTGGGAAGTCCCTTATTTCTCCTTTGATTTTAAATTACAGCCTTGCTGGGTAAAATAGCCCTGGTTTTAAGTCCTTGCTTTTCATCAAATTGAATATTTCATTTCATTCCACTCCCTTCCGGTGTGAAATGTTTCTGTCAAGATATCATATGACAGTCTAATTGGTGCTCCCTTGTACATAACTACCTGCTTTTTTCTTGTAGCTTTTAGAATTTTCTTTAAGGCTTGTAATTTAAATTATGATATGTCTTGGTGTAGGCCTCTATGGGTCCAACTTATCTGGGACTGTCCTAGCTTCCTGGACTCATGTGTCTTTTTCTTTCAGCAGATTAGGGATGTTTTTGGTCATTATTTCTTCAAATAGGTTCTCAATCTCTTGTTTGTTCTCTTCTCCTTCTGGTGTTCCCATGGTGCGGATTTTATATGCTTCATGTTGTTCAAAATGTTTCTTAAGCTTTCCTCATTTTTTAAAAAAATTATTTTTTCTTTTTGCTGCTCTGCCTGGGTGTTTTTTCTATCTCATTTTCCAAATCACTGACTTGATCCTCTGTTTCATCTAACCTACTGTTTATTCCTTCCGGGGTATTATTTAATTCAGATATTGCATTCTTTTTTTCTAATTGGTCTTTTTATGGTTTCTATGTCTTTTTCAAAAATGTTGTTGAGAGTCCTTATAATCATTCCTCTGAACTCTCTATCAGATAAATTGCTTGTCTTCATTTCATCTAGCTCTTCTTTTGAAGAATTTTCTTGTTCTTTCATTTGGCATCTGTTCTTTGTTTTCTCCTTTTGGATGCTTTTTTGTATTTGTTTCTATGTATTAAGTAGATCTGTAAAGACTCTGGCATAGACCTTTATCAGATGCTGTTTGTGACTGGCCCTGGTCAACATATTTGGAACTATCAGTAATCTACAGCATGTGGCACCCTCTGCTGGGTCTGCTTGTGTGCAGAAAGAACCAGACTGTGTACCAAGGCTGCTTTTTATCAGCATGGGGCCCTGCAGAGGTTCAGCTGCAGTCTCACAGAGCTCTCAGAGACCTGTCTTAGTTGTTAAACTAGTCAGTGATATAGCCTCAAGCTGTAATCGGCAGTGTGGCTTAAGCTCCACAGTGTGGGGGGAGTAATTCCTGTGCATAGGGCTATTGTGTCCCTTCAGGGTGATGCCATTTCTCTGCCTGAGAAAGCTGGCTTCTGCATTATGGGAAATGATTCAGTTCAGGGATCATGGAGGCTGTTCCTTCAATTCTCTTCCTAGGGTCACCAAAACCAGACTTTCCTCAATTGTCTCTAGTCTACTATGCCCTCCCTCTGACAGAGCCCAGTTAAATGGCTGCAAAGAAAATTTTGTGTGTTGGGTCTTTAGGAGGTTTTCTGAGTCTCCAGCTGTATCTCCCTAGCAGAAAGATACCCTCCTGCTTTTCTCTGGTAAATGTTATCTGGGTTCCTTTCTGGCTCTGGTGCTGTAGGCTGGGGAGCCCAGCTTAAGGTTCAGACACTACCTCAGGGGAAGCCCTTGGCCACTGAAATATTCCTCTGGAACTTTAGCTACCACCTATGGGAGCCCAGCCAGCCCTATTGTGCCTCCTCTGAACTCCCTACCAGTCTTGTTGAGGTGAAGTTGTTTCTTCTGTCTGTCCATCACTATAAGGCTTCTCTCCAGATAGTGTTCAGTTGGTTATTCAGGATGATATCTCTGTGATTTAGTTGTAAATCCAGATTGGTACTGAGAGGAGGTTAGTGTAGCTTTTACTTACTGCTCCATCATCTTGGATCTCCAAATAATACTTATTGACACAACAAAAAAAGTGAGTAAAAGTTTGTCTGGAAAATTTTAATAGCTTGTATGTTAAATTCTGAGAAGTCACCATTTTGAATCACATACGAAGATTGAGGGGGCTAGAAGAATTAACTCTTTATTTAGTACATCTTTTAAAAATAAGAAGATTACATTCCTACAACATGAAAACTAAAGGGATTTTTTTCAAGACTAAAAAGTCTTTGAAAAATAACTTTAAAACTTTCAACAAGAGGAGTTTTTCCCACCCTCTTCAGAAGTTATAATATTGAAAAAAAATGGAGGCTCTAGTTTCTACTATAAATTAATATTGTCCTGACCAATTTGAATGAATGTTATTAGAAAAAATTCAGAATTTATTTAAATCATAAGTAATGTTAACAACAGTTTTGATTGTTTTAAAATAATATTCTTTCCTTTTCACCAGCCACCTCTTAAAAATTCATAGATAAAGCCATCATGGTTACTTATATGGGGCTCAACATATTTTTTTCTTTTTTCGTGATCCACTGCAATAATTGAACACCAGCCCCCAAATCAGAGAGCCTTTCTTCAAATGACACCTCCCCCTTGTCACTACATAACAAAACTGCACAGCCTTGAACTTGACTTTTAGAAAGACAGTATAAACCCTCTGAATTTCTACTTAATATATGATGAGTAAGAATCAAGAATTAAGACAAATACAAGCAAGATTAGTATTATTTTCTGGGACTCTGACAGCTAGAGATGGTTTTTAGTCTTTGCTATAATGTGCTTTTGGGTTTAGGGTTTCCTCACTTCCTTTCAGACATCCAAAATGAGTGGATATGTATGTAAGTAAAACATCTATAAGAATTCTTATGTAAATAAAAAAAAAATATATAACATTCAGAGAAAAAAAAGAGCAGTGAGAAAGAAAAGCCAGTGCTGTGGGGCTTTGTGTACAGGGAAGGACGGAGTTCTTTGTGTCACAACAAAATGTAACCCAGCCCATGAAAGGAAGGAGACAGAAGGCTAGCTTTGCTAAAACTCGGGTTGTATGTAACTGACCCAGTGGAAGAAACCCTGGTTCTATTGCTCAGGCTACCTAGCTGTACAACATGGATCCCATGTGTATGCAGGATACCTATATCTACCTTTTTAAAACAAAAAGGAAACCAATACTAATCAGTGGAATTATATTTGAAACTATTATTGCTTAAAGTGAATGTAAAGACAAGCAAACAATGTATACTTTTAATAGCTTTTGGGTCTTTTTTCAAATGCTACTGACTTTTAATCAGAGGACAATGTATTTCCTTCTCTATTACCTTCTCATGTTAATGTCTTAAATGTACAATTTCAAGTTCTCCATGGAGATGGGCATTTTAAGTGTGAACAAAACTAGCACCATTTGAGCAAAATATCAATCATCCTTTGATGTTGTCAGCCTCTAGCTAAAATGTTCTAATAGATGCTGCCTAACTTTATGACAGTTTGCATCCTGGTACAAGCCAATACTCAGTTACTAAAGGAGACAAGGTTCTAGGAAATATTCACAAACAATTAAGTCAATAATCTGCAATTATGGATATTGATGCTTTTTAGATTCTGCACAGCTAAGGTAGCTAATCACACAATAGCTAATCTTGTATGCTTTTATAAAAAATCTCAGGTAGAATAAAATTTTCAAAGATATTCCTTCCTTCTCAAGTTACTGACCTGCCATTTGCAACACAGCTATTGTTAGGTTTAAGTATGTGAATGAGACATTTCTTTTAGTAGACTTAATGTTAGTCACTTAATTGAAAACACAAGTCAAATCTTTTACATTAATTTTGCTTCTTCTTTCAGTAATACATTATTATATTTTTATGACCTAAAAGTTAAGCAAATATGCACCAATATTAAAGCTTGAAAAGAAGGAACTTTATAAACATAGATCCCCAAAGTAATTATTTGATGCTTCACTTGTTTGCAAAGAGATGGTACTAATTTTTTTGGTCATAGTTTGGAACAAAATAATTCAAATCTATTTTTACATGGCTTTAGATTTTTGAAAAATTTCAACATGCCATTCAAACATGACATGAAAAATCTGTCATTTGTCACACATCAATTAAAATGGTAATGAAACCTTTAATAGCTTTAAAAAACTTTTTTTAAATATAGTGAAAACAACAATCAAGGTTTTAAAATTCCCACAAAGGGAAAAACACACACACATGCACACACACAAACAAGAACCAACTACCACTCAAAACACACAAAAGAACAAGGATTCAAAGACACTTTATCCCAGCACTTTCTGGGTTGGAGTAAAAATCTTACAGTAACCTTCAATAGGTATCTCACTGACCCCTATAACAGCTTGGATGTTGTCTCACTATAACTCAGTTAATAGAAAAGGCATCTTGCCTTTTAAAATCACACCTGCAGTTGTAGACTCTTGGGAATCATTCAATTCATTGGTAAACACAACCCACATGCATCAGAAGTTTCCACTTTTTCCAGCTCTTTTTTAACACCAAGATCCCTCCCCTCTCCCCAGGCTCCTTGCAGCTATCTAGGGAATCTATCACTTTTTGTCCTTTCCCGACCCTTCTGGACCACATTTTCTGTTCTCATTCAGGCCATCTGCTCTCAAGGAAGGTAAAACTTCTGCTAAGAAAACAATCAGCATCCCTAGCAATTAGTAGCTTTTGTGAACTACCCTTTCAACCCCTGCCTATGAAGACATACATTGTGCAAATCACAATTCAAATTATGATAGTAGTTTACAAATAGTTTGTAATTGATACATTTCTGGCCACAGCCTCCCCCTTTATCCTGCTAGTGGTACAATCTTCTTGCTCTTGACAGAAGTCTTTCTAAAGATCTGCTCAAGCCTCACTAAGCAGCTGTGAGTTAGGTCATTTTCCCAGGAGTTTTACATGTGGAAAACTGGGCATTAGTAAGGCCTCAAAAAGGACACCATCTGGCCTTCGTGAAAAAAAGGATCATGACACTTCCTGTGGTACCAACAGACCCTGATGAACCAGAAAGGAATTCAGCCCTGGACTGTGATCCAATAGAGACCGGCCTCACAATCACCTCCGTGACAGCCAGCTCCATTCATCTTAGCAGTTATCTCATAGCACAATGGACTTTTGTGCCATGCTGTTTACTGAAGGCGGAGTAAAATCCATTTCGATTTTTGTGTTTAGTCTCAGTGCCTGTCCTCTTTCCAGGAACACATACCACATCAGGAGAGAGTGAGCTGCACAAAGAACAGTTCTTTCCATTGCCTTTCAAACTTCTCAATTTCCCTCCCAGTGTACATGGGACATAATAATAAAAAGTTGGACTCTTCAGAGCATGTAACAAAGACCTTTTCCTGTCATGAAGAGCTGTCCCTCCCACTTTCAATAAAAATTATTTTAAACTATTCAGATCAATGTGAGGTTTTTTTTTTTTGGTAGAAAAATTGAAATTTAAACATGTAAAAAACATCTTATGTAAACAATTTACTAGAAGTATTCTGGCTCCATTGACTCCATTAGGTGTTAGAATGTTGAAAGGTCCTTTAAAAACTATAGCATCAACCACAACAACAAACCATGTTTTCTTTCCCCGAAAGAAATGTGTCTGACTGAAGCAGGATGAGAGAGGATGCTGATGACACCTTTCATTGTCTTATCATTTTTTATAGTTTATGAAGTCTTCTCATGTTTCCTACCGTAGAATATGTAAATTGGGAAAGTCTGATTAACAACAAATCCTTAATTCTTAATTTTCCTCTTTGGCTAAATACATTATAAAAACAACAAAGAAAGAAGCCACTTAATTAACTCATTATCAGCAAATTATATATATATATACACACACACACACACACACACACATACACACACACACACAAAATTATTTTGCAGAGGATGATAGGAAACCCTGAACCTGGTCATCCCACAAATGAACCATGGCCACTCAGGATACATAAGGGTTTCCATTTGAGGGCTTTTCTGTCAACTCATAGCACCACAAAGAGGACTTGGATGTGATGGGAAGATGCTTTCTGAAATCTGAGGGCTCTCCTCTCAATTCCAACCAGATTCTTCTTCGTTATTCACCTTCTGTCTTTAAAAAAATTATTGCAGCCCTAAGATACTAAACCTCAGTTGGTCTGCCACTAGGGTCTTCATCTGTACACAGATCTGAATCCTCCCCCATTGTTGGACCCTTCAGTGGAAAGCCATATTGCCTTTCACTGCCTGGTTTATTTCACTTAGCATAATGCTCTCCAGTTCCATTCATGCTGTCACAAAAAAGTAGGAGTTCCTTCTTTATTTTTGCTCCCTAGTATTTCATTGTGTAAATCTGCCACAGTTTTTTGATCCACTCATCTACTGATGGGCACTTAGGCTGTTTCCAGCACTTGGCTACTGCAAATAGCACTGCTATGAACATAGGGGTGCATAGATTTTTTGAATTGCTGTTTCAGGATTCTTAGAGTATAATCCCAACACTGGAATTGCTGGATATGATTTCACCTAAAAGAAGAACCTAGTGAACAGAAAAAACAAATGAACAAAATAGAACCAGAGGCATGGAAACAAGGAATAGACTGACAGTGATGAGAAGGGAGGTGGGAGAGGTATAGTGGAAAGAAGGGTCTAGTCAAGAAAAAGGTATAAATCACCATGGACGTGGACAACAGGGTGGGGATTGACGGTGGGAGTGGGAGTCGGCAAGGCAGGGGAGAGCAATGGGGGAAAATTAGGACAACTGTAATAGAACAACAATTTTAAAAAAAGAAAGAAAGCCATATTGTCACACAAAGGGAACTTGGAGTTAGAAAAAAATGATTAAGGCCCATCATTTTTTCTATTCTCAGAATTTAGCTTGGGAAGGTGTGTTGGAAAGCTGCCCTTCTTCCAAATAAGTCTCCTATCCAGATTTTGAGGAACTTAAAAAACCAACACAGAATGAAAAGAATTTAATGAAAGAAAACATTTCTCTGATTTGATTCCCTGATGGAAATGAAGGGGTTCTATTGAGAGCAAACATAGCTGCAACTCATTTATTAACATGTGTGTCCATGGCCTAATTATGAATGTTTTCCTTTAATGTAGAATAGTCACCACTGGTGTTATTCACAAAGTGCCCATTGAGACAAGTTCAAAACCACAACCTTTATCTACAGTCCTCAGTAAATTTCCTCTGGATTCTGTAACCACTGGTAACATATTATGACTATAAAGCCCAAGTTTTGTATATAAATCTCTCCATGTAATATTGAAAATGTCTGTAATGGCTTGATTAGGAATGAAGAAGAGAGATGGAGAGAAAGAAAAAGAGAGAATTTCTATTTTGAAAGAACTAAAAACACGGTATGAAACAGCTAGCATTCCATTTCTGAAGGGTATGCACAACATGCACACAGTTATTTATCCTGTTCAGAGTTATAATCACTCACAAGATACTTCTAATGGCTTAAATCAAAAAACTACCACAGAAACTTTGAAACAAGGGCCTGCAGTCAGGGCCACAGACATAGGTGCTTGAGAGCTGGCTGCACAGAGTAAGGGACACTGAGCTGTGGCAGGGATGCAGACATTGGAAAACTGCCTCTGAAGTTGTAGAGGCAATTTCCTAAAACAGAAGGAGGAGAGGAGGAAAAAAAGAGGAGGAACCCCAGCAGGAGAAAGAAGCCCAGGTTTCCTCAGTGCTGTTAAACAGAAGAACCACTTTGCCACCAGAAAAGGGGGTGAAGTATACTGACTCTATCAGTCACATAAATGTTTAGGAATTTGAGGCACATTCTTTTTCCTTAAAGATCACTAATACTCCCTGTAAGAATAATAGAGTTTTTTTTTTTTTTTTTTTTAAGCAAAAGAATGGTCAAAAACTTGGTAGATCATAAAATAATTAACTTTACCTATTATCTCTTCTGACACTTTTCTTAGCATTGATTTTGCAGCATTAACATATTTGCTCAGTATTAAATAATTTTAAAGGATTAAAATGTTAATTAAAAGTATAGGTGCCATCTAAGTTGCATTGTTTTACCCTTCCTTTCCCTGAAAGAAGCTCTGTTTTGAGGCAACAGTTACCCTAGGAAGAAAATGACAGAACCAGAAACAATTTGCTCCTTTAAGGATTTGAGAACGCTTATGTTGAAACCTCACAAAAGCGGCGTTATGTCCTTGAACATTCTAAAGATCATTGTTAATAGGATCAATTTTTGTGTGTTATTCAACTGGATCCCTCCTAGCCTGTAAGAAGCACATTTCAGTAGAGGGGCATGGTGGTTACTGGGGTGGGGGCGGGGGGTAAAGGAAGGCCCAGCAAATTCTATGTGATCAGTTCAGCTGCAATAATCTCTTTTCTCCTTCTTGATGAAGCCACACATGAGAGCACTCTGGTGTCTTTCATCATTATTTGTCACCCTTTTGTGCAGAGCAACTTATATCCACAGCCATTCCAGCAATTAAAATGAAAAAGAACCAAACAGTATTCTCATTGAATACAGAGGCCAGTGCCACCAAATGCCATCCTGCCTATTGAATGTTGGGTATCTAATACCATTAGAGCTCTGTAAGTATTCTGTGAAAAAAAACACAACAACAAATAAATTGTTACATGCAGATGTAGATAATGATTTAAAAGATAAAATCTTTTAATGCCTCAGCAGTGGCTAGATTGCCTGTAACAGGCTCTCGCTCTCTCCTTGATAATGCAAAGGACATGGTAGCAATTGATAGGGGTTCTGACTCACATGAAAAGACTGAGAACTTCAAATTTTGGTTTACAAGTAGTTATAGAGTGAAATCAATTTAACAAGAATAAGTCAATCTTTTGTCGAAATACCATCTGAAAATAACAATGAGCATTTTATTAGCCTGATTTTTATTATTTAAACACTTCTCCAAAACTATAATGTGTCACACATTCCTGGGGAAAGTACATTTTAATTTATATTTCCAAAAAATGAAAAATTGAAAAAAAGAGAAGGTCAACCAACTTTCCAAGTTCACCAACAGAGCCAGGGTTGGAGAAAAATGACACCTGATATTGGTGCTAATTTGCGATCACATATTCCAGAAAATGGAGGCTCAGTGAGTAGTTTTCCTTATTCCTTATATGGTTTCCCTTTGAAAATTTAGGGTAACTACAATATAATCAATTTTGAATCAATGTATTTGTTTTTTTATTCAGGGTATAGCTTTAAAATATCATTAATAAAGTTTTCTGAAATACCAAGTATGCCCTTTCCCAGGTATTGCAATGCCAATTGCCTATAGATCCTTGTCCTGTCTTACAATTTAGTTGGGGGAAAAATGCTTAAAATGTTAATTAGCATCTAAGGTAACATGTTGCTGAAATTCTGAGGAGGCATCAGAACCCGAGAAGATAATAAAGAATCTTCTAGAGAATGTCCTGAAATCTGAAGGAAGAGACGGCGAGCTCTGCTTGAGGAAAGAGAAAGGGCATGTTTGAAAACGGCAAAGGTAATTAAAATGTAGTAAGTGCTTCATCTACAGACTCACCTAAGTGCATGGGGTCTTCTGGAAAGTGCTTCATACTCCTTTGCAGTTTCAATGCTGAGTGAACCTGGTTGTCTGATACAGAAGGGTTGGAACCAGAATTCATGAGTAGTGATTTTGCTTTTACATCAAGGGCAATGGAAGGGTGTCAGCGATGATCGGCTGGCTTTGGCTGCCTTTGACACAATCATAGAAAGTAATCAAGCGACTGAAGACAGAGGTGGTGCATGCAGTGTTCTTTAATTTTGGAGGTGGAGAGTTAGGAATTGTCAATTATCCCAACAGGTGAGAGAAATGCAGAGAGAGCTATTCCCCATCAGTGACCTTTAGGACCATATCAATGACCTTCAGCACCACATGGACTCATGTGTGGCCTCCAAACTAGGATGGCTGGGGACTGGCCAGGTTGTGACCCAGAAGGCAGCTTCTATGTAGTAC
Organism: Furipterus horrens; assembly: GCF_987537825.1. Classification (NCBI taxonomy): domain Eukaryota; kingdom Metazoa; phylum Chordata; class Mammalia; order Chiroptera; family Furipteridae; genus Furipterus; species Furipterus horrens. Next base: position 141,101,582 of record NW_028327176.1, on the reverse strand, counting down.
TCTTAGAATACATTATTATTGTGAATAAAAGCAGCAGAGAAAAGTTCTTTCTTCCTTCTCCCAAACTGGGATTTGATGATAATCTCTTTACAACCCTCTGGGAGTGGAAAACTCTAGAACTAGAAGAGTAACCTTTTTTAACATTTTCCCCTATAATGTCATAAAGAAAGCTGTGTGAAAATTCACTGTGACTTTTACAGATCTCTTTAAAATAAATAATGTTTCGCAAGTGACAAAAATTTCTGGCAAAGCTTTATTGAGTTTCCCCAAATGTCTCTGTTTCTAACAACAGCAACAATAAAGAAGAATTGTAATAAATTAAATAGCAAGCCTAGGTTGGTCCAGGTGGTTCTGCTACTAAATAAGTACTGAATTTGTCCTTTTAGAGTTACTATATTTCCTTGGTACAATATTTTAAAAAATATGTGACTTAAAGATTATCATTTGGGAGTGGCTGGCAATTTGGCTTTAAATTTCATAAACTTTTGAGAATGGTTAATTGTTTGCTAAGATGTCAGCTTCAAGATCAGTGGAGTTGAAAATAAAAAGTATGTATTCACATTGGCCCTATGTCTATTTTCAGTGTGAAAGGAACTGGCTGGAGAGTGTTGCAAACACTTGAAGCTATGCATTCTGCATTACAATGAAGTCCTGCTGTATTACACAATACAGTGCTTTTTTTTTTTTTTTTTTTTTAAGGGCATCATATCCAAAACCCTTTGAATGCAGAGCAAGAGCAACAGATGACAAATACTAGGATATGCTAAACACCAGAACAATTAAATTAAAATGGACTTCTTCCAGACTGAATCTCTCCAATTTCTACTTGGTAAACAATTAGCTTGAAAACTATACAAAAGCTCTTTTAAAAATATTGAAAGGAAGATGTCAGAATTAAAAAAAATAACTTCTCTTTACACTAAGAACATGGTGTCTGGTGATATATATATATATATGTACATGTCATTTGTGTATAGGCCTGGTGATATTTCAGTATGTGTTATTTGACTTATTCTTCCACCTTTCTGTGACAAAGAAAAATGTCACATTGTACATTCACAGTTGGAATTCCTTTTCTGATTCTGTTAATTATTGTAACTATAGACCCTTTAGTTTTGTTGTACTATAAAGACTCCTAAAAATGATGCTATTACCTCCTCTCTCAACAATTCCCTTTTTAAAAGACTAATAAATCCCATTTTTTAAAACAAAAAATAAATAAAATTTAGTAAAATCACTTATCATTTTAGGGACAAATAATGCAGTTTTAAGTTTCTGATTGTATGTAATGTTAGGCTAAGTGAACAGGGTTAAAACTTAAACTCAAGTCTTTGGATTCCAGTTTTTTAGCGATAACTCCAAATTAACCACAAACATATGTCTGCTATCTGACATATGGTAGAAAAGGGGCATGGAGCTACTGAAATTTATATAGAGCAGATTTCAATATTCATGGAGTTAGGTCTACAGTTTCCCATGGTATACTTTTCCCTTAAATTTAAAACATCTTTTCTTCTGATCTTCCATAACATTCTGGTCTATGAGACATTCGGTAATTATTATATTTTGCTGTGCTAGCTACTTTATTTTGGTTGTTTTGTTAGGGTGGAGTCTGTCTCTTTTATCACTTGACACAAAGCCTGATATATAGTAGGTGTCCAATAAATGTTTGTAGGGGGAAGGAATGGGGACAGGAAGAATATGTGTATGTATCTGGTCTCCTATATTAAGCTGTCAACTCATGAAAAACAGAGAAGACATGCTATGCTTTTGTTGCCTTGCTTCTGGTGCCTGGTACCCAGTTAGGGCAAGTTATATGGGACAGTGACAGGGAACACTGGATGCTGATGATGACTACTATGAAGAGGAGAGACAGAGAGAGGGGAGGAGACCAGGAGGGAAGAAAAGAGAGGAGGGAGAAAAAGAAAAAGAAAGGAAAAATTTAGAGCAGAGGACCAAACTCCATCCCATCTTCCTGCCTCACATTACCTCAAACTGCTCCTTTATTTTAGCCAAAGAGAAGACAGAGACAGAAGGCATGAAGGAGAGGGAAATTCAGAAAGTAGAAAAGTATGTTGTGAGCAGCATTTCAAATTTACCAAATCATTTGCTAACACAATAAACATAGAATTTTCTAAAAAGTTACTAGTTAATGAATTTAGACTATTAATTTATAAGTTATTGGAAAATTGGAGTTTAGTGGAAATGAGGAGAATTACAAAAAAGTAATCTCTAAAACTTGGGAAATTATAATTATTTTTTCCTAATGAATACACTTAACAGGCTACAGACTCTTAAATGTGATACATTTGGCAAAGAATAGGCCTGTTCATAAAACCTGAAAGAAGCCTGTGCCATTATTAATCTGCTACCCAGGCAACACTTTTGGGGCCTTAATAAATAACCTCTAATTGGCTGAGATTGGCCCACATACCCAGGAGCTGTTAACCAAATACATTATTTTTGAAAACTCTGTATCTTTCCTGCATCTGCAATATAGGAAGATTATCCTGCTCATATATTTTCACCAAATATCACCATTAATCACGCAAATAATTACTCCATTAAAATTTTAAAAATATATTTCTGATTATATACATATAATCCCCCAAATGTAAATGAAAATAATAATTCCTGAAATAAAAATAACTGTTTGATAATAAAGAACCTCTGTATTCAAAAAAGATTACTGATTCTTAGAGCCTAAATAACATAGCTACTCAGGAAAAAAGTAGGACTTCTTTTTTCATTGTTAGAAGACCAAAATGAGAGAAGATTCTATTTTTTTGTGTTTAATAATTGACCAAAGGGTCATGGAGGAGATCCTTTGATCTATCCACTGGTGATATTAGAAGCACGCCAAGGGTAAGGACTGTGGCTTCCCCAGTTACTTCTCTTGGGAGCCTGTCTTGCAGTGCTGAGTGCCCTTCTGACTCCCTTTCTTCCGCACAGGGTGAGGTGGGAAAGGGGTTGGGGTTCAGCAGAGGAGATAACAGAGAGCATCCTGACTCCCAGCGTCACCCCCATTCTTCAGGAGTCTCCCAAGCAATCTCTCATCACCTCAGCAATTTCTCCTCTCCTCTCTTCAATACCTTAAATGATTTTTTGAATAACTATTATTTCATTATTTGTTCATTTATTGCCTCTCACATGAATGGATATGAAATGTTTAAAGACTTAAAAAAATAATCTGAGGGAAATGTAAGCACATTTAGGATAAATCTATAAGAGTTTAAGTAGGGACCTTTGGTAGAGGAAGCATGACTCCGTATTACTAATTCTCCATTTTCTTCCTAGGAAAACAAAATGACAATTCATTGACTTGGTTATTGTCATGACTTGGCTTTTCCCATGACCACAGCCCTCTCCATGTGTGAGGACTTCCTCTACTTCAGCATTAAGGCTTTATTGTCAAACCAGAGCCTCCAACCTGGAGTGGCCTGTTGAAGGACATCATTAAATCTGAGACAAAGAGGGTGCTACCTCAGAAAGAAGGGATGAGCAGAAAAAGACACCTTTGTGAGGAAGTGGAATACAAGGTACAGAGGGAAAATCAAAGGAATAAAGGAAAGGGAAGTAGGAGAAAGAGAGAACGGGGTGAGTGATGGTAGAAGACAAAAGTACTGAAATTAAGAATGGGGCAATCTAACATTGTCAAAGATTTCGCATACAGATGAATCACATATAATCATCCTGGCGAAAAAGGAGAAAAATGCAAAAGGGTTTGTGGGAATAGGGCAAGGTGACATGAATATGTGAACAAAGTAAACATTGGATAAATGAATATTCCATTCAACTTGATGATGATGAACTATCCAGTAAGCTCAAATTTCCGTGATGCAGAGCCTGATGAAACTAGTTTTAATCCTCCCGAAGACACTGGTAGCTGGAGTCTCACTCGTGGTGTACCATTCTTGCTAACTTTCAGAACTCCAGGAAGGCGTACTTTTGTAACTGCAGAATGCTCTGCCCCAATAAAATGCTGAAAAGTTAGAAAGTATTTACTTTGTTTTTAAAAACTTGTAAGTGTTCATAGTTTATCTAGGAAGTAAGTGAAATCACTAGACTTTTGTGTTTTAAGTGTGAATGGGAAGGGTGGGGAATGAAAGAGCAGTGTGGGGATAGAGCATGGCGTGAAGAGAGGGAAACATCACAGAGTAATTTGTAGAAATCAGAAGTCCACAGATAAAGAAGACTCTTGCAGGAAAGCTGGTGTCTTCACTTCATTTCATGACAAGACTGTAAAAATGCTTAGTAGCTCTGCACCTGACAGCCTACTACAGGCTTGTCTGTTATTTTTCTTGCTCCTTAAAATGTCACATCACTTATACTATTTTTTAATGCTTTGTCAGAGGACAGATAATTGGCAGAGAAGACCAAGGACAGAAATTTTCTCAGAACATTCTGGTTATGATTTACAAGTTTCTGATTTCTTCCTGTCATGGGCAAAAGTACCTGAGAGCAGGAGCTGGGAAATACATAGCTGGTATCAAAATTTCTTTCTTTGTATTGAAAGCTGTGGCATTCAATCATCCCCAAGAATATTCAAGACAAAAATTGACATAAAATTTTAAGTTGTTCCCATCTAAATGGGATATTTGGGATGTTACCTACAGAGCAATAAAAATTCGCAAATTCTAAATCAATCACTCTCTCCTGCTTTGGGATTTTATTACAGACCCATGATACAAAGCAACTATTTTCCTTTTTGAATTGTATTTATAATGTTACTTTAAAGTTAAAAGTAACACATAACAATTATAACATGTAAAATAGTATCAAGGTATATGATGAAAAAGTTATCACCCTCTGCCTGCATTGCCATTTCAACAGCTTTTATAAATGCTTGGTGTGCATCTTTACAGACCTTTCTTCATGTTCACACCAGCATATACAAACACATCTATGCACATATATTTTTGCTTTCTACAAAAATTATGCCATGTTGTATAAATTTCTGTAAAACATGGTTTGAGATGGGCTACCTCCAAAGCCCTGGCTCAGTGGAAACTTCCTATTCAGCAGAGGTTTCAGGATCATGGATGACAGAGGTGGCAAATCTCTCTAGTGGAAAAGAGCCCCAAATGTTCCCTCCTAGTCCCTTTTATTGAGAAGGGTATTCAGGAGATACAAGGTCAGGATTCATAAATTACCAATCAGCTTCAAATGCTTGGGTTACAGTTAACAATTACTGATTACAGGTAACAATGTAAGGAACACAGTGACCATTGTGGGTCAGGGTCCATTAGACATCCTGGCGCCATACTGACAGTAGATGCAAGGCTTCATATATTTTTCTGGGCATTTGATGCTACACACTTTTTAGAGTTAACTAAGAGACAAGAAAAGCAGAGCAAGCTCTAAAGCATAATATGCATTCTTTAAATCCAATTCCCATGGGAATTCTCTGAGTGGCCTTCAGGTCATGCCTGCCTCTGACCTTCCTGGTTTTCTGGTTGAGTCTTACAGGCCTAGGGGCCTGACTTGCAGCTTGGGCTACAGTTCTTGAAACCAGACAGAGTGGTCCCCTACAATGGTTTGATTTTAACCTAATAGTAATATATCATGAATATCCCCCTTGGTTAGGTACACACCAAAATCACTTTTTAAATAACAGCTGAATAGCAACATTCCACAGCATGAATTCTATCCACTCTTTCCTCAGTTGTGGGCATTTAAGTTTCATACCATTTTTTCCTCAAGTGTTGTGGGAAATCTCTTAAAATATTTCATGCTATTTGTTATTTCTTCATAGTAGAAGACATAGCTGAAGTCAGCCAAGCCTCAACAGTTGCTCCTCTAGGTACTTGGAGTGGGAATTTGGTTTTCAAATTCTTACATAAAAAGACACGTGAGACCCTACCTAAAAAGAGGTACACACCTAAAACATATAGGTTTACATTATTGAAATTGGATTTTCAGAGATTTAGGAAACAAGTGAACAAAAACTGATCTTATATTTTTATGGTGCCTCCATTCAAGAAAAACCAAGTTTTTTGCAGTTATCATAGTTGCTGTGAGTTAGAAATGAGGCCACTTGTACTTTAAAGAGAGTGGAGGAGAAAAGTATTGGAAAGCAAATCTTCTAATACTCAAAGTAGAACAGGTATATACACTGGTTGAAGAACACTCAATATTCTAAATTCCTAATAGAGGCAAAGAATTAGATGTGAGGTGGTAATCCATATCCATGAAGGACTCTGAAAAAAGGACTTAAGTTCCTAGAGCAAACTATGCACAATGAACGGCCCACGAGGAGGCTTACACGGTCTTGTGTCTATGGCCTTAGGAGAGACTCCAGACTAACCTACCCTATGTCTTGGCTTCCACAACCAACCATGAATGTTCAGAATGGACAAACAATAACACTGACTCATCATCCCATTGGCATATCCAATAATTCTCATAAATATAATTGTTATAGAAAAAAAGAGATTTAGGTCCAGGTGAGGTACATCTTCATTGTGCATTACGGGCCTACTAGAATAAAAGAAGATTTCTCTGAAAAGAGGAAGCTCCAAATGTAGCAAATGACACAGAATAATAAAGTTAATAGTGGACAGTATTCAGTTAAATAGCCTATGTGGGTCAATTAGAATTTCAATGTTAACTGTAGGTTGGAATGATAATCTTATTTTGGATTGATTTCCCCTTTATTTGTTTGTTTCTCAAATGTTAGTAAGTGGGAGTGGGTGTCAACTACTATAATTCCACTTTCTGTATAATGATGAAGAAATGTGATAATCAGTCTTGTTTTCGGGGGGTGGGGCTGAGGCTAGCTGAGCTGTCCACAAGAAGGTGAAGCTGCCTTGGATGCTTCTACATTCTGTAACTCTGCAGGGGTTGGAATAGAAAAGGAAGAGAAAAAGGGTCAAAGACATACTCTGGAGGTCTTTATTGTTGTCCACTCAGCTAGCTCTGCCTTTCTCTTCCAAATCTCTGGGCACTTAAGGCTGGACAATGGGGGCAGAAATGCATAGGCAAGAGGAGCAGATAACGGATGTCACTCCCACTTGTTGTTTTATAGCCTTCATTTTCTTCTTTGTAATTAAGAACTTGGACATGCTGTGTCTACTCCAGCCCCTCTGATGGTGTTGAATCCAGTGTACTGCTGTTTCACTGCCCTTCACGCTGTCCCATAGCCCTTCTGGGAAGGAAGCACAGCAGATGTTTATCCTGCTTTCTTCCAGCCCCACCCAGTGCAGGCACATAGAGGTGTTCCTGATGAGGCCTTTTTCCCATGAACCTCTCCTTCTATTGGTAATAGTAGTATTTCTATGTGTGAGATAAGCATGATGAAAGAAAGCACTTCTGTTAAATTGCCCAGGCATTTTGCCTTTACTGTTTATCTAGTTAACATTTCCTCTCCTCCATGAAACCTGCACCTTGGTTGTCCATTTGTTGTTTTCTGAATGTGCTTGGAGCATTCCTGAGGCTTTGAGTCTACCTTATGCATCCCCTCCTCTCATCCAGGTCAGTAGTTTCCAAGGGCTGGTCCACAGATTAAGCCAGTCCTTGCCGAAATTTTCTGAAGGGAAATGAAGAAACACACACACACACACACCAGGATGATTTATTTTTCATAAAGCTAAATTCATCCAATTTAAAGAACTGTCCTTTAGTTTGAGATTTAAAAAATGCTTTTAGTTTTAAAAATGTATATTTATAAATAAAATGATGGTTATTTCAGTTGGAATTATTTTTGGTTTTAATGACATTACTTGGAAAAATTAAGAGTTCTGTAAGTCTCCATTAAAAAGAAATTTTTCCATGAAATTGTATTGTCTGGAAATTACTCTTCAAAATTGATTACTTTTTACAGTAATGACTCATGGTCTAGATCCTTCAGCAGGAGAGGGCTGTCTCTCAATAACCACTCTCTATTCTGCATTTCTTCTGCATTTGCCACCTTTTTTACTCACTCATTATTTCAAACCATGTATTAAGAGCTTACTAGAAAATAAGTTCCAAGCTGAGCACCATAGATATAGTAGTAATGAGAATAGATGTGATTCCTGCCCTCATAGAATTAAAATTTGCTAGAAATTTGGAAATTCTTTGAAGGAAAAGAATGCATGTTCGCATGAAAAACTGTAAGAGATGAGACTTCTCATAACGAGGAACAAGGTAACCTCTGAGATATAAAGGGCAAGAGTGGGTCATTCAGGTGAGATGTGGTTGTGTTAATGATGCTTAGAGGGGCACCAGGTAGCCCAGAAAGGGGCTCACTTGATGAACATTAGGTTCAATAGAGAGAAAATGGAGCTGCTGAGGTAGGCAGGGGACACATATGGCAGACCTTATAAGTTACGTTTAGGACTTCATATTTTATCTCAAGTTCAATGAACAGCCAATAAAGGGTTAGCAGGTGAGTGTTATGATGACCCAATTTACATTTTAAAAGTGAAGGTGGGCAGGATGGAAAGTGGGGTGGTAGTGATGTTCCTCAGAATCCATTTGGTAATGGTTTTCAAAATAGAAAAAAGTAGGTCGATTTTAAGAAAAAGTACATGATATAGTCTGCTTTTATTTTGGTTAGTACCTTACTGTTGAGGGTAGTTTTTAATATCATAATATTTACAAAGAAGCTAAAATATGAATTGCTTGTTTGTATTGGTTCTAGATGCTGAGAATGTGTCATTAGATAAGGCAAGCCTACCACTTGAGCTTTGGTGTTTATAGTCCATTGGGAGAGATAGAGAGACAGAGGCCATTACATTACCTAGTGATATAAGAACTATAATAAAAATAAACACAGGGCACTGTCTAAGAAGAAAGGAGTGACAATTTACACAACCAATTAATACAATGTTTAAGATATAGGGAAGACTTTGAAGTAAGTCATGTCTACATTGAGACTAAAAAAGAATTGTGAAATTAAATAAATTTATACAATGGCATAAGCATGTATTATTTGAAAGAAACCCAAGCAGTGAATAGCAAATATTTAAAAAAAGGTGTTAGAGAGAGATTGGGTTCAATGGATATGTTCCAGATAAAATGAACTGCATGTGCAAAGGCCTGGGAATGAGAGAGCTTTGTGCAGAATAAATGTCTTTGATTATGACAACCTACTGCTTGGTACTTCCCAATCAAAGCATTGTATTACATGATATGAAGATTTAGTGTAGATAAGATGTATACAGCAAGTTTAATTACATGAAGTGAGTGAGAGTTAACTACATGTTGGGAACCATACATTATTACCAGTCCACTTCAGTAGACAAGCTCTGATTGTCCTGCTGCTGAGTCATGTAGGAACTGTGTTTTCTGGTTGGCACTCATAGAGTTGAAGAATTGGTGGTTTAACACTTTTGATATTCCACACTGACTTGTGTATAGTACTGGAAATGGTAAGTACGTTGTTTATAACCTATGAATTGCAAAGTGTTAATTTGCAGTGGTAACAGGAAAAGATAATATGGTGAGGCTAGACAACCTCAGAAGTAGCCTACGTTATATTTCATGGACTCCCCAAAGAGCTTCTTCCAAAGAAGGAGAGCTGCAGCAAATAAATAAATTGCCATGAGAGAGAGGCAAAGACATGGGTAGTAGAAAATGGGAATCCCAACTAAAAATTAAAGGCATTCAAATGAAGAAACAAATTAAAATAAGCTGTTTTTATTAAGGTAGATTTATAATGTGTTTTAATAGCTAGTAAAGTAGATTAGATTATACTCATTTTTCAAAAGTTCCCTGGTATTCTTTCATAAAACCATGAATATTCTTAAAATTAGGTGCTTTAAGTTTTTGGTAGTGGCCCTTACAATATTTCTAGTTTCTTATTTTATTTTTATAAGTGTTCTTCATAAAGACCTAGCATGTAGATATAGATATAGATAATAGTCTGTCCACAATGTATCCAGCCATTTGCTAGAAAAACAGAGACATTTACTGAAGAAGATACAAGGTATAAGAAACATTGTACATAGGACAACGATACCTCAGTGCCCTTCAAAATAGGCACCTTGGGACCTTACACAGTTCTCCCAGTTGTATTCTCCTGAATCTCATCGACAGTCTGAAATCTCTTTTCTTTCAAAGGTGATTTTAGTTTTGGGAAAAGCCAGAAGTTGCAGGGTGCCAAATCTGGGCTTTGGGTGGTGCGGGGATGAGTCACCTGGGGGATTTAAAACTCTGCAGGAGACGTGATGCAGGAGTGGGCACGTTGTTGTGATGAAGCCGCCAGTCACCAGTTGCCCACATCTGCGGCCTTCTGAATCATCCCAATTGTTTCTGTGGAGGAATGTTCAAGCTTAACGCAAAATTTTATACAGATTCATTGTTCTTCTTGCTCTGTCATTTTGAATGCGATGACCACACAGTACACATGCTCACTCAATGGTGTCTACCTTTCCCACTGACTAGCACAGTGAAGTAATTATTGTTCACACTTGTGCATTCCAGTCCACTCTCCTTGGCTGTCAGGTTACATCGATGTCATGCAAACTGTTCTTGTTATATTAAGAATGGCTGCACTTTTTCTGGACAGACTTTGTATATACACATATATGTACTTAAAAAGTATGTACATAAAAGACATTTACTTACTATAAAAATGGACACTCAATATTCATTAAATAAGCATTGTACAAATAGGTTAACACTTTTGATTATACACAGGGGAACAATTTTTAACATAATTCCTGTTGAGTTCAATTTTTCAGCTCTTTGAGACTTAAATAAGCATGCTGATTTCAAAACTGCAGTTAGTTTTCTTATATCACATCAATTTTTTTCTGCACAACGTATCTTAATGCGACCACTCTTGGCTGAGAGCAAACCTCCCTTGAGTGGAGAGGAGTGGAGGACAACCTTGGAGACCAGCAAGAGGTTCATACTTGTCTAAGCTATTCAGTTACACATGAGACAGTGTGGTGAGAGGTTGTGTACTGAAGTGTAGTCCGAGTTCTTGTCTGTATACAAGGACTTAAGAGAATTTATTTTTTTATTTACATATATACTTATTTCTTTTCCTTCAGATCATGTCTGCCTCTGCTATTTCTCATTGTAAGTGCATAAACAACCCTGATTTGTTTTGTAATATCTGTGGCAGTTTCACCATTCACTGTCAAAGGACAAACATCAGCACATTTGTCAGGCAAGCCTATTTTGCATATTTTAAAGTAAAACTTTGTGATCAAGATAAATCTTGTGCCCCTCACAAGGTGTGCAAGCAGTGTGTTGAGAGTTCATGGATGTGGACAAAGGGAACACATGATAAATTGCCATTTGGTATACCTATGGTTTGGCGAGAGCCCAGAGATCATTTAAGTGACTTTATTTTTTTTTTTGATAGTGAAAACATTAGGATATAACAAGAAAAATAAATGTAAAATAGAGTATCCTAGTCTACCATCAGCTGTACACCCAGTGCCTCATTCAGCTGAAACCCCAGTGCCAGTTTTCACTGAACTACCCTCTTTTAAAAAACAGGAGCATGGTGAAGAACTAAGTGACAGCAACGATGAAGATTTTGAAATTGAAGATGACTCCATTTGTAAGGGATTTTATCAGCATGAGTTGAACAATTTGGCACGAGATTTGGGACTATCCAAAGAGCCTTCAGAATTCCTAGCATTAAGACTGCATGAGAAAAACTTACTTGAAAAAGGAGCGAAGACATTCTACTTTTGATGAAGAGGAAGTGCATTTCTACAATACTTTTGAAGTGACAATGGCTTTGTGTATTGCCATAACATACATAGTTTAATGGAGGAATTGGGAATTCCAATCTATAACACAACTGAATGGCGACTGTTCATCAATAGCTCAAAGTGGAACTTGAAGTGTGTCCTCCTCCACAATGGCAATTGATTTGGTGCAGTCCCAACTGGCCATTCAGTTTGTTTTCATGAATAATATGAGGACATAAAAAGCATCATTGATTTGTTGCAATATCACAAGCACAGTTGGATCATCTGTGTTAACCTTAAAATGGTCTGCTTCCTTCATGGTCAGTAATGCAGATACACCAAGTATCCCTGTTTTCTGTGTATGTGGGACAGCAGAGCTTGTGAGAAGCACTGGGTGGAGTTGAATTGGCCTCCAAGATCTGACCTCCAACCTGATTATCCAAACATTCGATATGAGCTACTTGTTGACAGAAGGAACATTATATTTCCACCTCTGCACATAAAACTGGGTCTCACGAAGCAATTTGTTAAATCTTTGCCAACTGAAGGAGACTGTTTCAAGTACCTCATTTTGGCATTTCCTGACCTGTCCTTTGAAAATATAAAATACCTTAATATGTATGCTTGGTAGCAGAACTTTGCTACTTGTATTCAGTTTGACTTACAGTAATAATATATAGCCTTTATATGAATAAAATAACTAAATAAACAGTATATTCAGGCAATTTTTTTTCTTTATTTTCCTTTGTATGTCCATTTTGTATGATTTTAGGGACAAAGGGAAGGTATCCTGTACCTTAAAAAGTTGATGTGATACAGAAAAATTGACATAATTTTTGATTTCAGTTGCCAAAAGTTGGTCAAAAACAAGTGTCAGATCTAACTCAACAAAAATTGTGTTCCCCAGTGTTATTGCTTGTATTGAAAAAAAATAAAGCTTTAAAAATCAGTTAAATGCACTGACATGAAAACATTCCTAACATTTTTAGCTTTCAGATTTAAGAAACAGTTTTTACATAGAATGGGAACATAGATGAGATCAAGAACATATATTTAACCGAAAGAATCTGGGAAATATTTGGACAGAGTGTACACATGACCAGAAATTGTCATACTTCACACTTTCTTTTTGAAATCGAGCTCCATTTTTGGTGGGAAACAAAGCCTCTTTCTCCATTTCTATATAATTTACACACTCCAATGTTCAGGAAGAAGCCAATTTAAACTGGCAACTTTTGAGTTATAATAAACTTTATAGATATGCTCAGTAAATAGGAATCTCAAATTTATCCCTAAATGTTTTCAGAGTGAATCACAAACTTTTCATCCTCCTTTTCTCAATTAATTCAGCAACATAATTCATTAGGTGATCTTTAGCTATTTGATTACTAGTGAAATGATATTAGCCTTATTTTATCTATCTGTAAGGATAAAATCTTTTTCTATTAATTATGACTAATACTTTAAAATTGTGGTTTACTAAATAAGGGTATGCAAAAAAAGCTCCTTCTGATCCCACATTTTCCCAGCTATCTTCTTGACAGGATGATGCTTTTTTCCCTCAGGATTCTAAGTCTAGAGCAGAGGTTTGGCCATAGCTTTGCCTATGGGTAGGCCTGTCTTTCCTAGGCATTGTAATATAGCAGCTGTAGGACACCTGGCTTATCAGTGGCTCTTTCACCTGACATTGACACCTACCTGGGGCAATCGGTGTGGGCAGTTTCATTGTCACACATAAAGATTGTGTTTATGTGTTAAGTGTCTGTGTATGTGTTCATATGCCTAGATGTGCACATGCTTTTTCAAATATCACATTAAATTATTTCAATATTAGGGTATTGATTTACACTGCATATGTATTTGGTGAAGCATATTTCCCACAGGGTCAGATTACAATGGCCAAAGAAGCTTGTAGTTTTATTTTTTTAATTTATTATTTTTGGTTTGTTTTCTGTATAGTGTAGTCATTCTCTTTTTAATTGGATCACTAAGGGGTTATTAACATTGCTCTCATTGAGGAAATGGAAATGTAATAGCCTTAAAAAGTCAAGATACTTGTAAATTACCTAATTCACAATAGCACTCCTTTGTCTCTCTTTTTATTAGACATGTGTGTTATATGTTCACATTTGTGTGTGTGTGTTGGTGGGGAGGGGGTTGCACCAGGAAAGGTTTCAAAAATTACTAACCAGGATACTTGAACAAATATTTACTTTCTCTCCTGACTGTTTCCAGAGTACCTGAAGACTCCCTATTCTTTACAGAGCCTTTTGCTGCTCTATCAAATCAGACTTTACACAGAAAGCCATCTTGGCACCTAGTCTGCTAAGAGCTAAAGTTAGAATTTTTGCTTATCCCTGGGCAGAATCAAAGATTCTTATCCCATGGAGTTAACCAATACCCTTCCTTTCAGTGAGAGTAATGAATTAATTATACTGTAATGTCAATAATAATAAAGAAATAGCCTGAGTGTCTGCCTTCTCTTTAAGGGTCTTGTTATAATACATCAGAAAAAATGGAGTAGATCCCCCAATACAGCTACCTCTCTTGCTTTCTTTTCCCCTCATTCTTTGCCTGTCTTTGGCTTCTGCTACGGATGCAGCTGGACTCCTCTGAATTTTAGGACCATCTTCTCCCTCAAAGTGAGACTCTGGTTTCAGCAGAGGGGTGATATGGGGAAGGCCATACTTTATTTCCCTTCCTTTAAAATTCCCCACTACACACTAGAGCAAAGCTAGTGTCATTAGTAAGAGTTTGGGAGAAAACTAGAGGTTATTACATGGGGTGAGGAGAAAAATAATTTAAAAAACAAAACAAAACAGATTCAATGTGACTTTTTTTGAGGAAAAGTGCCAAACCCTTCACATATGTCTTCTTATAGGTACTCTAATTCTTAGTCTGTTATCCTGTCTGAAGGTCCATTTTGGGGTGGGGGTGGGGGACAGAAGAGAGAGAGAGAGAGAGAGAGAGAGAGAAAATCACGTAGAGCTCTCAAGTCTAGCAGAATGGTCTTTGGTGAACCTTGGTGAGCCCAATCATATTCCTTTTCATTGTGTGAAGGGAAAACACATCCTTCATTTTTTATGTAGTTTAGGTGTCTTTAGGTTAAAACATATGCACAGGTGTACTCAGACCTAAATATACACACAGAAACACTTACAGACATGTCATGTGGTTATTGAGTGTATAATTGTGGCTAGTTCTAATAGAAATATGCTGTATGTATAAAAAAGCCATGTGAGATTTTGAATCCTTGGCATTAAAAATTTTTAAAAAATATCTCATTATTAATATTTTTTGATTATCTGTTGAAATAATATTTTGAATATATTGAGTTAAATAAAATATATTATTAAAATTAATTTCACGATTCTAAATAACTTTAATTTAGCTTCTAGAAAATGTGAGAACACATAGGTATCTTGCATTATATTTTCATTGGACAGTGCTGCTTTGGAGCTATATTATAGAAGAAATATATATATATTTTAACAGCAATATAATAAGGAACAATTTCTCCTATTTAACTTCATGTGAAGTAGTTTTAGTTACTTTTTTATCATTCTCCTGCTTTCACACTTTGGACAACAGTGTGCCTGAGACTAAGCTTTGAGTTTACAATTTTATCTTTACTTTGCATCAGATTAAAATTTTAGGTATATAGACCTCCTTCCAATATACTCCTGTAAGCAGAGGGGTAAATATGTAATTTATTTTTCCTTTTCTCCAGTGTCAAAAAAAGGGATCTATGTTAAAATGAAGCCAGAGCTGCCATGACAGAACTACCAAATGTGTCTTGTCTCAAATCTTTGGAATGTTAAAACAGGATGAAATAACTTTAGGACTGGGCCAAAAACAACACTGTCCCAAGAAACTGTTTGCAAAGATAATAAGAAAACAGTTATTGTGGCTACTCGACTGAAAATTAAAAATATTATTTAGAATTAACATCACTGTACTACACTATCTGAACCAATAAAAATGCCTTCCTTCTACTGATGTAATTTTTTTACTTCTCCTTCTCATAAGTACCCATTGCCTTGGTCTCCAAATCAGAAGACTATTTGGGCTTCTGCCCAAATCAGTGAGCTCTGAAGAGTTATTCTTATTGATCTCAAATAAATGCTTATTGTCTCTCACTTTGAAAGGCTTTTAATTTTTAAGTCAACACCAGCAAATCTCTCAGTGTTGGATAAGGTGGGGATATGGAGAGTTGCTGGCATTTTGTCATCATTACCACTATATATTTCGTGCCAGCTCCTGATAACTTATCTCAAACTATTCCATACCCATTCAGAAAGGCCTCACAAAATGTATTTTAAGGATGAATATACTGAGTATAATGGAAGTGACTTCCTCAAGGCCAAGAGCTAGGGAGCACTGGAACTGCAATATATGAGGCCTGATCAGAAAGTATCCAATCATGTATTATGAAAAATACACATTTATTTAAGCTATAAGATATAGGAAACATTGTACATAGGACAATGGTGCCTCAGTCCTCTTCAAAGTAGGCACCTTAGGACCTCACACATTTCTTCCAGCATTTCTTCCACTGTTCAAAACACTGCAAAATTCTTTGTTGGAATCACCATCAGTTGATCTCTTGGATTTTCCGGAATCTCATCGATGGTCTGAAATCTTTTCCTTTTCAAAGGTGACCTTAGTTTTGGGAAAAGCCAGAGGTTACAGGGTGCCAAATCTGGGTTTGGAGGTGCTGAGTCACCTGGGTGATTTGATGTTTTGCCAAAAAACTCTGCACAAGGTGTGACACATGAGTGGGCGCATTGTTGTGATGAAGTTACCAGTCACTACCTGCCCATAGCTATGACCGTTTTGGTTGTATTGCATCTGTCACCCAACAGAGAGCATTGAGGTAGTACTCCTTATTAATTATTTGGTTTGGAAGGGCATACTTGTGATGGACAACACCTTTCCAATAAAAAAATACAATTAACATGGTCTTGATCTTTCTGTGACTTTGCTGTGCCTTATTTGAGTGTGAAGAACCAGGTGACTTCCATTGGGATGACTAGGCCTTTTTTCCTGGATCACAGCCATAGACTCATCATTCTTCTCTGGTTATGACCTTCTTGAGGAAATCTGGTTCAGTAGTAGCGGTTTAAATCAAGGCATTAGCAACTGCAGAACAATGTTCCTTCTGCTCTGGTAGCAGAAACAATGGGACAAATTTTGCCATGACACATTTCATGCCAAGATTTTAAGTCAAAATCTTGGACATAGTAGCTTCTGGAATCCCCAGATCAGCTTCTAGTTCTTGCACTGTCAGTCACTGATCTTTATTGATTGCAGCCCATACAGATTCAATGTTCTGAGGTGTTCTGCTTGATGCAGCCTTCCAGAACGTGGAGCACTTTCAACAGATTCTCAACTATCTTTGAAGTATTTGTGCCACACTTTTATTTGTGCTGCACTCTTTGCATTGTCCCCAAAAGCCTTCTGAATCATCTGAGTAGTTTCTGCAGAGGAATGTTCAAACTTAATGCAAAATTCAATGCAAATTCCTTGCTCTACTTGCTTTGTCATTTTAAATGCAATGGCCACACAGTACACGTGCTCACTCAATAGCATCTACCACATCCACTCACTAGTACAGTGAAATCGTCATTGTTTACAGATGCACATTCCAGTCCACTCTCCTTGGCTGCCAGATTACGTTGATGTTGGGTGAACTGTTCTCATTATATTAACAATGGCTGGACTTCTTCTGGACAGGACTTGTAAGTGACAAAGTCTCCATTTTTACTGTGCTATGTGCCTTTAAGTTAGAAGAACTGCATTACACATTTAACTTCATGCTCATAATGTAAAGATCAATTAAGTATTATTAATTTTCATATATCTTGTGCAAATGCATATGAATGATGCATTTGGCATGTTGGGAAATAGAAGGAAAATTAATTCCTCAAACCATGAAAATAAGGATGCAAGATGGAAAAGAATTCTTTGGGTTCAAAGGCAATAAATATAAAAAGAAGTTCATATATTTTGAAACAACAGTGATTTTAAAAACAATGAAGTTAATTAAAAATCTTCAAAGAAAAAATACTCTTAGGTTTATTAGCCTGTTTTTGAAGTTACCCTTTCTTAACTTTTGAAATTATTGAATTAGTTGCATCCTCCCAAGACCCTAGATAAGGCTTTTATCCAAATTTGTGCTTGCTCTACTTTCTAATATGTAAAATGTCTAATTTATACATATGCACTACATGAATACTTGGTAAACCCTTGGTGAATATCTATCTTATCCCAAGCTTTCAGTTACGTGCTAAGAAGACATATATGACTGTGACATTGTCCCTTCCCTCCTAGAATTCAGTGTCTGTCAAAGTAGGACCAATGCATTGTGTAAAGTGCTGTGGTAAGCAGAGGCACTTTGAGAACCAACCGTAAGAGGGGGCACTTGGTTGGCAGAATTGAAAGATGGCTTCTAAGATTTCTACCTTGTGGTGTAAGCCCTTTTTTTGAGAGTGTGAGGAACCTATGTATATAATGGGATAGCACTCTCATAGTAATCAGTTGACTTTGAATTAATCAAAGGGGGGATTATCCAGGTGGGCCTGGTCTTATCAGGAGATCCCTTAACAGGAACTGGGCTCTTTCTGAAACAAGAGATATTGAAAGTATGAGAGGGCCTAGGACCTATGAGCATCCTCTAGAAGCTGAACAACAGTCTCTGAATACCAGCTTTCAAGACAATAGGGATCACAGTCCTACAGCTTCAAGGAAACAATTTCTGTGAACAAGCTGAAGGAGCTTGGAAATGGATCTCACCCTAACTGAGGTTTCATATGAGAACCTGGCTGGTTGACACCTTAACTTCATCCTGAATAGAAAACCCTGCCATGCTTAGACTTCTGACCTACAGAACTGTGGGCTAATAAATTAGTATTGTTTTAAGCTGTTAAGCTGTGGTAATTTGTTATGCAGCTATAGAAAACCAATACACATCCCTAGGTCAGTCTAGAAAGTGGGCTGGGTCCAGGAAAGACTTCACAGGAAGAAAGACTGTCTGAGCTGTGTCTTGCTGGGTGAATAAGAGTTAGGCAACAAAGGATTTGTTAAGTATGGGTAGTACATACAGAGAAAGACTTTGGAGCAGAGAATCTCAACCTTGCTTGCACATTGGAATTACCTGGAGAAATAAACATAATTGATGCTTTGGTATCACTCCTTGGGATTCTGATATAATCTGTCAAGGATACAACCTGAGCATCAAGATTTAAAATATCTATCCTGATAATTCTAAAGTGCAACTGAATTTGAGGACTGTGTTTTAGACAAAATGAAAAAGAGTGGAACTACAAGTAGCTTGCAGTGCTGAGTCAAAGTATAGTGTGGAATTGGAAGCTAGTTAAAAAATATAAGTAGAGACCAGATAGTAAACTTCAAAAAAAAAATCTAAATCTAACTTAAGTGATTGAAAAAACCCTTGGATAAAAACTTGCTTGGTTAGAAAATTATGGATGTGTGTTTTGTTAGAGAATGGGAGTAGAAGAACTCTGTGGGAGTTGGGAATATTCAAAATTTTCACAGTTACATTTCAAGCCTATTTCATGCGTTGAACACAGTAGGTGCTTGATCAATGTATGTTGAATTAACAAAAATGAATGGGAGTCTTCTGGAGAGAAGCTAGAAGCATAGTATATAGGCTGGAAAAGATACATATCTATCTTGTAATCTGTGTGATTGTACCCATAATGTTCTTTCTTTCAAGACACAGTACTTTTCCCAGAGATGGAGTCTTCCCTTTGCTTGCCTCTTTGCTATCATTTAGGATGGGAGGTGATCCTTCATTTTCGTTATTGTAAGCTTGATATGGCTACTAATGCCAACACAAAAGAAAAGTAGACCATGAGTTGCTTTAATAGCTATATAATGTTCAGTTCAAAAGACAGCCCTATAGCAAGATAGGTAGATGAGCTCAGGATATATAAAGCATATTTGATAGGATATTTAAGCAAATTATGTCCAGGTTTCTTGAATGGCTGAGGTTAGTTGCATGAACTCCATTCTCTTCCTTTTCTTAAATGTTTACCCTTTGCCCAGTACTGGACAATAGACTCTGCATTCATTATGATACGACACTTCATTTACTCTTCACCAAGCCCATTGAGGTAGAGGCTAATATCTCCAATTTACTTATTAAAAAAAGGTGAGGTCACATGATTTCTGTATGATAGAGCCAGAATCTAAAATGAAATCTGTCTGATCACAAAATTGGGTTTACCATGATGTTAGGAGTACTTCTGTTTGGGAAGGGTAATACTAAAAACTAGGAAATTCTTCTAATGCTACAAAACACATTCAAGTTTTAGATATACTACAGTAAAGGATTTTATTTCTAGAAAATGGACTGACTTGTTGATTTCTATTTTGTGTACAGTGATGATATAAAATCAGTTTTGGAATTAATAAGTTAATATTTGAAAAAAATTTGAGTTATATTAAAATATTTATAATTTTTAAACTTCTGAAACAAGAACAAACATCTTAAAGATGCTCAAATGTGAATCATCCCAAAGTAAGTTAATTTTTCAACTCAGATGGTGTCATCCCTCTTATATAAATATGTATGTATACAAAGGATTATCAGATATGTCCATTAAATAACTTTGCTCTATGCATAATGAGTAATGCTTTCTATACATATTTTATTTGATATTTAGATTATTTAATTTTGATTGTTCACTATATAAAATGGGAAAAATAAACTTAAAAAAAGGTTTTTGTCTGTCTTATCACTTCTTTTCAAAGTAAACTTCCAAAGGCACCCTATCTTTTAATGTGTTTGGCATTTAACTATGTGGGCATTACATGTGGTGATATGCTGAAAAATAATGAATGATATGACTAGATTCACTGCTTAAAAATTTGGATCATTCTATGCATTTGTAATAACCATGTACAGCCATAATAACTGTGGTGCATCTTAGAGCTACAATCATGTAGTTATTCTTTGCATTTAACTTTTAAAATTTATTTATAGTCTTAGTTTTAGCTTTGATTTTGTCACAAACATTCTTCTGTTTAATTCACCACAAGCTGTAGAATTTTCTTAAAAAATCACATGTGAATTGTGTTGAGGTGACTGGCAGAATATGATATTAATAGGGTATTGACTTGTTAGGTCTTAAAGAGCCAAAGGGAACATCCTTTGCAGCCCCTGCAATGCTCTGGAGGTTTGTTTCATTGATTGGTCTGTTTAACCCATCATCTCCAGGCATTTAAACAATGATATACACTTGACAAACCTAATATTTCATTTTCTATCTGGGGACCATGAAACAGAAATTAAAGGAAAGAAAGACAAATGGACATATATACAAGCAGAAAATGATGATAAATGTGAGAGAGAAGGAAGAGACAAATATAACACAGACCAAAATTTGGATCAGTAAATTCGGGAATCAGTAAATGCACGACCTAACAGCAAATGTAATTCCCAGGAGGTGGGTAGGAAAAAGGATTGAACATTTCTGTTGTGAGCACAATTTCGATTTAGATACAGAACAGCCAGCAAACCAAATTAGATATCAAGTAAGTGGTGGCTATTGTGTGTGTGCATGTGTGTGCGTGTGTGTGTGTGTTTGTATTTATGTCTGAGAGAGAGAGAGGCTATTCTTTAAAGTGTTATGAATATTTCTGTAAAGACCAAATCTAGGCCCTTATTTTACCCAATCTTTGCTTTTTAAACCTCAAAGGAGGTGCTATGGTATAAGAAATACTTTTTTTTCTAATTAGGTTTTTCTTTTGTCACCAACTAGAAATGGAGATACTTTACAACAACGTATCTCAGATCTCTTAAATCTCTGATGTGATAGATAATGGAGCAAATTAAAAAATACATACAGAACAGAATATTTCCCCAAGACTGGTTATTCAGTGGACTTGGACTGATTAAAATTCCATCCTGAATATACAGTGTCCCTGGTAACAGAACAGTCACACCCTGCCATGTCTTAGAAACACAGGAGGAGGACGGTCTATCAGGTTAACTGACAACACATTTGAGTCGCTTAATCTTCTGGGAAATGCAGGATATTGAGGAACTAAAAATCTGTGGATCACATGAGCCTCATCTTTATTCATACCCTTTAGTGCCTAGAACTTGCTGTGATAAGTGACTTTTTAACTTTTAAAGTGTATGTCCTCTAAAAAATATATCTGCTTCTGTTAACAACTATAAAGCAACAACATTTAAATACTGAAAGTATACCAACTCTTCCTGAGCTCTTTTAAGAACTTCAGAGATATTATTCTATCACCAAATAGTTACTCCCTATTTCTATATGCATTACGTGCTGAGTGTGGAGGGTGATGGAGAAGTGGGGGGTTATGAGAGAGTTATCAGAGAACAGTGCTTGCTTCTAGAGAAGTGAAGGGAACTGTTTACATGGGAATTACATAGTATGCATAGGTTTTTCCTACTGTGCGTGACAGGAGTCAGGGAAGGTAAAAATCTTGGGAGAATGAGAGAACTTGACAGGGCTCCTCAGTGGTGGGGTTTGGGTCACAGGGGAGGAAGAGAAAGCAATTCTAGCTGGAAGAGGTACATGCAAAGGCAGAGAGGTTGAAACTATGTGAACTCTCGCAGCAGCATCCTTTGAAAATCACTGAGATTCAGCACAAGCTTGGTGTTGGCTTTGGGTTCAAGTCTTGGCTTCACCAGCTGTCTAACCCTGGGAAAGCCTTTTCACACATGTAGGCATGTGACAGTGATAAGTACATCCTTAGTTAATATTAGCCACAATCGCTACCTTATAAATAAATCGGACCCTGGCTGCTGTGGCTCAGTGGATTGAGCATTGGCCTGCGAGCCAAGTGTCACTGGTTCGATTCCCAGTCAGGGCACGTGAATAGGTTGCACGTCAGGTCCCCAGTTGGGGGCGCGAGTGAGAGGCAACCACACAGTGAAAAAAAAAATTATTTTTAAGGTAGATAAGTAAAATGTGGTACAGAGTGGTTGTAACTGCTTTCATAATTTCTCATTTCTAAAGCATAGAAAGAACACATGGAAAGCGTAAATTTCTAAGGCCATAAATTAACAAATTTAGAAGCCTCCTCTCTGCCTACCTCCTGTCTTAATTCTTAATGTTATGGTTTCTCTGTCATCTCTCAGTTCATTCGATGAGGTTTACATAAGTATAAATAGGCTTAACGTTCTGAGAGCAGGGGTTCTCTCCTAACATACATAAAATCATAATGTTTTATCCACTTCTGTGTTCTGGGCCTTCATAATCTAGCACATCTAATCTGGGTACCACACTCACCAAAATGATTTATTAACTCAATGAAAATATTAGACAAATATTTGACTTCATTTATTCACAGGAAATAAATTTAGATTTATAAACTATTATTCAACTATTTGTTCATTCATTTATTAAAAATATTAACTGTGCTGTACCAAGTACTATTTGAACATTTGAACACAGAAGTTCAATTATAACTTTTACATTGAGGTCAAAATAACCAAAAAAGTTATGGTTTTAGATAAATGTTTAAGTAAAGCGCTAAGATAACAGAGTTAACTTCCAAGGGTATGATACGGAGAAATTAGTCCAATTTTCTTTATTAGATCTCTATCAGACTCTATCTTGCTTCAGTTTTCAAAATAAGGTTTATGCAGTCTTCAGTAGAATATTAGGTCAGTTCTTATTAAGCAACATAATGTCAGATAATGATAATAATATTGGAATACAAACTTTGACATCTGGAACTAAGTAGTAAAATCATTTGTCCTGAAGGTAGAAACAAGGAGGGTATTAAGCTGTATGCTTCACCTGGCATCTTTCATTAGAGTCTGAATAAAATTCTTCACTGGAATTTGCAACACTGCTTGTAGTTCATCTTATTAGTTTTTCAGGGGACAAACAGCCATGTAATTAGAGTGTATTTGCAGTATTACACGCTTATTTGTAGCCTGAAGATTAGATACCAATTGGATGTTATCATTTAATGGCAAGTATAATTACCATGAAGCTTGTTCTCTGCATCTAAGAGTTTACATTTCAGTGCTGCTACAACTATACAATTATTTTTTAGTTAGCTTATATCTGTATTATTATTTAATAATTATATCCATACAAGATGTAATAAGATCATTTTAAGTCACTTTTAAAAATGAATCAACTATATTCAAAAAGCACACAAAAAATATTTAACACAGTGCTTTCTATTTTTGTACTAATTTCCAATGCAAGTTATCACAACTATGTATCTCATTTCTTGGGAACATGCATGAGTTGTGCCTTCAAGGATTTGAATAATAAGTATAATATTATACTTATGATTATATAAGTATAATAATAGTAATACTACCATATGTTTGCATGGCAGCACTTATTTTCAAAGTGCCTTCATAAAGATTAAGTTTCACACTATCCTCAAGGGTTAGTAAGGAAGAGGGGATTAGGAGTCTTCTTTAAACAGAGGGCATGGGGGTTATGTTAAGAACCCTGGGAGCAAAGTTGGTACTTAAGAGTCATAAATAGTGTCCTTTCATGTGGCTATATGTTGTGGAAATTCAATAGTAGCATGAGCATAGTTGGAAAATGATCTCTGAAGTATTCATTCATTCATTCACTCATCCACCCATCCATCCATCCACCCACCCACCCATCCATCCATTTATTTATCCATCCATTCATTCACATTATGAGTGCCAAGAGGTATGCAATGGGACTCGCCCAGGGCAAAACCGGTTGTGTTGGGGAAACTGAGTACTGAAGTTAAAGTCAGACAGAAGCAGAGATTTCAGAAGAATAAGGTTAAAAGGAACTAGGAAAACATTTCTGGAGTCAACGAAAGGAGATAAATGTGGACTGGATGAATCACCAACATGTCTGGACCAGTGGTAGGTTGGTAAATATTTAACCACCAGCTCTCTAGGGGTTCAAAGATATGGTTTATAGCGTTTGCTGATTTTCATGGTATAAATTATCCCACCAGCACTGATTTCAAGCCACCAACATGATGTCCCTAATGGTAGAATTGGGCAGAGACATGCAGCAGCACAAAATCATGTTGTATTTCCATCACACAGATACAATAGATTTAAACAGCCTCAAAAGCATAGGTCCTAGTAAAAAGGAAAAATTATTAGTTGGTAATGAGTTTTGAGTATTGATTGTCTTTGTTTTATATAGCTTCTTTAGTTTTAAATTCATAAAATTGTATTTTGGATAATGACTTTGTTTATTGGTTGGCTTGCAAAATACCTGAAAATTTAACAACTGTTTCCCTCCAGCTGGTGCTAATTAGCCTAGCACACCACATGGATGACCCCCCCCTTTCTAAAATGTAGGGGGAACCAGATGTGTGGGACCCATATTAGTTTGCTAGGACTCCCATAACAAATATCATAAGTGGGGTGGTTTAAACATCCAAACTTATTGTCTCACAGATCAGGGTGTTAGCAAACTTGGTTTCTTGTGAGGACTCTGTTCTATGGTGCTCTCCGAGTGTCTGGTGGTTTGCTGGCAATCTTTGGTTCCTTAACCTGAATGTACATCACCCTGATTTCTGCTCTCTTGGTCACATGATATCTCGGTGCATATGTGTCCGTCTCTCTGTCCAAATTTCCTCTTCATATAATGACACAGTAATATTGGATAAGGGCCCAATCTAATGACCTCATCTCAACAAATTATATCTGCAATGTCCTAATTTCCAAATAAGGTCACAATTCAACTCATAAAAGGCCCTGACTTTGAGCAGTTTCCCTTTTCTTTTCTTGGCACATTACTATTTCCCTTAGAATATAAATAGATTATTCTAAACTCCTACTCACTCTGCAGAACCCAACTCAAATTGTGCCCCCTCTTTAAATCTTTCCTGATCATTGTCCTGTCCTCCCAACCCTCAGGTCATGTGGCAGACTTGTGCTTGTCTGCACTATGTGCTACATTGTATGAACTTATGTTATGGTCAGAGCTAGGGTTGAATTACTGCTGCACTCATTTTCTGGATGAGCTGCACAACCTCTTCAGCTTCTGTTTTCCCATCTATGACAGGTGTGTTATAAAATTAATTTTCAGGGTTGTTCTGAGGATTTAATTAGAGAATGAATGTAAAGATGGTACAAACCAAGTGCTCAATAAATGCTAGCTGCCACGTTGCTAATGATCCCTGTACTCTCCAAGGCACACATGCTGTCTCTGAGGTTTGATGTGCTTTTTGTTCACCACCAGGCACTTAATTCCTGGGAGCCTGGGGCTGTGCTATGCTCATCTTTATCTGCTCACAGACACATGGCTTCTACTCAATAAATGCTGGTT
This sequence comes from Furipterus horrens, assembly GCF_987537825.1. NCBI lineage: Eukaryota > Metazoa > Chordata > Mammalia > Chiroptera > Furipteridae > Furipterus > Furipterus horrens. The sequence continues at coordinate 141,075,643 of NW_028327176.1, read as the reverse complement.
AAATAAAACTACATAATTTTAATAATATTTTGCCTGTTATTGATGATAAAAGTCTCATCTTCTGACTCACAGTTATCTCTCCATTATATCCCAACTTAACACAGAAGTATGTCTTTTAAAGCTGACCTGAGAGTTTAAATATTTCAGCTACATTTCCATCATTATAAAAATGTAAAGTATAAAATATGATATGATCTTATGACAATTTTAATTAAACTTTTTATTTTGAGATAATTGTAAATTTACAGTTATAACACAGAGAGATCCTGTGTGTGTGTGTGTGTGTGTGTGTGTGTGTGTGTGTGTCTGTATCTTTTAGTCACTTTCCCCAAATAGTAATATCTTGCAAAACCATGGTATAATATCATAATCAGGATACCTACTTTGATACAGTTAAGAAATAGAACATTTCCATCACCATAGGGATCCTTCATGTATTAATACTAGCCACACACATTTTTCTGCCCCCAAAATATTTTACAGAATGCCTGTAAGATTGTACATTCTCAGCAGCAATGTATGAGATCCAGTGTCTCTGCATCCTCGCCAACATTTGTTATTGCCAGTGTTATTTTATTTCAGCCATTTTTATAGGTAGGTAGAGATATCTTATGTGGTTTTAATTTCCAATTCCATAATGGCTAGTGATGTTTAATATCTTCTCATGTGCTTATTTGCCATCTTTGTACCCTCTTCAATGAAATGGATATTCATCTTTTCTGCCCATTTTCTAATTGAATTGTTTTATTGCTGTTTTGTTTTGAGAGTTCTTTATATATTCCAGCTACTAGTTCTTTAGTTAGATATGTGGCTTACAAACACTTTCTCCCAGTCTGTAGATTGACTTTTCATCTTATTAACAGGGCCTTAGGCAGAGCAAAAGTTCTCAATTTTGATGAAGTTTAATTTATCAATTTTCCTTTTATGAATTGTACTTTTGTAAAATTCATAACCTTGTGTCTAATCCTATATTCTGAAGATTTTTCTCTTCTGTTTTTTTTTTTTTAAATTAATTTGTTTGTTTATTTATTTAGGGAGAGGGGAAAGGAGAAAGAGAAAGATCACTGTGTGGTTGCCTCTCACTCGCGCCCCCAAGTGGGGACCTGACATGCAACCTAGTTATGTGCCCTGACTGGGAATTGAACCAGCGACACTTGGTTCCCAGGCCGAAGCTCAATCCACTGAGCTACACCAGCCAGAGTTTCTCTTCTGTTTTTAATAAAAGTTTTATAGATTTCTGCTTTACATGTGTGTGTGTGTGTGTGTGTGTGTGTGTATGGGAAGGGTTTATTTATTTTTTTAAAGTATATTTTATTGATTATGTTGTTACAGTAGTTCCAATTTTTTTTCCCTTTGCTCCCCTCCATCCAGTATCCCCCTTCCCTCCAGCAATCCCACCTCCCTTAGTTCATGTCCATGGGTCGTGTCTATAAGTTCTTTGCCTTCACCCTTTCCTATATTATTCTTAACTTAACCCTGTCTATTTTGTACCAACCGATTATGCTTCTTTATCCCTGCACCATATCCCCATTTCTCCCCCCGCCCCACTCCCAACTGATAACCCTCCAAATGAGCCCTATATCTATGATTCTATTCCTGTTCTGGTTTGCTTAGTTGGATTTTGTTTTTATTTTTTAGATTCAGTTGTTGATAGTTGTGAGTTTGTTGTCTATTTATTGTTCATAGTTTTGATTTTTTTTTTTTTAAGTAAGTCCCTTTGACATTTCATATAATAATGGCTTGGTGATGATGAGCTCCTTTAGCTTTACCTTGTCTGGGAAGCACTTCATCTGTCCTTCCATTCCAAATGATAGCTTTGCTGGATAGACTAATCCTGGTTGCAGGTTGCCTTTTATCACATTGAATACTTCTTGCCAGTCCCTTCTTGCCTGCAAAGTGTTCTCTGAGAAAGCAGCTGATAGTCCTATAGGCACCCCCTGTAGGCAACTCTTCGCCTCTCTCTTGCTGCCCCCAGGACTTTCTCTTTATCTGTCACCTTTGGCATCTCAATTATGATGTGTCCTGGTATGGGTCCATCTGGGTCCAGTTTGCCTGGGACCCTCCATGCTTCCTGGACCTGTATGTACATATTCTTCACAAAATTTGGGAAGTTTTCCACATTTGTTTCAATTCTTGCTTCCTCATTCTGCACTGATTGACTGTTTTTTTCTTTCTTATGCCAAATCATTGATTTGAACCCTGGTATCCTTCCCTTCACCATTGGTTTTGTGTGGATTTTCCTTAGTTTCACTTATCATAGCCTTCACTTCTTCCCTTATGCCTCTGCCATACTCAAGCATATCTGTCAAGCATCTTTATCACCAGTGTTTTGAATTCTGTGTCTGTTAGGTTGTTTATCTCCTCATCTGTTACGTTGGCTAGTTCCTCTTTGCTTAGTTCTCCCACTGAAACCTTGATCCATTCCCTCTTTTGGGTCATACTTCTGTCTCCTCATTCTGACAGGCTCCTGATTTTGTTTGCCTCTGGGTTCCAGGTAGATCTGTCGCTCCTGTTACATTGTAAGGGGCAGAGCCTTAGGGTTTCATCAGTACAGGGAGACCTGTTTCACCACGTTGTGGCACTGTATGTTGGGGAGGGGTCCCAAGAGGGAACAATGCCACCTTCCCAGCACTTGCCCCTTTTTCAGGCACTTCTCTTACTTCCCTATAGGACTGGTGCCTCTCTAGCTGCTGCCTTGGCTGTCTTTCCCAGAGTGAGTTGGTCTGCGCATGTTCTAGAACTGTGGGTGCCCTTTAAACAAGTAGACTCTGCTGAGAGACTGGCAGTTTCTGGTTCCACCCCAACCCCCACTGGTCTGCACAGTCAGAAGCAATGAGGCTTGATTTTCCCTGGTGACAGGACCATGAGCTCTGCTGTCTGGTCAGGAGCTTGGAATACTCCCCAGGTGTCCCTCTTAACTTTTTAAAATGTGTAACTGCGCTTTCTGCTGACCTGCCACAGCCGCTGCCCACCACCGCTGCTGCTGCTGCTGCTGCCACCACACCGCATCCTCTCCGCCCCAGCTCCGCCTGTCCTACCTGTCTGGATGAGTATTTCTTTTTTATATCTTTGTTTGCTGGACTTTCATGCAGTTTGATTTTCTGGAACTTCTGGTTGTTTCTAGTTTTGAAGAAGTTGTATTGCTTCTTAGTTGTGGAGGGAGATGCAGTGTGTCTGTCTATGCCTCCATCTTGGCTGGAAATCCAGACTTCTGCTTTACATTTAAGTTAATCATCCATTTCGAATACATTTTTGTATAAGATATGAGACTTAAATTTGAGATAGTTGTTTTTGTTTTTCCTATGGATGATCAAATACTTCGCCATTATTTGTTGAAAAAGTTATCTTTTCTACATGGAATTAGTTTTGAGTCTTTGTCAAAAATCAGTTGTGGGAGGTTGTTTCTGGGTTATACATTAATCTATGTGGCTATCCCTCTGCCAATGCCACACAGTTATTATGACAATAAAATAAGTTTGAAACTAGGTAAACTGATTCTTCCTATTTTATTCTTTTTCAAACTGTTTTTAGCTATACTAGTGCCTTTGCCCTTCCACATAAACTTTTGCATAATCTTTGTCTCTACATAAAAAATATTGCTGGAATTTTGAAAGGAATTGTATTAAACCTGTATCATACAGGGAGGGAATTGACATCTTTGTTAAGCCTTCTGATTCATGAACAAGGTATGTCTCTCAATTTATTTAGATCTTTTCTGATGTCCTTCATTAACATTTTGTATATTTCAACATACAAGATCTGAACATGTTTTGTTAGATTTACAGCAAAGTATTTCATTTCTTTAGCAATTAAAAATAATATTATATTTTTAAATTTTGGTTTTTATGTTATAGTATACAGAAATATCATTGATTTGTATATGTTTATTGTGTATCTTGTTGCCTTGCTGAACTCATTTATTAATTCTGGGAGTTATTTTTTATAGATTCCTTGAGATTTCCTCATAGACAATCATGTGCTCTACATATAAGAAGAGTTGTATTTATTTATTTTCTTTCATGTGTATGCATTTTATACCATTTTCTTGCATTATTACACTAACTAGAATTTTGGGCCAGAGTTTCCAGGCTAATCACATGATCTTTCTTAATACCATGGGCAGAATTAATTATACTGTAGGGAGAGGAAAGTCTAGATTCCATCCTCAGCCTTTGTGCATGAAGATGGGAGTGGCACTATAGTAAGTTTTCAGTCTTGTTGGGCTGTCCCTTTCCTGGTCTTCCAGGTGAGATACCATGTGTTTCATGGGCTTTTCCCTTTTACACCTGTTGATATTTTCAGATTGCTGAATTCTCCAAACTGGGTCGTATAAGACAAAATAGAACTCAGTGAATAACTAAAGTGGTGCTCCTTGTTTGTTAGGCTGGTCTTCTTATGTTTGTTTTACATATAATTTCCAGAGTTTTTAGTTGTACTTAGTGGGAGGAATAAAGAAAAGTATGTCCATTCTCTTCCTGAAAGTGGTAATCCAACCTCCCAGTTTAAAAGATAATGTGCTGTGGATACATTTTTAAAGGTTTAAAAAATGTTTGCTCAATTTTTCTGAGTAGATAACCTTTAATAATTTTAATAAGTAGGATAGCTTCAGAATTTTAAATTTTAATCAAAAGAGTAAAAAGCAACTATCAAAATTACCAATGACAAAATCATAAGAAACAATTACTTAAAGGTTCAAAGTTTCTATAGTAAAAAATGTGATATAATTAAGTAGGTAAAATGATAGATAATAGTGTACAATGTTTTATCAGCTAGAGAGTGACTCATTAAGTACTTACAAAATTTATTCTTTGCCCTGGCTGCTGTGGCTCAGTGGATTGAGTGTCGGCCTACGAACCAAGTGTCACTGGTTCGATTCCCAGTCAGGGCACATGACTAGGTTGCACACCAGATCCCCAGTTGGGGGCACGTGAGAGGTAACTGTACATTGATGTTTCTCTCCCTCTCTTTCTCCTTTCCCCTCTCTCTAAAAACAAATAAGTAAACTTAAAAATATAAATAAAATAAAGTAACCTTGTAAAAAAAAATGAATGTAATTTAAAAAAATGTATTCTTTTGTGGGAGTATAAAAAACTGTTGTGGGAATGATAGCCTGTTTTCATTCATACATTTCTGATATTGCTTCTTTGGCAATGTAGAAGCAAAATATTTGGGATGAGGCAACTGGGTTTGAATTCTGAGTGCTGCCAATTATTACCTTTTTAACCTCTCGAAAGTTTTTAAATCTTCATTGTAAGTCAGGATGAGGGGGGGTGTGAGGGTTAATTGAGATGGTACACATACAACTCCTAACAAATTTCAACACATAGCAGCTTACTCTGCAAATGGTACATCTCTACATTTACAGGATAAGGGATCATATTAATTCAGATGAATTACATCTCATAGTCCTAGGCAAGTGTTGTTGTAAATTGTTATTTTAGAATAAAATGTACACTGAGGAAATACCAAAAAGAAATTGCTTTTAAAGACTTGGAAACATAAATGTAGCCTACACAGCAAAACAATAAGCCTGAGCCTCACTACTCAAAAATTATCTCTGTGCAGAGAAGATGAAAAGAGAGGCAGGGTTCTGTTGTTAGGTATCTATGGAGTAGGCCACATAGAAAACTTTAAAACAAACAACAGCAATTCTATTCCAAGTTCCTTTTAAAACAATAATAAAATTCTTTACATTTGTATACTGCTTTACAGTTGACAAAGAGCTTTCACATACATTATCTTGTTTCAAAGAGACTGCAAGGCGCCTCTCCTGCCCTGATTGATGCTTATGAATGTACTACTTTCCCCTGGGCTGCAGTCATCAATAGTCAATGAGAAGAAAGGCTGGGGTTTTTGGAAATGCTTTGCTGCCAGGTAACTGCATTAACTCTGCTGTTGTTGAATGGAGCTGCGTATTAACTGTGCCACAGGATATCATCCATATCAACTAATGAATATTTGAATCCTTGCTCCTTGTGGAGCAGCGTGTGTGACCCACTCCTCTCTGCTCATCCTGCGCCCTCCCTCAGGATCCATGTTCTCAATGAAGTTCTATCTGATGGTTCTAGCCATTTTGGGAAAACCTACACTGAATATACTTAAGTCCTAAAGAAAAATAATGTAGAGGGTACATAAATACGTAAGCTGCTGTATGGAACAAGGATTATGCTGTTCTGAGGACTGAAAATGATCCCATTTGTTGATATCATGAGAGGCATGTTTTTCTTCCAAAGGACTTTCCATAACAAAGGTTATGATGTGTTAATGAGATCTCTGTCCCTGGAAGTATTTAACTCAAACCTAGGATGGGATAGAAGGGCTTCCTGCAATGCTTGGGAGTCTGGGGCAAAGAATTTCTAAGGTGTCTCCTGATTCTAGGTTCTCTTCTCCTAAGGGTCCATCCTATTAGTCCTATTATTTCATGCTTTGAGGAACCAACCACTCCCTAGGTTCTCTGTGTTTCTCTTGATGTCAGGCAGTGGTCATGTCCTGTTGATTGAAAATGGAAGCAAAACAAATAAGACAAGAAACTCATTATGCTCTATAGAAAAGTTAGTAAGAGCAGATATAGAATTAAAATTTTCAAATCATCATCTCTGAGCCAGGGACATTCTCAGTTGTTCTTTGTTTTAGAGTTATACAGGATTTCTTCAATCTTATTCACTATTTCTAATTTACACAAATAATGGTGCTCTTGACATTTTTTCCACTGAAATTCCTAAAGCTTCAGCCTCAGTTCCAGGTTTCAACAGGCTAGATTCAACCAGCTATTTTAATAGCACAACAAGAGGTCAGCCAACTCCGCATATGAGGACAAAGGGATTCTCTCTGTGACTGAGCCACGTTAATGCCTTTGGATCTGTCACCTGTGTGAATGAAAAGGGGCCACATACCAAATCTGAAAAGCTCAGGGAGGTCTGCATGATAGTCTTACTAACTGAGAGACCTGAAGTAACCACATAAGATGGTCTAAAATTAAAATGTTTGTAACTAAAAGCAGGTCATTGCAGGCAGTCAAGTCTTAGGCTAGAATTTTCCCTGACAAAAGTCAATCTGTACCTTATCTGAGCCATTGAGCCTGTCTATTGTCTTTTTGCACTTATGGTAACACACCTTTGGAATGTCAAGATAATGTCCCTTTTCTGGACCCCTCAAATCACAGGCACCACACCAGGGGGAAACCACAAATCCCCTCTTTGTTATTGTTATCATGTTAATTGTTGACTGTTAACTATCCTGTACCCACCTACCTAAAAGAAGTATGTGTCCATCATTTTACTTTTTATCCAACCTCACAGCTCCTCTGCCCCCCCTGCCCTGCTTTGCTTTCTCCTGCCCTCCTGATCTATCACCAATGGATTTGATGTAACCCACCTACATCTTCTTTTTTTTTTTTTTTTTTTTTTTTATTGTAATGTATAAAATAAGGTGCAAAACTTCTGTTTTCTGGAGCATTTTCTCAGTCCACTGAGGTTTTGCTTCCTGGCAATTGCTGTCAGTTTGGTTCAAATGAACACATAAAAATTCTTACAGGTTTAGATGTTTCTTACATTGACACCCATGTAGGCCTATTTCCAGAACTTAGTTTTAGTCATATTTGTTTTGGTGGCAAATAGCAGCAACCCAACCCTAAAATAACTAAAAGCTAAAAAGACGTAACTGGGAGGTGTTGTGTTGGAGCTGAACGCCATGACTACTAGGTAAGTATCATATCTAGACTATAACCCAGCTATTCTGAAACAATGTAGGTAGAAGAATTAAAGATAAAAGGATTACTGATAAAAAGATTATTTTTAATATTAAAAAACTAAGCCAAGTTAAAAATATTTCTTCTTAGGGATAGCTATTATAATACAACATTATGCTTATCTCTGATAACATTCAGCTCAAGGCAATAAACATTTATCCCAGTTTATCTTACTTGTAATTGTTCAGTGTTTGCGTTCCTTGCTATCCTGGAAGCTCCCTGAAGTCAAGGTTTTGTCATTTACAAGTGTACCAGTGACACTAATATAAGACCTATCACTATATAAAGATACTTGTTGAATGGATGAATAAGTGAATGCATATGTGAATGAATACATGAAACCTGCATAGCATGGTTGAAAGAATGTGGATTATAGAATCAAACAGTTGCATTCAAATCTGCACTCTGCCATCTTTTAGTCTGTTATAGATTTAATATATTGCATAACTTTTAAACCTCAGTTTCACAGTTGTAAAATTTGGATAATATTATCTATCTGTCAGCATTTTGTGAGAATTAAAGATGATGTACTTAAAAGCTCTGGTATTGTTAGAGGCTCAATAAATGACAGTTACTCCTAGTGTTGTAACAAAAGCCTCTGTGCAAATTGTTAAGGATAAAAGACCAAACTACCGAGAAGGAAAGAAAGAAGCATGAACATATCACTTTATTAAAATGAGAAGATACATTTTAGAGGTGGGTACAGTGTGCCATGGGAACATAGAGAAGGTTCATGTAGTGAGCAGAGCCACCATACGGCACAACTTCAGAAATCACATGCACATTGTAGTCTCCATGAGTGGAAGTCACTGCATAGTTGCCATTCACATAGCTAATTGAGTGAACCATATGAAATTGCTGATATTCAACCATTTGACATACAAAACTACAAATGGGAATGTGCCCCCTGGAACTGAGCCACATGGAGTCCTTCAATGGGAAGGAGGGAGGAATCAGAGATTCCTAGTGGCAATCATATTCCAGATGAGCCATGAAAGATAAAGAGGAGTTACTGTGGTAAAGAAGTGGAGCCAGCAGACACTAAGCAACAGAGGTTTGACAAAACACTATGAGGGGCAAGAAATTCAGTGCTTCTGAGGCTGGACATTGAGGTAAGGGGAAAAAGGTCATAAAGCTAGAGATGTAGGCAAGGTTGAGTTATTTAAACACTACAGGGGCTACAGTTTTGAAGCAAAATTATAAAGTGGCTATTAGGAAAGATACTAATTCCAGAATCCCAAAGAACCCCATTTGTCACTAAATTAGAGATTCCCTCCCCTACGGACTTTTCTAACTATTCAGTCTAAATCAGGTTGGCCCTACAAGCTCTTTCATGGTTTCTTATTTCTTTTATAACACTGGTCACATTTTGAGATTATGAAGTATATTTATTTGTGTACTTACTGGGTTAAAAACTAGGTTAGGAGAGCAGAGACTTTATCCAATGCATTTAAAATTACCTGTCCTGTGCCTAGCACAGTGCGTGGAACTAAGTCAGAACTCAGTAAATACTGGTTGAAGTAATGAGTGGGTAACAAATATAATGTTTTCCTAAGTCTTCTATCCTCATTGCAATTTCTTCCTCCTAAAAATACTTTAGGAAAGTCCATTGGAAGGAACCTATATGAGCACCATTTCTAACACTTGTCCCAATTAACTAATTTGCACAAAAGGGGGTCTTTTAGCCCAAGTAGCAGATGTGTGAGGAGATAGCCTCCTTTCTCCTCCCTGCTCTGGCTGCTCTGGACTCATGCCTGTGTGATGCCAGGTGACAAGTCAGGGTTGGCCGCATGCCAAGAAGAAGAGATGCACAGAGAAGTGTTGCATATTTTTCTTAACACACTAATGTGAGGCCTCTTAGCTGGAGATGAAGAGGTTTGAGTGTTGGAGATAATAAATGAAGAAAACATCGTCTTAAATTTTTACTAAACCCAAGGCCATTTGTCATAGAGTGTCATCTGGGAGACACATCAGTTACCAGAATGCAGTGTATGATTCAATTTGGCAGGCATTTGGATATTGTAAGTGCTTGAATTAGATCTTGTACTACATCATTAGCTACCAAAGGGAGTGGTGATGTTCCTGCTGTTTGGCTCTGGCCTATCAATATCAAGGATCTCCTGGCTATATTATAGTAACTAGTTTTTCACTTTAAAACCAAAAGAGAAATCCAGGATATTTCCCTCTCATATCCAGTTTTGTAAATTGTGTTCAATTTACTTTATTGAAAAAGTGAACAAAAAGCTTGATAGATGTCTAAAACATGACCATCCCTATTCCTCTGAGAGGCCCACCTCACTGTGAATAGAACCTGGGCTACTAAGTCCTCTTACAACATACATAAACTAGGGACTTGTATAATATAGCAACTGCATTTCCCTCCCCTTAAATGCAGAAATTCGCTTTCAATGACAACATTCAATATTTGATATTGAATATGTGATAGAAAGAAGCGAAAGAGAATCTACTTAATTGTGGAGAAATACTATTCATTCAAATAAAAACACTCCTGGAAGGCTGATGTTGGTAACGACCCAAGAGTATTTTAGGTCTAATCCTTGAACATCCACAATGTCTTCTTTTCTTTCTCAAAGATGAAGTCCACTCCTTGTCTTGGGTAGTTAAAACAAAACATTTAATGTTAATCTTAAAATGAGGAAAATTTTCATATTGAGTGAAGAGTTAGGAAAAGAATCTTATATTTGAAAACTTGATGGTCCTTAAATATTGATGCTTATAAGAGGCAGGCCATCAGTGTTTTTTCTAAGGGACTTCTTTAGAGTTTCAGTAAAATAGAGTTGGATTAAGTTTGTTGCTATAGGAAGATATAAAGTGGAAAACCAACTAGACTTGGGAATGGAAATTCTTAAAATTATTTGAAACAGTGCTAATTTGTACTTGTGGAATTGGGGCTAGGGGGAGTATCATTATCAGTCAGTGAAACCTAAAATCCCTGTGGAAGATCCCACTGATGCAAATCCTACCTCGGGCCAGAGACTATTGTGAGATTTAAGTACCAGGGAAAAAAGTAGTTGCCTTATCAGGAAGTCATTAATACTAGATGTTGCTTTAGTCACCTAGAAGAATTAATGGGGCATCTTACATTGTAAACTGAGCAATTGATATTGATTTGGGCACCCAAAGCAGAAAGTCCACTAAGTGATCATTTAAAAAGCAGGTACTTTTCTCTAGAAATTCACAGATTACAGTCGCATCCACAGAGCTGGAGTGATACATCACAGTCCTGCAGACTGCATGAGCAAAGGGTGAACTATCCAGTAGCAGGGTATATTTGCAGAATAGGAAGCCCTGAGACATGAGATGTATCTTATTAGGAAATTAACCGGTTAGCCCACACTGTCTTGCATTACAGTTCATTGCAAGGTGTGTTTCAACACAATACATGGACATTTTTACTTTTTATTTTCCTCTGAAAGCTGCTGGTTTTAGAGCTGACTCCACCTGTTGAGAAAGGAAGAAGTCCAAACTAAAGACTTCGGCTTCCTGCAGATAGGTGTTAGGGGTTCTGCAGTTTCTGCTTTACAAGAGGTTAAGAAATTGGCTGGGAGGTTTTTACTCTCATACTCTCTGAACTCAGCTGGGTGGATCTACAGAGGTAGGACCCTTCCTTCCTCCGTAATAGTGATAACCCTTGGAGGTAAGAGAAAGAAGCCAGTGCTGATACGAAGACAGGAGGGTTGGCAGGGGCTTAGCGAGGGCAGAGCAATTAACTCCCATCCTCCTCTGTAGAGAACCTGGTTTCCCTTGATCTCACAGTAGACGTCAGCCAGTGGCCAGGATTCTTTACAGAGAATGACGCTACAATACCAAAGAGGAAGCCTGCCCTGGTCCTGCGTTCATAGTGAGAGAACTTTCATAATGAGGCCTGTGGATAAAGGACTGAGATCCTTTACAGAGGAGGGAAGTGCAAATAGGGTGCGTCTGAGCTGATCTCTCAGAGCCACTTCACCTCTGAACAGGTTCGGAGCTTTCAAGCCCCTTGAAGTTTTAAAAAGGCACTGATTTCAGCGTGAGATGTTTGCTGCACTCTGCTCAGCTGGAATGAAACGAAGGGGAGGAAAAGTAGCTTCTTTCTTGCATTCAGAAAGCAGAGGCCAATTGAATGGCTTCTACTTACACTGATTGCGTTTGTAGTTTTTGAAAGAAAAAAAAGAAGAAGCCAAGAAGTTTAAATCCTATTCACTAAGTTCACAAAAACAAAACCCTGTCACAGAAGGACTCTGAGAAGTGCACACATCCTTACAAGAGATGGACAATTTAAAACAAGCTTCATTAAATAAGTCCTTTTCAAACTGTCTTCTTAGAATAATTCAGTAGCTCATACTTTTCTGCTTCATTTTCAGGGCTTTCTTTACTGTAGGCTAGTTTAAGTCAAATGTTCTGTGCGATTGTATACGTTTACAAGGGTTTATTGATTCAATGAGTTAAACCCAAAAGTCTCTTTCAATGTTCTCCTTAATGAGTAGAATGTATTTCTGTATATCCCTCCCACTTGACAATTACTATGTGCTGTGTAAGATGAAAGCCAACAAAGGGTAAAAAGTAAAATCTGGTTATTTTTTATTTGTTTGCTCATTCTGCTCATCTGACATCTCTGCTTGGTCACAGAACACCAACAGGGGCTCTTCCTCATGTCTCTTTCACTTACTTACGCTTTGCTTATGCAAAACATTATACAATTTCTCCACTTGCTTAATTCTTGCAAAGCTATAAAGCTTACTCAGCTACCTGGATTTCCTTTATATCTGTCTGCTTTAGCATTCTAGGCCTTGGTCTGAGGCCTCCAGAGGTCAGGGAATTGGATATTACCTCACTTTGTACAGGACCCGGGAGAGCACCATCTCTAGCCCTCTGCGTAACCAGTGCTTTTAGACGATGATGACAGTGATGAGCAGGTGTCAGCTCATGGGTACGAGGAATCTTGTAAAAGAGTGGGTCAAATGTGTATGATATTGTCTGTTGGAATTTACATTTAGGGTGATGCACTGACTAGTTCAGGCTACTGATGTGCTATCTGGTGTCTGAGAACAGGACTGCATTTAGTTAAGTGATCTGAAAGTGTCATTAGGTTGCTTAATTAATGTATGGAGAAGAGTTTCTGGTTTTATATTATTTTTAATCCATGTAAAATAAACTGGACATGGAATGAAAATTTATAATATTTGAAATATAAAAGAGGTTTATATTTTATAAATAACATTTAAACAAATTTTTGTACTCAATAGTTCATGCTGTTTGAGTGTATAGTGTGGTGGTTTTTCATTTTCATCTCCATTGCACAGGTTAGGAAAATTGCTTCCAAGAAACCGAATGAAGATGGAAACATCTGCTGCTAAAATCATCCAGTGAAGTAAGATTAGAGGTGAGATTGGAGTTCACATTCCATGACACTAAGCCACTAGTTAAATTATTGACCAGCAACCATGATACTTGGTTGCTTTAACTGTCTCTCCCCATTATCTCTACATTCTATTTAGATAATGGTAATATCTAAAAATCAATATTTTAAAGCACGGGCAGTGAGCCAGCTTGAAGAAGATAACACATAAACAGTGGTATATGTCCCCTATAAATGCTTCAGGAAATGTCTTTATAGTAAGCAATGAATGGCTGATAAAAATCAGAGTTGTTGCAATATTATGCTACTGAAAGATGAGTAAGAGGGATATCAGAAATACATACCTGGTACCTACATGAGCCAAACTAGCTATCATTTTCAAAATTATGGAAATTGAGTACCAATATAAGCTACCGCTGCTTCTCTCCTTCTCCTTTTCCTCTTACGCCTCCTTCTTCTTCATATTATTATTATTATCAAAGGGACTACATTTCGAACCCAGTATGGAAGAAAACTTAGATGTCTGCATCTCTAGATCTTCCTTACCAAAATAGTTCTTACTGCCTATATTCTGTGCTCAAAGAAATAGTCAAAATAATACTTTTATAGTGTTAGAACTTGCCACTCCTTAGCTAAAACTATGAAACTCAGAGTAAAAGCCTTCATATGGTCTATAAAACCAAGAGTAGATGGCCCACCATTAGCTCCCTGATCTTAGCACACACCAATTTTTTGCTTCTCTGCCTTTCTCCAGCCATGCTGACTTCCTTAATGTTTACTGTTTTTTAACTTCACCTGGTGGACTCTCACCTTAGGGCCTTTGCACTGACTATTCCCTCTGGCTCGAGCACTCTCCCCCTAGAGCATCTGCAAGCCTTGGTTCTTCAATTTATTGTTCAAATACCTCCTTCTAATGACAGCCTTGTTTAAAATGGAAATTTGACCTTTCCACTCTCTCATCCCCAGGCTCCCTCTTTTCCCTATAACCCCATCTTTGTTACTCTGCTCTAGTTTTCCTTTTCTCCCCATACCACTTGGCACCTCAGTCATACTACATTATTGTACAATTTCAAAAAAGTTCATTTAATTATCTATATATCTTTTCCTGTATTTCCCAATGTTCTAATTGATTAATCAAATGCCTAGCAATAATTCTCCACAAGTGCTCCAACATACTATCTATCAATTACATCTTTCTTCCCCCTCTCTTATTTACTTGTTTGTTTGTGTAACTGGAGGCTTTTGCTCCTTAGTCCTCCAACTTCTTGCTCCAAGCTGGACTGTTTGTTCTCTGAAAATTTTTGTCATTGTTCTCCTGTGTTTTAGCTCTTCTTCCTGGCTCCTATGTCACTTTTTCTTGGAATATTCTTAAATTTTATAGAGTACTTGCTTTAGTCACTTCCTGAGAAAAAGTAAAAATTTTGAGAGCTTGCACTTAGTCTGCTTTCATACTTGCTTACTACTTTGATTGGGCATAAAATTCCAGAATAAAAATTATTTAATTTAGAATTCTGAAGATAAGGTTCCAATGTCTTCTGGTCTCCAGTGATGATACTGAAGGTCAGATGTGAGTCAGAGAATTGATCCTTTATAAATTACTATTTCTATCTCTTTACATGATTTAAGATCTTTGCTTTATTCTCATTCTTTTAAAGTAATATAATGATGTACTGTGGTGTGAATTCCTTATAATTCAGATATTTGCATACTTGTGGTGTCTTGGGGAAATGTCCTTGTAGTTTTCTTCCATTTCATTTGTTCCTCTCTTTCTGAATCTCCTAGTTTCCCATTTTGGATATTCTGAGTTGATTGTCTAAATTTTTTTCTTTATTTTCTTCAATTGCTCAGGTTTTTTTTCTTTGTGTGCTTTTCTATACTCTGAAGAATTTTTAAAATATCATCTTCCATTCATTTAATTGGATTTCTAATTCTTCTACATATTTAATGTTCTACATGTTCCTGTTTTTAAAAAATTTTCCTATAAAATAATATCCCATTCTTGGTTTATAAATGTATATTTTTAATTTATGCATATTATATGTTTTAAGTGTTCTTTCTTCTTCCTATGTTGTTTAATTCTTCTGAATTCCTCTTTTCCATTTCTGTGTTTTAGCCCTTTAATTTCATTTTGGAGATTTTCTTAAGTGTTTGGCAATCCTTGGTTTTCTTAAACATTTAAAGTTGAGGCTCAAAAAGCTGATAACAGACTAGATATATAAGTGAGGTTTTTTTGTTTTTTAAGTAGATACTGGTCAGCTGGTGACTATTATTTTTTAATGTGGAAGCCCAAACAGAAGTATCTGTAGGCCTTAAATGTAAGTATATTTCTCGAGGTCTTAGCTTCTCCAGAGAAAATTGTTTTAATCCCCAGGTAGATGTTTATATATACCTGGCTACTGACAGAACTATGGAAAAGAAGGGGCTGGGACTTGATCTTTTGGGATGCATATTTTCATACACTTCTTTAGTTTATCATATGAGTTTCATCCTTGCCTTCCACTGTACTTAGTATTTCTGAGTCCACACCATTCAAGGTGCAAATTTACCTAGATAATATACTTCCAGGTTCCCATAAAGTCTGGCTGCTCAGGAACCCTGAGGTCTACATGTTCTTCATATTAATCTCATTTAACCTCTTTTCCTCAGTATCTGGTTCCCCTAAATCCTCAGATTTTCTGGGATACATATGGCAAAATCTTCCTGCTTCTCATAGACATTTTTCTCTTTAGCTCAAGATTTGGCTTCCTCCACTGAACTACATCAATTTCCATTCTTTCTGCTTTTAATCTTCCAAAATTTGTTGACATCTAGTCCCCTGTAGCCTCTTTTCCCATTATCTTTGCAACCCATGTGTTTAATGTTTATTCCTGTTCTGTGATTTTGTAATGTTTCTGAAGGAAATTCAGATTATTATATATAACCCAAAGGTACCGACATGTATTCATTTAAAATGATTTACTGAACTTCTATGTAATTCAAGGAGCCCTAAAATTATAGCACAGTTACAATAAGATGAAATAAAAGATATATGTGTCAAAAGATAAGATCAAATACATCAAAAGGGAGAAGAAAAAGCAAAACTCGAAGCTAATCTGGATGAAGAAAGCTGTGACAATTGACAAAACAACTTGGTTCTGGGCTGATATTAACCACTGCAGAGAGAAAACTACATCACCATTTGCACATCCTTCATTGTTCAAAGGAAGGAAGAATACTGACACCAGGAAGTAAACACTTCTAGCTTTGAGCTTTAAGAATAACTTTTTTATAACTAATATTTTCATTATTTTATTGATAGAATGATCTTTCATTCCTGCAAATCTATTTATATCATTCTTTTGCTTAAAACCCTTCAGTAGCTCCCATTGCCTGGACATGATATCTAAGCAGCATATGCTCCCTGTGTATTTTCATGCCTACCTTTCTATCTTCATCTCCTGTTACTTCCCTGGACATAATCTATGTGCAATCACATTATACTTTGTCTCTCAGTGAGTTAGGCGCATCCCCTCCTCCAGGCCTTTGAACACGCCCTTCCTTCCCTCTTAGCTCATCCTCCTGGCTAAATCTTTGCCTTAAAGATTTCCTTTTTTTGTGTGTGTCTGGCTAATATTCCACTGTATGTATGTATCACAAAAAATAAATTGATGTTTCCAGATAGAAAAGGGTTTGGGGGTCTGGGTGAAAAATGTGATGAAATTAACTACAAATTGACATTCACAGGGAAATAAAGTACACCATAAGGAATATGCATATAGTCAATAATATTATAATAACTATATATGGTGTCAGAGGAGTATTAGACTTATTGGGTGGTCACTTTGTGAGTTATATAAATGTCTTATTACTATGTGCACACCTGAAACTAATACAATATTGTATGTCAACTGTAACTGAAAAAAAATTTAGAAAAAGTCTCATTCAAGCTTCTCCTCTTCCCTGCCCCCACTTCTCCCACATTGCTCTGTGTGAAGCTTCTCACTACTTCCCTAACACCTGGTGCACACCTTATCACTTTATTGAAACTATTGGTTTACTCCTCTCCGTTTCTTTCTCTTTGGTCCATAAACTCATTAAGTACAGAGATTATGTTTTTTCATCTTAGAGCTCACATTGTCTGCCACAATCCCTTCTGGAACATAGTAGACATTTAATAAATACATTTGAATAAATGAACAATAACTACATGACTAAAGCTTTGAAGATCTTCAGGGTAGAATAGGTCACATCTCACAGGGAAATTATCTCAATTATAAGCTACCTCAGACAGAACTTGGAGAGCAGCTAAAGAGCAGAGAGTTGCAGGCTCATGTTTTACTGTGGGAATCGAGGCCTTCCTAGGATCTGCGCCTGACTGGGAGCCCTGTGACTCAGGTCACAGCAATTGCCTCTTGTCCTTTACATCCTACAGCACTTCCGAGTCACCAGGCTCTGGGCTCCTCCTGCCACCCAGCACTCCCAGCCCTGCTGTGGCAATGTACTTCTGCCAGTTCTTAGGTCCTCTGATTCTCCCCTTTGAATGAACAACTATTTGCATTTGTTATATATGCTTCAGATACTTTTCTAAAGGAATAAAATATTTCAGATATGTCAGAAGCTTCTTTTGTAGCTATCCCAAATCCCATCTCCCTTTCTTCCTCTACCCACCCAGGGGTCCATTCAAAACAATTGTAATACTTTTAAAGATCAACAAGGTAGCAGGGAATTGGATCAAGAAAAAGTTTCTGTTCAACAGCACAAGACAGAGGGAACTAGGTGACTATCATGAAAACAGCACTAGTTAAGAAAGAGCAGATTTATGAGCATGAGTTTGTACCTTAGGCCTGTCATATTTTTTCACCTTTATGTTAGTTAATTGCAGAGTAACATAAATTAACTTTGGAACACAAGCAAAAATGGGAACTTTATTTATGAATTTCTTGGATTTCTTTACCTCAAGCCAAACAACTAAATTGCTACTTAGCATAAATTATTTATGGGCCCTGGCTCAATACCATCCAGCACCAGCCCCCGGAGGTATGGGAGATATAAAAGATTTAAAGCATTGCTGCGACAGTGTTCAGGCGGCCACAGAGCGGTGTTTCTTTCCAGAAGGGTCCACTTTATTTTGTTGTAAATAAATAGAGGCTGGGTTTCCAGGGAGGGAAGTTAGCTTCCAGCAGGATGATGCTGATGTTTTACATATGTTAATTACACAACCCTTTTATGACAGATAGACACAGTGTTTGTATAGAGATTTCTCAAAAGACCTGTAGACTAAAATGGATCTTTTCATTTCCTGGCATGGAGTCCTTCCTTTCATTTGATCTCACTTCAAAATATGAAGTTTCAGAGCTTGCCCCCTGCAACCAGTCAATTAAAAGTAGTCCTCTCAATACAATTTTAGCAAGAACAAATATACATCTTCAGTAATCTTGATTCCATTTTCTTTAAAATTCAAGTTCAACAATGATGCTCTGACACCTGTGACAAACCTATTGTCACTTACTAGGTTGTATTTCTATAGCTCTGAGCTCAGCAAGTCACCTTTTGCTCCAAATATCCTTACATACCTTGTTTCTCAGACATAGTCTGTTTTAAAGACAAGTTTATTACCTTCTTTTTAATTAGGTCAGACATATTTCATTTGGTTCACATAGTGTTTAAGATTAGAAAACTTCATGTGGAAATGTAAATTTTTAGCTTCTCATTCAATTTTCAAAATTAGAAAGTTTAGCAATTTTAGGTTATCTTCACTGCACAGTTGTTGGTCTAAGCTGAGTAGTTTCTGCTTCTTCTCCACTCTCTAGTTTGGCACAGTCCCTACTACTCCCTAGTATCCACACCCAGATTACTTCATCCAGTTACGTTTTCAGTTACCTCCCTCACCCATGAAGGCATTTGCATTTTTGACCCCTGATTTTGGACCATGGCTGATATATTGTTAACTTTGTTTGTCTTGGGTAACATTATATATTATGAATTACTAAATCCAAAAGAAAAGAAGATCTTTACAGGCTATAGCAATGAGCTTATAGATCTGACTCCATTTTTTTAGGATGCAAATATACAGATATATTACCACTTAAAAGAAATACTAATTAGTCATATTTTGTCAGTTTTCTTTTGGAAACCATAGTATTTATAACCACATTCTTCAAATAACAGAATATGCCTCAACAGGGTTTGTGTCCCTAAATTCTTGGTATAATATTTGCAATGCTATTTTGACTTGATCACTTGCCTAACCCAACACCAGTCAGGTTTTTTTATTTTTTTATTTTTTTATTTTGGTTTTTCAATTACAGTTGTCCCCTTTTCCCCTAATTTCTCTCCCCCACCCAACCCATCCCCTCTCCTGCAATCATATCCCTCCCCGTTGTCCATGTCCATGAGTCTTTTATATGGGTTCTTTGTACCAGTCAGGTTTTGTTTGCTTCCAGATGTTTCAAGCACAGGCAGGCCTTGGGCCGGTGCTGCCTGAGCTGAATGGACCCATTGTCCCTGGATCCCAGACCTGGTAGTGTTCTTTCATTCTCCCAAGCATCGCCTCTAGAGTTCTCTTCAAAAGGCCTTGAAGTTGGTTGCATCATTGTTCTCCTTTGACATATTCAGAGGTCTCCATCTACATTTCAGATCAGAATCAGATTCTGGGTGTTACCCAGAAAGATAGTGATGAGCTTAATCTGGAAAGCTTAATTCTACCCTCTTGCTTATTCTTTAGCTTATGTATTTAATAAATATTCAGTGGAATAATTTATTTCTGTGGGTCAGTGTCACATGCTATAAATCCTCTGTTCCACTCCCCTGTCTTCATTTGCTGATGAAAAGACAGAGGAAGTTCTTTCTTCATCTCGTCTTTCTTTCTGCCACAATATATGATGAAAGATCATTTGTGCCTAAAAATGCCTTGATTTTGTTCTATTCTAGCTCTATCAACAGAACCTATTTGTCGGCAGCCGTCCATCTTGAGAGACGATGGTGTAGCTTCTTAAGAGTCTATCTGCGAAGGAAGTGCAGATCATTCCAAGAAGCACCAACAAACAATAGGAGTCAAAAAAATGGGGAGACAGAGAAACAACCTCCCATCAAAAGGAAAGGTAGAATCCCCAGAAAGAGTGCTAAATGAAATAGAGGGGAGCGAACTATCAGATATGGAATTCAAAACATGGATTATGGAGAAGCTGAATGAGCTCAGCGGAAACTTCAAAGAACTCCAGAAAAACTACAAGGAACTCACAGAAAATTACGTGAGCATGAAAAAGGACATAGAAGCTATCAATAAGAGCCAGGAGGAAATGAAAAATACGATCTCTGAATTGAAGAACACAGTAGAAGGAATTAAAAGCAGGCTAGAGGAAGCAGAAAATCGGATCAGCGAGCTGGAGGACAACCTACACAAAAACTCCCAGACAATGCAACAAAATGAAAAAAGACTGAACAAGACTGAAGATGTTCTAAGACAGCTGCAGGACAACATGAAACGTAATAATATCCGTATCATAGGAATTCCAGAAGGAGAAGAAGAAGAGCAAGGGATAGAAAACCTCTTTGAAAAACTAATGACAGAAAACTTTCCTAACATGATGAGAGAAAGAGTCACGCAAGTCCAGGAAGCACAGAGGGTCCCAATGAAGATGAACCCCAACAGGCCCACCTCAAGACACATCATAATTAAAATGGCAACATTCAAAGACAAAGAGAGGATCCTAAAAGCAGCAAGAGAAAAACAACTAATAACATACAAGGGTACTCCAATAAGGCTATCATCAGATTTCTCAGCAGAAACACTACAAGCCAGAAGGGAATGGCAAAAAGTATTCCAAGCAATGAAAAACAAAGGCCTACAACCTAGAATACTATACCCAGCAAAGCTCTCATTCAAAATGGAGGGTGAAATAAGGAGCTTCCAAGACAAAAGAAGGCTAAAAGAATACATCTCCACCAAACCAGCAATGCAAGAGATGCTAAAAGGTCTGCTCTAAGAAGATAAAGAAACAGAGAGAGACAGAGAAGAACACGAGTACAAAGGGGAAAAATGACAATGAATAAGTACTTATCGGTAATAACCTTAAATGTAAATGGATTAAACGCTCCAATTAAAAGACATAGGGTAGCTGAATGGATTAGAAAGAATGACCCACATATATGCTGTCTACAAGAGACCCACCTTAGAACAAAAGATCTACACAGACTGAAAGTAAAGGGATGGAAAAATGTATTCCAAGCAAATGGACATGAAAAAAAAGCTGGGGTAGCAATACTTATATCAGACAAAACAGATTTCACAGCAAAGTCCATAAAAAGAGACAAAGAAGGACATTTCATAATACTTAAGGGAAAAATCCATCAAGAAGATATAACCCTTATAAATATATATGCACCAAACTTAGGAGCACCCAAATATGTAAGGAAACTTTTGAAAGACTCCAAGAAAGATATAGACAACAACACACTCATAGTAGGGGACTTTAACACCCCATTGTCAACAATGGACAGATCTTCGAAGCAAAGAAACACCAAAGATATGGAGGCACTGAACAACACTCTAGATCAAATGGACTTAGTCGATATATATAGAAGTTTTCACCCCAAAGAAGCAAAATATACATACTTCTCAAGTGCACATGGAACATTTTCAAAGATAGACCACATGGTAGGACACAAAACAAGCCTTAACAAATTCAAGAAAATTGAAATTATATCAAGCATCTTCTCAGATCACAATGGCTTAAAATTGGAAATCAACCTCAAGGAAAAAATTCAAAAACATTCAAACTCATGGAGAATGAATAACATGCTATTAAATAATGAATGGGTTAACAATGACATCAAGGAAGAAATCAAAAAGTTTCTGGAAACTAATGATAATGAACACACAACAACCCAAAACCTATGGGATACAGCGAAAGCAGTCCTAAGAGGAAAGTTCATAGCAATACAGGCCTACCTAAAAAAGCTAGAGGAATATCTAATAAAAAATTTAACCCTACAGCTACAAGATCTAGAGGAAGAACAACAAGCAAAGCCCAGATCAAGTAGAAGGAAGGAAATCATCAAGATCAGAGCAGAATTAAATGACATAGAGTCTAAACTAACAATTCAAAAGATCAACAAAAGTAGGAGCTGGTTCTTTGAAAAAATAAACAAAATTGACAAGCCTTTAAGCAGGCTCATCAAGAAAAAAAGAGAGAGGACCCAAATAAATAAAATCAGAAATGAAAGAGGAGAAATCACAACTGATACCACAGAAATACAAAGGATTATAAGAAATTATTATGAACAACTGTATGGCAAGAAATTTGACAACCTAGAGGAAATGGACAGATTCCTGGAAACCTATAGTCTTCCCAAACTGAATCAAGAAGAAGCAGAAAGTCTGAATAGACCAATAACAGCTAGTGAAATTGAAGCAGTAATCAAAAAACTCCCAGCACACAAAAGCCCTGGACCGGATGGCTTCACAAGTGAATTCTACAAAATATTTAGGAAAGAACTAACTCCTATCCTTCTCAGACTATTCCAAAAGATACAAGAAGAGGGAAGACTGCCAAACTCATTCTATGAAGCCAGTATAACCCTAATTCCAAAACCAGGTCAAGACACAACAAAGAAAGAAAACTACAGGCCAATATCGCTGATGAACATAGATGCTAAAATCCTCAACAAAATATTGGCAAACCGGATCCAGCAACACATTAGAAAGATCATACACCACGATCAAGTAGGATTCATCCCAGGGATGCAAGGATGGTTTAACATTCGTAAATCAATAAACGTAATACACCACATACACAAAATGAAAGACAAAAACCACATGATAATATCAATAGATGCAGAAAAAGCATTTGATAAAGTACAACACCCATTTATGATAAAAACTCTCAGCAAAATGGGAATAGAGGGAGCATACCTCAACATAATAAAGGCCATATATGAGAAACCTGAAGCCAGCATCATACTCAATGGGCAAAAACTGAGAGCATTCCCCCTGAGATCAGGAACAAGACAAGGATGTCCGCTCTCCCCACTCCTATTCAACATAGTCTTGGAAGTTCTAGCCACCGCAATCAGACAAGAAAGAGAAATAAAAGGCATCCAAATTGGAAAAGAGGAAGTAAAACTGTCATTATTTGCAGATGACATGATAGTGTACATAGAAAACCCTATAGACTCCACAAAAAAACTACTCGACCTAATAAGTGAATTCGGCAAAATAGCAGGATACAAAGTCAATATTAAGAAATCAAAGGCATTTTTATACACCAACAATAAAAACTCAGAGATAGAAACTGAAAGAAAAATTCAATTTACCATAGCAACAAGAAAAATAAAATACCTAGGAATAAACTTAACCAAGGAGGTAAAAGACCTGTACTCAGAAAACTACATAACATTGAAGAAAGAAATTAAAGAAGATACAAATAAATAGAAGCATATACCATGCTCATGGATGGGAAGAATCAACATCATTAAAATGTCCATACTACCCAAAGCAATTTATAGATTCAATGCAATCCCTATTAAAATACCAGCAACATATTTCACAGACCTAGAACAAATACTTCAAAAATTTATATGGAACCAAAAAAGAGCCCGAATAGCCACAGCAATTTTGAGGAAGAAGAACACAGTAGGAGGAATCACAATACCTGATATCAAACTATACTACAAGGCCACGGTAATCAAAACAGTCTGGTACTGGCATAAAAACAGACATATAGATCAATGGAACAGAATAGAGAGCCCAGAAATAAACCCAGGTTCATATGGTCAACTAATATTTGACAAAGGGGGAAAGAACATCAAATGGAGTGAAAAGAGCCTCTTCAACAAATGGTGTTGGGAGAACTGGACAGGGACATGCAAAAAAATGAAACTAGACCACCAACTTACACCATACACCAGAATAAACTCAAAATGGATCAAAGACTTAAATGTAAGCCGTGATACCATAAAAGTCCTAGAGGAAAAAATAGGCAGGAAAATTTCAGATATCCCACGTAGCAACATTTTCACTGATATATCTCCTAAGGCAAGGGAAATAAAGGAAAGAATAAACAAATGGGACTACATCAAACTAAAAAGTTTCTGCTCAGCTAAAGAAAACATCAGCAAGATGAAAAGGAAACCAACCATATGGGAAAATATATTCGCCAATGACATCTCAGACAAGGGATTGATCTCCAAAATATATAAAGAACTCATACGACTCAACACCAAGAAGACAGACAACCCAATTAAAAAATGGGCAAAGGACCTGAACAAACACTTCTCCAAAGAAGACATACGGAGGGCCCATAGACATATGAAAATATGCTCAACATCACTAGCCATCAGAGAGATGCAAATAAAAACCACAATGAGATACCACCTCACACCAGTCAGAATGGCCATAATCAACAAATCAACAAACAACTTGTGCTGGAGAGGATGCGGAGAAACGGGAACCCTGGTGCATTGCTGGTGGGAATGCAGACTGGTGCAGCCACTATGGAAAACAGTTTGGAATTTCCTCAAAAAACTAAAAATGGAACTGCCTTTTGAACCAGCAATTCCATTACTGGGATTATATCCGAAAAATCCTGAAACACCAATTCAAAAGAACCTATGCACTCCAATGTTCATAGCAGCACTATTTACAATAGCCAAGTGCTGGAAACAACCTAAATGCCCATCTGTAGATGAGTGGATCAAAAAACTGTGGTACATTTACACAATGGAGTTCTATGTAGCAGAAAGAAAGAAGGAACTTCTACCATTTGCAACAACATGGATGGAACTAGAGAGAATTATGCTTAGCGAAATAAGCCAGGCAACGAAAGAAAAATACGTTATGCTGTCACCTATTACAGGAAACTAATGAACGACACAAACAAATGAGCAAAATTGAACCAGAGGTATGTATACAAGGAGTAGACTAACAGTAACAAGGGGGGAGGGGGGAGGGAGAAAAGGGGGTAAGAAGGGGAAGTGTAAAATCAAAGAACATGTATAAATGACCCACAGACAAGGGCAACTGAGTGGGGACTGAATGTGGGGGAAGGGAGGGGCAGGATACAGGGAAGCAAGAGGGGAAAATAAAAAAAAAGTGAGACAACTGTAATGGAAAAACAAACAAAAAATTTTTTTTTAGTGGGGGAAAATGAAAATATGAAGAATGGAAATGCCAGTTCAGTGAATATTAGGACAAAGATTTTCCTTCACGTTGTATATTTTTCTCCCTATTTGATCTCTCCAGAGTTTGGCATTCTAAACAAGTAAGTAATGACTTAAGTTTCTTTGCATAGACCTAATAAGACCAGTTGTTAATAGAGGTTCCTTTTTCTGAACAAGCCTTTGACTGGAATGTCAAGCCTAAAGGAGACATGCTTGGGCTCATGTTGTTACCAAAAAGCCCTAAGGAACTGGGAATGACTTTCAAAGGTAATAAAAGCCCGCGAAATAAAAGGCCTGCTGCCATGGTTGGTTGTGCGGTCCACAGCAATCTCTCCAGGGAAGGAACGAAGGTTGTTTTCCTGAAAGATGGCTAGAAGGCACCTTAAGGCACAATGGAAAACCAGAAAGACTTGGAAAGGACAGGTGTGTACAGGCAAGGATGAATGCCAGGTATGTGGCCCAGCTTCTGTGCACTGAAGAGCAGACTGAGGGCCACCCTAAATGTTCCTTGGGTAAGTTCCAGCAAAACAGAACTAAAGATCATAAGTGATCATTTGCTGCTCTTGTTATGCTTATGCAAATGAACAGGATAAATTAAAAATGGACTTAATGTAGTCCCTTTAAAGACAAGGAGAGTAATCTTAGGGAGAAAAATCAGTATTCAAGGAAAATCACAATGATCAGTGGCAGACTGTAAAGTAGGGCAGCTAACCGTCTTAAAAGTTTAAAAAAAAAAAAAAAAGAGTCTATCTGCACCGCCGAGAATGGCTGTGCAGTCCGACTCGGGAGTGACACGGTATCTGTCTCCTCCCGTGTTGAATCGACATCTTGCGATGACGCTGGAGTGTCCTCTCCAGTGAAGCTGAAGCTACAGAGCCTGGGCAGGGTGATATGGAGGGTCTGCTGTTGCCCATGCAGCAGACCCCCCCTCTCTTCGCAGCTGAAGGGTCCAAGGGAAAGACGGAGTCAATACAGCTTGGCTTCAGGTGCGCCGCAGGAGTTGCTGGTGTTGACTACAACGTCAAACCGCCTTAGGGACTCCGGCTCTGGATTTTCTGTCGGGGTTTACTCCCTTAGCCTTTCCCCTGAAGAGGTATGCCGCAAGGCAGCGGAGGTTTTTTGGAGTCAGAGTTTTCCTTCTCTGATGTGCCCTGACTGGAAGATCGAACCAGCGACACTTAGCTCGCAGGCCGACGCTCAATCCACTGAGCCAAACCAGCCAGGGGAACAGAACCTATTACACACCAAGGAAAATAGAAAGAAGCTTCTGCAGACCTGGGTTCCAGCAGAGCCTGGGCCAAAGCCAAAGGAGAGACCATTCTCCTTCAAGAACACAGAGGGGGCCACTCCCTCTGAGGGCTGAGAAAGCTTGTTCTTCCATTTCCCTTTTCCTTTCACTACCAAGGAAAGGAGAATAAGATTCCATGTGAGTGATTTTCCCCTAAACTAGCCATATTGCACATTGTTATAACCAAATTGTCTGTATAGATATTATAATAGATAATATGAATGTGTCGTACACATCTTACATCTTACATAAAACATAAAGAATTTCTGTCTCTGTCTCACATGCATTTAAAAAGCTCATTTTAATATTTAATGCTCCTAACAGTCATCTAAATCTCAGAAGGTAAGTGGAGAAATATCATATAAAAGACCCAGAGTCTAAAACAAATGTTACTGATATAATCTGGAATTTACCTCACTTCCTTCACACCCTAAACACACCGATTCTTATCATTCTATCTTCTGGAAAGCACAAATATAGCAAACGTTTCATATGCCATTTCCTCCTCTAGAGCTCAATGAAATACTTTTGAAATGGAAGTTATGAAAAGATACAAGGAATATAGACTCATATAATCCAGTACTCATACATAATTTGAAAAATTCTACATGTTGCACTTTAAAAAAATATGCATTGTGAATTAAAAAACATATAATTGAAATCATAATGTATTAGGCAATAGTTATCACTTTCCCAGTCATTTTAATGACTTTCGGGACAAGGGTGCCTGCATACGTGGTGGCACATTGGGGCTGCTATCTACAGCAGCTGGTGTGCTGAGGAATTCTTTGGAAAACTTACTAAATCCACTGGCTGTCATAGCTATACCCTAAACGATTCATTTGTGTATTGGATGATTCCTTACAAAATGAGTAGAATTCCAGTTAGCAGAAATAGGGTCACTCAGGTCATTCATTTAAGCTTTAAGTGTCTGAAAATACTGGGACCATTTTTCTGTACTAATCATGATGAGTGTTATGGACTGAATGTTTGCATCCCCACAACATTCCACGTTGAAGCCGTAAGCCCCAATGTGGTGCCTTGGGGAGGTAATTAGATTTAGATGAGGTCATGAGGGAGAAAACCCCCTGTGATAAGATTACTTTCCCTCTAAGAAAAAGAAGAAATTAGATCTCTCTCTCTCTCTCTTATTTTTCCCCCCTCTCTTTCTTCCATGTGAAGACTCAGCAAGAAGGCACTGTCTGCAAGTCAGGGAATGGACCTCACCAGAACCTGACCATGGTAATACCCTCATCTTTCACTTCCCAACCTGTTGAAGAGTAAGAGGTAAACACCTGTTGTTAAGGCACCAAGTCTATGGTATTTTGTTATGGCAGCCTGAGCTAAGACAATGAGTATTTTAGTATCTTTTACATGTATGTGCATGTGTGCATTAATATGTGTAGATTCTGTCCTGCTGGGCCCTTGGGAACTTGCTTTGGTCTACTTTCTTACTGTGTATGAAACTGTGGTTTCTGGGAAAAAAAACCCTTCTAAGTTGCAAAGTACAACCAGAGAATGAGAAGCAAGAGAAAAAAAGGCAGAATACTTTAAAAAAGCAAGCAAGCAAGCAAGCAAACAAACAAAAAACCACAAACAGTAATTTTTCCTCTATTTAGTGAAGAATTAACCCTTAGAGAAAATGAGGGATGCCAAAAGATTACTTAAATACTTCACACTCACAGCTTAGAATTGGCCTCAATTTCTTTCAGCTTCTTAAAAGATTGTCTTTCCTTTGCTTTGCATCATGTTGAGGCTGCTATGATTGGGCTAACTCAACTTTAGTGGGAGGCTGTAGATAGGCAGGTGACAACAGAACACGGACAAGTGAAGTTTTTAAAAATGCACATTTTTTTCCCTATAAAAGCAAACTCAACAGCCCCACCATTTTTCCCACAGCCCCCCAAACCTTGATTCAAAATGTGTGAACTTTGCATTTAAACTCTGTATGTGCCTAGCGCAAAGCATGAAAAGCTCTCCTGGGTAATTTGGAGAAATATATGTATTAAATATGAAGTTATGAAAAATTGAAAATTGCTTTTGAACATCCATGGTAGTAAAACCCATATATAGCTATTTTCCTTACTATTTTAATATGGATTTTTTGCATGGGAGTTAAGTAGCCATGCCTTTTAACTTCTGAGAAGAGATAAATCATGCCATCTATGAATGGTTATTTTATTTTTGTACATAAGTGCCAGCTCTTTATAATTTGTGCTCTGACTTCTACTTTTATTTATTTTATTCAAAAAGAAAAAAATTCTTAAATACTTTTTAAAGGGTGCTGGTATTTTAACAACATACATTTAAAGAAAGCTAGTTGTGAGTCTCAATTTCAGATGAAATTAATTCTATCTAGCAGTTATGAAATTTGAATTTTTTATTGTTGGGGGCAGCTGGGAAATACACAATTTTTCCTGCCACTGTTCCCCTTAGCAACAGCAGGGGATATGCCTCCCAAACACTTGCCTTTATTCTTCATTTTGACCAAATTAACTTTGGCATGTGACCTTCATGTTGAGAAGTGGCCCCTAAAAGGAACATCTCTTCCCACCCCAGACACACTCTGTCTTTTGCCCACACAGGGTCAGGCATGAGCCCAGAAACCCCTGTCAGAGGCAAAAGTTGTTTAGAAAAGGAATCTTGGGAAACCTGCCTTCCAATAGCCAGGGGATCTCTTCTTTCAAGGTTTCTTCTCTCCACCTGTGTGCTCTTATGCAAGTCTTTCTTTTCTCTTCCAGATTTTATTTAAAAAATGAAACAAAACAGAATGATGGAGGGGGGCAGATAAAAATACCAGTGTTAATGACAATGTTAATCATCTAATATTATATATCAGAGAAGGAAAACTCTGATTCCAAAAAAACCTCCGCTGCCTTGCGGCATACCTCTTCAGGGGAAAGGCTAAGGGAGTAAACCCCGACAGAAAATCCGGAGCCGGAGTCCCTAAGGCGGTTTGACGTTGTAGTCAACACCGGCAACTCCTGCGGCGCACCTGAAGCCAAGCTGTATTGACTCCGTCTTTCCCTTGGACCCTTCAGCTGCGAAGAGAGGGGGGGTCTGCTGCATGGGCAACAGCAGACCCTCCATATCACCCTGCCCAGGCTCTGTAGCTTCAGCTTCACTGGAGAGGACACTCCAGCATCATTGCAAGATGTCGATTCAACACGGGAGGAGACAGGTGCCGTGTCACTCCCGAGTTGGACTGCACAGCCATTCTCGGCGGTGCAGATAGACTCTTAAGAAGCTACACCATCGTCTCTCGAGACGGACGGCTGCCGACGATATATGTTCAGCTTCAGAGTTTTCTGAAATCACCTCTGTGTATGAAAGCTGTAAGATGAATGGACTCACTTATAACTGGATGTGGCTTTTATAATTTTTTTGACCCTTCTTTCTGGAAGTGGTATGGGAAACAGAAGTAACAAGTTACCAGCAGCAGACTAGGGTTTCAGCAGCCTACGCTCACCCTCTGAGCAGAGAGTAGAAGGTGAAGAAGGGTTCGAAGAGAAATGTTTTCTCTGGGTGAGGGAGAATCAGGGACAGGTGAAAGAAGAAACACTATGAGAAAGACACAGTGTGGTGGGGGAGGAAGATCACTGGATTTAGAGTCTCAAGACTGGGGTCTCTGCCTCTGCTCTCTTATTTACTGGTGGAACAATCTAGGGTTATTTGGTCTCTCCATTCTGTGCTTTCTAGGTTCTTTCAATACAGGCTTCTCATCTATCAAGGACTGCTGCTATTCCCAGGATATGGTGGGATCTAAAACACTAACTAACCCAATTGTTTGTTCATCTGGGCCAGAGTGCCCTTGGAATTCTAATTAACCCAGGCCACAGTTAACTTTTTTCAGAGGTTTCAGTTTTCCTTAATATTGGGGTTTGCTCAACTAAGTCTGTTGGAAACTTTGGGGCCAGGAAATGCCAACTTACCCCATAGCTCTGATAGCTTCATTAGTGCCTTTTGGCCACCTGTCCACTACCACAAACTGGCTGTCCCCCAAGGGTCACGCTTCCTCTCTAACAGAGGCTGCTCATCTCTCTGCACTCAGGGCTGAGTTGGGAGGTAATGTCTGTGTCCTCATTCTCCAGTGTTGTTCCACGTCAGGACACCGCTACCCCTGGGCAAAAATGATCCAATTCTTTGAGGCTTCATTTATTCCCTCTGAACAGCCTCTATTATCTACTAGTTGATAACATCAACAAAGCTGGTTCCTGACTCTTCATTCACTGATGACTTTGGAGCCTGGTACTCTTTCGTGCAATTCCAAAATGCTCCTGGTGTGTGAAAATCCTGGAATGCTAGACCACATTTTTTCATTTCCTCATTAATTCAGCTACTCATGTCTCCTTACTGTCCCTGACTTTTCAAGGAACCAACTCCAACTCTGGACCCTTGAATTCAACACTAACTACAACCACTCTCCTTCCATTACTTTCAATCTACTTTCTATCAATCCTCAGGGTCATTTCCAAGTGTCACACTGAAAATTATCTATAATGAGGCTGGAGAATAGGCATAAGAGAAATGGGACTTTCCCCTAGATCCTGAAGTGGGAAAGGTTAGTAGTTCTTATGAAGTCAGCAAAGTGTTAGTATTTGTTGGTAGGAGTGGACTTTGGAGATGGGAAAGGAGAGTAGAGTTACATCTTGTTTATCAAGTGACTTTGAAGTAAAAGGTTGAACAACAGTTCTGAAGCAGAACTCAACATCTGGCTCAATTGGAGTTGTTTTGAAATGCCTAATGATTAAAATACATTTTGATATAATTTACTTTATAACAAATTAAATTTTATTAAGCTTTTGATTATCAGGTTTGATTTCAGGGATTTTGACTAATAAATCAAGCATTCTGCACATATAAAAAGTCTTGATTTCTTTAAGACTTTTGACAATATTTCTTAGTATATCCTTGCAGAAAAGATAAAGATGAATGTACTGCTCTAATTTCTCAAGGTTCACTCTTCATGGTGTTCCATTTGAACGCAATGAAAAACTAAGAACATGTGGCTTATACTCCTTTTCATCCATTCATTCATTAATTCAACAGATGTTCATGAGATACCTACACTGCACCTAGTATTATATTGGGCTTATCTATGCCCAATAAATTCTTGACTTGCTGTGTTGACTATTTTGTTGCTCACAAATCTAAGGAAGCAATAAGGGAAATTTTGGCTCTGGTTGTAATTATTACCAATAAGGAAGATTTTTTTAGTAAAAAGGACTGTAGAATAAAGGAGCTTGTCATCTTAGCATCCACAGAGCCAAGGGAGAAAGAATCAGACATGTGTCTTCAAAATTTGAAAAATAAATTTAATATCTCTTCATAAAGAAGAGAGATATGCCCTCAGGATTTGATCCTGACAGAGAAGACCCTAAGAGGGATGGGGGAAGGGTGTGTGGGAAGCAGAAGTAATCTGGTGGTAAATAGCAAGTGGCCCTGATTAATATAAAAAAGGAGCATGCTATAGCTCCTGAAGAGCACAGGTAAGATTTTAGGTAGAGATGGGAATATACTCAAAGATGCACACACCAAAATGCAGCTTCACTAAAGGAAAGCTCCTTGGAGAAAATTTCCTGTATACTTTAATATACTTAGTGAGAAGCACAAGAAAAATATTAGTCAATTACTTGGGAGTGGTGGTACCAGCCAAACAAAAATAGAGTAAAAGTAAAGATTTTTAGGCATAATTGTGCCTTTTTATTCTCTGTCAGGAAACAAGAGACTTTCAAATGAAGATGCTTGGGAGATAACCATATATACAGATCTGAAACTCAGGAAAAAGGTCTGGGCCAGAAAGAAATATTTTAGTTTCTCTTCTATAGTGACAATAATGGTTAATTATCAATTAATAATTATTAATTGTCAATTATTATCAAGGGCTCAATATAGGTGTATGAACATCCATGTTAACTTTAACATTTATTTAATTCAAGCCTGTAGCTTGTTATCAGTTTTCTAGCTTACCAGAGTTTATTCCAATATACTAGGATGTTTACACATATATCTTCCCTTCATAACAATAATCAAATTGTAAGCTCCTCAAACTCAAGGACTCTGCTTTTTGATTCTTGGCTTTTGGCATCAATTCAGTGATTGGTCCAGAATGAAAACTCAATCAATGTTTCTTAAATCAATAAATGAATGTGCAAGACAGACAGGGCAGGACATAATTATGATATACCATGCTGAAGGCTGTAATAATGATAGCATTAACAAAGTTCTCTGAGATGCTGAGGAGTGGATACTGTCTGTGTAATTCTAGAAAGGTCTCATGGAAGGGTTGTCATTAGATCTAATTCTTCAGAGGTGAATAACTTGCCACATAGAGAAGATGGGGAAGGACATTCAGGAACTGGGAGATCTGTACAAAAGTGAGGAAGAGAACAATGCATTCCAAACATTTACTGTAGCTGGAGGACCCCGTGCAAGGATGCGTGTATGCATGAGCAGGGCTTATCCAGGGCTTTTGGCATCTTTGCGATCTGGAAGAGCAGAAGAAAATAAAGGTTGGGCAGTGATGGAAGACATGTGGCCATTTGGCTTGTTCATAGTCATCTGAATTAGGTCAGGTTAATTGAGGCATGAAGTGGGATTTGTCTGGAGAAGCAGTGGTTGGTATTTTTAAAGTATTAAAAAAACTTGAATCAAATATGCACCTGCTATTTTAGGCTGGTGGAAAAGCCTTAATGCAGAGGTGGTGAAAGCAAAGTGGGACCTCAGGAGATGAGGAGTCTCTTGATTTTATTCCCAGTTCTTAAGCCCCTAGCTGCAAAACCTTGGGCAAATGCTTCCTCATTCTGAATCTTAACTGAACACTCCTAGGGATCATTGTTAATCAACTTCGTTTTCCATCTTCAGCACAGGGTCTGGCTCATAGTAAAGCTCACTAAGGGATAGTTAACTAGAATAGGACTTTCTCTCATTTATGAAATGAAACAATTAGATTAAAACAAGACAATCAACAAAGAATAATGTAATCTTGACATCTTATGACTTCATGGCCTTATTTATAATTTTTAATAGCATTAACAAACCCATAAACAATGGCAACATGATATTTGTGTATTGCTTAACTATTCACAAAACAGTTTCATGTATTTTATCTCAATAAAATTAATAATCCTGAAAGCTAAATTGAATGGCTCACGTTTTAAGAAAGAAGAAACTGAAAGTAGAGACAGGAGTTAATTAATAAAATAACAGAACCTGGATTTAAATCCAAACCACCTGATTGCAAATACACTCATCACAGATCTTACCCCACCATTTGGAGAGCCATGTTTTTTTTTTTTTTTGTATATGTCACATCTCTCTTTAGCATTTGCCCCTCGTTCCCTTGTAGTATATGACATTGCCACATAGCCTGCTGTGCAATTTTAGATGAGAGAATGCAATCTATTTAAGAAATCTGAGACATAGCCAACACGTCTAGTGATAAAAATAATAATGACATTTTGAAAACCTCTGGCCTTTTAATTATCAGCTGTGACACTGACTACACATTGGCAGCGGTCTGATCTCTTCCCTAAAGAGCATGACTAGCCCATTGCACAGAATCACATGCAGAGGTAATCAGATGTCCTTTCTGCTTTCTACTGTGCCTGTCCTCAGTTTCTTGAGGACATGTAATGTTAACACTGGGATCAGCTTCACTGACATGAGGCATTAAAAAAGTCCATGTAAATGAATCCAAATTCTCAGCGTGCACAGGAAAGTCCAGTTTTAAACCTTCTATCAGAGGTCTTGGGTAGAGGCTTAATTACATTAAGTTAAGCAACCAGCTTGCAAGGTTCACAGAGTTAGTAGGCAAATATAATGTGCTCTTTTACAATAGTTTCAAGAACTAAAGGTCAGTTTCTTCTTCTGTTGGGACAATAACATTGGGGGAACATTTGTAAAGGGCCTATCATAGTCTTGATAAATTGATACTGAAACTGGTAATCAGTGAAATTGGAGGCATCCTATTTCCTGTTTGAATAGAAGTGGGGCCGAGACACAAAGACAGAATCCATCTCCATTTGTCCTAGTATTTCCTGATTCAGATCTCTCAAGCTAGTATCTCTTACTTAGTCATACCTTAGGTGTAGCTTCCAGGGAAAGTCAATGATACAGTACACGATAAGAAGTAATTATAGGAGATTGGATTAGCTGATTTTTCCTTTATAAAAACAGGCACACACAATGGAAGTTCTTATTGCATAAACAAATGGAAAAATCTTTAAGTGGATTCCTGACATACATCTTTTAGAATAGGGGAATTTTGTTTGCAGGACAGTGCAATATCTTTCATTACTAAACCCACAGGCACTCTGCTGTGTAAAAGTTTCTAGAAGGGAAAAACTGAAATCTTCAGAATGGTGTTGAATCCTTGATTTTTGACAGGGGAGGGAAAAACTTTCATTACCCTGCACTGTCTGAAGTGTCAGGATATGCAAATACTCAGTTACAGAGGCATTTTAGACAGGAATGAGTCTTAGGTGCCTTTCCCTTTGCCATTTTTGATGCCTCTCTGCAGTGAATAAATATCCCTGTGGTTAAACCTGGGAACTCAGCACAGACACCAATGATGCAATTCATTGTCTTCTCCTTACACCACAAGCCACGACTGAGTCTGTTCTCTGGAGTAAAGGCCATACATACCGTGCCATTAATTTTTCCCCTAGATTTCCCACTTATTGCAAAGGAAGTGCTGCTCCCAAATAAATGGCAGAGACTGTCCCCAGGTACCTGAAGGTCTGCAAATTGTAGTTCTCAAAACTATGGATTAGCCAGTCACAATATATGAGCACAGGTGATATTTGAAGACATTTTAATTCTCTATCTTCCAAAGTTATGGGCAAAGATATCTCAAAGTGGTTATCATTTATTTTCAGCCTAGAATTTTTTCTTCCCTATAATCTTGTGCTCTGCATTTAATATTGCACTATTATGTTTCTATGAGGATGTGCTGTATATACAGTTGAATAACTATGAATATCATTGCATAGTTTCTGATTAGGCAATCATTTCTTTCTTACCTGCAGGGCCTCACATGCTACTTGGTTAGACAGAAAACTGGGTGCCTCTCTCTCCCTGACTTGGCTTATTTGTAAACATTGCAGTCCAAAACACTTGCCCAATACCTCAGAGTCTTTGGATAAAATCAATGGTAAAACAAATGATGATTTCTCATAGTTATGTAGTTATTGAATCATTTTTACATATCAGTCTTTCTCTGATTTTTACAACGACCTTGAATGTGGGATGGCCAAATATTTTAAGTAATTTTCCACGAATGAGTGTAAATAACGTATTCTCATGCTCATCAGGACACCTGCTCATCTGATAATGACCACCTTATTTTGATGGTGTGTTTAAATTCCAGATCTCCCACTCAGTAGCAAGGTAACTAATATCACCCTCTGGTTTAAATAACTGGGAAAAGTCTCTCTCTTTGCTTATATCTGGATTCAAGATTTCTGGACCCAAGGGTAGGTAGAATTATGACCATGTCCAGCTTGAAGCAGCTAGGGGAGCTTGAGACCTTCGCCCATTGTCCTTTATAAGATTATAAAGGGTCTTAAATCTGAGAGGGAAGGATTGTTATTTTTTATTGTTAAAATATGTATTTATTTATTTATTAAAAAAAAAAGAAGAAGAATATATGAAAGGGCAAAGTGGGAGAGCTTGTATGTATGACCCATGGACATGGACTTGGGGGGGAGGTTGCTGGGAGAGGGGGGTCCTGGGCGGAGGGGATCAAAAGGGAAAAAATTGGAACCATTGTAATAATATAATCAATAAAATATACTTAAAAAATTAGGTTTAGTTACACTGGAGAAAAAGTTTCTAGTAACCAAAAACCTTCATAGTTGGTGACAAACAATCAGCTTTATGTTACTTCAAAGGTTATATTTAGAAAACTTTTTACATCATTAGTGGCTGCTTGGTCTTTTTTTTTTTTTTTTTTCTTTTTTGAACTCTCTGTTTAGGTCATTAACCAATTTCTCTATTGGGTTGTCTAGTTTTTCTATTCTTTTTTTCTTATTTAATTTGTAGCATTCTTATGCCTGAATCTAATATAATGTCATATGTCAACTATATCTCAATAAAAATTATTTCCTAATAATCCTCATTAGATGAGAACTGTTACATAATATTTATTTATTTTTTAATAAATATTTTATTGTTCTATTAGAGTTGTCCCAATTTTTCCCCCTTTGCTCTCCTCCGCCCACCCCCCGCAAACAATCTCCACTCTGTTGTTCATGTCCATGGGTCAGTCATATATGTTCTTTGACTAGTCCCTTCCCCTTTCCACCTTTATCCCCCTAATATTTATGTATTAATTTATTTAAAATTACATTGGTAAACCTATATGTGTTAACACAATCAATATATTTAATGAAAATACCCATATTTTCAAGAACAAAGATCTGCATAAAGAACGATGTAGTCTTACATTTTTACATTTTACATCTTTTGCAAATCTCTAACATCTGGCAAATGGAAGATAACTGTATCTCCCTGCTTCTTCATTCAATTCATGATATATTTTTTTAAATTTTAATTCAGTGGTGTTAATATACCAGAGTTTATTCAGCTATTCTCCCTGGGATGGGTATTCACTTTGTTTCTGGCTTTGTGTTTTTGTTTTTGTCACCATAAATAATGCTGCCGTAAACATCTTCATACATAGTTTTAAAAGGATTAGACAAAAAACGTTCAGAATTTACTGATATTTATCAAAAATCTAATGTAAATCAGATCTTTCCACATATGTTATCTCATTAGACCCCATGATATGTCATGAGAAAGTTAAGCTCAGACCGTTTCATTGCTAATTACAACTTCAGTTATAGACCAGGGAGGCAGAGGAAGGATTGCTAAATACATTTGGTAGACAAGACCCTGGTAGCCATGTGCAGGAGGTCCCAGGTTCATTCAAAAGCAGCTGCCTTTCTGAACCATGGAGTTCTCTGTCCTATTCATGGCCATTGGCTGCTTGCTCCATGCCCACTGAAGGCCTGAATACCTTGTTCTCTCCTTCAATCTCAAGTCTACAGGGTTCTCCACTCCATGGAGTTGTGATGGTGTGTTCTCTCCAGGTCTCTGGCCCCAAACATATGGCCTGCTGCTGAGAAATTCTGGTCTGTGCTTTGTAAAAATCAAAATGACAATCCTGTAAGGTGGGCAAGGGAGCAGAACTGTCCTTTTAATGGTGAATCAAGTCATAGAAACATTAAGCAAAATGCTTAAGATCACATAAGTAGTATACACTATCTGTGTGAGTATGAAATGATGTGGAATCAAAAGTGCCACTAACATTCCTGGGGCCATTCCTTTTATCTGTCTCGGCTTGTGTGTGTGTGTGTGTGTGTTTGTGCACGTGCCTGTGTGTGCATGTATGTGTGGAGTAGAGCATGTTACTAAAAATAGACTTTCATGTTCTGAAAGGGCTTCAAATGCAGATACGATAAAACTCTACTTTCATTCTGTTCAGAGCTGCTCTGGAATTCTTCTGACTGAAACTTTTGTTTACATCACTTTGTATTGTTCATACACTTCAAATAGGACATAAGGCAGTTGAAACTATTAAAATAAGAACAAAATCGACAATAAAATCCAAGTAAAAGAACATGGGTATTTTTTCTTTCTACCTGACTGCCTTCCTGCCTTCTTTGCTTCCTGAATAATTCAGTCTAAAATATTTCATGTGGTGCTGACCAAAGTAGGTGTCCATGAGGGGCTGGAAGATTGGAAGATGGTGGCAGAAGCAGCCTGGTCTGAGTTGTCAGGTTCTGTGTGGACTGACAAAGGGTGCCCCTTGGGTGGATGATGGCAGTGGCGCAGACTGAGATGGTGGAATCTGGCTAAGACAATGTTTATATACAAGAGAGATTAGAGTAATAATTTAATAAAGATAGTGTTAGTTATGTTGGCTAATATAATAAAATTAACAGAAAGTAGGTTTTTCATTATTGGAGAATGGAGTTAAATATTGAAAAAGGAGGAAACTAGAATAAACTCTGTTATATTGGATTGGAGATATCTATATCTGTATATATATATGTATATCTGTATCTGTCATTTTATACACACACACACACACACACACACACACACACACATATATATATATATATATATATATATATAGATAGATAGATAGATATTTGTTATATAGATATTTGTGAGCAATGACACCCCAATAACAAGAACCACATTTAGTTCTCAAATCTTGGTTTCTTAAATATCAAGGAACTAAAAGAAACAAGGGATCCTTGGGGAAAAAAGCAGATTTTATGATTGGGACTGAGCAAGGAAAATATAACCCTGTAACATCTTATGCTGGAAACTAAGGAAATGCTCAAACAATGATGAGCACATGACAAAAGGCAACAGGTGTCATTTTGAAGGGGCTTTCATGGGCCAAATATGGGATAATTAGAGCCTCAAAATAACTGATTCACATATAAATATATAAATGAATAAATGGTTAAAGAGAGCTTTCACCGCTAATAAATACAAAAGGACTAATTGAATTTGATAATCCCCATTTGTTAAACATCAGTAGATACTAAATCAGTGGGTAAATGTGATAAAGTGATAAAAAATGGAATGTTTACCTCATCTCAGAATATCTTCCCTTAAGTACTTCATCAATAAGGGAAAATTCAAAATTATGTACAACCAGGCAAGATGCAAAAAGAAGAATAAACATACCTTCTGTAACATTTATGCCCCAAATTTAAAAACATCAATCTAACCATGCATAAATATCAGACAAACCCAACTTAGGCACATTCTAGAACTGGCTTCTTTTATTCAGAACTGCTAAGGTTATGCAAGTCAATGAAGAAATGAGGAACTGTTTGAGATTGAAGGAGACTAAAGAAACATACAACTAATGTGATGCATAATTTTGGACATCCTTTTGTTACTGAAGACATTATGGGAACAAGTGGTGAAACTTTAGTGGAATCAGTGGACTTGATGATGATAATGTATCAGTGTAATTTCCTGATTTTGATGGTTTTATTGAGGTTCCATAGGAGAATGTCATTTTTTGTAGGAATTATATACTAAAATATTCAGAAGTGTTGGGGAATCATATTGGCAAACTTACTCTCAAATGGCTCAGAGAAAAATGTTTATTTTTTTGTATTGTACTTGCAAGTTTTCTGTGGTCTAAAAATATTCCAAACAAAAACAATTTAAATGAAAGGGCAAGTGGAAAGTTGTATCGCAGTGTCTTAGTTAAAAATATACTCAAATTGAGCATATGGTTTAGCTTTGTGTTCCAGTCGTCAATGCAACAAGGCAAACAATGTCAGGAAGCACAGCAGTCTGTAAAGAGCAACCAAAGTCCATGCAAAATTGATGGTATAGTTTTACATTGGTCACACCTACTTAGATAGAACTTTCCTGCACAGTGACTCAATTTTTACACTTTTCAGGTAATTTTCCTGCTAGTTTTAGTCATATTCTGAAGTAATTTAAATTTTAGATAAACATTTTTTCTTTTTTACAGAAAGTTGAAGCCATTGCTTCTATATGTCATGTCATGCATGGTGGTTTTGTTTCTTTTGTTCTAGAGAGGGGTATTGGGTACCTGGGTATGTAGAGGGCAGACATTTAGGTAAGACAGAACAAGTCTTGGTATTTCTACTTAAAGATAATAAATGTTTCTGATGGAAAGATACACTATGCCATGACACGTATTTTGGGGAACTGAATGATTATTTGTGGATAATTATGAGGATCAGACAATTATGTAGGGAAGATTGGTTATGTTACACAAATATTAAGCTCTTTTCATGACATATCACACCCACACATATCTAATTATCAATAAGAGATATTCTTTATTCCAACATTATCTCCAATCCTAGACCAAGACTATGAAGAAGGTATAATTTGTGCCCTCTTTACAGCTGAGAAAGTTGAGGGTCAGAGTGATTAAGCAATATGCATGTCTAAGCCTATAGATAGTGTGCAATGGAATTGGGATTCAGTCCCAATTCTGACGTGATCTGAGTCCTGTTCTCCTTCCACCACGTCTGTGGTCTCTGTAATCAGTTTTATTTTATACACTCAAAGGAAATTAAGCTTAAGTCAGGTCCTGGAAATAAAACTCAGTCTCTATAATGTTTTTAAGCTAAATATTAGGAATAAAGGATTGCTCTCAGTCTTCAGTACTTGAGCAGGAGAAATTAAATGTTTCAATGACCCAAGCTACTTCCTATGAAGTAACACACAGAGATATCATATTAGCTTTTCCAATCTGCCAATGCATTTTAAAGTAAGGTGTTCATAATGAAAATGTTTCTCACATGTAAACTTAATTTCTGCAAGTATTATTATCCTTCCTACTGGTTAAAATTCCATACCAGGTTCTTGACAGATCTAGAGGCATGTGATTAATAACAGGTTGTATTTCAGTCCTAACTGAGAATACGGCACAATCTTGGGGATCACATGGAGCTTGTGTGACAGAGGAATCTGTATCCTGAGATTTGGACCACATCCTACCCTTGGCATTATAGAATAGCTGGCACTTTGGATTTGGACTTAGACAGATAAAATTTTAGCTCTAATCTATGTTTAAGTAATTATACAGGCATGTATGCATGCATACATATTGTTCCTACTTCATTCAAAAATAATAATGAAGGAAAAAAAAAGA
The DNA here is from genome assembly GCF_987537825.1 of Furipterus horrens. Classification (NCBI taxonomy): domain Eukaryota; kingdom Metazoa; phylum Chordata; class Mammalia; order Chiroptera; family Furipteridae; genus Furipterus; species Furipterus horrens. The sequence goes on along the minus strand of NW_028327176.1, from coordinate 141,034,437 downwards.
AAAGACATAGAATGGAGATTTGAGGTGGCTGGCTCTGATTGTAGCCCTGTATGGTTTAACTGCTCTCCTCTGTTGTAAAAATGCCAGTGATAATTATATTTATCTTATAGGGCTGGTAATAGTACTTAACACATAGGGTAGTTCTTGAGTTTCAATGAGTTAGTATTTGTAGCAGTTTCTGGTTCACCATAATAAGGCTTTATGAGTAGTTATCATATTGATGTATTTGAAGGGACTGACACAGAGTAGATGTTTGTAAATTATAGTTTTCCTTCTATTTCTTAAAAAAATTAGAATGAGTATAGAGAATTTTTATTTACCTTTGCTTCCAAGGATCAGTATAGGTATTAGTGAACAAAGATGTATATACCATCACTACTGCAAAAGATGGGAAGCTATACTGGGCATTTATTTGCCTTTCACTTTAGGATTTAGCCAAGAGTGATGTAAGGTACTGTTGATATACTGGTGAGGTGATCTTGCAAGTTATGTTTGCGACATGGATCACTTTCATCTTGTTATATTGCTTCTGTGCAAATAATATTTATCCTAGGATAAGGAGTCATCCATTTGGAATAATAATGCCTTGCCTATATAGGTGTATAATTATCTGAAATGTAAGGATTGGCAAATGTTTGCTTGATTGAAAGTTTTGCAGTAACCTGAAAGTTTGAAATATTTTTGAGATGGTGTTGACGTCCTTTTATTTTTGGTTACCAGGATTCCTGGTGTTAATGCTGGTCTATTCTATGAAAGAGTGATTTGAAGTCATGATTAATCATAGATAGCATCATTAAATTTGGGCTCTCTGAGAAACATCAGTTACCCTCTAATCCAGGAAGCAGCAAACAATGGCCTGCAGACCAAAACCAGCCTGCCACCTGTTTTGTGTGGTTTGTGAGCTAAGAATAATTTTTTACATATTTTTGGGGGAAAAAAGCAAAGAAAAATATGTGATAGAAATCATATTTACTGTATGGCTCTTTCTTCAGAAAAAATCTTTGCTGTTCCCTGATCGAATCCAACTCTGTCATTTAAAAAATGAAGAAATTGAGGCCAAAGGAAGTTATGTAGCTTTATTCGGGGTAATCCAGCTCTTAGGAGACAGATCTGAAGCTTGATCCAGCTCTCCTGACTCCCAGTCTCCAACTCCAGCAGTGACCCTGCTCTCTCAGTTAGCTCTTCACTTCTCCAGGGTCTTTACCAAGCTAATTAGAATAATTGCATTTAAAGAGATAACACTCATATTTTAAACTCTTGAGACGTCTTCTCCCTGAAGAACTTAAGGCATCTTTACCTGGGTTGAACCAATTCTGCCAGTGTAGGAATTGCTTCTCAGTGATCAACTGGACCCTTAGTAGAAAGAGCAATTATATATTACATATTATGTTATTACACATCACTGGGATTAATAAAGTCTGCAAAGGGTAAGAAATAAATGTACTTAACCTGTTTATAGGAAACAATAAGATACATAATAAAAGAATCATGGTACATCTTTACGCTCTCAATTGAATTACCAATGCCCAGACAGAAGGACTTAGCGCTTTCATGTTAACTACAGGTTTGAGCTTTGCTAGATAATGGGAAAAGTGGTGGTGGTGCTCTTTCTTCCAAAGGCTTTGGGATACACTCAAAGTTTCTGGCAAGTTTTCATGAAATTATAATTTTGAATTCAGAAAATGGGTATGTGGAAATCACTGGAAGCATGACATATAAGGCTATTGTATACTCCTGAGAGATTGCCCTTGCATGTCAGTTCCAAAATGAAAAATATCCCTTTGCAGGTTGAAGATAAATTTCCAGTGCATTTCCCCCTCCCAGGATATTTGGAATAAAGCATACGTCAGAAAAGAATTCCCAGTAATTTAAGGTTTATTTCTTTAATATCAACTTGTTCTAATTCTGTACCAAAATATCAAAGATCAATTTATTATGTGACTCATTTCTATAAATTTACAAGATAATTGCTAACTTATCTAGTTGATATTGCCTAATGTGTTCCTTACCCAATATGTTTACTCAAAGTCCAGTTTTTCTCCTAATGGCCATTTTATTAATTTAAAAAGTAAGTCAGGAACTCTTTTTAAAATCAAAACCCCAAACTAGATTTACCACCAGCATTACAGCTGCTTCGATCAGCACTCACTCTTTGGAAATGATGTAAGAATGTAGGTGTAATTGGCTGGTGTGCACTCTATTCTAACCAAATGGAGATGCCCCATTGAACTAGCAGGCAGATGGATTTCTTGGAGTGCTTTTTAGGTGTTTCAAGTATAAACATTTTTTCAGATAGCCAGTAGTAGTTGATAAGGAGCTCTTTAACTACATGGGTTATAAAATATTGCTCAAAACTGAGAAACATATGCAGATTTGAGCACATAAAAATGCTCTTTAGATTTGATCTATTTCTGAAAAGAGTGGCTGGAATTGACACTTATATATCTTATAATGCTTATATATTATATCTCTATATATCTTTACATATTATAAAATACAAACTAAGATATGTTTTTTCTTGTGATTTCAGAACATCTACAGCTGAATACATTAAAGCTATATCTTATAGATATCTAATGTATGTTTTTTCCCCTGATTTCCAAATATAATAGGGAAAAAGCAATAAGGTATGGTTTTCCAACTTATTATAAAAAATTCAGTGAGATGCATCACACCAGACACAATATGCTCCAACCTTTCTTTACAGAACAAAAATTACAGCCAATGTTATTTAGACATACATATTCTGAAACTGCAAAGGATATGATAAGTATGAGAGAAAACGACTACAAAGGTAATTGAGCAAATTTTTAGATATAGTACATGTCTTGGTCAAACCTAGGTTTGAAAACTATTTAGAGTGTCTTGTTTCAGCCACAGACTGTTTATTACTCACGTGATGCTAGTCACAGTGATCATGCCTGTCTCTGTTCTGTCTGGCAAAGCAACTTGTAAGAAGTCAGCTCTGGCTGGGACAGCCGTCGAATACACGTGGTAGACAAAAAATCCATTTAGCTAGGATGCCTCTTCCAAGCTTTTTATTATGGTTCTCAAAATGTTGGAGAAAAAATAAAAAATCAGTGTTTGGGCATTTTTGATAGTTACCAATTTTAGTTTGATATTTGAAAAAATATAAAAACAGTCATTTTCTTCTTTTATTGTTTTTTTTTCTTGACATCACATTTTTGGCAAATTATACTCCCCAGAGTGATGGAATACATATCAAAGAGCTACAGGGTCAATGCTCCTGACAGACACACTTGGCATAATAAACATGACTCCTGCCAAGGCCCCCCTCACAGGCTTTGCCCAGAGAAAAAATCTTCAGGCAGCTGCTGGGCTCGGTACAGTAGGAACTGCATGTCTAACTGCTCTTCTAGTCTCTGGTGCTGGTTTCAAAATGGCCTTTTCTTCTATTCCTCTCTCTCTGACTACTGTCCCATTTAGGAACGCTGTCTTAGAAGGACAAGTTCATACGGAGATACAAGTTTCCTTAGCTCTAAGCCCATTTTGTAGCTGGAAAAGCCATGATAAAGCATTTCATTTCTATGAAGTCAAACAATGATCCTGTTTGTAGGGAAAAACTACTATTCATAATCAGCTACAAATATGTGAAACAAACACTTAAAATACTTCGTTTGGGTGTTATTGCTTCCTGAAGTTGCCGTGCTCTGAAGAAGCTTCAGGGTGAGGGGCACATTCACCCAGAACTGAATGTTTAATATTGTTTATTTATGAATACAATTTGTAATCAAATGACTATTTTAGAAATTAATAACAACCTAACTGTGTCAAAGTTGATCTTAACCCTTTAGTAATTATTCTCATTTGATTGACAGCATTTGCATGTATTGCCTTAACATTTAAGATCAATACAGTTGTAGTGCCGCTTGAAGCACTTACAAGCTATAGAATATCATATTTGGAAGATTTTAAAATATTAAATGTCATATTTTGAAGATTTTTAGCAGACTTAATATTTTTAAATTACTCTATCATTAATGTCAGTTTTATGATAGGGTATTTTTTGGTAATGAGTGACTAGAACATTTAAATCTTGTCTCTATGCATTTTACAGTTCCATGCACCATTGCTGCAATGTAAAGGACTACTGTAGAATGGTTACCTAGTTTTCCTATTGATTTTTCTGTCCAGTATGATACTGTGATTATATATTACTTGGTGTTTCCCTTTATTATTCCCCTAGATATTAACTGTATTATTTTAAAGCATTTAATTCTATGGTGTGAACCTTAGTCCCATTGCAGAGCACCTGCCTATGCATCACGTTGTCAAAGTTCACTCACGAATGTAAGTCTAGGGGGTAAGTTGCTTTTATTTAGGAAAAAAAAACTATGTGCTGAATTCAGCACAAGTTGGGAAAACAGGTCCTATTTCATTCATTAAACAGACCATGCATATTTCCATAAAACATGGTGTCATGTTAACCAAAGCTCTGTGTGAACAGCTATGTATTGTAAAGCAGTAGGATAATAACGATGAACTTCTTTCCCAGCCCAGCAAAATTTAGGAGTGGCACATTGTAACTTGGTTTGAAATATTTTCCCCAATATTTTCCTAAAGCTTCATGTATGGAAAGTGTCTTTGTTTTCACTCCATTTTGCATTTTGCCAAGAAAAAGTGACAAAACAGTACTTATCATCTTCCTTCAAAACATATGGCATGTGCCCACGGAATATTAAATGATCTTTTACAATGACAACAAATGTTGTGATATTTCATCTGAAACTCCCAGAATGTAAGGTTTCTTGAAGCAGGCAGGAAAAGCAAAAAGATGGTTCAGGGGGATTGGTTTACTGGTAGAGATGGTAATGAAAACATCTGCTACTTCAAATCTGAAGGAGTACTGTGCATTATGTATAAGTGAATGTGGCAGAAAACATTGTTTGGACTTGGAGATGCTAAGTAAGATTCTGTAGCTGGTTTGGTGTCTTTTTGTTTAAAAGAGATAAGAAATTGAGTGCACATAATTAAGCTATCTTTAATTTTTTTTTCTTTTACCTCTCACTGTAGCAGAACAATTTTCCAATGATTTCGGAGTACTGAAAAGAGGGCTTCCCACCTTTTGCTTTTTCTCACAAACCTCTGTCTAAGGAGGGAGCTGGGAGAAGCATCTGGGCATGTATTACTTGGGCTTTTTCTCTTGTCTTTGGAATCTGCCTGCCGGGTGTTAGTTGTGCTCTGTTTCGCTCCTGCCCCAATGTGATAAGCACACCTTGTTCAGGTCCAGTCTTGTCTTTTGTCACCATCGTGGCTCAGCAGTGTTTTCCATTTTAGTTGGCTTGGTAAAAATATCTATTTTGCAGATCCAAGTTCTTTCCTTAGTGGATGGTTCCAAGGTCTAGACTTGGTGGGGTTGGGGTATGTGTGTGTCAGTGGATAGACACCTGATTTTAGCCAAAGGTTAAACCATATTCTCCCTACATTTTTACTAACAATAAAACTGATATTTTGTTCTCTATCTGTCCATATTCAGAGTTTATCTCTTAGTTGGCTTAGAACTTAGAAGGGAAATGGACATTACTGTTTACTGTTCCTTAATAGCCCAGTATTCACCATAAGGTTGAAATGTTATATGATGTTCATATTCATATCGAGATCTTCAAGAATAGTGGCTATTAATAATAGATCCATGAGAACATGTTCTTATTTTTCTAACACCAAAATACTCCTTCCATATTAATATTTATTTAGATAGTAAAGAAATTCTAAGTAATATTTTATGTTTTAGAATATTCTACTTATAAGTATACATTAAAATTATAATTATAGTTGCTAATTATCACTTTACTAATCCTATATTAAAACCTATCAGTTGAGAGATTTATAACAAAAGATAGAACAATTTCAATGTTATATTAATATATTCATATTAATTTCTGTGAAGATTAATACTCCACACAGAAATCAGGTATCTGTGGTACACACATGATTGCTACTCCTGACTGAATTTCTTTTTGACTTTTTGGGTTTAGAAAACTCATTATTATCATTGCTAAGCAAATTATTTAAAAAAACAACAACATTTTTTTGTTTAGCATAAGAGGAGCAACTACCATGTACTAGGTATTGTTCTAGATTTTGGGTTTACATAAGTGTAAATATAGATTGAAATCTAGGGATTTTGTTTCCAAGGAAACTCACATTCTAGTGGTGAGGAAGAGACAGTAAATAGTACACATAATAAATAAGCATTTGTAGTATTTTGGAATACTATAAATATTAAGGAAAATCAGCACAGTAGAGTAAGGTTAATGGAGAGGGGCAGTGAGGGGGTGGGAGCTGCAGTTTAGATAGGACAGTTAGAGTAGGTCTCATTGAGGAGGTGATATTTGAGCAAAGACTTAAAAGAGGTGAAGAAGCAAGCCACATGGATATCAGTGAAGAAGAATATACCAGGTAGAGAGGATAGCCATTGCAAAGCCTCAGGTGGGGGGACTGTATGTATGGAAAGGAGGGAAGAATGAAAGACAGGAAGGAAGAGAGTGGGGAAGGGAAGAGTGGTAGGGAATGTGACCAGAAAGAAGTTGAGTAGTGACTTGTTGTGCCTTGTAGTCATGGTAAGAAATTTGAATTTTTCTCTGAGAGAAATAGAAAGTCATCAGAAGATTAGATAGAAGAGTAATGTATGACTTAAGATTTCATAGGATCTTTCTAGCTGCTGCTTTGAGAATAGGCTTTTGGGGACAAGAGTGTGAAGAGGGATACTAGTTAGGAGGTTCTTGTCATTATTAAGGTGAGAAATAAGGTGGCTAGATCAGAAGACACCGGTGGAGGTGGAGACATGGTTAGATTCTTGATATTATTGACAGTTGAGCCAATAGGGTCTACCAATAAATAGGATATAAAGTGTGAGAGAAAGGGATGAGTCAAAGGTGACTCCAGGGTTTGAGCTTCACTGAAAGGATAGATTTTTCATTTACTGAGATGGGAAAAGTAGTGGGTAAAACAGATTGGGAAGGGATAAGAGTAGGTTTAGTTTTCAACATCTTACATTTGGAATGTTCTTGGAAATCTAAGAGAAGATGTTGAAGACACTGTTGGATATGTGAGGTAGAGTTCAGGAGATAAATCTAGGCTGGAGATTAGAATTTAGAAGCTGTCAACATAGAGATGGTATTTAAAGCCTGAGCATATTCTCTGATAGAACATTCTCATTACCTATAAAAAGGAGATGTTCCAAAGCCCCATGGAAGGTTAGCTCTTCTTTTAAGCCAAAGTTGAGATACATGAAGATGAACATTTTTAAAGGGATTATTGAATGATGAATATTTTCCTGCTGAAAAGTGACATTAAAATAAAAAAAAAAATTGCCCTTCAATATCATATGCATCTCACCTCTGCAATTAAAATGAAAAGGATTCAGAGAATCCAGTAAAATTAGAGAATTAGAGTCTAGCAGACTAGCTTCCATCATCAGCTTCCACCACCAGAAGTTCTACCACCAGAAGTTCTATTCAATGTTTTTAACTCTTTCATACTTTTGTGTTTTTGTTGCTTGTGACCATGCTCTATACTGTTATGCAGCCAAGATAAGAGATCTCATAGGTTTAGTGGTCAGAGGAAATAATGACTCTCCTGCTTAATAGCCAAGACTAGTCAACATTTACAATGCATTTATGGATTGTAAAAAAGTAGTTTAGATATAACTCTGCAGGTCTGAAAGAGTTAGTTCATTTCTCCAAGAGAAAACAATCTTAAGGAGTTTCCACATTGGGAGACTGGCTTAAAATAACAATCTACATAAGACTTTCTGAGTCAGAAAACTATTTAAAGAAGAGAGTGCTAAACAGTAATTCCAATAAATCCTGGTAACTCTTTTGCATTTGAGCATATCACAATAGAAAGGGTGAAATAACTATCTTTAGATTACATAGCAAGAAGGGTAACGCTGCCGAATTTCTACCTTTTCTACCTTTCAGCTGTGTGGTCAGGCCCTCAGTGACAAGCCTCAAATGTCAACAACTGAATGACACTGGTTCTGACACTGTCAAGCTGACTTCCCTGTGATTTACCTTCTTGGCAGAGAGTCATGTAATATTATTACTGAGAGAGTGGCTGCCATCAGGAGCCTTAGAAATAGTGCTTGAGTTTTCAGTGCCCGGAGAAAGAGAATGCCAATTTTTAAAAATGCATAGAACAAGGTTTTGCCAAGCCTAAACTTAACATAATTTTTCTTGGATAAGTTGTCCTTAAAAGTCATGAAAATATTTCCTGTTAAAATGACCGCCCTCTTTCATGGAGGTTTAACAATGACACACAGATCGGTGAATATAAAACTTGTGCTACGGCACCTGGCCTGGGTTGAAGGTCAAAGGTCAACAGTTTGAAAGGTGTTGAGCGGTACCACTCACTGTGAGTGGTGTAGAGAGAAACCTAGTTCACACTTTCAGGAATGCCCCTGGCTTTCCTCCCCTTATATTGTAAATTGTAACCTATTATTCTTCCCCTGTTCTGCTTATCATCTTCTCTGTATAGGGGTTTGATCTCAGCTTGGTGAGAAAACTAAGGTCTTGGGATATAGGAACCAAGAGAGCACTAGACGTAAATCCTGGCAATGGATTGCCCCTTCTCACTCAGTTTTTAGCCAGGCACATGTGCACTATTTGAGTGCATATCACTGGTGACAAGGGGATCTGTTCCTTCAGAGAGCACAATCTGGGAACAACTCTTCTCATTTACATAGAGTAGAGGGAATTCTAATTAAATCTGTATATCTGCTACATATCCATCTATCTTAATAGTCTATGCTTTCACCAGGAAGGCAAGTGGTGGGAGGAGGAGAGGGTGCTGAGTAACGAGACTTCCTTCAGCTCATATACCTCTGGTTTTAAGAAGATAAAGAGAGTGATTTTAGTTGACTCATTTCATCATCATTTAAAATGGCTCAGTCTGGAAGTGGTCACCTTTGTGTTTTGAGTCCCAAGTTAAAGTTAAGGAAACTGTTTCTAACATCCATAGATCGACAGCCTACTGAGGATTGTACAAGGACAGAAATACCAGCTTTATCATCTGGTTTCTCAAACACTGTATTGGGTGGGGATGCATTTGATTAAATGCTTCTTGATGGGCCATGCAGGTGCCCCTCAGGTTGTCTGGGGTAACGCTAAGAATAGAGCAGCCTTTGGAAACTGCCACCAAGTAAAAAGGCTTGATGTGATATCCAAAAACCACTCATTTGCTCTCTCCAGACCTCACATAAGTTTGTTAAATTGGGAAAGCTCAGCAGGTGGTGTGTCTGAATTTTTTTTTTTTTTTTCTTTTGCACTTGATTCTTGCTGCTCTTGCCAAGGTTTGATGCTTTGAAACTGACACAAAGACAACCAAAGCTGCTTGGTCAAATCTCCAGTCTGAAACAGGGCTGCTTCTCTTAAGAGAGTGAAACGTTAGCCCTGGCTATGCAGTAATTGCTTTCTAAGTAGTCCTGCCCCATCTCCTTGGAGGAGATTTTTGTTAAAGGGCCCTGAGGACTGTGCCTCCAGCTACTGAAGAACTCTTACCTACTTGTAGTATAAATGTGACCCAACCTGAAGAAAAACATAAAGCATTCTTTTCATTAAAGATAGAATGCATGCTATTTCCACTTGCCTCTCTGTACAGAAAGAGAATACACACTGGCCTTCCCACAGTGAGTATTTACTCACATCTTCCCTCTGTAGAGCCCAGCCCAAGTTCACCTTGTTGCCTATCATTTGGATCAGCTGATAGATAGCTCTATTTCATAACTAGCTTTTGAATAGCTAGGGGCTCCTGCACTCCTAGTTTGGGTGATAAATGCTTGTGGCTCTTCATACTTTAGCCTTAGTCTTGACTTTAGTGCAACCTCCTCAGGTATATTTACCTGCCTCCTGTTCCCTAGACTATCCTCAGGCTAAACCATCTACAGCTCTTGGTGCAGTACACCACCTGCCTCCAGGCTTTGGTCCATATAATTTTCAACATTCAAATGAAAATGAAAACCATCCCTTTTCAAGGAGTCTTTAAAAAGAGCAAAGGCTCTTCCGGCTAATTAATTGCCTCACCAGCCAGATCTCCACATCTCCATTGCAGCAAAGAATGCTGTCTGTCTCCTGTTCTCTACTTGAATCCCCGAGGCCTCGCCAGTGCTATTCTCATGTTGGGAGACTAGAAAGGACTTAAAGCTGGTGACTTCATCTCTTGTCTTTCTCTCCAGGACCCAGGTAATAAAGTTTCCTTGACTAGATGAAAACATCTTTGTGTCTTAGGTATTTAATCAGAGCATCTAGGCAGTTGGTTTGGGGGGAGGAGAGGGGCTGACACGAGGGGTTCTTCAACGAGACTGCAGCTAACAGTGCTGGCTGATGAGAGAAGCCTGCAAAGTTGATTTGCTATTTCCCTAGTCTTCGCTTGTCCACTTTTCTTCTGACATTGCACATGTCACTGTCAATTGTCACTAAAACTGGAGTTAGGAATTAGAAAAGAAGAGGGAGAAAGTCAGGGAAATTTTGAGGGAAGACCAGAGGAGAAGGGGATTTTTCTGATGCAGCTGCTCAGGATGTGTGGAAGGCACGTTTGCTTCAATCAGGAGCTACTTGCTGATAGGCGGCTCACAGGTGGGAGGTCCTAACCCCACCCAATGCAAGCCACAGACCATTGCTGGGGGGCCCCCCCTCCTTTCTCATAGAGCTTTGCTCAGTGTGAGATAATCTCCACTTTCTGGTCGTGTGTTCCCTTCAAACCAAGAGCTGAAATTACTCTAAGCTAAGCTAGGACAGAGCTGGGACATATATAACCTTTAACAACTGTCTCCTTTCGGGATATTGCAGTATTCTCCAAGTATTAACATACAATATTTAGGCTTTCTGAACCTGGAAATTTTTCTAATTCAATGCCCACCAATGGGTGGTCCTTAATAGCCCTTCTCATTAGGGCCCACTGGGTTTCAGCAAATTCTAAGGGTGGAGCAAGAAGAAAAATTAACGTGTTTCAACATTACCTTTTTTAGTTTGAACTTATCATAAGAAAGAGAAAGAACTCATTGATTACTAAACATTGAAGTCACTTGGGTCTTGTTTTTTGAATTCATTCAGTGAAAGTATTTACTTAAAAAATATAAAAACACCAACCTACTACTTGATACAGCACTGCAAGTATTCATTTCATGTTTATAACTGATAAATTAAAAAAAAATTGAATGAACCTTTCAAAGTGAGTAATTTTTTATTTGAATTCTACATCCTTATGTATTATGTAACAATTAGTAATGATGTGATGGATAATTTTCTTTGGAACAGTTCCTGATTCCATTACTCAACTACTCGATCGACCAGTAATTATGAATCATATCTTTAATTAGCTGCTGCTCTTCAGAAACATATGAAAGCCAAGGGCATAAAGTAATTGGCATAAAAGTTTTCCTAATTAATTTATCTGTCCGTGTAAGTAACCAGGGCTGGAGTCTGGGGATCATTTATAACTCCGGGAAGGCCAGCCCTAAAACTCACTGTCGAAGGAGATTTATATTTGTAAATTATAAAAAGACAACAAGCCACAAAATTGCATTATCCTCCAACTCTAACAATACAGCCCATAATGTGCTCTCAGAGATGAGCAAAAAGTTCCTATTGATCCAATTCATTTTCATCATATCCTCCAGTGAATCTTTCAAATCTCTCTTGCCTTTTCCTCATTCAACATTGTAACAGTAATCAAGCACATTAAGCAATTCATTAAACAACAGCCCCGCTGACCACAGGGAGTACTGCAGCTAACATTCATTAGGCAGCCAATAACTTTATTTAAGTAGCAAAGGGCTTGGGAGTAAAAACCCGCTCCTTTGTCTCTGCACAGAAACGCACATTTCAGCAGTGATCAAGGCACACATGCTCTGGCCCACAAGGTGCTTTCAAATGAGGATCTGTCTCTGCATAAAGCAAAATGAGGGTAGGGTGGAGGTGTCCTGATTATGTTCTCTCCTTGCCAAAACGGCAGTCCAAGACTTAGCTCACTGCTGAGCATGCCTGTGGAAGATTTATGTGTAGTCTGGAAACGGAATGTTCAAATATTGATATTTGGGTGCCAGATTTTCAGGTCTGACTTTTAAAATGCTAAATGGAGGCTGTATGGCTTCAGAGAACCCTGGCTGGCTTTGTGTGGTAATAAAAGTGATGGATGCATTTTCTTTCTTGACAATGGAGAGAGAACTGGAATAACAAAAGCAAATAGCACAAATTGTTTCTTCAAACTGTAATTAGAGACATTCTAGAGAAGTCCTACCTATCTCTTTGGGATTTAGGGGGAGTCTTGGGGACATAGTAAAAGAAGAGGTGACTGAAAAAGTGAAACTGAGATTATACTTTTCAGAGAAAGGGCACCTTGCCAATATCCCTTGGGGTTTGGGCTTCTTGAACTGCTGTCCTTGAGCGTTCTTCTTTATCTGGTGAGCTTTTTCTTTATGAAAAAAAGTTGAAATGTTGTTATATAGGTTAAGTCTTCATAAATAACACCATCCATGGTTAGACGAAACTATTTTCAGAAAGGAATTTTTTCCCTTGAGGGGACCAAAGGGTAGCCCTCTTCACAAGGTATTATTTTATTGCCTGAAGAGTCTCTAGGGGAAAGTGCATAGGAGAGCTGCATATCTAAGACTTTCTCTCCTCCTACCCCTAAATAGAGGGCGCTGTGTCATGATTAAATTTCAGTTGATGTTTTTCTCTTAATTCAGGGAATGCACTTTCTTTTAAACCTTTATTCCCATGGGTACGGTGTTGCTCATTCTTTCTAGCCCGTATCTATTGATTAAGCTACTGACATTGTACCATCAGTAAATAAAATAAAATTGTCCCGGTTTTAGACTCTACTCTGCAGCACAGCTAATAAAAGCAGGCGGTGTGGCTGAACCGATGTGTGATTTCCTTCCCTGTCTGCTGCGTTGAAGATCTGGGGTCAGAATGGAGCTCATCCTGTGCTTGGGTGATTTCTGAGACCATTCTCTGAGTTTCCGAGAAGGGAAATTTTATGTGAGACATGAAGTGGACCAAGACCCTGGGCTAGAGCCAAGGGAGGACTAAGGTTCGAAGCTGGGAGAGACTAAACCACAAGGTGCTTCCAGTAACCAGCAAGTGTTTAACATTGTCACCTTTAGAGAAAAGTGCATTAAAAGAAAATTGATAAATGCAAATTTCACTTCCTTATGGATTGACAAGGAAGTCAATTTTGTGTGTTTAAAACATACATTTTGGAACCACGGGAATTGTACTTTTTGTTCATAACGATCACATCTAGAATTTTAGGTTTCAAAAAGAACATACTGTTGTGTGTCCTCAGTTTACCACTAGAGCTGTTGCATTCAGTCTATGGCTGAGAGCAAAGAGAGGGAGGAGGATGTAATTGTAGTGCATCCAAGGCAGAAATGCTATGGACATGGAAGTTGGAGTAAAATGTGGCTTTGCTCTGAGACTTAAATCCCCTTTAACCATGAACTGTTGTGGTCAAATTCATATTTAATGTCAATATGCAGAATATAGTCATGTTTTCTCTCTGGGTAATTTGATGATATTATGTTATTTCTTGCCTTAATGTTTAGAAATATTGCAGATAACCATTCAGGAGTCCTACTTAATAAAAATGTATAGGGATAGTCAAAAGTTCTTTTAAAATAATAATTTTTTTTAACAAAAAAAATCTTTGGTGATATTTGGCCTTAATACTGCTTAATAATAGAAAAGGATAACATTGTTTGAATGCGTAATAAGTTTCAGGTACTGTAATAACAGCTTTGCATGAAGTAATTTATTTAATCTTCTCAATAACACAATAAAACAAGTACTATTATTTTTTCATGTTTCGAAATAGATGAATCTGAGGATTAGAGAATTTGTACGATTTACCCAAGATCCAGTAATGGCTGGAGCTGGCTAACGTGAGCTTGGGGGAGCCAATTGTGCTTATCTTTTCTCCACTCCCATGTTCAGTGACTTCATGGTCATAATTTGAAATTGAACTTGGTGGGAGTATTTACACCAGGGAAATGCACAAGTGCTACAAATCAGGTCCCTCACTTCCCCAAATCCTGTTATCAAACATTCATAAGAGCACCACTTCCAAAGATCAAGCAGGGATTCAAGGGTAGGACCAAAATTTGCAAACCAAGTTTGTGTATATTTTTTAGTGCTATAGTAAACCACTTTGCTATATTATCAGTTTATTATATTTACCAAGTTTTTTTTCCTGTAAAGTACTGCATTTTATGCTTTGGAGCAAATATTAATTTTTTTTCAAAGTCTGTGTATATTTGGGAGACCAAACCCCAAACTGGGAACACATTTAAGGACATCCCACCGGCTGTCCACTGATGCAGTCTGGCCAGATCAGCTGGAAGAGCAAGTCCCTAGTTCTTGGCCATAGATTCAGAGGCACGGGTTAGGTGGTTATTTTCCCAGAACTCTCCAGCTGAATGTTGACAGGCTAAGAACATTATAGAGGAAAGAATGCTAGATTTCCTGCAGTAGGAAATAATAAAATCAAAACAGAGTACAGGCATAGATTGGGCATCTCCTATGTGCAATGATCAATACTAGATGCTTCAGGAATTAGAAAAAGGATAAAAAAGACTGTGAACTTTTTGTTTTGTAGATGTGTTGTAAGTAATCTAGTATGTTTAAAAGGTTCCCTTTCCTTTGGACTCATTGGTACTGAAATATTTACAGATAAAAGGATACGATGCCTGCAATTTGTTCAAAATAATCTGAAGGTGGGGGAAGGGGGGTAGGTGAGAGTATAGAGGAGACATGATTAGCCATAAATTGATAATTCCTGCAGCTGAGTAACAGATACATGAAAATTCACTTTAATATTCTTTCTGTTTTTTTGTATTTGTTTGAAATGTTTATAATAAAAAGTAAAACAAAGCAACAAACCATTGGCCCCAAAGGTTCAATTTGCTACTATAAAATCAAAGTACAAAATCTATGCCAAGCCTATGCCAAAGCACATCTAAGTTTATTTATAGATATTAAAAATGAGGTAACACAGGAGAAACAAGATGGCGGAGGAGTAAGTGGAAGCTACACTAACTTCCTCCTAGAACTAGTCTGGATTTACAATGTAATTTTGGAGAAATCATCTGGAATAACGAACCGAACACCAGCTGGAAAGAAGTCTTATAACCACGGAGAGACAGAAAAGGCCGCTACATCACAACGTGACCGGTAGGGAGTGCGGAGACGTGGAAGGGCTGGCTGGGCTCCCACGGGTGGCAGCTGAAGGGGCTGAGAAACAGCTCAGCAGCCGGGGATTCCCCCTGAGAAGGGCAGGGTCTAAACCCCCAGCTGGGCTTCCCAGCCTACAGCGACAGAGTGGAAAGTAAAATAGTATCAGCTGTGAAAAGCGAAAAGCCACAGGCTTTCTTGCTAACCGGAGAGAAACAGCAGGAGAAAAAGAGCTCTTAAGTGGATCACATACGAAAATATTTTGGCCACCACTTACCCTGGGCTCAAGCAGAGGGAAGGCAGAGAGGACTGGAGACACTTGGGGAGAATTTGGCATGGTGGCTTTGAGGGGAGAACTGGAGGAGCAGCTGACTGGGTCCCAGTGCTGACTCATCCCCAGTACTGCGGGTAGACCATTCCCCTCCAAGTGGCGTCAGCCTGAGGGGAAGCAAAAGCCCTGCCTACAGGAATTAAGCTGCCACACCCACAGTCCTTAAGCCTGACAGCTAATCACAGATTGAATAGATTAACAATCAAAGAAGACAGACAACAGCAGTAGATCCCTGGAAGTCTCCAACAGGCTGCCTAGGGCCAGACTGGTACATGATCTGACGCCACCAGAGGCAGATCCAGGAAGTGCAGATCATTCCAAGAAGCACCAACAAACAATAGGAGTCAAAAAAATGGGGAGACAGAGAAACAACCTCCCATCAAAAGGAAAGGTAGAATCCCCAGAAAGAGTGCTAAATGAAATAGAGGGGAGCGAACTATCAGATATGGAATTCAAAACATGGATTATGGAGAAGCTGAATGAGCTCAGCGGAAACTTCAAAGAACTCCAGAAAAACTACAAGGAACTCACAGAAAATTACGTGAGCATGAAAAAGGACATAGAAGCTATCAATAAGAGCCAGGAGGAAATGAAAAATACGATCTCTGAATTGAAGAACACAGTAGAAGGAATTAAAAGCAGGCTAGAGGAAGCAGAAGATCGGATCAGCGAGCTGGAGGACAACCTACACAAAAACTCCCAGACAATGCAACAAAATGAAAAAAGACTGAACAAGACTGAAGAGGTTCTAAGACAGCTGCAGGACAACATGAAACGTAATAATATCCGTATCATAGGAATTCCAGAAGGAGAAGAAGAAGAGCAAGGGATAGAAAACCTCTTTGAAAAACTAATGACAGAAAACTTTCCTAACATGACGAGAGAAAGAGTCACGCAAGTCCAGGAAGCACAGAGGGTCCCAATGAAGATGAACCCCAACAGGCCCACTTCAAGACACATCATAATTAAAATGCCAACATTCAAAGACAAAGAGAGAATCCTAAAAGCAGCAAGAGAGAAACAACTAATAACATACAAGGGAGCTCCAATAAGGCTATCATCAGATTTCTCAGCAGAAACACTACAAGCCAGAAGGGAATGGCAAAAAATATTCCAAGCAATGAAAAACAAAGGCCTACAACCAAGAATACTCTACCCAGCAAGGCTTTCATTCAAAATGGAAGGTGAAATAAGGAGTTTCCAAGACAAAAGAAGGCTAAAAGAATACATCTCCACCAAACCAGCATTGCAAGAGATGCTAAAGGGTCTGCTTTAAGAAGATGAAGAAACAGAGAGACAGAGAGGAACACGAGTACAAAGGGGGAAAATGACAATGAATAAGTACTGAAAGAAAGAAGGAACTTCTACCATTTGCAACAACATGATTGGAACTAGAGAGAATCATGCTTAGCGAAATAAGCCAGGCAACAAAAGAAAATTACCTTATGCTGTCACCTGTTACAGGAAACTAATGAACAACACAAACAAATGAGCAAAATTGAACCAGAGGTATGTAAACAAGGAATAAACTAACAGTAACAAAGAGGGAGATGGGAGGGAGAGAAGGGGTAAGAAGGGGAAGGGTCTAGTCAAAGAACATGTATGAATGACCCATGGACATGGACAACTGGGTGGGGACTGACTGTGGGGGGGGGGCAGGGTGCAGGGAAGCAAGAGGGGGAAAAAAAGTGAGACAACTGTAGTGGAAAAACAAACAAACAGAAAATTTTTTAGTGGGGGGGGGAATAAAAATATAAAGAATAGAAATGCAAGTTCAGTGAATATTAGAAGGACAAGGATTTTCCTTCCGATAAGACAGTCCTACAGATTTAGAGACTTGTATGTGGGTTATGTTACATAAATTAACATGTGTTTTCTGTTTTCAAAGGGCATAAGCCTACAATCTCATTACCTGAGTGATTATCTGTATGCATAGGCCTCACTTAATCCTGTCTGCATTGCTGCCTCCTGAGACTCAATGGTTTGGCTGAACTAAGTGGCTGGGTTGGTGAAGAACGGGGTGGTCTGTGGGCTTCACTTTAAAACTGGTTTCTCTTTTCTATCCTAATGGCTTGGACAGAAAAAGCCCAGAGGCCTGAGATGGGGGAAACCTAAAATATTTCCCTCAGTCCAAAATAAGTATAATGGGCAAAAGGGTTCTGGACAGGTGAGATGTACCTGGCACACCTTCCTCCAAAGAAGCCCTTCTTTTCCCTAATGTGGGACATTGAAAAATTAATACCTGTCTTTTGTCATCAAGTGGTTACGGATTAAATGATGTCCTTTAACCCTGTTGCCCCCAGAATACAACAAGGATGCCAGCCTGTCAAACCAAGCATGCCGTTGTCCAGAGACAGCCAACCAACCTGGAGTCTGCACGATCCTTCCCCTTGTGGGAAGGCCACCCTCCCCTCCACATCCCCACTCTTATTAGGGATTTCTTGACCCACGGGTAGGTAGGACGACGACCATGTCCAGCTTGAAGCAGCTAGAGGAGCTCGAGACCTTCATCCATTGTCCTTTATAAGATTGTAAAGGGTCTTAAGTCTGAGAGGGAGGAATTGTTATTTTTTATTGTTAAAATATTTAACTAATTAATTAATTAACTTTAAAAAAAAGAAGAAGAAGAATATATGAAAGGGTGAGGCGGGAGAGCTTGTATGTACGACCCATGGGCATGGACTTGGAGAGGGGATTGTTGGGGAAGGGGGGTGCTGGGCAGAGGGGAGCAAAGGGGAAAAAAAATTGGAACTATTGTAACAATATAATCAATAAAATATACTTAAAAAAAAAAAATGAGGTAACACAATTTTGAAGAGGACCTAAATATAAAATGGTTAATCTCGACAGACCTTACTCTATAATAAACAAAACTGAACAAAACAGTCAATGTAGGTCCAGGATGGGAAACTTCAAAATGTTAAATAGATATTTATGTCCAATGGATAAATTTTAAATAGAAGCATTCTAATAGACATCCTTTTTTGTTGTTGCTTTAAGTTATGAATCAGGGTTGTTATATTTGGCTTTCTTTTATCAATTTACTTTTCAAATTCAGCTTCCTTATTAAAAAAGGAAGACAGTTAATTAGACACACTGACAACTTTTTCTAAACATTGCTTATACAGCATCTTATATAGCTTTCTAACAAAGAACACTGCCTGAAAACAACTGGCCATTCTTTGTCATCCAAATACAGTATATATCTTTTAAAATGGTGAGATTTTAACAGTATTAAGTCACTACATTTAATACTAAAACTTCATTGTCAGCTTTTCAAGTAAACTCTTAGAGAAGTCTGAAGTCTTTCTCCCTAATAATTATCTTTTTTATTACTAATGAATTCTTACTCTTCCCTTATACCCAGTCCTTGATAAAATTTTCTTTTAAACTCACCAATTTCATCTTAGCTTGGAGATCAGATGTTCCTCAGATTTTGACAGCCCTATATTTGAGATGAGCTAGGGGTTAAGGGCTCAATCACTTTTTTTTTTCAGCTTCAGCACTAACTTGTCTTGGTTTCAGCCATGTAATCACCCAACCTAGACTGCTAAAATTAATTAAAAGGAGGTCTTAATTTTAAGCACAACACCATCAGTCAGCTGAAGAGGTTTGTGCTGCTTCTCCAATTTCTTTGCTTTGCTTTTCTCCATGAGGGGGAATATATTCTTCCCCTTAGGATCCTGGAACTGGCAACTATGTTGCCACAGTTTCAAAGACATATTTCTTTTCTTCTCTTTCTTCTCCTCTCCACTCCCCTCTCCTCCTCCTTCTTCTCCCTATCCCCCCTCCTCCTTCTTTTTCTTCTTCTACGTCCAGTCTAATTTATCTCACTCTTAAAGTCTCAGAGAAATAAAAAAGATATTTGTCTTAAATTTTTCAAACATTGCCTTCCTTTAAGAGTCACCAATAATTTCAAATTATTTGGTGTTTTCTCTGGCTCAGGTACTCTTCTGGATGCATTGAATGCTTTACATTTAGTGTTCAGTTATTATTTCCCTTCTTAATATAAGGAACTGGGGATCAAGGAGAGAAAGATGAAGTAAGTTGTCCAACCGAGATTACAGAGTACTGGAGGCAGAATTTGAACTCAGTTTTCCCTGACTAGCATTGCCATTTCCTGTTGTCACTTAGATTAATTAAATGTTTCTTGGTTCTCTTTAGCATCAGTTTTTACCTCTGTCCTTGCTTAGTCAATATGAATTACACCAGAATAACAAAGTTTATTTACAATGAATTAAAAAAACCGTTTTCTTGATAGGGATCATTACCTTATAGAAGTCTTCAAATAGCACAGTTCTCTTACTGCAGCACTCGGTTAATTATTAGCATGGTAGTTTAATATTTGTGGAGCTGTCATGCTCCAACCTAGGTAATAAAATGAGAACATACAGCACAGTTTTCTATCTTCAGGTTGTTCACAGGAACATGCACGATATGAAATTCTTCTTCGTTCCCACAATGTTAGCTTCATGAGATTAGCTCTCAACTTTTATTTCTGCCTTGTACATAAAAATAATCACTAAAAGACAAAGTAAAGATCATGGGAGAATAGTAAGTGTTAAATGAAGACATATGAGGCAAGTGACAACCTTCATTCCCACTACCTGGACTGGTGAGGTTGTCTGCAATGAAAAGAGGAGGGGCACTGGATTCCTCTGTCCTTGGTGGAGTGTGAACGAAGGTGCAGAGAACAAATATGTTTTTATAAGGCTGTGTGGCCTGTGGAGTAGGGGGAGCAGTCCAACTGGTGGGCGAGCTTTGGAAACTGAACTGAACAAGTCAGATGGCATTGGAGTAGAATCAAGCAGTCAAAGAAAAAATTTAAATCAGGAGCTTGTCACAGAGAGTAATTTTTTATAGTCATTTAAAACTGTTCTTGGTTAAAAGAATAAAAGGGGTGAAGTCACTAAGAATAGGGATAGAGAGATAGATAGAAATCCAACTATGGGGAAACACTCATTTGGAAAAAAGATCTTAGTAGAGAGTGTGATTTCTGGAAATACTTGTAGAAGAAATAGCAGAATTTGGGGACCACATGGCTGTTGGTAAAAGAGGGACATATGTGTACAATCAATGGGTATGTGTGGTGGTGATGTTTTTAAGACTGAGTGGAAGGACACAAGAAAAAGAATTAAGAGAAAGACGTGACTTCAGTTTGCATGCTACAAAGTTGGGCAGGACAAAGAGATTTTCAGCCTTTATATGGAAGACAAGACAAGATATAGCATTAAAAAGCTAGGCAGAGGTGAATATTGGAAAGTATATCTAAAATACAGAAGCACAAATCATCAAAAATAAAAGTCTCTCAAATTGGTTTATAGCTTGCTTTAACTTAAGATGGACTTTGTCTACAATGCCTCACAAGTGGCTGACATACCAACAGTTTTGTCACATTCTAGAGAACATAAAATATTCCGTGTCCCTTCTTTCAATGAGATTTGGGATTCAAGACTAATCAAACTGTCCAAGTAGAAAAACTATGGTGATTTTTTATTAGTGACAGTGAAAAAATATGATAAAAAAACATCTGGAATAAAACATGTCCTACTGATTAGCTATATTCCTGACTGCCATATGCACAGAAATACATGAATTACATGTGTATATAAAGCTGTGAATATCTTTTGGCATATCTCCTGGAAGAGATGCCAAGTTTTATGTATCTATCTATACATACACACATATAGACACACATATGTACAATCTGCACAGAGTTGTGTTATATGGTGCTCAAATGTTTGTTTAGTCCATTAGACACTAACAAGCTATTGAATAAGTAAAATCAGAAGACAGTGCCAATCAAACCTTATGTGTCTGCCATGGTGGATGTGCAGACCCGCCCAAGGCAGGAGATAGATTCCTGCTTAGTACCAAGCTGTGGACCCTGTGGCACTCGAAAAATATTTGTTAAATGACTGTCTGACTGACTGACTGTCTTGTCTAGATGACTTCTCAGCATTCCTTCCAGCCCATCTGATGCATGGCCAAGGTAGATTTTAATGTGAGAGAATGCCCAAATAGAGACTAGAGAATGACTGTATACACTTGTATTGCTAACTGGAGATATAAAGGGACAAATGTTATCTGCATACCTTTTCCCTCAAGTTGCTAATATTGAATTAGGTAAGATCCAGGGCCCTGTTAGTTTACTTACTGGAAGTACCTCAAGGATTTTGTTTTAAAAGAGTGGTCCCTGTAATACAGTCTTGTGCTGAGGTATTGATAATTATATTAGCATGTTCAAGTATGCAATTTCTGTTTATCCAATAATTCTAAGAGCCACATCTGAAGCAAAGGCAAACAGCATTTAAAATAAGAGAGGATAGGAATTCAGTCTTGTGGGTTCTTTCAAATTGAAATAAGACTTTTTTGTTAAAATCCAAGATAATATGATGAGGTATTTTTATCTTTTCTTTCTCTTTTTCACTTTAGAGGCTATTTATTGGTTCTAAGATTATTCAGGGATAGCTAATATTTTCCACATCCAGTCTTTTTATTTCTTTTTGCTACCATATTTTCCCATTTTTAATTAGTCCATTGATTTTTAGGAGCTGCAAATATCTTATAGGAAAACTTTCAACAACGACATCCTTCTTAGTAGGAATTCATTTCTGTGTCATTTATGTTCTACATTTCCAATGTATTTTATTTCTAAAATAATTTACATAAGGCACTACTAAAGATAACAGCACATGTATTTCTGATTGCTTATTTCATCTTTGATGAGGGTTACTCCCAACCAAAGTTGTGTGCTTCTCTTCTAGATATCATAAGTAAATTCTTTACTTTTAACCAGGGTTTATTTTGCTGTTGAGAAAATACCTACATATTCATAAACATTATTATTATGGTAGAGTTGGAGACTTTCTGTATTAATTTTATTAATCTTAATATATTACTGCTCACACTTTGGGTGTAATCCCACAATTACAGGTATCCCAAGAATAATTATGAATCAGTAAAACTTCAAAAAATATGTTTCTGGATATGAGTTTTCTGTTTTCTCTGAAGTAAGAATATGTGCTCATAGATAACACATATTTGCTGTGTTTATGACACACAATGGCATGCGCACACATATAATCTTCTAAAACTGATAATATATGAAATTGTTTTAAAATACTGAATACTTATATTCAGTATGAGATTGAGTAGCAAAAAACTTAAAAATATTAAAGATGCTCTCAAAAACTCTCATGTGAGCAAGAGATGGACCTAGGGTCAAGGTTTTCAGCTTGTCAGTCTCTACTCCAAAGAATTAGGTCATGTATATATTCTAATTGTTTAAAATTGAGTTGGGGGAGCAACCTCCTGCATAAATTTTTCAATATTTTTCTCAATGCAAATTTGCTTTGTAATTGAACTTTTTCATGTTTTTGTTTCAAAATCATGTCAAGTTCAGCCTGAGTGAATGCCCGAGTTTAGAGCTGCTTGAAGTTTGAATTCTGCCACCCTAACTGAGGGTGAAATTAGCTTGGGATCTGTGAGTTTTTCATGATGCAGGAACTGGTTTAAACTTTGAAAGACACAGGAGAGCCTGATAATTGTTGCACATAGGATTAATCATGTATCTATGGAGAAATGTTTAGGAAGAAATATTTTGTATCTATTCATGGGAGAAGTCTATGCATTTTTGAGTTATGCTTGTCTGAAGCTTATGTAAAGGGATTTTGATGGTGGCTATAAAACTAGTGGGACAGTCTGGTCATAGCCATATAGACTGAAGAAACAAGTCAGTAAGTAAATATCAGCACTCTTTCAAAATGATAGTTTAAGCTATTAGATAAATAGCAATCTTTTACATGTTGATCAGTGAAAACAAAAAATAATGTTTTATCAATAACATCAAGAGGAAAGAAATAATGAAGAAATGCTTGGGTATTGATATTATAATTCAGTGACCTTTTCTGGATTTAAAACCCCTCCTCTTCATTTTTTGACAGCATGGTACAATCATAAAGGAGGTGTATGTTTTTTATACAAAGTTTTTGTTTCTTTCAGTCAGTTTAGGTAAACCCCCACTTCTTTTTTTCAAATTTTATACATTCTCTAGTTCCTACATCAAAGCACCTTTGACTGAAACTATATAAAATCCTTGGCCTCCAACCAGAGAAGGCCTAAATGCAGAAAAGTAGGGATAAATTAAAGTGACAGGGTCTCAGCAGTGGAAATTAGTGCAACTCTTCTAATTGCATGTCTAGCCTGAATGATGGGATACTTAATTCTTACACATCCCAGACAATTGCTTTATACTAACATGAGCTCTGGGAAAAAGGCAGATTCCACAGACATATGGAGCAGTAGATGGAGTAGAAAAATAAATCAGAGGCCCTAGCCACCTTGAAAAAAAAAAGTTTTATCTACACTGTTAATAAAGGTGTTGCCACAGTTAAGTAATGTTGGTACTGTCCTCTTGGTCTCTTCTTTCCATATCAACTGAACATTAAATAATTAAATGGCAGAGCTCCAACCTGCCTGTGTTAACACTTGCGCCGCAAAACAACAACAAAAGCACGATGGGGAAAGGCATCGTTCCTTTAGTAAAAAGCTAGGACACAAGCCTAAATGTGAATCCCAAGGGACAAGTGGATCCGCAACAACAGCACCCCCTTCTCCCACTACTGTAAGAACTGCTAATAAAAGCCTTCAAAACTAGCGTGGGTTCTTATATCTATTTAACCTTTTGCCCTAAGAAGCAAAGAGCATCTGGTTAAGTGGAGAGTAAAAGCGCAGCAACTTTTCATTATCAGAGCTCACAGGCAGAGTGTGGGGATGCTGGAGCTGCCAAGCCTGGGTTAAATGCTTGTTGCCTTCACTGCCTGAGGCCATCTAGCGTGTTTAGAAATGATTAAGTACTGCAGCCTAGAAAGGACCTGTCCTGAGCGTTCATCTCTGACTTCCAGCAGAAAGGAGAGGCTGGCAATGACAGAGGCAGATGGATGAGTCTCATTAGTATGGCGAGGCAGCGAACCAGACTGCCTCACAGAGCTGTCCAAAAAGAGGGAGCAAATTAAAACAGGATCTGGGAAAACCAATGAGCAAGTGTTTTAACTCTCTGCTACCTGGTTTTTATGGCTGGGTGGTTACACAGCCAGCGTGGCTCCCTCGGAAATGCGGCTGCACCGTGGGGATGGTTTCGCAGACTCAGTTCCAGTTCGCCGTCTTTTTGCGTCCTTTAGAAAATGACTCTTGCATTTCCTACAGCAGAACAACACAGATGATTTTATGCTTAAGCATCCGTTCCTGCCACAGAGCAGAGCAGAGTGGAAGAGGTGAGGTGGAGGAAGCGTCATTTACAGAGAAGGTAAGAGGCCTTGCACTTGGCCAACTTGGAGGTGCTAAGGATCAAAGTCCAGTCCCGGGAGCCAGGGTTCATGGGAACCAGCTGAAGGCCCTGCTGGAGAAGTGGCAGCTCTATCTCAAGTTCTCAAGTGCATTGCCTTTCAAAACGAAGGAACTTTGGTTGTGGTTGCATAGAGAGCTGCCTGAGCACAGATTCCACAGATTTTCAGGGACAGAAACTTAACAAACACAGACCTGAGAGAACTGTTTCAGAGAGTGAGTGGCTTATAGGATTCTGTAATATTCTTTTTGTGTGATTCTCTTGCACCAGAGTGTTTGAGGGGACCCAGGGCACCCATAAAGGTTTTGAAAAAAGTTGTTTAAAATTGTTTAGTTGTCCAGTTATTCATTCAGCAAACATTTACTCCATCCTTGGGGTGATACGAGGCCCAGAGAATGAAAAGGTGAATAAGATATATTCCTTGCCTTCCTTCAAAGATCTAAATCTAGTAGGATAAGGTAGAAACAATAACTACAGGAGAAGTGTCTAGAAGAGGATAGCATTGCTCTAGGAGTGAGTGGAGGGTAAACACTAATAGACAGACACATAGAATTGGCCACCAAGGAGCTTATAGTTCAGGATAAGAGCCAGACACGTGAACAATCAATTCTAGATGAAGTGGGGATGGAGAAAGTGGCAACTAGAAGCACACGAACCCTGTGGTGAGAATCCTGATGCAGGAGCAGTGAATTCTGCCTGGGTGCAGCGCAAAGGGCTCTCCAGGGTAGCTGGCATTTATCTTGTGCCTTGCAGGGCATATTGAAGGCATATTCTTTAAAGAAAAGAAATTTATAAGTATAGACAATTTTTGTTTAAAAAGAGACTTTTTTTCCATTACAAGCAGATTTTTGCTTGATCAAGCTTGTGTCAATGTTAGGCCTTAGTTCATCTTGGCTTGTTCCAGATGATTGTGAGTCAGAAAAGGAAACAGTCTGAAGATCCACGAGGAGTCGTGAAGAGTAAATGTGGCCAAGGAGATGAGGCTGGAATTGGCTGAACGTCTTTTTGATGCTGTTTGGATTGTGTGCTTCTCTCATTATAGCACATGGAAGCTTCGTTAGGAAAGAGCTGCTACTTTTCATTCAAATGAACACCTCTAATTCATTTCCTAATTAAAAAAAGGAAGAAAACAAACAAAAATAAATAAATCTAGCCATGAGTGAAATAAATTCCTCACAAGTAGTAAACTTCAGATCACAGAATCTAAAAAATTTCCAGGTTGGGCATTTTTCCTGGGGAATAGTCATTTTTACAAATCTAAACTCAAACCAAGTAGGTTTTCAGTAACTGACCTAAAAGAGATATCACTAAAGGACTTGCTCCACATTTACAAAGGTATAAGGTATACATGGACAGCAAAATTGTTTTTGGACAAAAAACATTTTTCTATAACTTACCAATCAAACTCAATATCCCAGTTGTGAATTTCACAGCTCAGCAGCATCCTTTACCTGGAGTTAACACTTAAAGATAGGAAAACAATAAATATCCACATGGTGGTATACATAACATCTAAAGCTGGGGCGTACTGATAAATAAGAAGACAATGTTGGGGAGAGGGCTTTCTTAGTTCCTATGAAGGAGAAATAATATATATCTCTGTAAATATATATTATATTCATGTCACTATTACCATTCAGTCAGACTTTTCTTTGAACACACAAGTAACTCTTGGTGACATCAGGGCCTGAGTGGCTGAGCCAATTGACTTTGTATTTTAGAGTTGCTTCCTTATCCCAATGAAATATAAGTAGAAACCATGGCTCATATTTATCCTCTTGTAAAATGTACGTGGATAAATCATTTAACTAAATGTAAGGTGTCAGAAAATGGATCATACAAAGAAAATAATATTATGCAGTATAAACTCCCATTAAGTAGTAATGTGGCTGACATTGATTGAGGGAGATTAAGTCTAACACTCTTTTTTCTCATGACATTTGTTCAAATAAATAAAGGTAGCAACAGGGAAAAGTTGATGCTTTCTTCTCGTTTTGCATATAAATTTTACCCTGGTGATTTTTTTTTAAGTCACATTTATTCACAGTGCAGTATTACTGGATATATTACATGAATCCTGGTTAGCACTGATAACTGTCAGTAAAGCAAGGTCATAATTGACCTTTATCACTGGAAAAAGGTTGGCTACCTAAAGATAAACTTTCATGTTGAATTTGGAATGTAAAGAGGAGGGTTGAGGCCATGGAAGGAGCACATCTGAATAGAAATCTATGAATATTTCATGTCCGTTAAGAGGTTGGAAACTAAGTATGACATTATCCTGACCCCTGTCCTGAAATATTTTCAAAAGAACATTCTGATCAGCAGCAGACTTTAGCAGAAATAGTGTTTTTTTTTTTTTTTTTTTTTTTTTTTTTTACTTAGTAAAAAAATTAAATTGTGGTATAAAAATGTCTGTTCTTAAAGCTTTTTTCCTCAGTGAACAGCAGCTGTATGCTTATGTTCTGGAAGCATAAGGCTATTGAACTTACTCGCTAGAGCAACCTTACCACCATGCCATGTGGGGGCTCTGGCTGTCACCAGAGCTTCTCTGCTGCCCCTGATCCAGGCCAATGACTGAGAAGAAGCACTTCTACTCTAAACTCCAGCACAGAGTATTAGTACATACTCAGTGAACACTCATCTGATGAATTGGATGCATTGTCCTTTCTACCCCAAAGAATCTAGGCTCTGTCAGGCCAGAAATTGGTTAATAAAAAGTGACTTACTATGAAATGAACAGGTGTCAAATGTTATGTGAGGCCCTTTGAACATTTCAAATAATGATGTCAATAGCTAACATTAGTAAAATACAAAGTAATCTGCCAGGCATTCCATTAAATTTCATAAGCACATCACTTCAAGTAGGTACCATTCTCATTGTACAGATGAAGAAACTGAGGCACACAGAAATTCAGACATATTTCTAAGTTCATAGAGTTAGTAGGTAGTTGAAACTAGAGGTGACAAATTTTTTATCCCTATGGTTGCAGTAAAAATCACCTCAGCAAGTAAATTGGGATCAATAAAGAAGTGGGGTAGAGATAGCATGTGTGATAGGAAATCAGAGAAACAAGAAAGAATAGCTTTTAGGAAAGGAAAGTAGGAATCGTCATCGGCAGCCGTCCGTCTCGAGAGACGATGGTGTAGCTTCTTAAGAGTCTATCTGCACCGCCGAGAATGGCTGTGCAGTCCGACTCGGGAGTGACACGGTATCTGTCTCCTCCCGTGTTGAATCGACATCTTATGATGACGCTGGAGTGTCCTCTCCAGTGAAGCTGAAGCTACAGAGCCTGGGCAGGGTGATATGGAGGGTCTGCTGTTGTCCATGCAGCAGACCCCCCCTCTCTTCGCAGCTGAAGGGTCCAAGGGAAAGACGGAGTCAATACAGCTTGGCTTCAGGTGCGCCGCAGGAGTTGCCGGTGTTGACTACAACGTCAAACCGCCTTAGGGACTCCGGCTCTGGATTTTCTGTCGGGGTTTACTCCCTTAGCCTTTCCCCTGGAGAGGTATGCCGCAAGGCAGTGGAGGTTTTTTGGAGTCAGAGTTTTCCTTCTCTGATGTGCCCTGACTGGAAGATCGAACCAGCGACACTTAGCTCGCAGGCCGACGCTCAATCCACTGAGCCAAACCAGCCGGGGCTAGAAAGTAGGAATAGCAAATGCATTTGGATATAGAGTGCAGCGATGAGCAATGGTGTCTTGGTGGGAAGCAAATAAAAATCAAGAAGTTGTTCATTTAACTGTGCTAAACAGCTGCTTGGTATATGGTTGTTTGTATGGAAAATAATACAATAATTAATAATACAGGAATGAACTGTGTTTCCCATACCTATAACTGTAAACCCACTTTTGCCCCACCCTGTATCTTGCATGTGGTTGGTTTTCTCTGATCCATAGCAACCTCAAGAGATTGTATGTACGTGGGTGCATCTTGAAGCCTTAAACTAAATTCTAACCCAAGACCATATAAGACTGAACCTGGAGCATTCATTTCAACCTGGACCTGCTCAGCCTCCTGGATGCCCTGGCTTGGCATCTGGTCAGGGCCTGATGTGCTCTAGGATATAGAGGCAAGTCCACATGATTCTCTGTGCACTGATTTCTGTGAGATGTCCCCAGCATTATTAGAAGCCTAGAAAGACAAGGAAGGATTAGATGTGGGGCCAGGATTATTTGGACCAAGTTAATAAATAAAACAATCATAATATGCTTCTAACAAAAAACCTAGACATTTATACTTGGTGTATAGTCTAGATGAAGCTGCTTTTTTTAGGTTGAAAAATCTAACCAGGGAATCTGTACAATGAGAACTTCAGAAGCACAACATTGAAAGAAGTAGATCCACTGGAGGATTAAGAGAGCCTTTGGTGTCGACAGTGTAAAAATGCCTTTAGGGTTATAAGGGTAAAATTGGACTTTCAGGAAACCCATAAACCTGCTCTGGGCTGAAATTCTCTAGTTGGGCATGAAAAACAGCAGTTTGTATATACTCCTGGTTATGAGCTAACAGGTGTCTGGAAATGAAGAAACAAGTCACATTTCTGTGATAGAGTACCATGAAATTTCAGAGCCAATACATTTTCTTTGAAAAAAATTTACACTGTTCTATCACTATTAGTTTATAATAAAACAGAGCTTAACCTGCAAGTTAATGGAGAAAGCATGTTTACTAATTAGGCTTTATTCTTGTCCCATGTTAATTGCAAAATATCCATCTATCTCATTTATGAATATGTTAATTTATGTCAGAGAGGCACAAGTTTTGAGTATGCAAACTCTTCCTTTAATTAGATCAAAGGAAGGTCCATCTCAGTTTTACAAGATGGATTCCAATTTTTAATCAGCCCAATAAGTTTGACTCCTAAAAGGCATCTTCTTTGACAGTTGGAAAGCACTAATTGACAGACATAACTGTATTAATTCCATTATATCACTGAATTCTTATCAGTTAGCTTATGGTGCCTGCTTGCTAATGCAAACAGTTGTGACTTTGGTGAAGTCAACTTCTCCTAAACATCTTTCTAATGCTAACTAGTAATCAATGCATGTAAATTTTCTAATGTTTCTTTAGGGAATTCTACATAATAGATGTAGTCTCTCTTTTGAGTTATGCCCTGTTATTTAGTATAATTAGTCCTTAAAGCTGCACGTATGGTATTATCAGCTTCCTAAGAGATAAAGAACATACTTTATTTGTTTAAGAACAAAGAATTATAATAGTTTCGTTTAGGAATCCTTCTGCAACAGGCTAATGGAAATCTGTGACCTATCAAATAACTTTAAATTCATAACAGTTAAAAATTTGGACCTTTAAAAGAATTTGTGAAAAGAGTTTAACAGAGAGAGTGCTGCTGGCCTGAAAGACTATCAACTTTCTTTTATCACAAAACCACAAGAAAAGCAGCAACTATTTCTCTGCTCAAGCTCAGCCTCACTGGACCATGCACCAAGTACAATAGACTTCTCTCAGGCCCTAGTGGATAAAGTCTCATTTGCTATATGGCCTCCTTCTTGAGCTACAGGAAAGGCAATCACCGTGTGTTGATTATGAAAGTATTTTTGTGAATAAGGCCATCTTTGTTTCTTCTTTCTAGGTGTGCTGCTGAAATTGGTTACTCTTCTCACCCAGGTGGCCGCCAATGTTTTCAGGTGACCTGGACTATGGTCTGCTAGTGCTCTTAGGGAAATTCCTCCATATCCTGTGGAACATGTCCCCTTGGAACTTCTGGTGAAGCCTCGATGATGGGGCCTTAATATTTCTTCCTACTATACAAATGATTTCTCAATAAAAATATGCAGGTTGGGTTAGTCATAATGATTAGTCTAGGACCATGAGACTGGGATAGAGAAAATAAGAATCATGCAGAGGCTAACAAGACATTGGAAATGGCTGCACTGAAGGTAAGTCACACCCACGGGAAGCTATTAGGACCTAATTTTGAATCCTCTAAATCCACATACAAGCAAAATCCTACAGTGCTTGGAGAGACTAGTTCTGCAGATTTGCTAGGCATTAAGTAGCCTCACTTGTGGATGTCCAGTTTACTCTTCTGCAAATCTGTACCAGATCTTGAAAACCATGTAAGTCCACCAGAGAGAGAAGTAAAACTGACATTTATAAAACTACCACACTTGCACTTATGAGGTACCCAGGTCCACATGCCTACACAGTCCACAAACTAATTGTGCAGTGCAAAAATGTCATTGTTTCTAGAATAGGCATCTTTTTACATAAACTCATTTATCATCTAGTCTTATGCTAATTTCAAGATAAATTTTCCACTTAGTCTTTTCCCTTGTGTTTCTACTGTTTCTACCTTTTTCCTCCAACCTAACTAGGAAACAGAAAAATAACAAAACTTGGTTGATGGAGCTGGGAAAGACAATTAAATGAAATAGAGAAGGCCAAGCCTGGGTGAGAAGGACAGCTGAAGACTTTCTAACAAGGAATGTTCATTAAAACGTCAGCTGTTTGAAGGTAAACCAATATGTTCCTTCACTGATTCCACACAGAATTCCTCCACAGACCACCGAGTAAAAGAAGACTATATTTATGTATCTGGGCTCTGCAGGTTCCCTATTTACACCTGACTACTTGTCCACAGGCCAAACACACAATGCGCTTCGTGGCCAAACATTGCTAATGCAGGGTTCTACATTCTAAGGTGTCCCTGCTCCAGGAAGCCCTGTATATGTAGAACAAGCCATCTCCATGAGCTCTAGCGTAACTCTCTAGATTCTGGCAAGTGCCAAAATTTCTCTGCAGCTGTAATACTTGAGTGTAAAAAGTTATATTCCCTCTCTTTATATAGACTTGTCGAGGAAGAAGTATACCTACTGCCAAGTCGTTTAACCAAAATGGAAGCAAGTTCTTATTAGAATTTCCACATCGAATTTAATTCTAAATGAGGCCTTTTTTTGCAAAAGAATCTTTCCTTTGCATATTTGCTGGTTTGATTCCTAATCAGTTGCTCACATTGCATGATCTTCACATAGTAGATATTTGTCTTTAGAGGATACAACTGATAATAATGGTCATTCTAAATTAGACCTGAATTGCTTTCATTATTTGAGATTCTTACATAAATTTTGCTAAGTGAACACAAATGTTTGTTTATAGTTTATCTTATAAATATTTATAGAGACCGATTATATGTCAGAAACTTTTCAAATGCAAAGGTAAACACTGGTTTTACATTTGATTAACAGATGTAAAAATTAGTTAGGTAGAAGTAGAAGCCTTGGAAAGGGTACAGCACTTGGGACTTGTGAAGGATGTTGGCCTAGAACTGATTAATTAGCTGCTCAGACATCTCCCGAGTTACACTGAGGCTGAGCAGCATTTTGCTGGTCTTAACAAACAGCACACACCTATCTATTTATCTGTCATCGCAAGGCCAGAATGATGAGATATGCTGGTTCTGGTTGTCTTTTTTTCTCTTTCAGGTTTCTTTCTTTTTTTTTTTTTAAATTGAAAAGGCCAGGTGATTGAGTGAGATCCAGTTAGGGAATATTTAGGTATTTACCAGGTAGCTTTTGGGCTAGGCTGAACTTTCTTTTAGCAGTGGAAGAGCTCAGGAAATGATGAGAATAGTGCATGCCACCAGTCCTTCAGACCTGTTCTCACCAGTCTGTCAAAGACCAGTTCTCTGAGCCTCGCATTCAGGATCTCTGTCCAGCCTCCCCAGCCCCCCACAGCCCTCTGCCCTCTATATTACACACCCAGTGATCTCTACCAACTGCATGTGACTCGGAACTCCTCGCAGCCTAGGAATTACTCTCATAATTTAGGGACCCTACTCTTTTTCAATTTCAATTGCTTCTCTCTCTCCGACATTTTTCTGGAATAGTCTCTTTTATAAAATTTATTGCCGAATCTCATAGAATTTTATTTACATTTTTCACTTGTTTGTCTCTTCCTCATAACAAGGAGTTACATAGGGACTACTTATCATTACCTTATTTTAAGAGAGAGTTCCTTATCTATTTGTTTGTTGATTTCACTTCATTTCCAAAAAGAATCTTTAATGATTAGGTCATCTGTCTGTTTATGTACTAATTATTAACTTAAAAAATTTCAAGATAAAATGAAAGGTTTTCTTTTAATAGGTAAAAATATCTCTTTACAGCATTTTAAAATGACATCTAGAATGGTTACTGAGACCAACCAGTTTAAGGTATTCCTTTCAGCATTTAATTTCTCAAACGCAAATACAATAAGACTCTTCTCTTTTAGATTTAGGAGCCAGGATGAAATCATTGATTTGAGATGAAGAGAGCATGGGATTTAGAGCCATTCAGAGCTGAGTTGGAGACCTGATATACCCACTGCTATTTACCAGACACTCATCTTAGGTTTTTCAGTTTCTCACCTGTAAAATGGAGATGTTATTAGTTATTGCAGAGATTACTTCAGGGAGATGTGACTATTGGTTTTTAAAAATTATTTTAAAAAATCCTTGAAAAGGTGAGCACTCAATTAAATGTAGCACTTATCTTCACTCTTCTCTACCTCTGGGTGTTTTGGTCTAGTAAGGGGAGAAGCCAGGCAATGCTGTGCAGTTTCAGGGGAGAATGAAAAAGACCCCTAAACAGTAGAAATACACCCCTTGCCCCCCATGCACAGACATAGTTTGTGTTTGCCTGGCATATGTACATGGGGAGGGGCTGAGGACACCATGAATGACATGAATTGGCTCAGACTTCTTCGCCTCTTGGAACCTCGGAGGGGTCCAGGGAGAGGAAACACACTCCTCCCTGGGAAAATTCTACAGTGACTATAAGGATTACAATTCCAGAGAAGAAAAATGGCATCAATCTACAAAACCCATTTGGTCTTAAATTTCTGATAAAGAGGTCAGTCTAGCTATGGGCAGTGATATGACTGGCTGAAACGGAAATGGCTGTGTATTATTTGTTTATTCCACAATGTAACATTTTTAGAGGAACTATTTCAGTGCCAGACACTGCCAAAGTGTAAGAATAAGTAAAAATAAACACAGTCGCTGCTGTCACTGAGCTTATGGTTTACTGAGAGAGAAAAACAACCAAAAAATCATACAAATAAAGGTAAACCTAGCATACTGATGAAGGCATACATGGAGGGTAATGGTATACTATCAAGCTCATGAAAAGGAGATTTGAACTAGTTGGAGAATAGGAAGGAGCAAGGCTGATGGTCAGACAAGGCTTCCCTGGGAGTTTAAGATTAAGAGCTACCTTTGCTGAGAGTGAAGGAAATAGCAAAAGCATGTGTGACCCAGTGGCAGAGGAATAGAGCAAGCATTACAATCCATCCCAAAGCAGAGCCATGTGGTAGGCATGCAGAGATGGAGAGCAATGTGTGGGATGAGGCTGGAGAGGTGGGCAGAAGCCAGGTTATTCACATCTTCACAGGCCATTTACACATCAGAGTTGCAACTATACAGGGAAGTGAGTGAAAGCATTGTTTTTAAAGCCAGAGGGCCTGGTTTACATCCTGTTCTGATCCTTCCTAGCTGTGTGACAGAGGGCACATCGCTTAACCTTTCTGAACTCTAATATTTTCAGTTTTATAATGAGATCAATAATGAGAGTTTTATGCAAATTTAATGAATCGATCACTGTAAAGCTGTTAGGGTAATGTCTGGCACTCTGTAAGTGCTAGTCAGTATTATTATTTTGTCATTTATCTTAAGTGTGATGGGAAGCCACCTGTTTTGTGATTGCTCCATGGAGAGCATCAATCCTTCACCCCAAATTGGCTTGGAAGTTGAGACTGATAATGCTGCATATGCACCAATGAAGAGAGTACAAAAAAGTTTATTACATCCACAGTGAGGCCTACTAGAGAGAGCGGAGCAGGCACCTACCCCACTCCAAAATGGATTAAGTCAAAGGACAGGTGAGTGGCATGGGTTTTAACTATGGTTATAGAGGGCAGGTGTGGGCTGGAGATTCCCACCTACAGGCCAGGCTTCTGTGTTTTGATCTTCTGCCCCAGCACCAAAGGAAAGTGTGGTCAGGTTTTGTTATCCACTTACTTAAGTCTGAGACAAAAGAGGTAAAAGAAAAGAGGTAGGACTCAAAAGCTCTCTGTGATCTAACATCAAAAATGGAGTCAGATTCTTTATTCCACCATTTACTGAGGCAAGGTTTGGACCTGTAGATAATTTTTATAAGAGTTTATTAGAGCCCAAACTGATGGCAATCGTCAGTAATCAAGATCTCAAATACTTCTGAGAATAACAGCCTTGAAGTTTCTTTTAAGCATTTGAAATTAAGGAAGGAACAGAGGGAAGAATACCTTAAGGTGTGAGAAAGCAAGGCAGGGGCCAGATTATGGGATAGTTAAGATTATGTGCTCTGAGTGTGGTTATGTCTTCCAGTGGTATTACCTATGGTGTTTCAAAGGCATGCTAACATAAATGCACAATGAACAGGGCTTGCTTAAAAACTTTTTACTAAAGAAGTTAGAGGACTGGAGTATGACTACCCATCATGTCCTGCCCACACACCTGTTTTAAGGACGGATGCTTCTTGGTCAGGAAGATCAATCTGACTTCAAGAATTTATTTCCCCTTAAGAGTCTACCTAGATCCCTGAGACTTCCAGCCAAGACGGAGGCCTAGACTGACAAGCTCCATCTCCCTCCGTAACTAAGAAGGAATACAACTACCGCAAAACCAGAAATAACCAGAAGTTCCAGAAAATAAATAGAAGTCCAACATACAAAGTTATAAAGAAGTGGTGCTTGTTCAGATGGGTAGGAGGGGTGAAGCATGGGCAGAGAGGTCAAGCTGTGCTGGCGGCAGCAGCTGCAGCAACAGTGGAGGGACTGGAGTAAGCACAGACACCCATATTTAAGGGGAGGCGAGAAGTGCCTGAGGGGCACCCTTGGCTGCAGACCAGACCCGTCAGCTTGCGATTCCAACGCTGGGAAAGGCAGACCCCCCATTACCTCGAACTGTGAGGCCTGGAGAGGGTGGGGATGGAGGAGGAGGCTCCTGGTCTCTCAGAGGAGAGTGAATGGCAGGAAGCCTCTTGGACCCCCCAATCCCACAGAAAATGCCACAGCGTGGTGATAAGGGTTGCTCAGTTGTGATGAGTGCATGGGGCTCCGCCCCCTGTAGCACAGAAAGTGTGATAGCTCTGCCCAGGAAGCAAAGGTAAACACAAAACTGTCAGGATGGCACAGATCATGATAGAGATCCTGGTGATGCAGCTGACCAGACAGCAAATATCTAATCTAATGGCTCAGCAGATAGGAAATCTTTCTGAGGCACACAGTTCAGAGCTTTGGTTATAAAAATGCTTACAGATCTAACAACAGATCTTAAACAAGATGGGGAAGGAATGAAGGCTAGTCCTGCTGAAATGAACAAAAATACATATGAAACTAGTGGTGAGGGCAAGAAAACCAGGGATCAAATCAACAAATCACAACATAGGGAAGGAACAAACAACCAATGCAGAAAGAGGAAATGAAAAGTGAGGAAAATGAGGAAAGGCTCAGAAACCTATGGGACAGCTATAAGCAGGCCAACATCTGAATCATCGGGTTGCCATAAGGTGAAGAAGAAGAACTAGAAATTGAAAAATTATGTGAAAAAATAATGAAGCAGAACTTCCTGAACTTGGGGAAGGAAATAGACTTACAGGTCCAGGAAGCACAGAGAGTTCCAAAAAAACTGGACCCAGGGAGAACCACACCAAGACACATTATAATCAAAGTGTCAAAAATTAAGGATAAAGAGAGAATCTTAAAAGCAACAAAAGAGAAGAAGAGAATTATATACAAAGGGGTCCCAATACAACTATCAGCTGATTTCTCAAAGGAGACCCTGCAGGCAAGAAGGGACTGGCAAGAAATATTCACAGTAATGAGAAGCCAAAACCTATAACCATGATTACTCTACCTAGTGAAATTGTCATTCAGAATAGAAGGGCAGAGAAAGTGCTTTCAGGACAAAGTAAAACTGAAGGAGTTCGTCAGATGCAAACCACTGTTATATAAAATGTTAAAGGAACTTGTTTAGGAGAAAGAGGATCAAAACTATGAACAATAAAATGAAAACTGTATCACAACAACCAACAACAGAAGCTAGGGAACCGAAACAAAGGCAAACTAGGTAGACAACGAGAGTGGGAGAAAACTGTAAGTATGGGGAACATTATGGGGTAAGGTCAGCAGGGAGGGGGGTGGGGGAAAGGGAGGGAGATGGTACAGGAATTAAGCATAGTAGGAGGGAGTGGAGTAGACAGGAAGATGTTGAGAAGAACTATATGCACAATCAATGGGCATGGACTAAGTGGGGGGACAACTGGAGGGATGGGGGTCACTGGGTGGAGGGGAACAAAGGGAAAAAGTTAGGACAACTGTAACAGCATAATCAATAAAGCATATTAAAAAAAAGTGGCTACCTAACATTCTTATACTCCTCTAAATAAATAAATAATAAATAAATTAATAAATAAATACATAAGTAAAACTGAAGGGCTTTCTTACTTTCAGAGTATCTAAGGGGTTCTGTTGACTTGCTGAAATATTTTGTCAGCTGGATTGTGACTGTATCCATATTAATGTAGTTCTTGGTCATAAGAATTGATTAAGAAAAGTTATGCAAACACTATATATCCCATTAGTAATACAGTTTCAAATAGAATTTTACAAATGTGCCAAATATTGACTGAGGGTGTTGTAATGCTTTTTGTTCATTGATAGTTTTGACACTTGTGTTTAGCATCATTTCAAAATGACTGAAAATAATAGGTGTTGCTTAACAGGAAATGCTATAATTTTTATGTCTTTGTTTAAAATGTACAATCCTTTTTAGCTCTGCCTCTTATCATTGTTCTTTTGTCCTCTATTAAAGTAGGCTAAACTCTTTGAATTCAGTAGAAGCAAGAGCACAAGATGGGAGTTTTGCATTTCTCTTTAGTTCAGCTGTTATGGGATCATTCAGTGTAGTTTTTTTTTGTCAGGGTGGGTTATGCTGGACTGAAAAACAAACAAAGCAAGCTGATATTCCCCTCCCCACACTCCCCAAAATCTTTTGTTTTAAGGACTGAATCAACTCACTCTAAGCAATGAATCTATTCTTTGACCCAACCCAAATGTTTGACTATAGTCCTGTGCAGCATCCCCTATGACTGCATTAAGGCTCATTTTAACTTTTAAATTTATGTGTGGAACCAAACTTCATATCTCACCTTGCTCTAAATCTTTCCTCTTCCTGACTTCCTCAGTAAATGTTAATGTTTCACCCACCGAATTCTCAGTCAATTAGACATAGAAAATCAGCCAACCTCTCACTCTTCTTTTTCTGTTGAAACTCTTGCCAAATCTCATCAATTAGGTTTTGATTTTTAATTTACATTTTTAATCAAAGTCATGCATGCACATGGTTAAAAATTAAATGGCTACAGCAGAATTTGTGACAAAAAACAACAATCCCCTTTTCCATCCTAGGCTTGCTCATCACTTCTCCTTTTATTATTATTTTTTTCTTTTTCTGTTACAACATTTATAGTACTACTATATCTTAATGCTATTACTTTTTGATTTATCAACTTTAGATGTTGTCTGTTGACCTCCTTGATCCTAGGTGCGGATTTCTATCATTCACACCATTCCTTTTTTTGTACCTTTCCACAATCTAGCTACAATACTAGCTTTAGTTCCTTTACTGGTTGATTCTAGATCCTCAGTGACTCTTCTTAGGCCTCCACCATCTGTTTCATAAAACACAGACAGTATTTTTTGACCTCCATATTGAGAGATAAGGATATCGGTGCTCACAACTTTCCATTGCTTCTGACCCCCTCTACTTTCACATCACTGTCAGGAACGTCATTATTTTGATATTGTGAAAGTCAATAATATAGCATTCTTTTGTAATAGATAATTTTCCATAGTTTGTTTACCATTTAATTATAAGATGAAAACAAATAAACACAATTTGCATTATTATGCCTTTATAGGTATTTTGTACTTGCAGAGCAAAATTTCCTCTGTTCTTCCCCCAGTACCATTTCATGGCTTTCTTGTTTCTGCAGTTCTGGCCTAATTGACAGAACCTCTTGTCCACAGTAGTGGTACAGTCTTTAACTGGTCATGACCTCTGGTTTTTCTCTATTTGAAGCCACAGCGATGCAAGACACATCTTTCTAAAACATAGCTCTATTTACATCATAGCTATTTTCAAAATCTTTCAGAGTTTGATTAAAATATTTTGTCAAAATTGTTAGCTCAGCTTCCAAGATCTTTTACCAAGTTTGTGTCTATGATTATGCTCCCATTTTTGCCTCCATCCATTTTATACTTTACATTTTTCCCTGTAAAACGCCTCTACCTCATCTCATTTTTGACTTTTGCTCACAGTGTACCCTTGTCCTGGAAGTCTGTTCCATCCCTGCCTATACAGATAAAAGTCTACTGAAGGCTCATATCAATGTCTTCTTCATCCATGTGATCATTTTCTTGTAGCACAATTATTGTGCTGTACCATTTTTACCTTTGTATCTGTTTGGTACCTTAATTAGATTGTGTCTTTGTACACTTTTAAAAAATTTCCCCATAATATCCATCATACTGGGCAATAATCAAACTCATTTAAAAAATGAGTTAAGTAGAATGTACATTTAAATTTTTTCCTTTACTATTAGAAACATTGCATTACTAGGGGTTTTGTGTCTCTATCTGTTCAATAGACTGGAAACACAGGGAGAATTAAAAAGTATGTTTTGTGATTTGTAAATAACTTTGACTCCTACAGGAAAGAGGCAATATCTATATATGAAAAGGTAATGAGGTTGATGGAAAATTTTTATCTTTAATATGTGATTAATTTAACTATGCATTTTTTTTTCTGCTGTTGACTCTAGAAGGATGTAGCAATTCAGAATACATGTACAGTTGACCCTTGAACCACATGGGTTTAAATTGTATGGGTTCACCTATATATAAAATTAAAAAAATAAATTCAGTTAATGTATTTTCTCTTATAATTTTCTTAATAAAATTTACTTTTTTCTAACTACTTTATTGTAAGTATGCGGTGTATGTTACGTAAAGCATACAGAATATGTATTAATATAATGATTATGTTATTGGTAAAGTTTCTGGTAAGCAGTAAGCTATATCCGTGGATTCCCAACCATTGATCAGAATTATTGTTGCTTGAGTCCATAGATGCAAAACCCAAGGAGACAAAGGGCCAACTATATTTAAGTTTTGGGAGAGTCAAAAGTTGTATGTAGATTTTGAACTGTGTGGGGAGTTTGCATCCCTAATCCATGCTCCTGCATTCTTCAAGGGTCAATTGTACTACAATTTCCTCTTTTCTGTTCAATGTCTTTGTTTATGTTTGGTTAGTAAATAGCTTCAGCAGCCAGTGTTTGGGTATTTTTTTCCTTTCAATTTCTTGATGTTTCAGAGGAAGCCTGTCTGGGGATTCATTTTGTTTATAGGCAAGCATAATGACTTTCTCTGCTGTCAGTAATATGCTCTTCTACCTGTGACAGTTCACCTGTGAATGGACATTACTAGTACAGATCAGTTGGATGTCCATGACCCCAGCTCTCTTTATGTAGGAAAATGGGGTCCTGAGCCATTTTTACCAGGAACTGTTCTCCATTTTTCTTATATAAATGCAGGTAACTTTGCAAACCCTTAGAGATACTTGGAATCTTGTTTTCAGAAACTTTTTTTTCCAGAGAATTTAATTCTTTTCAAACACATACACATCTTTCTTTTATTTCACTTTCTTAAGAACATACTAACGTAAACTAAATGAGGCATTATTGGCACCCATTTTATAGACACAGAAACTGGTCTCAAACTTGTAACTAACTTATTAGCCTTCTCATAGCCAAATAAGAGAACCCAGAATTCTTGGCCACTAGTAGTGTTTATCCCATGATGCTGTGGAACTTTATGTGTTGTAGCTGCTCAGATTCACAGCTAGCTACCGAGTTTAATTTAATGATGAAAAATAATCTCTACCATGCTAAAGAGGAAGATATTCAATTTAATATCTGTATGTATCATCTATTTATCATAGAGGAGACAAGTTCCATTTATCCCATTCCACTTCTATAACTGTAACATTCTCCTCTCTACTGTACTTTACAGCAAAATATTGAGCTGTGGAGATTAGTGTGGTATCCATAGCAGCACATTCACAACTAACTCTACTTCACAAGTTACTGGTTGCACCATGTACTAGCTATACCTTCTTGAGTACATTATCTTGAACTCAGTTCCCTTCTCTATAAAATGAGGGTATTAATTTTACTTACATTATGTGGTTATACAGATTAAATGAATTAATATAAAGCACTTTAGGACAGTGCTTAGTATAAACAAGTATTGCAAAAGTGTTTGCTATTACTCAATTTTCATTATTTATTATTTTGAAAGTTCAGAAGAAAGTAAGAATGGACAACTATCATGTTAAAGACAGTAGCATAGCCAACATGGTTGTGTTCTCTTATGGTAATTCATTCACTGGACACAGCCATTGTCATTGTAGCTTTTCTGCTTATATCAATTGTGCCCTCATAAGTATTGTGTGGCCACTGAGGCCTGTTGTCATGGAGAGAACACACAGAGGTCCATGGCTAGGGCCATGGCTACTAGGTTCCCATTTCTGCCCACTTTCTTGCTCCTGTCACTTATGCGCCTTCTTATCCCCGTTCTTGATCTTTGCCTCTTAGCCTTCCCAGTTAAGGAATTATTCTCTGGTCACAAACTGAGTTTTCTGGAACTGAGTCAAGGTATGCTCCATTTAGTCACTGGCAGTGGGTGGAAGATAAAGCAAAAATGTGGTGAGCAGGAGACAGAGAGTTGTTGGCTGGGCAGACTGGGGTGGTATTCTTCACATAGGCTTTTACTTATTAATGATCTCTCTTCCTGGGAAGAAGAGCTAACCTGTTAAAATTTCCATTTTAAAATTCATAATCAAGAAAAATTGTCTATCCCACAGAGAGTGTTTAGGGCTCACCAGACTGAAGCTATTATTAAGATTTATAAGAACTTAAAAACCTCTAAGCTATCCAAGGCTTATTTGCCTTCTCTTACTTTAATGGAGAAAAACCAAACCAAACCC
Source organism: Furipterus horrens (assembly GCF_987537825.1). Taxonomy (NCBI): domain Eukaryota; kingdom Metazoa; phylum Chordata; class Mammalia; order Chiroptera; family Furipteridae; genus Furipterus; species Furipterus horrens. The sequence goes on along the minus strand of NW_028327176.1, from coordinate 140,992,477 downwards.
AAGTCTACCATAATAAAAAGGAAGGCATTCAACTTTATTTTTGCCCCTTGAGGTCACTTATGAGTCATGAAAGAAGTATTTGTTTATTTACTTATGTATTTATTTATTTATCCATTTATTTATCCATATTTCTTTCTTCTCAGTCTACACCTAAGAAGTAACCCATTCAAGTCATCTTTCTAAAGTACCATTCCATGGCATTGAGAGTGAAGTGTCCTTTCAGTCATTAACACACATAACTCAGGAGCATAAGTAGCCACTTTTTAGTGACAGCAGGTAACTGGGTCCACCTGACTTCCATGTCCAGGCAGTTCTGGGGCAAGTTCAAAAGCACACTTAGGCTGGCCGAGTGTATGCCTAGGGAGAGAGGAATCTGGCTCCCTCTTACAGAGCATTAAACAAAGGGGTTAAAACAACCCTTTTTGTCACCTGGATTTTAAGCTTCTCTTTCCTCTGGAAGGAGGGACCAGACTGTGTGACATAGTCATGCTCACCAGAAAGGCATTGGTGCCATCACCCCTCCCTAAACCCAATGGGGAACTTCCATATCCTGAACTGGTGCAGAGAAGATTTCTAAAGATTCACCCCACAGTGACAAAAGTCATGTTCAGATTTCATGGCAAGGCTTTCCCTCTTTCATGCAGCTGTGACAGGCAGGATTCTCAAATGACCCCTACAATTCCCTGCCCTAGGGTCTATACACACCTCCCAGTTATTCAACCAAACACCATTCTAAGGGTGAAGACATTTAACAGATGTACATAAGCTCTCGAATTAGATAACCTTAAGAAAAAAAGACTATTTCAGATGGGCCTGACCTAATCAGGTAAACCCCCTCAAAGGAACAGAGTTTCTTCTGAAAAAAGATTCAAAGTGTGAGGATTCCATGAAAGGGAAGAGATTCTCTGCTGTCAGTTTTTTTAAAGTATATTTTATTGATTATCCTGTTATGGTGGTCCCAATTTCTTTTTCCTTTTCTCCCCTTCACCCAATAACCCCTTCCCTCTAGCAAGCCCACCCCCTTAGTTCATGTCCATGGATCATACATATAAGTTCTTTGACTTCACCTTTTTCTATATTATTCTTAACTCCCCCATCTATTTTGTACCTACAAATTATGCTTCTTAATCCCTGCACCATTTTCCCATTTCTCCCCCTTCCCCCTCCCAGCTGATAACCTTCCAAATGATCCCCATACCTATGATTCTGTTCCTATTCTGGTTGTTTGCTTAGTTTGTTTTTACTATTTTTTTAAAGTTCTGTTGTTGATAGTTGTGAGTTTGCTGTTATTTTATCATTCATAGTTTTGATCCTCTTTTTCTTAAATAAGTTCCTTTAACATTTCAAATAGTAATGGCTCGGTGATGATGAACTTTAACTTTACCTTGTCTGGGAAGCACTTCATCTGCCCTTCCAGTCTAAATGATAGCTTTTCTGGATAGAGTAGTTGCAGTTGTAGGTCCTTGCTTTTCATCACTTTGAATACTTCTTGCCAGTCCCTTCTTGTCTGCAAAGTTTCTTTTGAGAAATCAGCTGATAGTTTTATAGGAGCCCTTTTGTAGGTAACTTTCTTCTTTTCTCTTGCTGCTTTTAAGATCGTATCTTTATCTTTAATCTTTGGCAATTTAATTATGATGTGTCTTGGTGTGTCCTCTATGGGTCTAGCTTGTTTGCAACTCTCTGTGCTTTCTGGACTTGTATGTCTATTTCCTTTGCCAAACTTGGGAAGTTTCCTTCATTATTTTTTCAAATAAGTTTTTCATTTCTTGCTGTTCCTCTTCTCCTTCTGGCACCTTTATGATTCAGATGTTGGCATGTTTAAAGTTGTCCCAGAGCTTCCTTAACCTCTCCTCGATTTTTCAATTCTGATTTCTTCATTCTGTACTGGTTGACTGTTTATTTCTACATTATGTTCCAAATCATTAATCTGAACCCCAGTTTCCTTCCCTTCACCATTAATTTTGTGCAGATTTTCCTTTGTTCCATTTAGCTTAGCCTTTAATTTTTCCTTTCTGCATTTGCCATACTCAAGCATATCTGTCAAGTCTGTGAGCATCTTTATCACCAGTGTTTTGAACTCTGCATCTGTGTTAGGTTGGCCGTCTCCTTGTCTGTTATATTGGTGTTATATTGGCTATCTCTTCATTGCTTAGTTCTACCCCTAGAACCTTGATCTGTTCCCTTTTTTTGGGCCATACTTTTCCTCAACTTGACAGGCTCCTGTGTTTGCCTCTGTGTCTTAGGTAGAGCTGTCACACCTGTTACATTGTAAGGAGTGGAACCTTAGGTATTTGGCAGTATGGAGCAACCAGTTTCACTACATTGTGGAACTGTATGTGGGGGAGGGGTCTGAAAGGGAACAATGCCACTTGTTCAGCACTTGCCCCCTTTCCAGGCACTTCTCCCACTGCCTATATGGGACTGGTGCCATTCTAGCTGTTGCCCTGGCCATGGTTCCCATAGTGAGTGGGACTGCAGATGCTGTAGGACCATGGGGGCCTTTTAAACAGGGCACTCTACTGAGAGACTAGCAGTTTCTTCCTCTACCCCAACCCCACTAGTTTTCACAACCAGAATCAATGAGGCTTTATTTTCTCCGGTGCTAGAACTGTGAACCGTGTAGTCTGTTCTGAGGCTGCAATCACTCCCCAGGTATCCCTCCCTACTTTTTTAAATGTGTGACTACACTTTCCACCTGCCAGCCACAGCTGATATAACCACTGCTGCCTCCACACTGCGTCCTCTCTGCCCTGGCTCCACCCCTCCTAACTGTCTGGCTGAGTATTTCTTCTTTATATTTTTGTTTGTTGGACTTCCATGCAGCTTGATTTTCTGGAACTTCTGGTTGTCTCTAGTTTTGAGGTAGTTGTAGTCCTTCTTAGTTGTGGAGGGAGATGCAGCGTGTCTACCTATGCCTCCATCTTGGCCAGAAGTGCTGCTGTCATTTTTGAAGATGAAGGAGGCCACACAACAAGAAATGGGAGTTGCCTCTAGCAGCTGAGACAGGTCCCTGGCTGACAGCCAGCAAAATAAATAGGGACTTCAGTCCTATAACCACAGGGAATGAAATTCTTCCACAACCACCTGAGCCTGGAAAACTGTAAGTACCAGAGGATGATCACTGACATTTTGATTTTAGCCTTGTGAGACTCTGAGCAGAGAACCCAGGGGAGTCATGCCCAGACTTCAACATATAAAAACAGTGAGTGAAGAAATGGGTATTATTTTAGGCTGTTAAGTTTGTGGCAATTTGTTATGTAACATTAAAAAACTAACCCAGTGGCTGCAGTATAGTATGGAATGTTGTCATAAAGTAACCTGCCAGGGCAATGTGGGAAGTGTGCAAGTGTTTTATTTTCTTAGAAACTGAAAGGTGAAACTTCCTGTCTTTCCTCCTGAAGTAACCCCTCTCGGTAAGTGACAAGTCCAAACCTGAGAGCTAGTGAGAGAAAGTTAACTTTATCTCTGTCATTCTGTCTGGCTTTATGGCTTCAGATTAAAATGAATATGTAAACTCAACAGTTCTTTAAAATGTGCATAACAACATTTTTTAAAATGTATTTTAGAGAACTTTCTATACCTTTGTGTGTGTTTTAGTCCTTCCAGACACATCTGCAAATTTCCTACATGAGAATGCTGTCTAGATAGGAGAAAGGTTGCCTTGTGCTTGTCCTGATTTTATGGGGAAGCAGCCTATTTTCACTTTTGACAATTTCCCAGGTATTTTTCACAGACTACATGTTTAAATCTTTCTTCCTTTCTAAATAATCCTTGTCAATGGAGTGTATTTTTATAGGTAACTGAATCACTACTGCTAAACCTGTGGTATTGATGAAGAAGTCAGAGTTGTCCCTGTAGGGCTGTAAGGAAGAGCTTAGAGTATCTGGTGAGAGCCCGGCCACTTTGCTGAAGAAATCATTGAACACAGTTTATTGGATTGAGGCCTATCATCCAGGCTGAGTCCCGACACTTACCAGGCTCCCCTTTTTACTCTGTGTGAACACAGAGCAGTCATGAGGCTGGATTTTGAAAGTGGCTGCTCGAAATACAGCTCACTACCATTTAGTTATACTAATACTACTTCACTATTGGTTGAGGGGAGGGAAGTGAAATATCCTTGATATCATTTTGTTCTGAAGTGCTAGAAGTTAAGAACTAAAGTCTTGTATATGATGCTAAGCTACTTTGTCTTATTTTGTTGCTTGAATGACTCTTTCATTGTTGGCAGGTACTGATCATTTAAAACCTTTAACTCCATTTGGCTCTGTACAAGCAGGCTTCTTATATTTAAGTGACCGCATGAAATATTTAGTTCTGAGGTGCATCATATTTAAGTAAAGGGAGTCTTGTAAGTTAACCTAAGATTGCACCGCCAACACCAACGCTCCTTCTCTAACAGCTGAGCCAAATAAGCACTGGGGCCAAGCAATTAGTGCAACACAAAGGCAACCATTACAGTATCAGAGCCAACCTCCATTGTTTCATTGCACCCTGCAGGCTTGACAAGTTTTCTCTTGGGCTGAAGCAACTGTGATTTGGAACGTAAACAATTTATGTGTCACGTGACTGGATCGGTCCTTTAGGCATCCACTGGCGTGCTATGATCTCTGAACCCCAGCCTCAGCCACCAGGCTGGTGAAATCCCTGTTAATGGCTCACCTACAGGGAACTAAAATGAGAAAGAATGGGAATATGTAATATATCTCGGTGTTTTATTCAAGTGCTCTGTTATCAAAGAGCTAAGGCCTGAAGTGGGTGAGAAAGGAAGTGATGGAGGCTATTGGAGGTGGCTGTGGGAGAAAAGATTCTAGCAATGGGCTTTGGATTGGAACAAATCCAGGAGACTTTGACCTGGGTTTTCCCAGATTAGAGATATTAGAAGGGAACTGAGAACACAATCTCCCAGGGCTCTGGGGTTTCCGGTCTCCTGGTTAAGGTAGTGAGGTGTAATTCTCCAGCTTGCGGAATCTCAGAAAGCCAGTACACAGTAGTCCTGCACACGTGAGTGGGCCACAGGCACTTCCCTGTGCCAAGAGGCACTTTTTCCTCGGGCTACGAGCTGGGACCCAGACATTTTTGTCTTTACTCAGATATGATGTACATAAATACATACAGCAACACAACCTTTGAGGATAAAACAATATAGTGAACTCAGATTTATTGTCTTACTATTATCAAGGAGAATGCCGTTAAGTGAATGAACACCTCAGACAGAAGAACACATTCAAATCATCAAAATACGATTCTGAACCTCTTTCTGCTCAACCACCGATATATCCTAATTATTTAAGTTGGAATAAACATGTCCACTTAATGCTCTTATATTTCTGGTTATCCAGTTTTATATTTGACTAATGAAGATGGGAAGCAAAAAAAAAAAAAAAACTTTGGAAGAAGCTTTCTGGAGAAATCTTTTTCCCTCTGGAAGTTGTGCCCTCAAGAATCTGTGGGAGCTATGGAGCCACCTGATTGATGGCATGTGACTTGTCCATAATGACCTTTATAATGATGGACAATCATTCCCTTGATTGGTGCTGGTCATTAAATGAGGTCCCGGGCAGTATTTCAGACCAGAGCAAGAGAACACAGGGCTGTTGGTGATAGTTCACACAAATTTGCCTAACCATGGAAGTAAGAGATTTCAGAGGTTTGTTTTTTAGTTTGGGCTATCCCTGGTGGGGGCATGTTGTATTGTAACAGTGCTATATATTTCCCTTGACACCATATTTTAAATAACAATCACAATAACTTAGAAACTGATTACATTTCAAATTACTTCCTATAATAGCCATTATTAATTTTCATATTCAATTTTTCAGTCTCTGTACATTTCATATTTCTCCATCTTTCCTTCCTTCCCAAATGAACTTATTACAAAAGGCTACAATTTATTTAAAAGAAAACGTGCTTCAAAATTGTTCTATCCTTATTAATTAAATTAAATATATATGTGAACTTATTCCATCCAGGTGGTTTTTTCTTTTTGTTAAATCATTACAGGAGAGTGCTTGGGTTATGACAAGGCTTTTTAAAAAGTGCCTTATTTGTGTCACATTTTAGCTGAGTCAGATATAAGATGCTGGCCCAGGCTGTATACTGTATAGCAAAGTAGTTAATTCCACATACTTTGGAGTCATGAAGATCTCTGTCAAATACTGACTCCACTCTTCACTGGCTTGGTGATTTCTGTGGTCTCTAAGCCTCAATTTCCTCATCTATAATACAGGAATTTTATTTCTCAGGGCCATTTTTTTGTGAGGATTAAATAAGATGATGGATGTGAAGTTCCTAGCAAGATGCCCAGGTCCATTGTACATCCTCAGAAATGGCCACTGTCATTATTATCTAGCTTCTGTCTGAGGAATGCAGTCATTTCCTCAAAGGCTACCCATGCCTTACACCTGTCCCTGCTGTAGTCTGCATGATGGTGACATCTATGGCATAATTTATCTGCTTCATCACCAGCCTTTAAAATGTTCTCTAAACTCTCTTAACCAAAGAGATGAGGACACATATGCTGACTTGAACTTCCCAGCAATTTGGGGGCTCTCAAGCAACCCTGCAGGTGAAGCAAAGAGGAATGAAGGCTGGAGGACAATTCAGAGACCCATTTCTAGTGCCTTCCTTTCAAATTCTAGTTTCAAGGGGGTCTTCACACAGCCAAAGAGTGGACAGTGAGAAATGCTTGCTGGGTCACAGCGTGACCAGGCTGCCTTGCAGCCACAGCCGCCAACCTCGCATTGCCGTGCTCTGACCAGCATATAGCCTCCCTGGGACCACAAAACAAAGCAGCCGTTGGCATACTATGTTCTGCAGAAGAGGGGTTCTGTGGTCAAATAGGTGCGGGAGATGCTGTGCATGCTATCACTCTCTGGAAAATCCAAAATGCACCTTCACATATTAGAGTCTCTAGACCTGTGCTGAAAAAAGAAAAAAACTTTTATTTTTTGTTTAGTCAAGCACTTCATCAGAGGATTTGACCAAGCAATCACAGACTCCTTGCAAGTACACCCGAATAGAACACCTTACTCTTTGGGAGATTCTGGAATAGTGGTGTAGTCTGCTTTTGTGAAAAACATTGATGACCATTTTACTTTCCTGCCCAGAAGAGATGCCTTGGTGAGGGGAAGAATAGATATCTTAAACAAAATGACCTATTAATTAGAATCTCTCTTCTAAGTTATATGGATTCTTTTTGTGAGAAGAGCGTGCATGTTTATTATGGGCTCATTTCATGGCTAGATCCACCATTTCTACCAACATTCACTTATTACTGGGACCAGGAAAACAACAGTCACAGCAGACACTGTGGCCACAAAGCTGACTAATGTTTACATTTGTCACATGCAGTCATGAACACTGTAATTAAACATAAACAAATAGTTCTGATCATAGTTCTAAGTATAATTTGCATTTAAAATTAGAAAATAAAGTATAATAATACATATCTTTAACGAAACAAAAAAAAACCAGAAATAAACAAACAAAACTACTATCTATTCTCCCCAAATCCATATATTGGCCTTCCTCTTTGAAGAAAATAATGATCAAATGGAAAGCGCCATCTCTCCTCTGTGGCAGCGGTTGGCATGTAGGACTTGGCTGTTGTGAAAGGGTATTAGTGAAGAGACAGAAAATTAGGTTTCACTCTTCTGAGCCTTTACTAATAAGATGATTACCCACAATGAAATAATTTTAGCTTTATACGTGTTATAATTGAACAACTCTAATGTTTTTTTCTTATCTTTCTCTTTGTACACATATATGCTACGTATTATCTTTGCATCAGATCCGTCTTCTTCATTAGAAAAGCTTCTGAAATATTTCAAAAGTTTATTTTAATCAGGATCCGGCACTTGAGTAAAATGAAAGTTTTGTCTTTGTGTATAAAAACATTGGTGTGTTTTTCTGCCAGTGATGTTAATCAATCTGTTTGTAAGGTTCAGGATAAGTTTTGCCAAATTATTTTTTAAAGCTCTTTCAAGTGTTATGGAAATAACTGCATAGCATTAGCATCTGGAGAGTGGGATTGTAGCTCCATAATAAATTTCCAGGACATTTCAAAGTTAAAAAATGGAATCATTACTGAGCTGAACTCAGGTAGAATTCTTAGGTAAGATGTTATTTTACTGACCCTTACTAAGTCTCTTTAGATCCTGTCATCAGTTTCTTGATCTGCAAAATAGAGGGTCATGATTCCTTTATGCTTACTTGCATTATGGGAACATATAAGCAATTAGTCAAATAGTATTAAAATGTAGTTTGAATTTATGCAAGAAAATACCAGGTTATTGAATTAAGTAATAGATTTTTCTTCTTTCTGGGATGTGTACAATGAGAAATATTGTTAGAATTTGGTCTTAAGTGTAAAAATTACTTATCTTGATAACTAAACTGGATCTAGGTTTGGGAAATTTGTTGGAGAGCACTAAGAATGACGTGCATCCAGAATGTTTAGTGGCTGTCAGCTCTCTTGTGCATTTGTCCTTAAAAGATATTGGGGTCACCTCTGCTCTGACCAATGATCAAAGCATTGTGTCTAAGAGACCTTCTAGCATTATTTATTAACAATAATGTGGCTATTATAAAATCCATGCTTGCATGCACCCTAAAATCACCACTTTAAATTGCTTCACTTATGAATAGAAAACTTGGATAACTTACTACCTTCCATATAGTGAGGAAATAGCCACAATTATAATACACGTTTAATTGTATAGTACTTACAGATGTGACTATTATATGAAGGATGTATTATGTACTTAGAAAAGAATAATAATAATAATTTCTCATATATTTGGGCTGAAGGATCATTGCTATAACAGCACTACAAAGATGGATTTTGAGAAATAGTCTTTGGAAATAAAAATAAACAAAGAATAAAATGATTCTGTAAAGGAACATTGTTTGAAATAATATGTTCATTTCATCTCTATAGTTCTATTTGAAAAATGTGAGACTTTCTGAAGCAGGATGACAGCAAATAATACAGTAGAATGATTTGGCTGAGCTACATATTTGGGTGTGAAAGTGAATTTCTTTAAAGTAAATACACTCTGGATTTTTAGTTAAAGTTGAGATTTCCTAAAAGTTCTGTTACATATAGACTTTTAAGGCCATCCAAAACAAAATCTGTAATTTATTTTCCTATTACTTTTTTATGAGGTCTTATAGCTACTGCTTCTTTTGTGATTTGAGATTTACAGTTAGGTCCTGTAAAGGGCACTTGTATGACCCTGTAGGCCAAGGTTGTATATCTTGCCTTTCCATCTCTGGTCCACCAAAATTAATGAGGGCATCCTTAAGTGACAGTCTCACTATAATTTTCAAGTGACCAGAGTACAAGAGGTTAAATAATTTCACCACCACTGTTCCTGAATCTAGCCACTATAATCAAGTGAATTGACATAGAAGATAGTGTCGACAAAGCTCACAGTCTGTTGCGTCAGATTTCAAATGGGAACTAAAACATTGATAGAATTCCATTTGGGATGTTATCAAGAGTGTGGTACCTCTCCTTTGAGTTTTGTTCGTGTTTGCAGTATTATTCAAAATCAAATGCACCACACGGCATCTGTCACCGAGTGACTGTGCCCTTGCTGTTTGACTAAGGGAGAACCCAGCTTCAGGGCACTGAGTTGTTCAGCGGAATGTGGTGCCAGGAAGGGCAGTGCTGTGCCTGCCTGGGAGAAATAGCCCCTTTTATAAATAGCCCTACGTTGCTAGTGCCTTTTAGACTTCTTAAAGCATTTTTAGCTAAAAATACACAGCCATTCACAATAGAAATTTTGTTCTCTCTCCATCTTTTATTTTTTACCTTCTAATTTACTACATAATAGAAACAGCACTTCATGCTCCAGCATTCTTTTCTTTTAATATCCCATATTGTGCAGCTCTTTTTTTCTTAAGGATTCCTTTAAACTACAGTAACAATATTTGGACTTCAACATAAAATATTACCCTTTTATTCCAAGATAATAATGGCTCTACAATAAAAAATAATAATCAAAAAGGGAGAAAAGAAAAGAACTCCAAACAAGCCACACCATCCAGTTTCGGTCAAGCTGCCAAATCCTATTACAGATTCAATCCTATTAAAACGTTCCCAGGTTTAAGCCTGCTTTGGAGTTTTTCATAAGAGTGCATGACCCTTACCCAAACCCCTACATGTGTGGTCAGGAACCTCAGGATAATCGTAAACTGCCTGGACTCCCATTAATCTTGCACAGTCAGATATTAGTGCTTGTAAATCAGCACCTAAACAAGGACAATAGTTAAAGCCATCAATAGTCTTTTAATGAGGCAGATCAAAAACAAATGAAAGCAGCAGGACACTTGGATTTGCCAAGGAGGGGAAGGGGAAGGGGAAGGCCGTAAGCTTTGTCTGATTTCTTACAGAAAAGAAGTGCATGGATTTAGTATAGGTCCTGTCTTCTAACTATTGCATTCACTGTTTAAAAAAACAAAACAAAACACAACAATATTATTTCCAGGAATTTCCTTCATTTTCTTTGTTTGGGACATAGCAGCTGCCACTTTCTTTTCTTTCTCTCTTTTTATAATGTCACAAAACATATATTGACATATGTGCATTAATGTACACATGTTTAAAAAAGGAAGCCATTGCAAATAATAACTGCATGTAGACACGTTAAGCAATGATCAGTTACACTTTGTCAAGAATTATAATTACTTATCTACATCCTTGCAGGCATTTTATGTGCTTTCGAAATCCCCACAGATGTTTTTTGTCCATTAGAAAAGGGGGAAAATATCTTGTTTTGTAATTCCTTGTTTTAAAGAAGGAGAAAAATAAAGCAAGATAGGATTTATTATCTAGCACGCATGTGCAGCAGCATTATAATGGTTGCCAAGCAACCTAAAGGAACCATATCATAGTACAGAGGGGGGCAAATGAATGAACAGATGCATGGGATTAGATACAGAAAGGAGAGAGAAGAGCCTGCCCTGAAATGAGCTCACCTTGGCTCATGGCTTTTTGATTGGGATTTGCTCTTACTAGGTATATTTATCTTAAATATCTTCTTTTGATTTTGGGTGGGATTTTAATTTTTGCTATGTGTATAGTTTACCATTTGACTGAAAGCCTCAAAAAGAAGAGGTGTGAAATGTGTGTAAAATTCTTATTCTTTAATTGTTGCCAATAACATTCTTTCAAGACAATATTGAAGAGGCAAAAGGTACAGAAATAAGAATTCACATGTATTTTCTCTAACATCATCCGAGATAAACACACACATTCGAAGACAGAATTTCTTTGGTGGTGTTATGAAAACATATGTTCACTTCAAATTGACAGCTTACTTACTGAACCACTTCCATTGCCATCATTTAAAAACCTCACTATATATGTTTATGTGTATATATAATATATGCAGACACGCATACATATATACATATTACAAGTAGTCTATAGATCAAAAATAAAATACCGTCCCTTCTTCGTGCCAGATTACAGCTATTTAGGATGAACACTATACCTCTTTTCTCAGAAGGATGACAGAGATGCATAAGGTGTACCTTAAATAGTTCAAATGATTGTTTTAAAGACATCTATTCTTACAGAACAACATACAACCCACTCTGCACATTTGAGGTATGAGAAATTATAATTCTGTGAATTTAATAACAAATATCCCTGAATAATAAAGTCATTTAGTAGAGGCAGACCTCAATGTTAATTTCTAGGAGGCAGCCTAGTATCAGCGCATCCTGGCAGCCCAGTCCAGCTTCACCTAAGAAATGGGAGAAAGTACAAACTATTTTCAAGTTCATTTGAATTCTTTAAGAAATGAAACGCACCGTAAACTAGTAAATGTTTTAAGATTGACTACCAAGTAGAGAATATTCAATTGGGAAATGCCACCATGACAGTTTCTGAAAATGCAAGTTATGAATTGTTGGTTCCTCAGCAGATGTGTGACGGCAGAAGTCACTCCACCTGAGAGGACTTCTGTCACTTCCTACCTCACAGCAGCTGCATTTGTGAAGACTGCTGTCCTTGTATGATGTTTACTGGGCCAGAAAATTTTGGGGGGATAACTTCTTTCCCATTTGGACCATGTGAGGAAATCATAGCTTGGTAGCTTTCCCAAGAAATGGTATGTGTAGTTGCATTTTAATCATAGATTGACATTAAGCCATTGGGGAATTATACTGTGTCTACTAATATAAATTCCACCTCTCTTGCCCTAATGAGATCACCTTACACTTGCTGGCAGTGATGCAAACATTTAGAGCTGAGTACTCAAAAGAGGCTGGAGTACAAATGGTACATAATTCATTACCCTGGGAAACGCAATTTCAATGCAACATAATGCAAGGTGCTCTCAAGTATTTCTGAGGCAGGGAGAGTGAACCACAGTCATGGTGAAGTGACTGTTTACATCAACCTGATTCCACTTGTTCTTTACCAGAGCTAACAAGGTTTCTGCTGTATTATTACATCCACTTCTACTTCCTGGACTCCATAGAGAAGTCCTTGCAGCTAGAGGAGCAAATCCTTTGTTACATAATCTATGAACCAATGGAAACTAGTGTAAAGAAAAAAGGAAGATCCTGCAAATTCTAAAGAACATTCTTGTGAGCTATTTTATAAGGTCTCACCAACCTGGGTAATTTGCATTTAAAATAACAAACTCTATTCTCCATTCTTACTTCTCTACCCCTATTCACTCTTGTTAATATCTGAAAGATGGCAACATTTTGCCCATTATTCATTAGTGACACTTTCAGTGCAGCTAGGTCTGCACTTCCACTTTCATATGCATTGTAAATTCCTCTTGGTACCAAATGTGGGTTGATAGCACTGTGGCATTTATTAACAACAGCTACGACAACAAAATGCAATTTACAAAAGCTCAGAAGATTAATTATACAAATTATGGTGTAAAGTATCAGAATTCCTTTTTGATGAGGAAACACATACCAGTCTAACTGCAGTGACACTGCAGAGCAATCAAGCTCGGCAAGTGGTATCAGAACCCAAACACCTTGTCTCTCCAGCCATTAGGTTTTCCTGGAGATTGTCCAGAGAAAGGAGTGGGGAATCTTGGGCCTGCAGACTGAACCTAATGTCGAGGAAATGAAAAAGGGCACTAATGAGCATATCTGGCAAGGTTTCCACCAGCCCAGGCATGCTTTCAATCTCTTCTTTAAAGCTTGCCCTAATAAAGAGGGCAAGGTGGCTAAGTATCGGAAAGTAAGATTGTTCATCGCCCTTGCTCCTGGGATTTGAAATGGAATAGATCCTCATCTATGAGAGCTCAAGGATACTCTTTCCCAAGATACTTTTCAAAGCCCACTACTGGCATTTGTCTGAATCATTTAATTCCTAAAACCATATTGCATTTAAATTCTTATTTTGAAAAACAAGAGGGTGCAGCTTTGCCACAGTATCTTACAAATGGGATTTGGTCCCCTTTTTTCTTTTGAATGTTTATTATAAACAAGGTGGACATTTAAAAGCAATAAGCCCCGTCAGCTTCCTGCTCCCACTATGTATTCTGCATCTGGGCTATCATTTTCCTCTGCTACATTTTTGATTAACATTATCAAGCTACAGTAAAGCTTCATTTCGTCCTAAGTACCAAGATTCATTTTCTTGAAACAAAGGCAAAGTCTCTTTATTAAAGAATAGAGGTCCATTTTCAAATTTGATTCAAATGACCCAGGAAAATATAGGCAAAAATTGTTTAGAAGTCCCTAGAGTTTGTTTAAAGTAAATCTATTATATTAGGGTAAGTTTTGCTTTTGGACACAGTATCTGTGCATCTGAGAGATTTTCATTACTTTGGTGTTGCTAACAGTACTTATTCTCCACTCTCATCTCTTTTTACGATTCTGGGTCACAATAGTGGTGTGTGACAGGAGAAATGTGAATTCCATTAGAATATAATGGATGTCACTAACCAGAGAGGTAAATGTCGATCTCTCATAGAATTAAGACTTGTAGAATGAATTTATAGATATGATCAACATATGTACATTGCTTATGTAGTTCAAATACGAGTGATTAAAAATGAGATTGAGGTGAGCTTCAATTTAAGAAACTCCTTGAAGAGATTCAGTAAGGAATTGTGAGTCAGTTTCAACAAGTGAGTGCCTATCTTAAAACACAATTAATTAATTTATCATCGTCATCGGCAGCCGTCCGTCTCGAGAGACGATGGCGTAGCTTCCTGAGAGTCTATCTGCACCGCCGAGAATGGCTGTGCAGTCCGACTCGGGAGTGACAATCCCTGCCGCACTTGTTACAGGTGAAGGCAGATGGCTGTTGTTGCTGCTGTTGACGCTGCTTCCGCCTCGATCTTTTCTGGACCGCCTCCTCGTTGCGCGCAGCCTCTGCGCGGGACGTACCTTGCCTGACCGCGAGCCTCCAGGCTAGGCGGTCGTCTGCTTGAACTTCCCATGTGTTGAGATTGATGGAGCATTGTGTCATATCCTTTTTGCAGATGTCTTTGAACCGCAGTTTTGGGCGCCCTGTCATCCTCTGGCCTTCTGCTAGCTCGCCGTAGAGGAGGTCTTTGGGGATACGGCCTGCATCCATTCTTTTGACATGGCCGAGCCCCCTGAGGCGTATCTCACTAAGAACTGCATGCAAACTGCTCATGTTGGCTCGCTTCAGCACCTCAGTGTTGGGAACCTTATCCTGCCAGGCGACATGCAGGACGCGTCGCAGGCACCTCATGTGGAAGCTGTTGAGTTTCCTTTCGTGCCTTGCGTAGGTGGTCCACGTCTCGCTGCCATAGAGGAGAGTGCTGAGTACGCAGGCTTGGTAGATGCGCAGTCTGGTTTTCTCAGTGAGGCTGGAATTGTTCCACACTCGCCGGTTCAGTTTAGCCATAACTGTGGCTGCCCTGGCGATTCTCCGGTTGACCTCCAAGTCAACTGACAGAGAGCTCGAGATGGTGGACCCGAGGTAAGTGAAGTCGTTGACAACCTCCAGGGTGTATCCGTCGATGGTGATGCATGGGGAAGTTCCCGTGCCTTGAGCCATAACGTTCGTCTTTGTCAGGCTGATGGCTAGTCCGAACTCCTTGCATGCGTGGGAAAGGCAAGTGACTAGCTGCTGGAGTCCCTCTTCGGAGTGTGATGTCAAGGCTGCGTCGTCGGCGAAGAGCATCTCACGGATGAGCACCTCTTTGACTTTGGTCTTGGCTCGTAGACGGGCCAGGTTGTAGAGCTTGCCATCGGATCTGGTGTGAATGAAGACACCCTCGCTGCAGTCCTTAAAGGCGTATTGGAGGAGCATGGAGAAGAAGATTCCGAACAGCGTAGGCGCGAGGACGCAGCCCTGCTTTACTCCGCTGCTGACTGGGAAGGCCTCAGAGGTTGTGCCGTTGTAGGACACCGTGCTGTGCATGTTGTCGTGAAAGGACATGACCACAGCAAGCAGATGTGGTGGACAGCCAATCTTCCGTAGCAAGCTGAAGAGTCCGCTTCGACTGACCAGATCAAACGCCTTTGTGAGGTCGATAAAGGTGAGGTAGAGTGGTTTATGCTGCTCGTGACACTTCTCCTGCAGCTGGCGTAGGGAGAAGATCATGTCCACTGTTGATTGGCCAGCTCTGAAGCCACACTGGGACTCTGGGTAGACGCGGGAAGCAAGGGTCTGCAGGCGGGCAAGAGCGACCCGGGCGAATACTTTGCCGACCACGCTGAGGAGAGAGATGCCCCGGTAGTTGTTGCAGTCGCTGCGGTCTCCTTTGTTCTTGTACATGGTGATAATGTTGGCGTCTCTCATATCCTGAGGGATGTAACCCTCCTTCCAGCAGAGACAGAGTAGATGGTGGAGCGGCTGTAGCAGGACTGGTTTCCCGCTCTTTAGGATTTCTGGAGGGATTCCGTCGCTTCCTGGTGCTTTCCCGCAAGCGAGGCGGTCGATGGCTTTGCCGAGCTCTGCCGCAGTAGGTGGGGTATCTAGCTCCTCCATGACTGGTAGGTCTGGGATGGCGTTAAGAGCAGTGTCTGTTACGGTGTTCCTCGTCGCATACAGCTCGAGGTAGTGCTCGGTCCACCGCCGCATTTGCTGTTCCTGGTCAGTGATGACCTCACCTGTCTTGGACTTAAGGGGGGCGATCTTGGAGGGGATTGGGCCTGTTGCCTTCTTGATACCCTCATACATTCCTCGTGCGTTGCCTATATCGGCGGCTTCCTGGATGCTTCTGCACAGGTTTAGCCAATAGGTGTTGGCACAGTGGCGGGCGGTCTTCTGGACTTTGTTCCTGGCAGCCCGTAGAGCTTGAAGTGTACTGGGAGTGGGCGTGGCCTTGTAAGCCAGTAGGGCCTTCCTCTTAGCCTCGATCACGGGTTCCATTTCTTCCCAGTGAGCCTCGTACCAGTCAGCGTTCTTCCGCTCTTTCTTCCCGTAAGCAATAATGGCGGAGTTGTATATGGCGTCGCGGAGACGTGGCCAATTGGATTCGATAATGTCATCTGCCGCCATTCCCTCGCCGAGTGCATCTTCCATCCTGTTGATGAATTGCTGGGTCTTAACTGGGTTGCTGGCACAACTGATGTTGATGCGTGGGCGACCCTTCATCTTGGAGTGGTGCAACCTCTTCGGCATTATGCGCACCTTGCTTACCACGAGGGCATGGTCCGTGTCGCAGTCTGCACTGTGGTAGCTGCGGGTGAGGAGGGTGCTGCCAATATCCGTTCTTCTGGTGATGACGAGGTCAAGCTGGTGCCAGTGGCGGGAGCGGGGGTGCCTCCATGACACCTGGTGGATCTCTTTGCACTTGAAGAATGTGTTTGTCACGCACAGGCCGTGGTGACACAAGAGCTCAAGCAGTCGCTGACCATTCTCATTGATCTTTCCTCTCCCAAAGTTTCCGAGGCAGGTGGGCCAGGCCATGTGGTCGGCTCCTACTCTTGCGTTGAAGTCTCCAAGGAGATAAAGAGCGTTACTTCTGGGGATCTTGGATAACGCTTCGTCCAGTGCATGGTAGAACTGTTCTTTCTCTTCGGTGGTGGCGCAGAGGGTTGGGGCGTACGCGCTAAGAATGCTGACTGGGCTGAAAGTTGTTGACAATCGGAGGGTTAGTAATCTCTCTGTGCCTCCTGTGGGTGGCTCTATGGAGTTAACAAGCGTGTTCTTCACAGCGAACCCAACACCGTGCTGTCTTGGTTGGTCCGGAGACTTCCCTTGCCAGTAGAAGGTGTAGTTGGTTTCTCTGATAGTTCCGTTGTCGGCCAACCGGGTCTCCTGTAGAGCCGCAATGTCGATGTTTAGTCGTGACAGTTCCCTGTCGATGACGGCGGTTTTCCTGGCACCCTTGATCCACGGAAGGTCTGCAGTAAGTCCGGGACACATGGTCCTGATGTTCCAGCTAGCGAGGCGAAGAGCTGGAGGCTTCTTTCTTGTTGTTTGCTTGGAATTGCCTGGTGCGAGAGTTTTGTGGCCCACTTTTCAAGAGACGCCTCTCTGATCCCCACGCACCCAGTGGGGCAGGCGAGCCATGGCGAGACGGCACCTAATTGGCTGGGGGCTGCCCAGCTTGAGGCGGGCGGTAGCTGTCCAGTGAGGTGCGATGACCTCTCCCACCGTCAGAGGAGACCCCTGGCGCTCGTTTCCTTCGCCAATCGGATGAGCTTATAACCGGTAACTGTCTCCTCCCGTGTTAAGTCGACATCTTGCGATGACGCTGGAGTGTCCTCTCCAGTGAAGCTACAAAGCCTGGGCAGGGTGATATGGAGGGCCAGCTGTTGCCCATGCAGCAGACCCCCCCTTTCTTCGCAGCTGAAGGATCCAAGGGGAAAGACAGAGTCAATACAGCTTGGCTTCAGGTGCGCCGCAGGAGTTGCCGGTGTTGACTACAACGTCAAACCGCCTTAGGGACTCCGGCTCCGGATTTTCTGTCGGTGTTTACTCCCTTAGCCTTTCCCCTGAGGAGGTATGCCGCAAGGCAGCGGAGGTTTGGAGTCAGAGTTTCCCTTCTCCTTAGCCTTTCCCCTGAAGAGGTATTCCGCAAGGCAGCGGAGGTTTTTTGGAATCAGAGTTTTCCTTCTCTGATGTGCCCTGACTGGAAGATCGAACCAGCGACACTTAGCTCGCAGGCCGACGCTCAATCCACTGAGCCAAACCAGCCAGGGGGATGGTTCTGTAAGTCGGAAGCCTGGTGGGAGCCCCTCACCGATGGAAATTAATTTATAACCTTTTATTATAAATATATAGAATTATAAGGAGAGCACAGTGTACTGTTACAAGTTAACAACAGTTTAAAACTGAGTTTGAATCCAAGTTTTTAAACTTAAAGCTGTGTGGCCTCAGGAAAGTGGTTCAGGTCCTTCCTCTGTGAAATGTTGAAAGAAATAGTTATCTTACAGAACTGTGTTAGAATTAAATGAGATTCCCAAAACACACATTCATCATGGTTAGCATAATAATAATAATAATTATTATTACCTGTATTCATACTCATAATAATATGTGGTTGGCTATTCTAACAGACATAATGTTACCAAAAATCATCAAATTGTAAACCTGAACTAAATAGAAGTAAATTTTTACATTTCCATATTATCCTGGAGTAAAATTTCATATAATCGTTGATAATTTCTTCTAAAACACTGTATCTTCTAAATCAACATCTTTCTGTACTTACCTCTCCCCAGACCTTTTGTTTCTTTCAGTGATGTCACCCTCCCACTTTTAAGATTAAAATTACATTTTTATTAATTTATTATTCGTCCAATAGTTGTATGGCCTGTCATTATGCATAAAGCACAGTTCTGGGTATTGTGTATGTGTGGGCACGGCGTGTGGAATGCAGAAAGGCCTGCTAGATTTTTCCGCCTTTAATACTGTATTTTATTAGGAGAGATGGCACAACCTTAGGTACCTATAATTCAAAGTTCTTTGAGGTAGCAAATGTTGTTTGCAGGAAACCTCTTCTACAACTCTCTCCCAAGCCTCCGTGGGTTAATCCTTCCATGCCAAACATTTGCATACATCCTCAGGTTTGCTTATATTACATTATTTGTCATCAAATTTCATTATAGTCTCTCTGTCACTCCAGACATCCAACTCACAGAAATTCTCATAAACTACCTTCAAGTATCTTAAACTTGTCCACTTCTCACCATCCCTATGTTCCCATCTTTTCTAAGCCCTTATCATCTATTTGTCTTGGTTACTGCTAGAACCTCATACTTAATATCTACAATCCCATTCTCGCTTCCTAAAATCCATGCTTTACATAGCACTCTCTTACACATCCAACTGGGATGTTTTCAGTTCTTAAAATGGGCCAAGCAAATTTTGGCTTTATGGTAAAATAACTGTTCCCTCTACTTTGAATGTTTTTATCCCAAGCTTCATGTGGCTGCCTTGTTATCCATGTATCAGGTAAGTATCCTTCCAATTCATCTTAGTCATGTAATCAGTCTCTCACATCATCTTATTATGATTACCAGCATAAGACAGTGATACCTCATACGTGATCATTGATTCATTTTGAGTGTTTATTGTTTCCCAATTAGAACGTGAGCTCTTTGAAAGTTAGGCCCCTTATTTGTCTTGTTTATTGTTATATCTTCAGAGCTTAAATCACAGAAACAAATGGTTGATAATGATTATGCATTTGTTTCTACTAATAGATTTAGAGGTTCTTGAATTAGGAACTGTAGTTCATTTATCTTTGACTCACCGGTTTCTAGAGGTCCACAAGAGGCTGTTTTGAATTGAATTAATTTGGAAATAATTTTTTTTTTTCTGATTGATTTGAAAGTCATCATGGAAACTTGAGTAGATGACAAAAGACAACATAATTTATTTCAGGCGGTGAGTATAATGTGAGAAAAAGTTTGAAACTTAGAAAATTTAGTGAATTTTAAAAGCTGATAGTAAGTACTAATTCAGATAAGCTATAGATTATCTAAGAGAATTATATAGGATATGGATGGCAGGGAGATTGGGGGTTGGGTTAGGCCTGACCTAAAAAGCCAAACAAGGAATATAATGCTTTAAGTAGGTGGAAGAGAGCAATGAATAGTTATTGGAGTCAGTGGATTCATAGCTCTGATTTAGAAAGATTAAATGACAGCTTTATGCAGCATACATGGGAGGTGGGCAACTATTTTACATTCATACAGATAAAAAATTGGTAGTCTAGCTATAGTACATTGGTCATATATAGGATCTTGCAATAGACCTAGTTGTGTTGGGTGGCAGCCATGAACATGGTTTTTTAGAGAATTATGTTTTATCACTTTGGTCAATAGCTCTGTGATCTCCCCAAGAATCACAATTATATGTACATCTTTTAGGGGTGCTCTATTCAATATATTGTTGGGTCCCCTTGTAGCAAAGAGGCATAGTTTAGCTCAAAGAAGCAGGAATCATGGTGGGCTGGTGTTAAGATGAGCATGAAGAATTGATAGGTGTATTGGAAATATTTCCTCCTTACTCTTGATATTTTATTGTAATTAAAGTCATTTTACCTGGGAAAAACTCTGAAGCCTGAGCAAATGGGGATGAGCAACTTAAAAAAGTGTTGTTGGAATAACACAATAGCTCTGGTCCTGCTATACCTGTACTGGCCAAAATGGTAGTCACAAACTGCACGAGCCAGAGTATTTGAAAAGTTCCTAGTATGAATTAGGATGTAATATGAGTTTTAAATAAACATCGTACTTTAAAAATTTAGAAAAAAATGACATACAGAGAAAAGGCCATATGAGGACACAGTGAACTAGCAGCTTGTCTGTAAGCCAAGGAGAGAGACCTTGGAAAAAACCAACCCTGCCAGCACTCTTACCTTGTACTCCTCACTTCCACATTATGACAAAATAAATCTGTTGTTTAAGCCATCCAATTTGTGGCATTTTTGTTATGGCAGCCATAGCAAACTAATATATCTATCTCTTTACTTTTTAAAATGTGGCATCTAGACACCTTTAAATAACCTATAGTGTTTGCATTTGTGGCTTACATAATATTTCTGTTGGACAACATTTTCTCTAAATCCATGCTGGGATGGCTTCGTAGAGCCCAAGATGTGTTCATGGATCCCAGAGCAATAACTCGGGGATACAAAGGAACAGTGCTGGGTTTTGTTTGAGGAAAGACTGTACTGGCAGTTGGAGGTGATATTTCTGGGGTTAGTTCTCTAAAACCCAGGGGCTTCAGTTAACTTGCTTGACTAACTTTTTAACAAAAGTTTCATATATAAAAGCATTGATAACAGTTTTTAAGACTGCCTAAAAGTTGACCACTGAGACATTTATTTGAATAAACATCATTTATCTGAGGTCAGATTTAGTGAGAATTTTGAAAAGGTATATTGTCATGAAGTAAGTGATTTTGGAACATGATCCAAACTTCAGTGGGTATAATGGAAAGGACACGACTGCTGGATACACTAGACTAGGTTTGGGGTGTTTGGGAACAGCTTGTTAACTTGGAGCACAGGAGAAATGACAGAGGTATGTTCAGAAAGAACAAAGGAAGAACCAGAAGATGATTTGGCTTAGTTCACACTTCACATAGTGTAAAAGGATTAAGTGGCTTAATATTAATAAAGGGCTTAGAAGGGAAATAAGTAAAGGAAGGGTTTAATCAAAGAACATGTATAAATGACTCATGGACATGGACAACGCGGGGGGGTATGATTGTGGGAGAAAAGGTGGGCTGGGTGGGGGGAAGCAATGGGGAAAAAATGGGACAACTGTAATTGAAAAACCAAAAAATAAAATTAAAAAAAAAAATAAAATAAAATAAAAAGTTTTAAAAAATAAAATAAAATAAAGGGCTTAGAACAGGGCCATGATTTCATCCTGCTTCCACTCCCTCACCTAATCCTGGGGACTTGATAACAACAGGGACCCCTTTTCTAAGAGGGAGTTTGCTGAGTAGAGATGCCCATGATGTTCCCTACCCTGAGGTATTTCCCCAGAGGTGTTGCAACCACGCTGTTGGGGAGCTGAGGCAAAGCTCTAGGTGGCTTTCCCAGTGCAAGCATCTAAATAACCTATTTGAATTTTTCTCAGTGGCTTCTAGAGCCCCTGGTTTGGCTCCTTTTAGAAATATAATTTTTCTCTTCATGGTACCTTCACGAACGCTGTATTTAAGCGTCTTCTTTAAGGGTATTAAACAGATTCTGTTCTCTGCCTTTCATTTTCAGTTCTCTTTTCTTTTCACTTTTTCTTTGTGTGTGTGTGTGTGTGTGTGTGTGTGTGTGTGAGAGAGAGAGAGAGAGAGAGAGACAGAGAGAGAGAGAGAGAGAGAGAGAGAGAGAGAGAGACAGAGAGAGAGAGAGAGAGAGAGGGAGAGAAAGCTGGATAGATTTTTAAGGAATGGTCTAAGAGTTCATGTGTGTGATAAAGAGTATGTATGAGCAAAGGCAGTTTGGGGATACCCCAGCTGGGTTATAAGAGCTTGATTCTAAGTATTGAGTAATTGTGGAGTAAAAATTAGCAAGAGACAAAGAAAATATTCTGCATTCAAAATTTCCTCTAATTAAAAAATCTAAAGAAATTACAAAAAAATGCACAACATAGGAGTACTTTAAAAATAAGTATAAAAGCCCAGGAATCGTGTAATCAGGGTTTTATGCACAGTCCAAAATTCTAGTTAATTTGCTATGAACTCTAAGCAATTAGCTTCCTGAAAGCTGAGTCATAAAGAGAAAAAAAGGATGAAATATAAAACATATTTTCCTTAAAAATGATAAGGATGACTTTTTACTTAAAAGTAAATTACAGTCCAGACACACTGTCTTTCACATATAAGTGCACCATATATTTTTACTGAACTTAGAACAGAGTGTCACTTGGCATTTGGCTCTCCGGCCTTGCACCTCATATTTTTAGCTCTGTAGCTGTAAGTAACAATATCTGCTTATAAATTACTTTGCGTTCTCCTCCTCTTTTTTCTCTTCCTCCTTCTAAGAAAATATAGTTGACACATCCACTCAAATAAACAAATATTTCCATCTTTGCTGATATATTTGATCAATAAAAAGATGGTTAGAAGACAAGATATGGGTAGATTCACTTATTTTTTCCGCTATCATTTAGCATTGTATACTTGCGTTAAAAAATATTGAAAAGCATACATTATTGTTTGTTTTTATGCCAATCCCTATTGATTAACATGTGATGATCAATGTAAGAATTGTGTGCCAGGGACAGTGATTCAGTTGAGAAGTGCTGAAAAGATAAGTAAGGCATTTATTTCTATTTTATCAATATATAAAAAGAGTACCTTATTGTTAAAAAAAATGAACTCTTTCAACTGCATATGGTTTTAAGTTCAGCTAAGACATGTCAAAATGTATTTATACATATAGCAATTCTATAAGTCTTATTCTCAAAAATAATAAATAGTCATACATGAAAGTTTATTGGCATGGCTATTTTAGGTGTGTACATTATTTTCAATCCAGTTCATTTCTTCTGCCTGTATAATTATATTTAACTACTTGTTTTGTAGCCTGTCGTATTTTTGATCAGTCATATATGCAATTTCCAAAGGTTTGGTACAATGTGGACCTTGTGATTCTATGTTTTTATTCTTTTACTTGTCTCTAAAATTAGATGTAACAGGTGCAAAATATCCCCTTCCATGTACTTCCAAAGTCATTTTCTTACACACACACACACACACACACACATGTTTTCTAGAATCTATCACCTACCCCACTTGGACTTCCATGTACCATATCAAAAGGCACTGAGTGAACTCAATAAGTGGAATGTAAATTGAAAAAGGAAGTGAACCAGGAAATAAATGGGCACAGACCGTATATGTAGGCTTCTTTGCACAGTGACAATTTCAGAAAGTAGGTTAACATTTTAGATAACTCAGTGTTTGATATGTGCTAGAAATATATGTGCCTGATTTTTACCACATCAGAATTAATTAGAAACTTTTCAGAGCTTTGTAGGTAGTTCACAGATTTATTATTAAAACCCCACATTAAGCAATACAACATTAGAATCTCTTGAAAACTGAAGTTAAAACTGAGGCTCATGTCAACTGTATTTACAACTCAAGTTCTTTTAACACTTCATCAGCAAAGTGTATTCCTGTTCTTTACTCTGTGGCAGGGGAAGAAAAAGCACATGTAAGAAGAAAAAACACATGTACTACGGCTGCCAATATATTTGCACGCCACTTCCACTCTCCCGGCTACCCTGCCTTTTCCAACTTGCCTCTTTTAAGTCATATTAAATCCTGAAATTGCTTTTGAACAGTTCACTTTATTGACTAAAAAATGATGTTTAGAGTAAAATAATTAATGTATAACCTCACAATCCAAATCAAACTTTTCTTGGGGGTTCCAGGAAAGTTTAGTCAATATTATATTGAATTCCTTAAGCAATGTTTCATTCACATCACTTGCTCTCTTAAATTAAAACATCAGGGGGAAGTTTATTCTATCTCATTCCTTCTACATCTGGCTTCAGAAAGCATGTAGTGAAGTAATAGGGCTGATATGGACATGGAGTTTTTACCAGTTAATTGTAGATATATCCTTTAAAACAGACAGTCAGTCCTAGTAATGGGAATCAAGAAACTTTACAGAAGACCATAAACATCATTACATCATGGGACGAGACTTCCAGTTAAAGCTCTTAAAGGCTCATTTTCTTAAACTGGTGATAGGCATTCTACCTACCTTCTTCAATTCAACAGCCTGTCTTGGTTTGGTTTCTTACACTGGAGAAATAACATTGTGTTAGATTCCCTCCAAGTTTAATAGAAAAGATGACTGAAAGCCGCCCATTCCTGATCTTCAGAAGTCCTGTTAAGAGTAAGCTCAACAGAATACCATTTAGTGTATTTACAGGAAGCTGAACCATATTTTTATCTGGACTTTGAACCAAAAGGCTTTTATAATTTCAAAATCACATTGGAATTGTTAACATTATAAGTTAGTTAGAGCTTTTCTACTTTGAGAGAATAGAGAATGTGGTTTTTATTTCCATTTTTATACTTTTAGGGAAAAAAAGGTCATATTGCTATTTTGTAGGGAAGGTACCGTGAACCTCCATGACCTGTCTTTTCTGTTGTGTTGATGGGTAGGAAAGATAATTTAGAATGTATCTTTTGTGTACTTTTTAAAATTCAGTATTCTCTGTGTTTTCAATCTGTGTGAGAATTATGAATAACTGACATATTTTTATCCTGGGTGGGGAGTGACCTTATAAAATTTGCTTTTGAATCATTTCTAATTAACCAAAATACTAATAAAAATGAGCTTATTTTACTCCATTTCTGACAATCTACAACAAAATTAAGGCAAATGTTATTTTGGGGAGTCTGCTTACTGGTAACATAACCAACATTTTTTAGTTAAATTTCTGTCAGCTGAACTGTAAAAAATTAAAGATCCAAGATAAAATGTGCTTCCATGCTTCAAATCTGACCAATTCCATTACGTGCACTATTGGAGTATGAAACCTTTCTCCTTGATCAAAATGCTCATGAGGATCTACACTTTTTTTCTTCTTTTTTTACACAAGTACTCCCGCTATGAAAAAAAGGTAGAAAGGCCAAATGAAAGACTGAAACAAGCAGACATAGAGTGACTTTTTTACATCTTTTAAGTAGGTCAGAGTGAGGTATATTATTCTTACTGAAAAAGTCAGGTTAAGCCTCTCAATTAGGAAAAGGTGCATTTATAGAGTTCTTCCACTTTTATTGATTTTTTATGTCATTTTAAACATGATGAATAACTATATTGTAGGAAACTGGACCCAAGGAACATTTCTTTCCTATCTTTAGTTACTGCCAAAAAGTATGGTTTGTCTTTCACAGGTCTCAGGAATATTACTTTCTAGAGCAGCTGGGATGATAGGCCCATGAGAAAGGGTCATCATCTTTGACATTTATGAATATATGAATGTCCTTGTCCTGGGGCTCTGCAGTGCACCTGAACATAGTCCATGCTTCAGACAAAAGCAAGGTCTCTCATTTGGAACAAGGATAATCTGTTTAAAAATCTAAATCTCTTATAAATGGCTGACGTGTGCAAGAATATCATAGTACATAGCTCTTTGTAAGGTAATTTTAAAAGAAAATGATACACATTTTGCTCAGCCAAGCAATCTGAAAGTTCAAAAGGTAAGAGGCACTTCTCAGCATGAAACTGTCAAACATATTTGAAAAGAAAGTTAATTACAATTGGCATTTCCAGGCCTTCTGCTGGCCATGGCTATCTTACTGAAAGGTGACACTAGTGACATCCATTGGATAGGGGTTGAAAAATGAAAAGTATCAAAAAACTGAAGCTCTGCATTTCTGTAACATAGGATGAACAACCCGAGGGCACTTGTTATTTTTGTGTAGACACTTTTCAGCTTTGTGCATTTGAAGTGACTGAGATTCAGCACAAACTGGATAGAGAGAAAATACTGGTGTTCAGGGAGGTGGTCTGGATTCTTACTTTCCATGGGAAAGATATTGGAGAGGACTGATGGTCAGGCAAGGACATCTTCTGTTCACCTCTGAGTTTTCCTGCCTGGACTTAGAATTCCCTGTGATGACTTCTTGGTAACTTTTAGCCATATATCGGTCGGCAGCCGTCCGTCTCGAGAGACGATGGTGTAGCTTCTTAAGAGTCCATCTGCACCGCCGAGAATGGCTGTGCAGTCCGACTCGGGAGTGACATGGTATCTGTCTCCTCCCGTGTTGAATCGACATCTTGCGGTGACGCTGAAGCTACAGAGCCTGGGCAGGGTGATATGGAGGGTCTGCTGTTGCCCATGCAGCAGACCCCCCCTCTCTTCGCAGCTGAAGGGTCCAAGGGAAAGACGGAGTCGATACAGCTTGGCTTCAGGTGCGCCGCAGGAGTTGCCGGTGTTGACTACAACGTCAAACCGCCTTAGGGACTCCGGCTCCGGATTTTCTGTCGGTGTTTACTCCCTTAGCCTTTCCCCTGAAGAGGTATGCCGCAAGGCAGCGGAGGTTTTTTGGAGTCAGAGTTTTCCTTCTCTGATGTACCCTGACTGGAAGATCGAACCAGCGACACTTAGCTCGCAGGCCGACGCTCAATCCACTGAGCTAAACCAGCCAGGGCATTAGCCATATATATATATATACATATATATGTATGTATATCTACAAACAAAGAAAGGAAAAAAGAAAATGTGAGAGAGAGAAAATGAAAGAAAAGGATAAGACATCTAATCAGTCAGTTGAGCTGGGCCTTGGCTAGCCCCCAAAGAATTCTGATAATAGAATATGGCTGATCTTCCATGTATTTTTGTGCTGATGGAGATACAAAATGCCATTTGAGTTCTGAGAGGCAGCAGCATGAGACCCTGGACAAAGCCAAGAAACTTTAGTTGTAATTATTTAGCATTGTGTTTACCACTAAATATTCATCTCAAACTGGGGTATATCTATGTTGGTGAGAGGTTAGGATATTGGAAACAGGAAAAGCTAAGGGAAAAAGATAAACTTTCTTGTAGGAGCATCAATTATATTTGAAGTCTCGGTAAAATATATCTAATATTAAATAAGTATATATGTTATGAATGTCATCGTCGGCAGCCGTCCGTCTCGAGAGACGATGGTGTAGCTTCTTAAGAGTCTATCTGCACCGCCGAGAATGGTTGTGCAGTCCAACTCGGGAGTGACATGGTATCTGTCTCCTCCCGTGTTGAATCGACATCTTGCGATGATGCTGGAGTGTCCTCTCCAGTGAAGCTGAAGCTACAGAGCCTGGGCAGGGTGATATGGAGGGTCTGCTGTTGCCCATGCAGCAGACCCCCCCTCTCTTTGCAGCTGAAGGGTCCAAGGGAAAGACGAGTCAATACAGCTTGGCTTCAGGTGCGCCGCAGGAGTTGCCGGTATTGGCTACAACGTCAAACCGCCTTAGGGACTCCGGCTCCGGATTTTCTGTCGGGGTTTTACTCCCTTAGCCTTTCCCCTGAAGAGGTATGCCGCAAGGCAGCGGAGGTTTTTTGGAATGCAAATAATCACATCTACATTTTAGATAAAATGAAGTATTTTAAAGAATTGTTCTGATTGTGCACTGCTTTGACTAGTTCCCAGATCCTGTAAGTATACATTTAGTTTTGGGGAAAATTTAAAAGTCACTGCATCCCAAAACTCCAATTATTAGATAAAACTTCATATTTAAATACTGCTGCAGTGTGAGATTTAGCAATTGGTCTATGTTCCCTTAGCAAAACCCAAATTATGGTTTTTATGCATAGCTATAACCCTTGGTAACTGTGAGGAACACAGGGATACACACCAGGAGTCTTCTGTCTGTCAGGAAGTTCTAAGTAGATAAACACTGAAGACAGAAGAGGTCACTCTGAGCCAGCTGGATGGCCGAAGACAACCCAGCTGGTCTGGGGAGATAGGTTTGAGTAAGACACACAGATACTAGTGTATTTAGGATAAGTAACAATTTGAACAACTAAGTCGTTCACCAACTGGTACAAAATGGAATATTTCACTATTCTGACAGAACTTAAATTAATGTTATTATTTTCATTTGGGTGAGAAGCTAATGACATTGTGACATCACTGTCAACATATGTGAAGCAATACATAGCATCATACTATCTTTCTTTTGCTAGCCAACCAGGAAAAATACAGGTGAGATACTGAATTACTGTGGGCTTCTATTCATGCAGATGTCATAACCTCGCAATACTTTTTTGGTGAAATGACCAGTTTGAGGAAGATACTCAGAAGTGACAAATGAAATATTTCTTACTTTTCAATTGTACTTGTAGAGTGATTAGCATTAATATTTGGTGCTCATATTTGAATTTTTATAATCAATAAAAAATGCTTGAATGATAACTTTAAAAGTGCCATGTTCACGTTTGCAAAAGGCTTTTATTAGTTTGGCATGTATGAATACCCAATACACTCTTAAGTTTTCTGCTGTGAGTACTTATATAACTGCAGGGTTTTCTACAGTTTTGCTCAAATGTAAGCTCTGCAGAATAACAATGAAAACAAAATCTGTGAGCCAAGTGGTTTTTGAAAACTATTTTTGGTGTTGGTTTGAATAGTTATATAAATACATTCTGGTAAATGACAAAAATACACATTGACAAAAATTATACACATTTTACAAATAACCTCTTACAAGCAGTATTATAATATCCAACATCAAAGAGGATGTATTTATTTAATTTAGTTAGGAATTCATTATTTTAGATCTTCTATAGAATAGGTTAAAAACTAACCACTGGCATGAGAAAGAGTATTGATTATCCTAGGAATCAAAGTATTAAAACTGAACTATATTTGTTGTCATGCCAAACCAGGTACTAAAAAAATAATCTGAGACAGAATATCAAGGAAGCAAACTCGGTTATTTCAACTTGGCAGAAAAGTGATGTTTCAAGAAAAAATGTAGCAAGTGACATCTTGAGAAAGTTAGGATTAGAACCTATTGGCTCTGGGACTGATTTACAGAAGCTTAGTGTTTTGATTTATGCTTCAGGAAGTCATAACCATATTAATACATTTAGTAAATGTTGATTGAGCATCTACTATAAGCCAGTCAACCGTTCTAGGCCTTGGGAATATAGCAGAGTAGGGGAAAAAGCAGACAAAATTCCTTGCTCTCATTCAGTACACACTGTAGTGAGGAGATAGTCGATAACAAAACAAAACCTTCTTTTATCTGATGTGATGTATCTCACCCTATCTTGATTTTACCACTCATTTGAAAATTCTGTATATGTTGGTGGGTGAATCCAGTAATTCTGGTCTTCAGGAAAGGTAAAACCAGAAAGCTGCCTGTGAATTCCTGAATAGGGAAAGGGAGGAGAAAAGTTAAATTCCAATAACAGGTAGAAAAATCTTTCAATCTTACTTTAAATATCACCTAAACCATTTATCTGAGACTGAATTAACATACAAAGTATATGCTTTAGTTAAACTCTAATGTATTTGGAATGTTTAAATACAAATCACGACTTCCATTCTATGCATTATGTAGTAGGCAAAACTTATATGTACCTCTAATTCTTATATTTGGCATTTAATAGTTTCATTTGGATTTTTCTTTCAGTTTGGAAGATTTTATAATATGCTTTAAAATAAAAATACTTAATTCTCTGTTATGACTGCAAATCACTATTATTATCATTTTTGGAAACATGTAAAGATGTAGTGATTCTTACTGCAGTCAAGTAGCAGCTACTGGTGAGGGCACAGATGATCAGTTTTAGACTTGCATGCTGCTGAATTCAGCCAACAACTTGCTCATCATGACTCTAACAGATTTTTCTGCTATTTGGACCACTGGGAACCTTATGAACCAGTTAGTTCTGCCCTCCTTCTTATGACAAAGTGCCAATACTGTCAACATCCAGGAATCCAAGCACCAGAATCATTTGCTACTGCTATGAGCTTACTTTTAAAGTATAAAGTATAAAACAAATAAAAATAAACTTTCCCTTATTAATATAAATTTTAATTGTTCTTAGACTTTAAAAGCTCTGAAATTTTCTGGCAAAAATTTCCAGGCAGAAGGTAGGCTTGATCTTGATATATTGAATAATGTTCTTTCCCCTCTCCTCTCCCTCTCTCACTCCCCTTTTCCCTTTTCCCTTTCTCTCTCTCTCTCTCTCTCTCTCTCTCTCTCTCTCTCTCTCAATAACTGAGTGCTCCTGCCTCTCTTTCTCCCTCTCTTACTCCCCTCTTTTTATTGAGGAGCAAGGGATTATGTCTACCTTATATAAACAATCCCATAATTTTAGCATTGGAAACTACCAAACCACTTTACTATTAAAGAAAATAGAATCCAATGATTTGGTCAAGATACCAAAGTTGGGAATGGTAGAACTGGACTCAGGCTCCCAGTTCATAACTTGTAATTCAGTGTTTTTAGTAATGCACCACCTGTTGTTTTTGTGTCTATTAATATTGTCCTTTAGCTTATATGCTTAGGCATCATGATTTGACTTAATTGGTCAAGTAAATAAAATATAACGTTCATTAAGACATAAGTGTTTTCTGTTTTGTTTATAATTCTATCCTTAGTACCTAATATGGTACCTGGCATATAATAAATGCTCCAAAAATATATGTAGAAGGGATTAATGATGGTCAAGTTAAAGCATCAGTGAATAATGTTGCAATTAAGCTATTGTCTATTTTGCCAAAGTTAAGCCAGAGAGAAGTGGAATCTCTATTTGGAAAAAAAGATTAACTTTTTACAAATAAATTTAAGAAATCATAAATGGAGTAGTTGATATTGGGAATACCATTTGGCTATTCAAAATTCAACCAAGCTTAGCATAATGATCAAAAGGTACTATGGAATATAATGAAAATAAGCAAACAGTTATTAAAATGAGACTAAGAATCATAACAACAACCAAAATGTACTTCACATGTAAAAAGAAGGCTGTAACATATATAAAATCTTCCTTTGCCTGAACAATATTTTTATAAGGTAAGCATTAAAACATATATTTTAATTTTGAAAACGGTCTAATCCAGGGAAGTCAAACTACATGTATGAAATTAAAGAAAATCAGAAGATGGGCTGGAAAATAAAAGAAAGGTGTAGTCTCATTAGAAGTCCAAGTCTGTTTATGTTTAGACCACGTTGCTCCTGGTTTGGTTTAGCCAAAATAGAAAAATCAGTCAGTAGGCCACCAGCTGGGCTTTAAAAACTATTTTAGGCAGAATAAAGAAAGCACATAATCATCTGTATTTTGACAGTCTTCACAAATGAGAAAAGATATTCAAAGCTTTAGTCCTTTTGATATTTGTAACATGACTGTTCAGGTTCATACCTTGGTTGCTGAGCAGTAGAGGGAGTATAATTGAAAGCGATGACTGAGTCTGCAAAACCCACAGAAGAGATCCATGGTGCACTGGAGTCATACAGCAGCTGAAGAAATTGCCATGAGCTGCGCTCAAGGTGATGACCGAGAGTGGCGTGAAGCTACAGGCTGGCCGCTGCTGTTAGATTCCTGTACATAGTTTCTATGAAAGCAACCGGGTCTTCGACGGCACATCTGAAACAAGACTTTTTTTTTTCACAGAATTAATTTATCTTCTACATCATTAATCACAAAACACATTTTTGCTTGGACACGGGCATGACATATAATTCACTTCCTTTGTTGTTGTCCAGAAATTCCCTTCAAAGCACTTTGGACACAATTGTCAAACAAGCATGATTTGCTGTATGTGTGATGTTTTCCTCAAAAGTTGGAATTTCCTTTGTGTTTTTCTTAGAAAGGATGACTACATTTCTTTACCCTTCTTTTGCAACCCGAGTGCCCTCCTTACTCCCACACCCCCACACAAAGACACTCCTTAATTGTATTACTGTTAGGCTGACCTCCAACCTCAACTAAAATGAGGACAAGGCTAGTTTTGTGTTTCGTGGGATAACAATTTATGAGCAATTAAAAATGAAGGGACACAAAGCATTCATCACAGTCTCAGCTAGACAGGCAGCTGAGGTCAAAGGCTCCAGCAATGAAGTGTGCACAATATATTTTTATTTCTGTTTTCACTAAGAAGGAAACGGGTTAGCTAAAAATTATAGCATGCAGGCTCCAGTTCAAAATAGGTGCACTTAATCTTTAGAGACAGTCCACGGTTGGCCAGATGGGTTATGGCAGCACATGCAGAGACATACACATACACACATGCGTGCGTGTGCGCATGCACACACACACACACACACACACACAACCTGAGTACCAAACAATATGATGTGGAAAAAGGAAACATTTTCTAGTTCAATTCATATACAATTTCTAAAAGAAAAATATGCTAAATAAATATTCATTATGATTTTATAGTCAAGTAAACAATATTTCTCTCCTCTTGCCCTTATTGTGGAAAACAAAATAGAAGATTTTAAGGTATAATTCCTCTTGGCATGTTTCTCAATCTGTTTGGAATAACATGAGAGTCTTATAATTTTATTTTCCTGGAGCATCAGTGTGTATTACATGAAAGTCCAGATTAGTGTCTTGCATGCTGAGTTTCAAAGTTATATATCAAAGCACTACAGGAAATGCCTTTCAATGTAATGCAATCGTTTTTTAAAAATTTGTTTTGTTCTTGAAACACTACAGTATCCAATTGAACACTCATTTTCTGATTTAAGGTCTGGGCCTGATATGAGTAAAAGTACTGGTGGTTTGACTGTATGTTATGCTGTTAATTGACTTAACTGTTGTTTTTAATGTGCCCAATTTTCAACAGAAAATAAGGCTTATAGGAAGCAAATCATTGGTTTTTATTCTGATTGTAGGTTTGCTCACTTAACCAATATGCTGCAGTGTCAGAATAAACAAGAACCAAGTGGTAATCATTATTATTAGATGCTACCAATGTGATGTCAGGTGTATGTTTAAAATTTTCTGAGAGGATCAAAAAGTTCACTATCAAAAATTGGAAGAATCATTTACTTTCCTTGGTGATTTTCTGATAGAAAAGCAGAGTAAATTTTTAAAAAGAAACTCAATTTGCACCTGAACAATATTACTTAGCTAGAAGAATTAAAAGCTATCAATAGCTAATTCAGATTAACACAACCTTTCTCTCATCAGAAAATATCAAGGTCTTTCATCAGTTCTAAAATCACCAGTCTGTGTTGTCTGTTCTATATCTATTAGCTTTAGCATCTGTGAAGGCATATTCAAATACTTTATTCATTTCACACACACACACAAACATACACTCTTATGCAATTTTTAAATATAACATACTTCTGCAGTAAGCTTGAAAAAATTTATAATCATGCCTAGTCCAACAATCCATTGATTATTACTGATAACATTTTGGTGTAAGTACTTCTAATATTTTCTTCTATATTAATGTTATTTTTAAGTAATACCATACATTATTTTTTCTTTGTTATTCTGTGACTGTTGTGAATTACTCTGATTGATGTTCCAATGTTAAACTAACCTTGAATACCTGGGATAAACTGCACTTCATGGTGAGGTGCTATTTTTTTTACATATATTGCTGGATTTTATTATATTTTTGTGGCTATATTCATTAAAGATGTCAATCTGTAATTTAATTTTCTTGTAATATCTTTATAATCTTTTGGGATCTGTTTTGCTGGCCACATAAAATGAGTATGGAGATATGCATTTCTCCTTTTGTATTTTCTGAAATAATTTATTTAGGAACTATATTTACTTTTATTTGCATGTATGAGTACGATAGAATTTACCATTGAAACCATCTGGACTTGTAGTTTTCTCAGTGAAAGGATTTTAATTATGAATTCAATTTATTTAATTGATCTAGGGCTGTTCAGATTTTCAATTTTTTGTTGTACCAGCTTTGGTAAGTTATGTTTTTCAGGAATTTTTCATTTCATCCAAGTTGTTGAATCATAAAGCTATTCATAACATCTCCTTACTATCATTTTTATGTCTGTAGAATTTGTTATAAAGTTTCCTCTTTCATTCCTTATATTGGTATTTTGTGTTTTCTCCCTTTTCAATGAGTCTTGATAGAGATTTATAAATTTACCAGTCATTTTCACAAAATACTTTTTGATATTATTGATTTTACCTATTTTGTCTATTTTTAAATTTTATTAAAAAATTTATTATTTACTTACCGTAACTTATTTTCTGTAAGTTAGCAATCATAATTTGTTCTTTTTTCCTAGCTGCTAAAGAGGATGCTTAGATAATTCTACACATTTGTTTTAAACTATAGGCATTTAAAGCTGCCAATATCTCTCTTCAAGTAACACTTTAGTTGCACTTGTGAGTTTGAAATGTTGTATTTTCATTATCATTAGGTCAAAATATTTTCAATTATCCTTGTGATTTCTTATTTCATTCATGAATTATTTAGAAGTGTGTTGTTTAATTTCCAAATATTCAGAGAACATATTCTGTATGATTTTGATCCTGTTTTTAAAGACTGGTTTTATTGCCCAGCATATAACCTGTTCTAGTGAGTGTTCTATGTAGATTTGAAAAGAATATATATGCTGCAGTCACTGGAAGGGTGCTCTAAAATGTCAATCAGATCAAGGTAGTTGTTAATTGTTTAAATCTTTTATGTTCTTTCATTTTTTTTCTTTAGTTGCCCTGTCTGTTACTGAGAAAGGGCTATTAAAATATATTTATTTTTATGGAAACCTGCCAAGGAGTTTTCCAAAGTAGTTGTACCATTCTGAGTTCCCAGCAGAAATGTATGAGTTCCAATTGCTTTAAATCTTTGCCAATGTTTAGTATTTAAGTATTTTAAAATTTTATCTCTTTGAGTAAAGTGGTACCATATTGTGGTTTTAATATATATATAATAATTGGAGAGCAAGTGAGCATGCTCAAATCTTTTGACTATGTTTATATTAGGTAGTATTATTTAGTGATAAGTTATTTTCTTTAATTTAATCTTAATTGTATTTTTACATTACCATTTAGTTCCCTTATACCCCCCTCCTCTCAGAAATCACCACACTATTGTTCAAGTCCATAAGTCCATATAATTTGGACACAAGTCAAAGTATCTTTGGTTTGTTTTCAATCTTGGGGGAAAACTGTCTTTCACAATTAGTTATAATGTTAGCTGATACATTTTTTTAGATGTCATTCAATAATTTACAGAAGTTTTCTCTTTTTCCTAGTCCGTTAAGATTATTTATTATTATTATTATTATTATGATGATGATGAATGGATGTTTGCATTGTGTCAAATTCCTTTTCTACATCTATTGAGACAGTCATGTTCTTTCTCTTTTAGTCTGTTGATATGGTAAAGTCTAAAAGAAGAAGTCTTCTAGTGTAGTCTTCCAGCCTTGGGATTACCTTTGTGGGAAATACTTTTATTTTCGGTTGATTTTCTTAATAGATAATGGACTCTTCAGACTACCTGTTTCCCAAGAATCGGATGACTAGTTTTTGTGTCAGAGAAGTGTCAGTGGTAGATTGCTTTTGGTCATGTATAAAAAGGTCCACAGCTCAGATGGATTTTGGTGCCCAGTGGCAGCTAATACTACCTTTTGCAGGGCCCACAGAGTGGATGGGTTTTACTAGGTACTTCTGCTTCATTCTCAAACCTAGGCAGACCCTGCATAACTGGAGCACTGAGAGGCCCTCTCTTATCTTTCTCCTACATATTCTATGGAACCCTATAGTATATTGCTGGCCAGTGAGTGTGAACTTTCCTTTTGTCTGGAGTTTCCAGCTACTTTAAACTGTCATATTAATATATGCTTGATCTTTAAGATTTCACTTATTTTCTTATTACTTTTATTGAGGGTCTCTCTTCCTTCCATCCTCTGTCAAACTTTGTGCCCCATCTCTTCTTGGATAAGCTTGTCAACTTTTGGAAGTTTGGTCACTTGTTGCCTTGTGACCTCAGCTCTTTAAGGGTTAAAGCAGTGAATTTTGAATATTATCCAGTTTTGTGTCATGTTTACAATGGGAGCAACATTTTCTTATGACTTTATCCCTATCAAGCAGATGCGAAATTCCAGTGCAATCCCTTTTGTGGAATGCTTTGTTCACTTAAAATATGTTATGAATATATTCTCATATCAATACATATTTCTCTAAAACATGATTCTTAGTACTGCACAGTAGTTATTCAATTGTGTCCTAATTTATCTTATTTATTTAGAAGCAGCCCTCAACTTTTAATGTAAAGTTTTGGGTACAGTATACACTTTATACATCTTTATAGAACTGAACTAGACTTCTGGATAGAACTGATAATCATGTTTAGTTAAAAAATAAGTCTCGAGCCCTGGCTGTTGTGGCTCAGTGGATTGAGTGTTGACCTATGAACCAAGTGTCACTGGTTTGATTCCCAGTCAGGGCACATGACTAGGTTGCACACCAGATCCCAGTTGGGGGCGTGTAAGAGGCAACCACCCATTGATGTTTCTCTCCCTCTCTTTCTCCTTTCCCCTCTCTCCAAAAACAGATAAGTAAAATAAAATAAAAATAAAATAAAATAACCTTGTTAAAATAATTAATTAATTAATATTAAAAAATAAATAAATCTCAGCTGTAACAAATATACTAGACAAGACAGACAAAGAATGGTTTTATTTTGTTGCTAAATATGCAGAGATATGAAGCATGTGGTTTGTTGTGCCTTAGCTTGACTTCCCCCAAGAGCAGAGCTTGAGACGGCCAGCTTTTGTGGTACTATTTTATTATAGAACTCAATTCATGGGGGAAATGACACAGAGATAAAGGAAAAGCAATGATACGATCATTCCAAATTAACTGAATTCAGAGGGTGCATATTATTCTCAGATTTGTTAGGCAATGTATGTGCATTTGCTTCCCATGAAATATTTGTCAATGAGAGGAGTAATATTTAAGCAAGAATCTTTCTAAACTAAAAAACTCTCAGAGCTGGAAGGGATTTTTGAACTATCCTCCTTCCTTACCTACTGCCAATTTTATGGATGAGCAAATTGAAAGCTGGAAGGTTAAAGGTCTTGCTCAAAGTCATACAGCTAAATTATTTTATAAAAATCATGAGTCTATATAAGATGTAACATACAGGCAATGTGACTCCTTTATTTGTCTATTCATTCATACTCCCTGCATACATCAATTGATCAGTTTTATGCCAGACACTATTCTCAATGAAGTACTGTGTTCTTTAACATTTCTGATACTGAATGCATTCTTGCATTCTCATTAATACTGACTTGCTCTCTTGCTGCTCCACGTATAGAAATGAGAAAATCCAGACTTGTAAGGATGACTTTTAGTCTCACATCACTTGTATTTTTGTGTTCTGAGACCATCCAACATGTCTTTTACTATAGTGAGTAAAATATGAGTATCTGATGCTACTCTGGAACCAACATTGAATAATATCCAATATAGAAGAAACATATTGAAAATATTTAGAAGTACCTGTGCTACTTTAATTAAGAGAAAACTACTCTTTAATGGTCTCAGCTTTTAAAAATTGTAATGAAACTTAACTTCAGCTGAAGTAATATTTAGAGAGGAGATTCCTTCAGGTGTTACATCCACCAAAATCCATACCAATCAATATCAGTAAGTTGGAATATTAAAATAAAAATAATGCCTATGCAATGTAGGAAAGGATAGTTTTTCTGTCACTTCAGACTTGAATTTGGTAGTTTCCAACTCTGGCTATACATTAGAACCATATGAGAGCTTTTAAAAAAATCCAGGTGCTAGGGTTCCACTCCCAGAGATTCCGATTTAATTGGTTTGGAGTGAAATTTGGACATCAGAATTTTTTTTTTTTAAGGTAAGGCTAATGTATAGCCATATTAAGATGCACATTTTGAAGGTACCAACAGGAGCAAGTTTAGAAAGAAGAAAAACATGTTTATGCTCTGGTGGAAGGACCTCACTATGTAGCCAAAGGAGAGTACAATGTAAAACTGGGGTTTAATTAAGATTAAGCTGATGACTATGCAGAGAGTGGAAGGGTTGTGTGCAAGTATGGACTAGGGGCAGAACACTAGGTAACACACTGAAACAGTAGGGCAACTGGGATGGTCTGAAATAAGGTTAAGATAGGAAAATAAATACAAAGAAAAAGGAATGTTTCCTTTCTGATAGAAACAGTAAGCAAACAGAAAAGATCATGTCTCTTCTCCTGCCTCTAAACTTTCAGTTTTCTCTTAAACTCCATTAAACAAATTGCTATATATTTCAATGCAAATGAGACACTTTTTCATTATTCATATAAAGTGACTATTTTTCTCCAAAATAATCTCTCAGAGAACATATTTTGCATATGTTCTAATGAATAGTTAAAATATTTAAAACTATATGCTAACATATCAAAACCTTAATGAAATCAACACATATTCTCATATTGAAGCTCTTTTTGGAATAAATTACAAATTTATACCTGTATAATTAAAGATCTTTAAGGGGCTTCATATCAAGATAAGATTCTGAAAAAAAAATGCATTTGTGGTATGTAGCTTCTACCTGTTAAGCTTAAGCAGCCCAGAGACAAAATATTATTTCACCAAATTAAGTGTTTATAACAGCTTGTACTTGTAAAGCCTAAGTCCAACGTTCTCTGTCTTAAACTAAATAAAAGGAAATCAAACAACTCTCTGACTTCCGTCCTGCCAGCTGTACTTCAGCTCCATCATTGGGTCTTGGTTCCTCCCCTCTTTCTTCTGTTGAGTATTGACCTGAGCAGCTCCAGGGACAGGTCTGTTCTGGGGGGCAGCCTTTTCTGGGCATCTCTCTCTGAACATACCACTCATGCTCTGAGCATTTACTTCCAGATGCATTTTTCCTCAGTGTCACTATTGCTGTCTGCAATTACACTGCCATTTTGTAATCAATGGATTACTGTCTGTGTGTTAGACCAGACTATAAAGTCTATGATGGTAGAATATGAGTCTGCTTTGCTTATTTCTGTATTTTTAGCACCCAGAAAAAAGTGCTGGACACAGGAAAATGCACTAGGGTCTGACAGTCAAGAACAAGAAGCCATATCAGTTTATGTTTTATAACAGAAATAATTTAACATGAAAGAACATCATGGCACACAACAGAAGGTAGAAGGGCAAATTTGGATCTGCGAGTCAATAGCCTAATTAGCATACCTAGAGAAGTGCCTGATACATAGTCATTATAAAATATGTATTTGATATAAGTGAATAAAAGAGTCGTCGGCAGCCGTCCGTCTCGAGAGACG
The DNA here is from genome assembly GCF_987537825.1 of Furipterus horrens. Lineage (NCBI taxonomy): Eukaryota > Metazoa > Chordata > Mammalia > Chiroptera > Furipteridae > Furipterus > Furipterus horrens. The sequence continues at coordinate 140,952,852 of NW_028327176.1, read as the reverse complement.
ATGGTGTAGCTTCTTAAGAGTCTATCTGCACCGCCGAGAATGGCTGTGCAGTCCGACTCGGGAGTGACATGGTAGTATCTGTCTCCTCCCGTGTTGAATCGACATCTTGCGATGACGCTGAAGCTACAGAGCCTGGGCAGGGTAATATGGAGGGTCTTCTGTTGCCCATGCAGCAGACCCCCCCTCTCTTCGCAGCTGAAGGGTCCAAGGGAAAGACGGAGTCAATACAGCTTGGGTTCAGGTGCGCCGCAGGAGTTGCCGGTGTTGACTATAACGTCAAACCGCCTTAGGGACTCCGGCTCCGGATTTTCTGTCGGGGTTTACTCCCTTAGCCTTTCCCCTGAAGAGGTATGCCGCAAGGCAGCGGAGGTTTTTTGGAGTCAGAGTTTTCCTTCTCTGATGTACCCTGACTGGAAGATCGAACCAGCGACACTTAGCTCGCAGGCCGACGCTCAATCCACTGAGCTAAACCAGCCAGGGCAGAATAAAAGAGTAAGATAAGCCAAATTAAAGAATAAACTCCAGGAAAAACATAATGGACAAAAAAATGGAATGTACTTGATGCATCCCATAAGATAACATAAGAATATTGGACTAAGGGTCTGAAATCTGAGTTCTTACACAAGGACCATACCCATTCAGCTATGTGTCCTTGAGGAAGTCAATTAACATGCCTATGTCTTAGATGCCTCGTATGCAATGTGGTATTAAATAAGATATGATCTAATGTCTTTTCCAGCTTTGAAGTTGCAGTCTCTTATAGTTGATTCCCTATCCTAACTGGAGTTTAGTGTTTCTCACAGATTCTGCAGGGGTATGCTAAGCTGTAGCAAATATCTGCAACACCTAGCAGGGAGAGGTGTGTTATCAGGATTTGTGGGTGGAGAGTGGCACAAACTTGAAGGCATTGTACCCCTACCCCAGGAAAAGTCGGAATGTTCCTTCTTCTGACAATTTATACATTCTCATACTACTACACAACTTATCATTTTGTATTTGAGAGCTCTATTGAATTCTTTTGATTTCCCTGTTAGTTCTTGAAGTCTGAGATCCTGACATTTTCATTCTTGATTTCCTAAAATCTGGAAGCATCTGGTACATGATAGGTGTTCAATGTGAGATAGGGTTTGTGAAGAGCATTAGTTAGATAGGGAATTCTGTGTAGGATTGAGTCAATTTCCAATTCTCAATGGAGCTACTTAGATAATGTTTTTTATGTATTCCTGCCAAAAGTAATGGTTTTGGCCTTCACACCAAAGCATTAACAGTGGCTTCTTTGAAATCAAGGAGCATTGTATAGATGGAAAAAGGAGAGAATTTGGGAGATAAAAAATCATGAATCAATTACTTAATACATCCTTCAGTGGTCTTTCTACCTCAGTCTATGTACAACACAGAATTTATGAAATAGCCAGGAAAAACTTTAAGGCATGATGCTTCTACTGTAAAGACAGTCTATCTGGGGAGGTCACCATGAACAGTGTAAAACAGAATCTAAGAAAGTACTCCAGAAAAATTTTTTTTTCTATCTTGAAAATGTATTTGGAATCTAATCTCCAATCGCCACCTCTGTTCTGGTTCAAGCCACCATCATCTCTTGGCCTCCCACTTACACTTCAGGGAAACAGTCTCTTCACTGGTCTACCTGCAACTGCCCTTGCCTCATCTCAGTCTGTCCTCAGCTCAGTGGCAGAGTGATAGAAGTCTCTATCAGACCAGGACACTTCTCTGTTCAAATCCACTCTTTAAGAACAGAACAATCATCTTTATGATGCTTGTTCATTGACTTCTGAAGGCTGCTTCTGACTGGTCACTGCTCTTCCTCCCATTACTATTGAGAGCCAAGAGTCTCCCTGAGAGATGTACAACCTCTCTGGCAAAAGTTAAAAATTTTGAAGATGGTAGACAAATAAGCCAAGGTTAAAGGAAGCTTCGGATTTGTTGTGTGCATGTGTGTAGTTCAGTCTCTGACTGTCTCTGAGCTGTGTGCATGGCTTTGGAGTCAGACATATATAAGTGGAAATCCTGTCTTACTACTTGCTGGAGATGGGACAAGTTAACCAATATCTCTGAACTTCAGTTTCCTTTTTTATGTAATGAGTTTTATCACACCTCTTCTTGGGTTGTTTTGGCTTAAATCATATCATGAGAATTAAAAAGATTTAGCTCAGCATTTGCCACATAGTAGACGCACAATTACTAGCTCCTTTCAATTATGTTTGTGTTGGACTTGGGCACTTCAGGTACAAAAGGGTGGGGCTGGGGTAAGTGCTTAAGGTAAGCTCTCTAAAAAATGGCAGCTCTGATCAAAAAGAGGGCCAGGCCTAACTGAGGTGGGCTGGGTAGGAATGGGTTAAAGAAGCTAACAAGCTGCCCAGCTGGACCATTCTCAATCAAGGGCTTGCATAAAAAGCCAGCAGGGACAGGAGTGGGGGCTGGCCATGCTGAGAGTGCCTTTGGAGGCCAGCAGCTGAGAAGTTGCTCATCTCTTGGTTCAGCCTGTTGTCAAACTCTAGAGTGGGGGTTGTGGGGGTAGGCGGAGGCTGGATGGCCTTTGTTAAAACCCTGAGACAGAGTGCAGTGTTTTATATTGAGCCTGACAAATAAAAGACCAACCTTGAACCATCTGGTTCTGCAACATATGGGAAACACAGATTTCTATTGTAGATGACCAAAATATTAACCTATTGAATCTTAAGGCATTTGACTATCATGAAGAATTTGAATAACAGAATAAATAACTCTTAGAATTGTCACTCTGATGAGGGGAAGGATAGAAGAAAAGGTTTAGATGTGGCAAACAAAGTGATTATTGATTTTGGTACAGTACTTCCCATTGCAGGGATCCCAATTGTTTAGAAATATTAACTCACTGATCCTCTGAGTATAGCTGGCAGGGAAGGAGGATTGCTCCAGAGGGAAGAATGGGGAGAATGAACACACATTAGCTGAGAAGTCAGGAGATTGCTATTCTTGAGCAGGATGGATCAGAAGTGACAATGAGACTAAAGTGCTGCCTCCTGTCCTTATTTTTATACTGTGTCTTTGACTCATTGTGAAACAAAGATTAAACACAATAACCAAAGCCTGTTTTTAATTGAGCCCAAACAAGAGCCCTTGAAAGGCCTGCTGGTATGTAGGCAATTAGTTTAAAAATGTATCAAATCATTTGACAATCATTCAAGGGTTTTTATTTTTTAAAAGCTATTTTTTCTGTTGTTTTTGAGGTCAGGCTCTTCAACCCTCATTAACAGAATGGGACAAAATTAATGCAAAATTCTACTATAAATGTAGTCTGAGAGAAAAATAGCACAGGTTGATAATTTTCATTTTAAGCATAAAGCATTGTACAAAGTTTGTAGTTGAAGAGCAGAATGCAAGAGTAACTGATGACAAGTCCAGGGAATATAATACAGCTTGATTTCAGCAAAACATTTGGAAATTTTTAAATTTATCCTTCAGTCTAACCCAAATTGCCATCAGGCTTGAGGGTGGTGTAATACTTTATAAAGTTGATTTTTAAATGGCAGGGGTAAATTCTAACCTATCCAAAAGTGATGTACACAGAAGGTATTCAGTGTAGCTCAGTTGTGTTGCTGATTTGTAAAGAGTGCTAAGTGACATCTGTAAAGACAGAAGGGTGACAAGTGCAATACTAACAAAATGTTTAAATAAAGAGGCCCAGAATAATCAGAAATATTAACAAAAAGTTAATGGGCAACAGCTTGAAACAGTAGAACTACATTTGTGAGGGTACACTGAAGCTGCAGATGTTCAACCTGGACTGACTTTGTCACGACAGGCAGCAGCAGAGTGGATAATAATAATGTCTGGTATTCATAAAGCATCTGCCTTTGGGGATTTCAAAGTGCATTGGGTGTGTTTCATCTCATTCAGCACTGTGCCCCCTTTTGTCTGGAATAGCCCAAATGGTGGCCATGGGGGATGTGGCCAGCATGCTGGCTGGAGACTTTATCTTGTGTTTAATGACATTGAAGCGAAGTGTCTGGGGCAAAGGGCACTTCAGGGAGCCAAGAGGCCTGGCAGTTTTGTACTCAGAAATTTCAGCTTAGTTCTTTGCTCCTGATTTGGATAGAGGATGAAGAGATGAGGGGAGTTAAAAAGTTTAGGAATCAGTATCACCTGAATGAAACTCAAGTGCATAGAAATGGAATGTCCTTTGATATCACACTGCATATTGGTAAAGAGGAGTTTGTTTCTCTTAAGAGTCAGTCCTGGGCTTTCTTATTAGGTGTCTGCATAACGATGCCCTTTAACATTGAGGTGACAATCAAAGTGGGTCAGGAATACTACAGGCCATGGAATAAAGGAGGCAGTTTATGCATTCAGCTTTGGTATAGCCTCCTGGGAAGTAGCTATGTAATTTGAGTTCCTCATTATCAGAAAGATGGAGACAAGTTGGAGTTGGAACAGGGCTGGGGGGATTCACTTGAGGCTAAGTGAGCTGGTGGTGGGGACACACTAAGTCTACAGGTAACAGAAGGAATAATTGAGAATGATGCATGAGTAAATCTGGGAGTAATGGGCTGAAAAGAAGAACCCTTTCCAACAAAAGAAATCTTTTGGACATTGTGACAATTCTAAGTCCACATCACATTTTTGATTGAAAATAGCATGTATGATAAGTTCCATCTTTGTTTCTGACTTGTGAAATACATTTTGCAATCTATGTTCATGATGCAATCAACAAACACCTTGCAAAGTTTTGTATGTTGATCCTTACTATAAAGCATCCAACAATAACTATGAAAGAGTAAACTCTACATGATCCTTGTGGAGAAACATAGTTCCTATATTTGTAGTACATGTATTTCATCGAAAGGATGAGAATAACTTCACCAAAGCCCATAATCATTTTCTGTCCGGCAGAGAGTCAAATCTTCACAACCTAGTTTTGCATTTTCCCAGAAGCCCCCAAGATAAGAGATAACTGCTACAGAGAAAAGTAGAAACTGTAGAGATGCTATAAAAAGTTGAGCAGTTTGGTTCTAAAATCATATCAAATATCTTGATATATGCATTCAGGCAAGGCTTGTGAAAAAAATCAGAAATAATCACCATCACGATTCCTTCAGGAAGTGGTAACTGTACCCAATATAAGCCACTTCATATATGATTCTGCAGCAGTCTTGAATACATCCTCCCCCTTTGTGCTTATAGTAAAACAACTGATTAGAGAAGGGGAAATAACAGTCAGACAGCTACATTATACAGAAAATGCACAGAGACAATTAATGAAAAACGATCAGTCTTGACATTTATCATGTTGCAAGTGAAAACATGTGTAGGATCTTACTACCTAATAAAGTCTGGAGCATACTGAAAAATTCTGAAGATAGTGCTAACTGTTCTGGTGCACACACAGCTCTTTCTTTTCTAGATTTTTGTTAAACACATACAAAAATGCTCCCGAACATTAAGTAGAGCTACTCACATGCCAGCTCACATTAATAATGTATTATAATAGTTTCCCTATAATGAAGTTTTTCATCACTGACCTTGCAGATTTTATCTGAAGTGTGCCTGACCTCCCCAGGTCATGCCAGGAAGCCTCTGCTCAATTTCTAAACATCAGCAGGACCGCTCAGACATGCAATTTCTGTGTCCCAATAAGTAAAGCCAGCTCCTATCTGTTTTTGAAGAAGCCCATTCTGTGATTTTTTAAATTTTTTGGTATTGGAGTCATGATTGGATCAAAATACTAAATTAAATAAATGAGCAAGTGATAATGTATAGCCATTTCTTCAGCTTTCCTGCTCACTCCTGGTCAAATGAGTTGGCAGCCTTCCTAGACTGGTTTAAACTTAAGCAATTACAGCCTTCCAAACTAATTACAAAGCAGAATATTATAGGACTTGCAGAATTTGGCAACTGTTGCTAAAAATAAGAGTTCAAAACTATCTGTTATGAGAATGACTGGAAGTTTCCAAGGAATAGCAACAGCCAGCCACCGATATGGCCTTGAGCAGTGGTTTCCCTTTGTGCACCCTCTCTGCATTTTCCATGCTCAGTGACAGAGAAAGCTGCACAGCCTTTGGTGCCCAAACAATGCCACCCGCACTTGGTCTAATTTACAGAATCAATGCATCAGTGCCTTCATTATTTCCTCTATAAAGCATCTTTAAAATTTTTTAAAGTTCTGGGGTTAGAATATTGTTACATTTGTCTCTAAATATTTCATCATGACACTGGATTTTATTTTTCTCCTGAAGAATTGCTTTGGCTTTAATATAATTTCTGAAGGGAAGTATATATCCTGAATAAAAACTTCCTGAGAACAGTTCATAGACTGATGAGAGTGCACACCTACTAATTTATAATTTTGAAGTAAACTCTAATTAGGAATTGATAATACAGCCAAACAGAAGTAAAATATTAGGTAAAATATTAGTGTTGCTATTATCATATATAGGAAGGAAACTCTCAGAAAGTTGGGTGATTTCTTCCATGTTTCCAGAACACATTTGTATGTATGAAATCTAGTTGAGAAAACAGCTTTTTCTCTCTACTGTGTTGTCCACACATAAATAAGGAGGCCTAAGTCTTTTATATCACAGGATGGAAATCCTGGACCTGGCTATGAGTGTGAGAATAATCATGAACAGGTTCATTTTGGTTCTTGTAGCAGAAGGTTTAATTATTGAACAACCAGAAACACCATAACCTGACTGATAATGCAATCTGGACGCCCGCCCCCAGGACAGAGCTGGGTTGAGGTCACAATGTATGTACACTCATGCAGATACATATAATGCTATTTTCTCTAGTACATCTTTTCACCCTCCTGGGTACTTACTAAAATTACTGAAAAGGACAAAACAATGGTTGTGGGACAAAGCACTGCAATCATGATACATTCAGGATCTAGTCCTTTACTAAACAAAAACATCCTGTGGCTAGCACAGAACTTAGCACATAAAGATGCTTGATAAAAATTTGCTGATGGGTTGAGTTTTAGCCAAATTGAAAGTTGTTCTCATATATATTTGGAAAATATTGCTATACATTTATCTTTCTTCTTTTCCCCACAGACTGTAGCAGCAAAAAAAAAAAAATTGAAAGTCATTTGACTGTTGCTGTTGAGGGGAACTTAGCAGGCCTTGGCATAGATGTTTACTGACTGGTATGGGAATTAAGCCTTATCTTAACTTGAACAACATTTAGACAAAAGTGGTATTGTATAAATGGCAACAGAAGAGCATAATACTCTTCCTTTTCTTTTGACCCCTTTACATCACTCTACCTTCTCTTTCTTTGACATTTTAATGTCTCAACATAGCTGTGTACAACTTCTACCTATACCTACCTTTGTATTTTTCTTTTTTCAAGACCTTATGATTTTGCTTCTACTCCCACCACCTTGTCCCCCAGTATAGCTAATGCCCCAGGCTATATTTGCTCCCCTAAATCCCATCATTCCACAACCCATCTAATTACCCTTCACATCCATTTTCTGGCTTCTCTTCTTTTATAAACCTCCAAATACCAGTGTTTCCACTTTAGTTCTCTTCCCTTCTCACTGCTACTCGTTTGTTGATGACCAACCTTTGTTGTTAGTTGAAACTTTTGTTCAGAATTCCAGGTCCATATGCTCAACAAGCTCCTGAGCATCACCAATGAGATATCCAACTCAATCTGTTCATCACTCTCTTCCTCTCCTCCAGAACACTGTAACCACTGTCTTATATTCTCATTCCGGTAAATGATTCTGTCATCCAGTTGGTTAGGTGGAAAGAAAGTGTGTGGATGCTCTTGCTTCTTCTCTCTCTCTCATACTTCTCATCCAAATAGTATGTCAATACACCTTGTAAACTTTGCTCAAATCTGTCTGTTCCCCTTGCTAGTGACACACCTGCATCCTCATTATCTCTTTGTATACTATTGACCCGGTTTCTCTTCTGGGCTCCATTCTGCCAGGACTACTCTCTTCTAATATGTCTCTACCTTGTTGCCAATTTCTAAAATGCAAACCTGAGCATGTTATTTTCCCATTTTGAATTCTGTAGTGACATCTCACTGCTTATAGGAAAAATTCTTATATTATTTATATAGCATATAAGATCCTCCATGATCGAGCCACTATTTAGCTCTTTGGTTTCACCTAACATTTTTTTCTATACTTTTCATGCTCTAGTCATACTAAAATATTTGTAGTTGATTCCTTTCCCTTCTCTCCTTTTCTCTCTCTAGGTTGTTTCATCCAACATTAAACATTTACTTACTGTCTCTACATAGTTAGTTCTCAAAATTACATCTCCTAGCCTGGGCCTTGTTCTTGAGTCCTAAGCTCATATAATCAGCTATTAGATCTTGAATAAACTTATATGTTAAACTTAAACTTAATATGTTCCAAGCCAAACTTCTTATCTCCTTAAAACCCATTTCTCTTATGATATTTCTTATATTAAGACATGACAACTCCCTATTTCTAGTTGGTAAAGCCAAAGTCCTTGGACTCATCCTTAATACCTCTCTTTCTCTCATACCCCATATCAAAGTCATAAATAAGTTCTACCAACCCTACCTTCAAAATATATCTAAGATCTGAGTTATAAAGTAGTCCAAGTCACTGTTACCTTTGCTGATTTCCTACAGCTCCTTTATTGGTCTTCCTAGTATGTCCTTGCCACCGTTCAGTTTCTTCTCATCAAGGCAGTCATTGTGATCCTGTTAAAAAGTTTGTCAGATCATTTCACTGTTCTGCTCAACACCCTCCAGTGGTTTCCCATCTCACTCTGTGAAATCCAGGGCTATCTTCAATTGCCTTTCCTTTTTCCTTTGGGATGTTCATTTTCCTAATTCCTGTTGAGAGGTTTATATACACTGGTCCCTGAATTAATTAGAATTCTCTGTTACTTTCTGCATCCCAAATATTTCAAGAACCAGTTCATTTATCAATTAATTGTGTAATATGTTTTTCTCACACTGTTACACAGAACAGATATTACTTAAATTTTAATGTGTTTTTTTCGCAGCTGAACTGCACAAATTGAGAGTAAAGGAGTGTATCTTACATTTTGTTCTATCTCTCACAGCTTGGTCCATAGTATATGATCCAGAAATGTATGTTCACATTATTAGTTATATTAACATTATAAAATAAGAGGTATTAAGCTACAGAATTCTAATATATATATATATATATATATATATATATATATATATATATATATATATATTTTACTGGCATAAGCATTAATTTTGGTGGTCTAGGAGTCCTAGACCTTGTAACCTGTGAAGGAGAAATAGCTTTATGTGCATCTTATTAACAACAGCCGCAAAGCTGACCTTAAGGAACCAAGTGTTAAATCCGTCTCTTCTGCCAATATTGGTGTCAGAGCTCCGGCAAATATTTCTGATTTGTAGTCATCTAAATTACATATCTCCTTGACATTAGATGGATACTCTACTCAGAATTAGACTAGTAGCCCTTGGAGAGTTTACTTTTGGCTCTTAACCTTTTGTGTGTCACAGATTACTGGAGGTTTTGATGAAAGGTGTGACCCTTTCCCTCCTCACATGTCTGTACACATAATCACTTGATATTTCTGGAGCTCAAGTTATCAAAAGCCCATCCATGGATTTTCTACGACTCCATAGATCCTAGGTTAAGGACCACAGAGCTCATGGAGCAGAATTATATATTTTTAACCCATACTACTCTAAATGTTTCCATAATTTTGGGTAAAGCACATGTCATGTTTGTGCCTCAATTTTCATCATTTGGGAAAAAGAGGAAAAACTCCTAGTGAGTTTAGCACACAGACGGTGGGCTAAGTCCTTTGAACACTAAGCAAATTGAAAGTACAATTTCATCTAAGAGTCCATAATTGTGTGAGGCTTTACATAATAGTAACTCACCTTACCAAATAACCATGGTATGTTGAACCCATTTTACCTAGATGCAATGGAATAACACAAAAGGGAGAATTAGCTTATCTTAGTAAACGCTTCATTTGAAAGTAAATACCTCTAGTTTTCAGAGCCAGCTAGTTCCTGCTCTACTTTTCTTAATCTGTAAACAGCTCTTCGCATCAATCTCTCTTTATCCCATGATTAATTAAGCAATCATCTCTTTTAAAGATTTATTTCTTTTTTTTGTAAAAACTGATGGCACATTTTTAATGAAATTGTAAAATCTGATCAATGTCCTCTGATCTCACAAAAACTGAATACAGCATTGTGTGCAGAGCAATGATTTTTTAAATCAATCTGTTTTATTTTTTATATATCCATTTCTCCCCAACAGCAAAAAAAAAAAAAAAAAAAAAAATAAAATAAAATAAATAAAAAAGGTTTTAAGACAATAAAAAGCAATGGTGTTTTAAAAACAGCTTCCCTAGATGACCTGGCATTCTAGAGGGCTCATTGACGCTAATGTGGCCCCAGGCAGGGCTACAAGATGAGCTTCATAGTTCTTTTCCTAAAGGGTTGCTTCTCATTGCATAGCTTTGCCAAATGCCAACGAGATATAACATGTTCATCACACCAAATTCATACCCAGGCTGGCCCCAAAATGATTAGATTATTGTGTTGTCTGTGTCACTTTGAATGGAAACTCATTCCATTTTAGTTACACTTCACTTCCTTCATCCTACTCTTCCCTTTCCTCCTCATCATTATCCCTAACTACCATTCACTGAGCATCTAATATGAGACAGGCACTATGCTGTTTTTCTACATCATTATATTATCAATACAACATTGCAAAGTCATTATTATTAATCTAATCTTACATTTGAGGAAACTAAGGCTAAAACAAGTTAAGTAGTTTTCCCAAGATCTTTAGTGAATGATGGCGAGTAGATTGGACAAATGTTAAAGGAAAGTATGCAAAGGCAATCATAAATCAAGAGGAGGAAGATGGGAGGATGAATATGAAAGAATTTAGAAGTGTTCTATAGAATTGGGACAAATAGCATGTCATTACAATTATATCTTAGAAGTGGAAAGGAAAATAGATATGTGTATTGACTGTGCTTGAAAACAGAACTGTTAGGGTAGGATATAGTGCTACCCGAGGAAACTGGAGCTAACAGTTTCTCCTCTTTTTCACTTCAAGCACATAAGGGCTGACGTTTTTACTTCTTTACATTAGCTCTTCCTCCCACTTATTTAGAGAAAGAGTGAACTCTGCACAGAAAGAGTGATGAAGCAGGACAGCTGGTGGAAGGATGGGGTCATCCAGTCCCATTGTACAGAGAAATTCTGCTCTTGTCCCACTTTTCATTACCCACTCCACAAAGTTGCCCTGCCCACATCCTTGATGGTCTTCTGCTGTTCTTTGAGCCTGCCCTGTAGAAAGGGTCATCCTGCCCTTCATCACGTTGACTTCTGTCCTTGAGAAAGCTTCTGATCATTGAATTTGATCCATCTCATCTCAGTGATATTTTAGCAATTCATAGGTTGCACTTTCCCAGAGCAGCACTTTTAAATCTATTCATGCTTTCAGGTAGTCACTAACACAAACATTTATTTCACAACTGTTACTGTATATGTAGCTGTCCTTGGTCTAGTCTCTAGGGACACAGTGGTGAACAAATTGGCATTACTCCTTCACATACAAAACGCACACACACGAAAAAGTAGAAGAACCATAGGAAAAAGGAAACCAATGCTTATTTTATGTAGGTCATGTGCATCCTTGCTATATACAAGCAAAGAAATAAAGTCACATCATAAAGGCATTGCTACTTTAAATCATTAAATTTATCACTTACACTAAAAACTGTAGCTTTCTGAACTACAGCAATAGGAAGTAAGAAGTGATTATGGTGGTTCTTTCTTCAAATAATCTTTGGGATGAAATGTGTATAACCTACCTGCCCAGCAGAGACAATAATATCACATCTCTCTTCCCTGCGTTGCTTGGATGAAACCCACTCTTGAGTCTCTAGGACTCAGGGGAGTTCAATGGGCTAATAGGCAATCCCAGCTGAACCTTGGCAGACCTTCCCACCAGACCTCAGGGGTTACTGGATTTGTAATGCAACCCCAAAGGCATTAATGAATCAGCTGTAGTGGAAGTGCTTGCTTGTGGCATCTTGCCAAGACCCTATTAGAAGTCTCTCAGAAGAGCCTGACAACAGATATTATAAAGGCTGCAAAAGGACGATTATAGTCTGTCATTTGAAGAGTCTACACATGGACTACACATTTAGTTTTCTTTATTATAGATGAAAATGAAAATGCCTGTAAGTATAAGCTGTCTAGCCAGTACCATCTACTGTATATTGCCTGCAAATACAGTAAAGATACTTTTAATCACCTCAACTTAGCATGGGATATTGGTAACCTTAAATGATGAAAAGCTCATAATTCTGGTACAGTTTTGGTATCCTAACCACATCAGTTCTTAGTGTAATGCATCATTTTTTAAAAAAGATATGACTAGCCACTGAGAAAGACATATTTCTGAGGCTGGTACTTGGTTTTAGAATCAGACATACTCTCTCCAGGTAAAGAAGCCTGGATGTGAGGATTTAACACACTGATAGAATGCTGCTTCAAAAAAAATAAGAAAGAAAGAAAATTGTTCCTATAAAGATTGATGGAGAGTTTCAATACATGCATAAGAGGGAACAAGATAGTGGGAAAAGACAAGAAATTATGTTTGAGTGCTGCTCAAATTAAACAGAAAAGTTTTGGGAAAAGCATTCCTTTCAATCCTCAATGCTTCTTTATATCAGAAATAATTATAAATAAATAGATTTTTTAAAATTTAAAAGTTGCATAAATAGCAGTTTTTCTTATTGTTTACCTGTTTCTTATATAAAGAAAATAAGCCCTTTTCTGAGACAGAACACCTGCTAAAAAGATGTTACAAAATGAAACAGATAATTTTGGGAGTTAAGGGGAGTTCAAAGTATGGTTTATCTCACTTGTATTGTCAGTCTGGTTAGGAACAAAATGATTCCTGCTTCTGTGGTCAAGTTCAGATTAGTTTCAGCAGAGTTACAAAAGTAAGTGTAAGGAAAAGTTATTCAATATCCTAAGTCCGCGGAAAGATAATTGAATTGAGTAAAAGCATATTCAAAAAAAATTTAAGGAAGGATAATTTGACACATTTGAAAGTAACTCACAGTTAAGTGACAAATATTAAAATTATATGACAAAACAATTTTTCAGTCCTTTACTCTTAATATTTATTGAAAGAGCAAGCTTTGTCTGTACTTCCAGAATAGTAATTATTCTTTTGACTTCTCTTTTTACATTTCCAACAGCCTTTGGTATATAATCCTCACCTAAATGTTTTATTATCTACCATTTTCTTTCCCAACATTATCTAACTACTACTAGTCACTACTTCACATTCACTGGACACCCCACTCACCCACCATCTTTATTTCCCATTACTGGCCAAAAACCTAGGTGATTTCAGTGTCTAGGCCCATGACTCCTGATACTATGACTTTTCATTTTCCTTTCCAGTATCCTTTTTTTTTTTTTTTTTATAATGGACTTTATTTTAGAGTAGTTTTAGGTTCTCAGCAAAATTGAAAGGAAGTTACAGAGATGAACTGTATACATTATCCCCACACATGCATGGCTTAGCCCATTATCAACATTCCCCACCAGAGTGGTGCATTTGTTACAAGTGATGAACCTACATCGACTCATCATTATCACTGGAAGTCCATAGTTTACATATAGGTTCACTCTTGGTGTTTTACTGCACTATCCTATAATCTCTGATTGGAAGCTTCTATTTCCTTGTTACCACCCAGTTCTTTTCCTCATGATAGAGCTTTAACTCCAATATCCTTTTCTGATTGTAATTCCTATTTTTTTTCTTTATCTCTTACAACTGCTACATACTTTCTTCAACTTCACAGGGATTTCCCAGCCTTTGAGTCCACCATCTTCTTTCTATTGCTTTTCTTTTCTTTTTAAAATGTGCTTTATTGATTATGCCATTACAGTTGTCTCAATTTCTTTTCCCTTTGTTCCCCTCCAACCAGTGACCTCCTTCCCTCCAGTTGTTCCCCCCCTCTTAGTCTATACCCATTGGTTGTGCATATAGTTCTTCTCAACATCTTCCTGTCTACTCCACTCACTCCTACCATGCTTCTTAATTCCTGTACCAATTCCCTCCCTTTCCATCCTTCCCCCTCCTCACTGACCTCCCTTGAAATGTTCCCCATACCTATAATTCTTTTCCTACTTTCATTACCTACTTAGTTTGCCTTTGTTTCGATTCCCTAGCTTCTGTTGTTGGTTGTTGTGATACAGTTTTCATTTTTTTCTTTTTCTTTTTTTGTATATTTTATTGATTATGTTGTTACAATAATTTCAATTTTTCCCCCTTTGCTCCCCTATGCCCAGTACCCCCCTTCCCTCTAGCAATCCCACCCCCCTTAGTTCATGTCCATAAATTGTGCATACAAGTTCTTTGGTTTCACCCTTTCCTATATTATTTCTTTTTAAAAAACTAATTAATTATTTTTTATAACAATAAAAAATAACAATTCCTCCATCTCAGAATTAAGACCCTTTATAAACTTATAAAGGACAATGGTTAAAGGTCTAGTGCTCCTCTAGCTGCTTCAAGCTGGACATGGTCATTGTTCTACCTACCCTTGGGTCCAGAAATCCCTAATAAGAGTGGGGGTGTGGAGGGGAGGGTGGACTTCCCACATGGGAAAGTATCTTGCAGACTCCACATCAGTTGGTTGTCCTCGAACCACAGGATGTTTGGTTTAACAGGCTGGCATCCTTGTTGTATTCTGGTGTCAACAGATTTGGCAACAGGGTTAAAAGGCATCATTTAATCCATAACCACTGGATGACAAAAGGCAGATATTAATTTTTCAATGTCCCATATTAGGGGGGGTGGGAAAGACTCTTTGGATAAAGTTGTGCAAGACACATTACACCAGTCTAAAACCCTTTTGCCCACTATACTTAGTTTGGGCTGAGGGAAATATTTTAGGTTTCTCCCCTCTCAGACCTCTGGGTCCTTTCTGTCCAAGCCTTTAGGATAGAAAAGAGAAACCAGTTTTAAAGTGAATATCACAGACCACCTCATGCTTCACCAATCCAGCCACTTAGTTCAGCTAAACCATTGAGTCTCAGGAGGCAGCAATGCAGACAGGATTAAGTGAGGCCTATACATATGGACAATCACTTAGGTAAAGAGATCATAGGCTTATTCCCTATGAAAACAGAAAACACATGTTAGTTTATGTAACAAAACCCACCAACCAGTCTCTATATCTGCAAGACTCTTATTGCAAAGACATCCAGTTGCAAGGCATTTGATATTCTTTTTGCCTGTAAATTAAGGATCTTTGATGATGCCACAGACCTAGTTTAACTTCCAAATGAAAACAAACTTTAAATGAAAATAAACTTTAAAGACAGCTAGCTGCACTACTTTATAGTCTACCATTGAGCATTGTGATTTTCCTTGAATCGCAAATTTTCTCCTTAAGATTACCCTCCTTGTCATTAAAGGGACCGCATTAAGTCCAGTTTTAATTTATCCTGTTCATTTGCATAAACACAACAAGAGCAGAAAATGACCACATATGATCTTTATGTCTGCTTTGCTGGAACTTACACAGGGAATCTTTAGGGTGACTTTCAGTCTGCCCTTCAGGGCACAGGAGCTGAGTCACATACCTGCCATTCAGCCTTGCCTGTAAACACCTGTCTTTTCCAAGTCCTTCGGGTTTTCAATTGTGCTTTAAGGCCCCTTCTAGCCATTTTCAGGAAAGCAACCTTTGTTCCTTCCCTGGAAAGATTGCTATGGACCGCATAACAAACCAAGGTACCAGGCCTTTTTTCTTGTGGGCTTTTATTACCTTCAAAAGTCAGTCCCAGGTTCTCAGGGCTTTTTGGTCAAAACCAGAGCCCAAGCATGTCTCCTTTAGACATGACATTCCAGTCAAAGTCATGGTTAACAAAACCTCTATTAACAACTGGTCTTATTAATTTTATGCAAAGAACCTTATGTCATTGTTTACTTCTTCAGATACCAAATTCTGAAGGGATAAGGTAGGGAGAAAAATATACAATGTGAAAGAAAATCCTTGTCCTTCTAATATTCACTAAAATTGCATTTCCATACTTTATATTTTCTTTTGTTCACTGTCATATATGGAAGGTTGTTGTTTTGTTATTTTGTGTGTGTGTGTCTGTGGGGGTGGGTTTGCTGGCTCACTTACTAATTTATTTTGCTTTCATTTATCACCCCCACTAAAAATTTTCATTTGTTTGTTTTTCTATTACAGTTGTCCCACTTTTTCCCCTATTGCTTCCTTGCACCCTGCCCCCCTTCTCCCATAGTCAGTCCCCACCTAGTTGTCCATGTGCATGGGTCATTTATAAATGTTCTTTGTCTAGACCTTTCCCCTTCTTACCCCCTTCTCTCCCTCTTCCAACCCCTTGTCACTGTTAATTTACTCCTTGTTTACATACCTCTGGTTCAATCTTGTTCATTTGTTTGTGCTGTTCATTATTTTTCTGTAATAGGTGATAGCATAAGGTATTTTTCTTTCATTGCCTGGCTTATTTCACTAAGCATGATTCACTCTAGTTCCATTCATGTTGTTGCAAATGGTAGAAGTTCCTTCTTTCTTTCTGCTACATAGTACTCCACTGTGTAAATGTATCACAGCTTTTTGATCTACTCATCTACAGGTGGGCACTTACGTTGTTTCCAGCAGTTGGCTCTTGTAAATAGGGCCGCTATGAACATAAGGGAACATAGGTTCTTTTGAATTGGTGTTTCAGGATTTTTCAGATATAATCCTAGCAATGGAATTGCTGGTTCAAAAGGCAGTTCCATTTTTAGTTTTTTTTAAGGAAATTCCAAACTGTTTTCCATAGTGGCTGCACCAGTCTGCATTCCCACCAGCAATGCACCAGGGTTCCCGTTTCTCCGCATCCTCTCCAGCACAAGTTGTTTGTTGATTTGTTGATGATGGCCATTCTGACTGGTGTGAGGTGGTATGTCATTGTGGTTTTTATTTGCATCTCTCTGATGGCTAGTGATGTTGAGCATCCTTTCATATGTCTATGGACCTTCTGTATGTCCTCTTTGGAGAAATGTTTGTTCAGGTCCTTTGCCCATTTCTTAATTGGGTTGTCTGTCTTCTTGGTGTTGAGTCATATAAGTTCTTTATATATTTTGGAGATCAATCCCTTGTCTGAGGTATCATTGGCAAATATATTTTCCCATACAGTGGTTCCCCGGTTTTCATTTTAATGTTCATAGTTTTGATCTTCTTCCTCCTCAACAAGTCCCTTTAATATTTTATATAACAGTGGTTTGGATCTGATAAACTCCTTCAGTTTTACTTTGTCCTGGAAGCACTTTCTCTGTCCTTCTATTCTGAATGACAGCTTCGCTGGATAGAGTAATCATGGTTGTAGATTTTTGCTTTTCATTACTTTGAATATTTCTTGCCAGTCCGTTCTTGCCTGCAGATTCTCTTTTGAGAAATCATCTGATAGTCTTATTGGTACCCCTTTGTATGTAATTCTCTTCTTCTCTCTTGCTGCTTTTAAGATTCTCTCTTTATCCTTAATTTTTGACATTTTGATTATAATGTGTCTTGGTGTGGTTCTCCCTGGGTCCAGTTTTTTTGGAACTCTCTCTGCTTCCCAGACCTTAAGTCTATTTTCTTCCCCAACTTAGGGAAGTTCTGCTTCATTATTTAATCACATAATTTTTCAATTTCCAGTTCTTCTTCTTCACCTTCTAGCAACCCTATGATTCAGATGTTGGCCTGCTCATAGGTTTCTGAGCCTCACCTCATTTTCCTCACTTCTCATTTCCTCTTTCTGCATTGGTTGACTGTTTGTTCCTTCCCTATGTTCTGATTCGTTGATTTGATCCCTGGTTTTCTTTTCCTCATCTCTAGTTTCATATGTGTTTTCATTTATTATAGCAGGACTAGCCTCCATTCCTTCCTTGTCTTGTTTAAGATCCGCTGTTAGGTCCAGAAGCATTCTTATAACCAAAGCTCTGAACTGAGCCTCAGAAAAATTTCCTATCTGCTCCTTTGTTATATTAAATATTTGCTGTCTGGTCAGCTGCATCAATGGGATCTCTATCATGATGTATGCCATCCTGACAGTTGGATGTTTATCTTTGCTTCCTGGGTGGGGCTGTCACACCTCCTACTCTATAGGGGGCAGAGCCCCATGCAATTGTCACTACCAAGAAACCTTTATCACCATGCTGTGGCACTTTGTGTGGGGGTGGAGCTCCAAGATGGATTCCTGCTGTTCACTCCGCTGAGAGACCAGGGGCCTCCTCCTCCATCCTGATGCCCACCGGCATTCACAGTCCAAGGCAATGAGGGTCTGCCTTCCCCTGCTTTGGAATCACAAGGTGATGGGTCTGGTCTGCAGCCAAGGATGCTCCCCAGGTGCTTCTCACCTCCCCTTAAATACAGGTGCATGTGCTTACTGCCGTCCTGCTGCCATCGCTGCTGATGCTGCCACCAGCACAGCTTGACCTCTCCACCCTGGCTTTGCCCATCCTACCCTCCGGACAAGCACCACTTCTTTATAACTTCATGTGTTGGACTTCTATTTATTGGAACTTCTGGTTATTTCTGGTTTTGTGGTAGTTGCATTCCTTCTTAGTTGTGGAGGGAGACAGAGTATGTCAGTCTAGGCCACCATCTTGGGTGGAAGTCTCTTGTGTGTCTGACTTTTCATCATTTTTAATAGCTTCCAAATATTTTACAGTTAGTATAAATTACTTTTTTTTTTAATTTGCAGAAAGAAAAATAAAATAGAATAAACATTTTCAAAGACATGTAATCATATCTTTGATCCTGTCTCCCATTTTAGTTTTATTAATGTGATATTAGTAATGTGATATTAATGTGATACTTAATCCAACCAAGCAGATGTCTACATGTATTCCATTTCTTCATTTTTCATTCATCCTTTAACTCTCTGTTATCTGAATTCTACTTTCTTCCTTTCACCAAGAGGCTCTGGTCTTTTCCAGATGACCCTCAATATTCCCAATCAAAAGACTATCACTTCTTGTCATGCCAAAACCTCAGGGCTACATTTGCCTTTGTTGCCCTCCACCTTCACCTAAAACATTCTCTTTCCTCCATTTCCACTCATACCTTTGGTTCTCTCTCCATGATGGTATCTTCCTTCTCCTCTCACTCTTTAAATGCTGGGATTCCCTAAAGCTCAGCCATCAGTCCGCTGATTCTCTCTCTCTTTTTTCCCCTCTCTGGACTATACCATCCACATAAATTCATTTATACAACCCATAGTTGTTGGCCATTCTGAAACCTCTACTTCTTGCTCTGCTTTAAAGTGTTTTCAAGTTTAGGGGACGTAAATGTACTTCATGTATAGTGGTAAGAAAAATAATAGCCCTTTTAAAGAACACATTTAATAGATTTTACAATATACTGTATTTTATGTTACAAATAGAATTTGGACTTGTACATATAGGATAGTTCTCATTGTAGCCAACTGGGAATAATATACTCAGATACAATCACATAACAAAATCTCCGAGAAGATGTGTATTTTCACATTTGAGTTTATTAGTACTTATGTGGTAGATTTTACATTTCAGTAAAACTGTAACATAAAATTGTAAGTAAAAGAAAAGAAAGCAAGCACAATACAATGTAACAAAAATACTCCAAAACAAAAGCAAAAAATTGCAATATCATTTGCAAATAGTGTTATTATGATAAATACTATGCATATTTAATTATTTTATTAATCACCTAATAATATCACATTGAATAATGATCAAGTATTCAAAGTTATCTTTTGAAATTTTATAAATGATAATAGAAAAAATTTAATTTTTTTCTCTCAAAGATGTCAAAGATCAATGAATTCAAGTAATAATTTAAGTAAATTCAAATAATAATGTACAGACACTCAGCTGGCAAATGGCTTTAGAAATAAAGCAAAGAACTATAGGGAAGCCCTGATATATCAATGGGCGTATTGAAGAATAAATAAAGAAATTAGATTCCCACTTGGTTTTATTAGTTCTCTGAGATGGATGTGATGTTCCTTTTCAGCAGCCTGTGCCAGTCACAGAGCCCTAGATTTTAAGTCAGCAGAACTGGCTCAAAACTGGGCTCTATCACTAGATTTATGTGAATTCTGGTCACCCATCTTTTTCCCTCTGAGCCTCATTTTGTGAATGAAGTTGTAACACAACCAAGTTGTTGTGGAATAGTGCATGTGGAAACAGTAACACTCTAAAACACAGTAGACTCAACATCCACTGAATTTCTTGAAATAATAATTGAGTCTTCAGACTTTAAAACTTCTTAATTTAAAGGAAAAAAGTCAAAGCTGGATTTTACTATTGCTTTTTCATGCACTACTTAGTTGATCTTGGGCTTACTTAAACTATCTGAATCTAAGTTTCCTGAGCCTTAAAATAAAAAAAATAAAAATAGATGCAATGAATTATATTTCTACTCTGATTCTATAATCTTAAAAGCATTTAGAAGGTGAGCTACTTTCTAAAACATTAACATGATCTTTTATTTGTTATACAGCTTCATATATATTTCATTTTAAAAATGTTTTGAAAAATATTTAGAAGTCAATATTAAATATAGCAGACTATTTTGAAATCTAAAAATAAAAACTAAAAGATAGTATGATCTTTCTTTTTTTTTTTCACAAGTTTCTTTTGGAAGTAAGTGTGTAAGTAATGAATAAAACATCTAACTGCATGTGTGTACAGATGCAAATAAAATTAGGCATTTCATAGCTGGTTGGAGCAAGCATTCTTATTCTAAGTCTCTCTATTCACTTATGCCGCTGCTCAGAAAAAGCAGGCAGAGAGAAGCATTTTACATCCATGGCTAATCATAAAGCGACTACATTTATGGCGAGGAGGGGGGCGGTGGTGAGAAGACAGAAATGACATCTTTAAAACTCTGGAAAACTTTATATCCAGGCATTTGGAATCTGAGACAACCTGGGACAATCTCCAGAGATTTAGCACAAACCCTCAGAGCCATCTTTGTAGCAGCCTAGAATTACCAGGAGAATCCAGAGTGCTTCTATCTGCAAAGGACATTCTTCCTCCTAAGAAGAATGAATCACCCATTGTCACCTTGGGAGGCAGCCCCAAGGAACCAGGACAAGTTGAAAAGTTTCTTAAGCATCACTACCCAGAATAAGACAAGATGGCAGAAACAATAACAGTAAAACCATAGTGCCCTTCACTGCAATTGATAATTTTTTAAAAGTAATTTGTATAGTCTGTGGGAATCTGGACATGTGTCACTGGCATCTAGTTATTTGTGGTGTTCCTTAGTATTATTTCAGGGTTAAATGGAATTTTGAAGTCATATTTAAAAATCATTTGAAAATAAATAGAAGTCCCAACATTTCTGTTGTAAATTTTTGAAATCTGGGACCATGATGTTGAAAATAGATGGTAAGGTGAAATAGGTGTCTATGTGTCTTTAGATAATTCTCAATGAGAAATTAATGTCTGCTAAAACCTTTTTGAAAAAGAGATAGATCTAAAAGAGACAGAAAGAAATAGCAATGGGGGCATGGGGGTGGGAGACTCAACGTCTAGCATCTTGTATTTTGTAATTTGAGTTATCTGCTAATATAGTTGCATTGCAAATTTACTAGCGCTGGTGCCCACCATACCCTGTGCGTCTCATTTTAAAACAATCATTTATGGATGTTAGAGGATGCCTAGGGAAGCAGAAGGGTTCTGTGTCAATCAAAGCTAATCACTGGTACAGGCACAGGGTTTTTGTTGGCCTCCATGCTCTAAGCCGTGCTTCCACATCTGTGTTTGAAGAGATTAGAGAAGTGCTTCATACAAGAACTGTATTAGTTAAAGCTGATCAACAGTATTTGGAATAAATCATGAAAAAGTTGAGTGCCAGAAGGGAAGGCATGGCAAGTGGGAGATTGAAACCAATGAGGGCTAAATCCATCCCCCTCCCTTCCTCCCCCCGACACATTTGTATTTCGGTTTTGTTCGCTGGAGAGTGTTACCAGGTGCCATGCTCTCACCCCTTCCTAGCAAACAGGCAGCGACTCAGCCAAGAAGCTAGACACCAATGTTTTCAGTGAGATGCTTGCCACACTTGGGTGAAGGGCTCCAGTTTCATTCGAGGTGCTTCATGGAAAACAGATTAGCCCAAGTGGGGAAGTCGGATTTGGGGACCAAGAGTGGGAAAGAATGAAAAGTGAAAAAGATCCCAGCAAAAATGAACACCAACCACCCCTCCCTGTACAGAGCAGTGTTCTCTCTGCATGAAGGCCATACACTGGCAAATAAATTATGAGTGACAAGTATTTGAACCAATAAAGAGGGCACTATATTTTATATGCAGTAAATTTAATTCCAGATTGTGTTTCACCTCAGCAGGGTGACATGTTTATTGCCAGTGAAAGATGAAAGCCGAGGGAGTTAGAGGCAAACGTCAGCAGTTCTAGTGGGCACTCGCAAAATGAAGATTTGACAGACCAGTGGCGGAGCCTTTGAAATGAAATGCCAGATCAAATTTTACCCCAAAGGGGTCAGATGTACTGTCGTGCCCCGAAACTCCCAATACCAACCGAATAAATGAGCCCAGTTCAGCAGAGAGCAGGAGGCCAAGAGTGTGCTCTGCAGATTTCTGCTCCTGGGATCATCAGCTTTGCCAAGTGCAGTGAGCCTGGGAAGACCAGTGCGAGGTGTGCCTGTGGGAGGAGGCGCTAGGAGGATGTAAAGTGCTGCTGCTTCTCTGGGGCTCTAAGTGTCATTTTAAAAATCTATTAAACAGATCGAAAAGTAGAAGTGAGTCTGAATTGATCTGCCCATCTCTCAATTTCACCCTACAAGCGCTCAGCTCAGGTGTTCAATTTATTGAACCATAACCCCTTTTTAAACAGTCAACATCAACGCGCAATAAATATGCTCAGCAAGGGCAATATTTACATGCATGACTCATTGTTTTAGAAGATTTATTTATGGAGGAACTGACTGGCAATTACATTGGACTTCCTTCTGCAGACGGTGCCACAACGGCATGTGGGCATGGTTGTGGTTACTGCAAAATGTAAGCACATTGAAAGGGGGGAGCCCTGCTTTCTCCTCTGAAATAGGCCTCATTCCCTAACTGCAAAGGTGGGGAGTAATTTTTGTTTTAAAGTGCACATCATTTCAACTGTCATCTTAGAAAGAAAGAGAGGAAGGGTGGGAGGGAGGAAATAAGGAAAAGGTGCTAAAGAAGTGTGAAGTGTGTCCATGAGGAAGAGTTTATGTGATAATTTCACAAAGATGTTGATAATTCATGCAAAATGGTACCTGATCTTTCCTCTCAGCACTTATGAAATAGGTTCTCTTATCCAATGTGTGGACTGGGCTAGCCAAATGTCTTTCTCACATGTGTAGACCTAGGGTTATCAACTTTTGAATCAATCAGAAGGGGTAACATTTTAATCAGTTCCTTTTACTGACCCTGCCCTGCAGGATTAACAATAAAATCTACCACATATTTAAATTGACATAAATGTATTGTAAGCGTGTTCCTCATAGTTTAATGTCATCAAAATGAAGGAAAAATTTTAGACCTTATAATTTCAGAGTAGCATCCTTTATTAATTTACTTTGTGCAACTTTTCTCAACTTTGTACATCTTTTCCATGTATTCATTAACATTATGGAGAACACATACCCTGGTGCCTGGATGGAGAACAAATAATATGAATAATGATATTAGCACCACCTATTGATCTTTGGGACTCTAAAGGACCTACTTGTTTTCTGTAAGAGTGACCTCACTTTTGGTGGAAGGAGCTCTGGAACAGAAGCAGCAGAACCTAATGTCCTATTATTGATACCTTGAGATACTAGAACACCTGCAACATAAGTAAGAACACTTACCTACCACCGACAGTAATTATATATTTTTCTCTTGGTCTTTATGAACATGGTGAGGGTGTCTGATGGTCATAATGTGTGTAAATCTTGTGTAAGACTTTTAGATAAGAGTTGCTAAGTGAAAGACACTTTCTTACCTGAATGAAAGATAGGTGAAAGGCACTTAGCTGTCCTCATTGTTAACATTGTGATCTAGCATTGTCTCCTGACCACTATTTATTCTGGTCATTCATTCCCTTTGCTAAATTCTCACATGGAGCATAGAAGTGAGGCACTTTTAAAGCTCATATTCTGTGTTTCTGCATGCATTCCAGAAGTCTCTCCTTCATCACATAAACTGCATCCCCTTTCTCCCAGTTTCTGTAATATGCCCTGACCTTCCCCATCTCCATGTTCCCTGCTGTTTACTCCATTTTTTCTCTACTCATTTTGTCTGCTCTTTCACACCTCTTGTGTGAGCTGTGCTTGGAACAGAGTCACATTTGTCTGGCACATGCCCT
Organism: Furipterus horrens; assembly: GCF_987537825.1. Classification (NCBI taxonomy): domain Eukaryota; kingdom Metazoa; phylum Chordata; class Mammalia; order Chiroptera; family Furipteridae; genus Furipterus; species Furipterus horrens. Next base: position 140,928,465 of record NW_028327176.1, on the reverse strand, counting down.
TCCTCTTGGCCAAAGAACTCCCAAAGACTTCACAAGCTTTCAAAGGCATATAACATGAGTACCTGCCAAGTAACTACTCAGTTTGTTTCCCTTTTACAGATAATAATTATTGGTCCTATTTACAATTCATTAAAGTTCTTGGGACAAGAAAACCAAGTAATAAGGTAGGAGTGTTGGTACTTTCCAGACAACTGAAAATATTAATCATGTCAGAAGAGAAATAACTTCTAATTTGACAACGGTCAACTTTATTATAATCACTTCATGCACAAAACATCTAGCACAGTTTATAGTTAGAATGAATGCATTTTATATCATGTACACATGATAAACTTTTTATTCCTACCCTTCTATGTGTGCTTATTATTCTGTTATTCCTGAAATCCTGTTGTCGAGTAGTTTGAATGGCTTCTCTTAAGTTTCTCTTAGATTCATCCCTCCTTTACAATTCTACAGCCAACACCATCGGGCAGTTTTCACTCAAAGCCAGGCCACCTTAAGGTCCTCCTAATCAGGACACGGAAGTCTTTTTGTGTCTCTCTGATGAAGTTAAATTGAAATTTCTTGTGATTCTTTTTTAAAGTTCCCCATTCTCTGACTCTTCCAAACCTACCAGATTTTGGGTGTGTGGCATAATTATTCGAATTCAGTTTCCTCGTAAACATCTGCCTTGCCAGGTTTTTATGATGACAGAAACGGGCATGTACAGTACTGATCACATCTTTAGAACATACATGATAGTTGCTCAATAAATGGTATCTCATTATTTAGTATGACAAATTGCCCTCTGCTTCTTCCCAGCTAGTCTTCACCTCCTTCCTCAAAAATGACTTCACATTCTCCTCCTACTTTGCCTATGCTTTTCAGTACACTCAGGTGCTCTCTCTCAATCTCCTTCTTCATCCATACTGCCTGGCTCAAAGCTCCCTTCCTGCCGCAAACCTCTCTTACCAAGTACTTTCAGAATCTGCCTGCCAGGAAGAAAACATTAACAGATACTAGAGTGGCTGTGTGGGTTATATTTACTGTTATTCTGCATGCTAATATAATTTAGGATTTTAGTTTAACTGAAAAAAAATTTGTTCAATAACAACTTTTACTATATTATAATAATTTTTCCTTTAATTATCTATGCATATATAAATCCCCAGAATACTCTGATGTCCAATTTAAATGCTTTTTCCAATTTCCAGATGAGTTACTCTGATGATCTTTGGCCATAGATAAAGTGATTTTGTTATTTAAGGCTGAATTTTCTATTTGGGAGGAATCATCTTTTATCAGAAACTGTGGTTGAACCTGCACATATCATATCTGCCTTAATGGAGGTGAGTGAGCTCAGGGAGGAAAGGAAGAACATAATGCAATCTGAGAAATCTTTACTGGGGGCACAGGAGAAGGCCACTGATCCTGGGGGTGCAAACAGAAAAACATGGAGTTGTGTCCAAACTTTAGCTTACAAGCACTTATACTTTAGAGTGGCTATGGACAGCAGTAAGAGAAGAAGGAGAGAAAGTGTAAAGCAAAGAAGATATTTCATAGGTGCTCACCAGTGGTTCATTCTTAATGGACTGCCAGTAGAAAGTTGAGAAAAAAATTTGACTTCAGCCTACTTGCATTAGGATCTGTTTGAAATTTTAGTGTTTACATATGTAGCATTATGCCCCAAAATAGTATATAGTTAGTGAATCTTTGTTGGATGAATAGAAGAGTAAATGGCATGTTATTAGATTCTTTCCATATAATTGGATTGCTTTTACTTTTATTGATCTTGGAAGAGTTGGTGGCATCTGACACCTATGCTTATCTCCTAAGGTGAGGGTTACCTGTATGGTAATCTGTAGACATTAACTTAAATTGACCATAAATGAGTTAAAGTTGAATTGAGTTCAAATTGACAGTGGCTGTGTTAAGATCAAGGAAATAAACAAGAGAAACAGTTGCAATTATAGTGTAAAATTGAGCATTTTTAGAGCAATGTTGAATAAAAATACTGCCTAGCATAGCAAAGTTCAATTGGGCTTACACTACCAAGATTTCTTTAGAGTTTCTTCCATATATATACTTTTTCCCCAGAAGGTGTTAACTAATGTCGGCATTGAATCTTTTGAAGTTGTGGGAATCATAGTTTAAAATGTACAATTAACAGCAATTGAGTGATAGAACGGATCACCGAATATTTTTAAAGGCCAGAAACACCTTCATTTGAAGGCATCTAAAGCACTGCCCCAGATCAGCATCCAAGAATCTTTCCTCCAACATTAGCCTGATCTCATTGTACAGAGGCTAGGACGGCAGCACACCCTCCTCACCCCCAAAGGAGAATCTTCACAATTCTCTTCAGAATGCCAAGTGGTACAGTGAACGATAAATAACCTTTCTGTAACAAGCGGCCCTTTTTTTCCCTGCTGGAACAAACTGTTCAACTCTATTTGAATAAAAAGCCCACACATATATCAAATTAAACAAAATACTATTGTTCCAAATACAGATCAGGCAGTCTTCCCAGACTCGTGTCAGTGAAATTTCATAGCACTCCACACGATTGTATAGTAGCTCTCTTTCTTCTCTTCTTTATGTGTGAGTGCAGAATCACTACTCCTAGACAAAGGAATGCAGACACAGGCCGTATCCTCGAAGCAGTTGAATAAAATAAAGGTTCAACTAGAGACTTTGATGGCAAAGAAAAAGAATGCACCTCTGAAAATACAGGTGGAGACAGTACTATACAACTATATTAGGAGCAATTGATCAACGGGAAATTATTTTGCTTGTTGTCAGGACACATATTTTCCCATTTTATGAGGCATAACACTGGATCGATGTTAATGAGGCAAAAGCTAATTGTGCATTGTGTGTGTTGAGATGGGGTGGACATAGTGTGTGGGGCCACCATGCACTAACTCATAAGAGCCAATTATTGTACTTTAAGTGTTTTGCAAGCTTTTTGTTATATACAGTCATTATTAAAAATCAGTAGAAAAAGTATATAAGCTTAAAACTAAATACTTTATGTAAAAAATATATAATGCCCTAACTCATTATTTCTTATTTTACTACATTTTACTATGATCTGTGCTCTTGAGGTTATTTATGTCCATATGGTGGAAATAGTGGGGAATGGGGTGATGCTTCGTGTTTTCTCCCCACTCGTCATTCTATGGACACATAGGTAGCTTAAAACTGACTCAAACTACAGATCAGAGTTATTGCTTCCTCTGTTGTTGTTTTCCAGAGAGTTGGTAGAATATCTGTGAGAACAGACTTAACTTCCTATGCAAATTTAGGGTGCTGAGCTGAACAGGAATTCGAGCAGAGATTGCCTTCAGTACTTCAAGGTTAGAAGACATGTCTGGTGCATGAGGGCAGATTTGCATGGTGTGTTTCCCTTCTAAAAAAGCCTACTAAGGGATTAAAGTAATTTCCTCCAATTGCTTTTTTAACACCAAAACTTAATCTAGGAAGATATTTATTATTAGGATAAGCTGGTTTATTAGGAAAAGTTTCTATTCATTCTCACCAAATGTAATATTTTATTAACCTTACTAAATCTGGTATGTTTAGCCTGAATTGACAGTAAGTGAACATAGGTGGAGCTCAAAGTGGGACTGTAGCCACCACTATTCTCACTTGTCTCACCCTTGCCAAGCTTTCTGTTCTTGTCAAACTGAGGATGTGGGCTAGGAAAATGTAAGCAAGGTGGAAAGATATAGAGGTAGAGTTGATAAATGGTAATTAATTAGGTATGCTTGTATATTGGGCCCTTTGTGCCACATATACCTCTCTAGGCTTAAAGCTAAAAGTTTTGACATAATTTCTTATCGTAGTTGTAGCAGATTTGAACTTACTAATGTTTCTATAAGTATTCCACCCCTGCCTCCAATTCAACTTCTATGGCTACATTAAGACAATTGAAGTATAATAATTTAAAGTTTATTTAAATAATTATAATACAATATTTTTTAAAGTGTCCATGGTTATACACAGAGTATAGTATATGAACACAATACATATGTCGTCGTCGGCAGCCGTCCGTCTCGAGAAACGATGGTGTAGCTTCTTAAGAGTCTATCTGCACCACCGAGAATGGCTGTGCAGTCTGACTCGGGAGTGACACGGTATCTGTCTCCTCCCGTGTTGAATCGACATCTTGCGATGACGCTGGAGTGTCCTCTCCAGTGAAGCTGAAGCTACAGAGCCTGGGCAGGGTGATATGGAGGGTCTGCTGTTGCCCATGCAGCAGACCCCCCTCTCTTCGCAGCTGAAGGATCCAAGGGAAAGACGGAGTCAATACAGCTTGGCTTCAGGTGCGCCGCAGGAGTTGCCGGTGTTGACTACAACGTCAAACCGCCTTAGGGACTCCGGCTCCGGATTTTCTGTCGGGGTTTACTCCCTTAGCCTTTCCCCTGAAGAGGTATGCCGCAAGGCAGCGGAGGTTTTTTTGGAGTCAGAGTTTTCCTTCTCTGATGTGCCCTGACTGGAAGATCGAACCAGCGACACTTAGCTCGCAGGCCGACGCTCAATCCACTGAGCCAAACCAGCCAGGGTGAATACATATGTATATGTGTATATATACTACATATGCATTTCTACACCTATATATTACATACACAGATATAGTACCCTGTTCACACATGTAGGATATGTATTCAAATAAAATATTTATGTATATTTTAATATATGAAAATTAAAAATGTGCTTTGACATGACCTATCTGCTCAGAACTCCTTGGGTAATGATTGTCAGGACCAAGGCAGTGTTTTGTTTAGAGTATACATATATGGTAAACCAAGCAAGTACATATAAACAAATTAGCATTTCTAATAGTGATCATATTACTGTTTCATGGTTTTATGCTATAAGAGGCTGGTAACTATTATAACATTCTCAACCAAGTGCCCTCCTTGTCAGCAAGGAAATTCCTCTAAGAATGTCATGTGATCTTGCTATTACCCTGCGCACAGGGTAATCTCTCCTAGTGTTTAAATCACACAACTGTCAGATACAGTATACCTTGAGGATCAAATCCCTTATGTCACAATATTAAACAATTATTTTTGACTACACCATTGAATTTCCACAGCCTGAGGTGTCTCTTGTGTTCCAAATCAAGTCAAATTAAGAATGTATAAACTAGTAAATTGAAGAAACAGATAAGCAGAAACAGAGAAAAACCAATAGGAAGATTATCCTTGTAATGTTTCATTAAGCAACTTCCATTAGGAAAGAAAAAAAATCATTAATGCTAACCCGTGTTTGAACTTAAAACACAAAATTCAAACTGATTCACCCAGTGTGTTTTTACATGTAACCTATGCTTTTAATAACCACTCTTTGATACATGACAAGTATCATCTTGAATTTTATGTGAACTGATTCACAGAAGTCATTCAGCAAATTAATGTAGTTTTGGAAAATTAACAGCAAAGTAGGCATGCCGCCAAATGTCTAATGACAAATTGAAGGGTTTGGAGATGTGTCTGTCTATTTGCACTATTGGAACTGTTTTCAAAACAAAAACACACTGAAAAGGGTGCTGGCATGACAGGAGATTCAGTCATTATGCAATTTTAATTGACAAATAATTCCATTTTTATGTGAATAAATTCACCTAGCCAATAACTGCATTATCATCCATCATGTACTGGTTTCCCTTCCCATCTCATGCACCCACTAATTTTGATGAATTTGATCAGTTGTATCTGGCAAGTCAAGGAAAGACCATGGTGAGCTGGGGGTGGGGATGGAGCAGTTAGGAGGAGGGTGATTTGTCACATGGATGGAGACTGTCTTTAGCATTACCTGTTGTGCAGATATCATTATCCTCCATTTATCTTCCAGACTGAATATTCAGATTGGGATGTGTCCTATTCTTTCAACAAAGTATTAAGCATCTCTTTAATTTAACTCAGGTATACAAGGGGTATATATGTTGGGGTGGAGACTGAGAAAATGAGAAACCTTTATTGATCTGCATATAATTAATCTTCAGATGTTAGCTTTAAGTTCCAACATAATAGCCTCAGTGTATAGTCCACATCACATAAGGAGCAGCTGAAATGCAAAATGATCACAAATATGAACATACTCTGGCTAAGGGCAGGTATTCCAATGGCAGTATTAAATATAAATACAATAGAGTATTGACATAATGTAGTAAGGTTCCCTCGCTATTAAAAGGCTTTGTTCTAAAGCATATCTGTGTACACAATGAGATGATGAACACAGTGCATCACATAGCTAAATTTAATATATGCAGGGGTATGATGTTTGCAATGCATGCATTTCAGCAGGTCCCATTAGTGCGCCTTTCCCCTCCAGTGAAAACAGAATGAACCACAGCCCCTTCTGGTTTGCATAAAGCAAACAAAATTAGATTTGCTTTGCTGAATTGAAACCCGCTTGGGATTGTGAGCCTCTCTCGGGGACAAATTACTTCAAACAATCCCTTTGTACCATAACAAAATCAAAAAATTCAGGCCAATCAACATGGCTCAAAACCCTTAACACAAGAATTAATAATACAACCTAGTCTATTTTTATTGCTTCTGTGCTACAGCTCCTAGTTTTAATGTAATTATACTTATTTGCCGTCCACATGTTAAGTAAGCTTGCATATGTTAACTAATGCGACATAAAACAACTTTCCTAATTTTACTATTGCTACAAGCATTGTTCCCTCTGGAATAAGATCTGAACATTGGACAAGTTGAACACTAGTGTTATTAAATTAAATCTATTTTTACACCCTTGATAAATGAATATAGGCAAAATGTCAAATGTTTCTCCAGATAGGTGCAAAAGTTGATTGACAATCATATTAGTCTATTAAGGATATTGGTTTATGAAGTGTTATTCACTTGCTACCTCTTGGCTTTTAAAGTCTATTTCCATGTGGAAGAGAAGGACACATACATCTGTAAGGATGGAATCTCTTAAATCAGGTATCTGGCCAATGACCATTTAAATTCAGCAGCTTGGGTCAGTATCAAGATGATATATATTCCCAAATGCTTTTAACACCTGGAAAATCCACAGGGGTTATATGCCACTAAAACTTTCATCTGAACCACAAGTTTACTGACTTTTCAGATTTGAAATTTAGAATCTAGGATAACTTTTTGCCCACTGCTTTTTAAAATGATAGGTTAGATGGAATATCTGAGTTCACAAAATCTTGATCTTTTGAGACCAAAACCTCTTTTCCCTATTGCCTAGTCCATCAGAAACATAATCTTATTCTTAGGAAAGAAGAGCAGGTTAAACATTTATATATTGAGGAAAGTTTTATCAAATTGTTAAGAGATACTTACTAGTTTATAACTTCACCCAACATTGGTCAAATACCTACATGAAAAGTTGAAAAGGATTTGTCTTTAAGCATAGATTTATCCAGGTAACTATTGGATCATTTAGACACAAGTAATCTATTGATTTGGCTTAACAACTTGTCAATTTTGTCTAAAGATCCTTTAGTCTCATTGTTTTCTGTTGAATAGATAAATAAATATAATTGGCATATTTCTTCTCCTTCCTACCAGCTATGCAGATTTTGAGTTTCTAATATGGAACATACATGCAATTATACAATTAAATGATTTATTAAATTCTTTTTTAATGTTAAATATTTAAAATTAGATATTTTCTTTTAAAGATAGCAATTGATTAAAGCACTTAAACTCATTCAAAGGTCTCAAATTGGATCTATAGGTGTGTTTTGTTTAGCAAGGAGAGTCTTTAAAAGAGGTAAAATTAAAATGTCTTTCTATATGGTACAACTGCTGCAGTCCCTTACATGTTTCTTATAATTAGACCATGTCTAAGCCTGAAAGCACTTACATTTGAGACCCCCTGATCAAGACTCAGTGATTAGTCACTTATATTGAAATAACTTAATATACAAAGTACCTGAGGTAAGGCTTTAAAAGTAGATCAAGGTACTGGAATTTTTCCATATAAACAAAATCCAACCCTGGAAACTACATGAGAATGTGTACGTGTGTAAAATTCCTGCAGGCAAGAAGGGACTGGCAAGAAATATTAAAAGGAATGAAAATCCAAAACCTACAGCCACAAATACCTATCCAGTGAAACTGTCATTCAGAATAGAAAGGCAGAGAAAGTGCTTCCAGGACAAAAATAAAACTGAAAGAGTTCATTAGATCCAAACCACTATTATATGAGATGTTAAATGGACTGGTTTAGAAAAAGGAGGATCAAAACTATGAACATTAAAATGAAAACTACATCACAAGAACCAACAACAGAAGCTAGGGAATTGAAACAAAGGCAAACTAAATAGGCAACAAGAGTGGAAAAAGAACTATAGGTATGGGGAACATATTTGGGGGAGGTCAGGAGGGAGGGGTAAGGGAGGGAGATGATACAGGAATTAAGAAGCATAGTAGGAGGGAATGGAGTAGACAGGAAGAGGTTGAGAAGAACTATATGCACAACCAATGGACATGGACTAAAAGGTGGGGGGGACAACTGGAGGGAGGGGAGGCCACCGGGTGGAGGGGAGCAGAGGAAAGGGAAATCGGGACAACTGTAACAGTATAATCAATAAAATGTATTAAAAAAAAAGAATCTGAGACAGGAGGAGGTGACAAAAATGGGTGCCATTCCAAGACAAGACCCAAGGTCTACACATTACATTGGCACGCTATTTTGAAAAAAAGATTCTCTACCTCTTCAAGTCACTATTCTCTTAAAGAATAAGAGATGATGTCATCATCGAGGTTTTATTCATAAGACGTAGGAATACAAACTACCTCAGTTTTCTCCTATTTTTACTTTCTATTATTTAGGTCCTTTATTAAGTCCTTGGATCAGTTCACAACCTATTGTGATTCTAATTTGATTTGTATACCCCACTCTTTCTCAGAGGTTTTAAAATCTTAGATAAAAGAAAATGAATTAGTTGTATGTTTGTGCCAGAGCAGCAGGAGCAGGGATATAAGATCAGTGAGCTGAATTCAGCTTCAGAAAGAATAATTAAGTGATCTTACACCTACCCACTCTCCTCCTTGCTCTCTCACCTCATGGATCACTCTTGTTCTCCAGCTTTACCTCAGTATCCTCTTTCTTTCTAGTGCCTGTGTAAAATAATCAGTTTAGTCTTCTAGCTCCCTTCCTTACAACTTGTAAGACTTTTGCTAAACAAATTAGCTACTCAGATTTTTGCGTTCTCTATCTCTAAACTAATGATAACTGCCCTGAATGGATTTTCTTAAATTATAAAATTATCTCCTTGAGGGCTCCATTACATATTACAGATGTTGCTGTTATTTCCTCACCCATCTCCCCTTAGACAATATCTCTTGTGCGTTTCACTGTTAATGAGTTACATGAAGACCATTAGCCAAGTAAAAGTAAAGTCATACAGTACTTTCTCAAATTAAATTCTATTAGTCCCCAGTTCATTGTTTTGTTTGTTTTTTTCTGATTCTGTGGAAGAGGAAACTGGTGTTGATCTATTGTGGCTGAGAGAAAGCTAATGGACTTACTTGAGTGCTAAACTGCCACTTGAACTTTAGATTTTGTCCTGACATTCATGCAATGTAAAGAATATTGCCACATGTTATGTGAATATGATTTAGGAAGTGGGAAGATATTGGGCTTGAACACCAAATTAAGATAGAGTTTAGAGAATTTCCACTACATCCTAATAGGGCAAGTTATTTAACTTTAGTGGACTTACATGTACAATGGGAATAGTAGTACTTAGCTTGCAAGATTGTTATGGAAAGTGAGTGGGATAGGTTCAAGAACATAATAGGCACTCAATAAATTGTAGCAATTTTTCATTTGATCATCATGTGAAGCACATATGTAGTACCTGGCAAATAGTACATGATCAATAATGTTAGTACCATCATCCATATCTTCTTTAATTTAACCAAAACATTTAAACAACATTTCAGGAGACTATTTAAATTTATAACTAATGCAAATTACTTTATTTAAGAATTTTTCACATTCTGAATAGTCCCACATTGAGAAAAATATTTTTTATTTCATTATGAAAATGTTAACTGCTTGATTTAATTAATCTTAAAATTTATCAATAAAAGACACAAAAAGATTGAGTAATAAGATAAAGGTCATTAGTTAGGACAATAGGAACAACTAATGCCTTTATACTGTGCCTAGCATGTGTGTTGTACACAGAGACCACAGAAATGCTCAGCAAATATTAAATAATTGATTAAAAGTTAGAATAGTTGGGGTGAACTTTATTATTCTGAATTAGAGCTGATGTTTTCACTTTTGCCATGTGGAAAATAGCACTATTTCCTGACAGGAAAGTTCCCTTCCTTTTTTATTTCTTCCTTGTAGGCAACCTCTCTCCTTCCTTTATGCTGTACTGTAAAAATGCAGTAATCAAGGCAGTGTGGGTAGCAAGAAGATGGATATAAACTGCAATGAAATGGATAGAGTCCAGAAATAGAACCACAGATATATGGTCAATTGATTTTCAAAAAGATATTAAAGCAATTCAATGAGGAAATGAACAGCGTTTTCAATGTATAGTGCCATAATAGCTGGATATTCTTATGGGGGGAAAATAAATGTTGACTTCACACTATACACAGATTTAACTAAAGACTGATCTTAGACATAAACATAAGAGTTGAAACCATAACATTTCTAGAAGAAAACATAGAAGAAAATTTTTGTGTTCTTGAAATAAGGATTTCCTAGAGATGATACGAAAAGCACAAACCATAAACAAAACAAAAATGAAATATTGTACTTCATTAATAAGTTCTGCTTTTTTTTATTATTGATTATATTGTTACAACAGTTCCAATTTTCTCCCCCTTGCTCCCCTCCACCCAGCACCCCCCTCCCCCAGCAATCCCCCCCAAGTCCATACCCCTGGTTCGTAAAATACATAATTCGGGAAATAAAAAGGCAAGGCATGAACTAGGCTTTGCAATACATACATTGGCAGTACATATATCCGATAAAGGACTTTATCAAGGTTTATAAAGAATTCTTACAACTCAATAATGATAAGATAAACAGCCTAAATAGAAAATGGGCAAAAGATTTAACATATTTTCACAAAGCAAGATATGCATATGACAATTTACACATGAAAAGTTGCTCATCATCAATAGTCAGCAGGAAAATGCAGGTTAAAACCACAGTGAGAAACCACTACACAGTTACTAAAATGATGAAAATTAAAAAGACTGAACTATTAAGTATTGGCAAAGTTATAGGGCAAATAGAACTCTGATACTTTGCTGAAGGAAATGTAAAATGGCATCCCATTTTGGAGAATTATTTGTCAATTTTTTATGAAGTTTAATATGTGCTAACATAAAACCCAGCAATTTTATTATCAATAATTTGCTAAGAGAAATGAAAACAATGTTCATACATAATGATAAGATCTGTATCCAGAGTAACTCAAATCTGGAAATAATTTTAAATGTCTATTAATACATGAAGGGAATAACCAATTTGGTATACCCATATAATGGGATGCTACTTAGAAGAAAAAAAAGACAAGAGGATGAATTTTAACGACATTATGCTTAGCAAAAGATACCAATCAAAATAGAGTAGGTATTGTGTGATCCCATTTATATGAAATTCTAGAACAGGCAATTCTTTCTAGTGATGAAAAGCAGACCACTGGTTGCTGGAGGCTAGGGTGGGGGGAATTAACTGTAAAGAGGCAAGAGGAAATCGGGGGTGGTGACAGAGTCTAAATCTTGAGTATAGTGGTGATTACAGAGGTGCATGCCTTTGCAAAACTCATTAAACTTTATATTTGAAATGGATGTATATTGCATGCAGATTATATTTCAATAAAGGTGATTTTTTTAAAAAAGTAGCTAATATCTAAGTGCATATACATTGGACTGTTTGACTACTACTATAATAATATTCATTATGAAACACCAGTTGTATGAATAATCATAATGGCAGCATTTTTTTGTGGGGGAATCATGATTTAAAATTTTCATTGCTAAATTGTTGTTAGAAGTATTCATGTTTGATTTAGAAATTTGCTTCTAAATGTAGGCTCTACGTCTGGCTTTATAATTTATTTTCCTTTAGTAAGTCAGTTAATTTCTCCAGGCCTTAGGTTCCTCCTCTGTGGAGGAGCATGGATTATATTCAGATTTAATAAAAGTTAAACACCTACTCTGAACCAGGCGCTGTGCTTGGTGGCCTCACATACCTCATCTCCTTCCACTACTGCTCTTATGTGTCCTTCCACATTAAAATAATAAAGTTTCAAGAATTTAGATTTGTTATTTTCAGAGAAAATTTCCTAGATTCCAAAATGTTATTTGGGATTCTATTACCTACCAATTCTGCTAGCAAGCAAAGAATTTCTAACCTTTATTATGAAGTAAAAATCTAATTCAGTGTACCTAAATGATCTTTTTCATTGTTTTTGAATTCACCGGGATGTTTGAGTGAATGCATGTTTAATTTTTCAGCCCAGGTCCCGATAAGCTTCAGTTTCCTGGGCCATAGATTTGTCCCACTGACAGAATTCCACTTGTGAGATACAAAACTCTAGGGTCACAGGCAAGGGGAGAAGCCAATTTAGCAAGCCCAGGGCATGGGAGAGGTTCTTGTGGAAGTGCCTAAGTGTTCCAATAGAGAAGGGTGGTTAACTATGTGATTTTCAAAAATTGTAAATATAACTCGATTGTCCCCCAAGGGTTTCTTCCATGGAGAGGGAGTTTGAGCAGAATCCCCAAGAAGAAACAGTCTACTGGAGACAGCATGGATAACACAGTGTTTATAGCAGACTGCAATGACTCTCAGAGCGTACAAGGAGCTGGAGATTAGGAATGTAAGCTTTTGTTACCTCTGGACACTAGATTTTCCTTTTTATATTTATGTCTGATGTTCCTGTCTCTTTCAGCCTGTCTTTTCTCCCCATAAGCCTCAGCCTATCCTTTAATCTGTTTTTTTCTTTTGTACTTTCTCCTTCAGTTCCTTCTTTTGTTGCTGTTTATCATATTCTCCATTGGAGTAGTAGTATCAGCTTATTTAGAAAATAAGAAAATATACATAAGCAGAAGTACAAACCATATACTCACAATTATTAGCAACCCATTTATAAACCCACCATGTAGATATTATTATCAATATAGTTAAGATTTTATTGTAGCACTTTCTTGACTCCCCCCCTTCTTATTTATATTTAAGTGGAAACAAATGACAATGGAGTTAACAGATAATTTAAGGAATAAAAAAGAACAACAACAACAAAAAAAGGCAAGCAAATTTCCAAAGAGAATCCTTAGAGAGATTTGAAAATATATTACAACCATAAAATAATAATGAATGCTGTAAATAAGCTACAATCAGAGGACAAAACCTCTGGGAAATTTAAAATATGATTGACAAAACAAATAATTTAATACAAGGTTTGGAAGATAAAATTGAAAAAGTACTTCATAAAGTTAAAGCAAAACATAAGAAAATGAAAATAATGAGAAGAAACAAAAATAATCCAGAATGCCTATCTTCTATGAATGAGTTTTAGAAAGAAAGAAGGAAGAAAAGTAGAGTGGGAAATTATAAGAATCATTCACTCATTCGCTCATTCATTAATTCACTTCTTGAGGAATTCCTACTATGTGTGTAATTAGCCATGTTCTAAGTCAGTGATTTTCAACTGGTGTGCTACAAGAATTTTTAAAACATGCAATACCTGACTATTAAGTCAGAGGCACTGACCTCTTCTCCCTTAGATGGTCAAGTAAAAAAAAAAAATGACAACAGCCAACACAACAATAGCTGTCCAGTGTGAAGGAATCAAAATTATACCTATATTTTGTCTGATCAGCAAAAAAAGAGTACTTTTTTGGTGTGCTGCAAAATTTTAGTATTTAGTTTATATGTGCCATGAGATGGAAAATGTTAAAAATCACTGTTGAGGGTATTTGAAATATAGCAGTGAACTAAGTAAAAATTCCCAGCCTCATTAAGGTTATATTAGTGGAGGCAGAGGGTGAAGGGTGAGGGGGGACAAACAGATAAACCATTAAAATATATTCATATAGTAACTTGTACTGTGGAAAGAAATAACACAAATGAGGAGGATAGGAGTGCCAGAGGACAAGGTGAAAGGGTTGTAGTTTTATAGGGAATCATCATGAAAGTTCTCATTGATCAAATGATGTTTGAATTGAAAGAGAAGAAAGAATAAAGCCTGCAGATATCTAGAGAAAGTATTTTAGGTAGAAGAATCAGAGAGCACAGAAGTTCTGAGAGGGGAGAGAGCCTGTGATATTTAAAGATGAACAGTGTAGGATGGGGTGGAATGAGCCAGGGAGTGGGAGTCAAATATAAGAGATAAGGGAATGAGAAGTCAGACCTTGTAAGACCTTGTAGCCACTGTATGGATGCACTTTGACTTTTTTCCTTTCTTTTAAATATTTCATTGTTTATGTGATTACAGTTGTCCCAATATCTTTCTCCTTTGTCCCCTCTCCACTCACCCTTTCCCTACACCATTGTCCATGTCCATGGCTGATGCACACATATTCTTTGACTAATCTCTTCATAATTTTTCAACCAATTCCCCCTCTTCCCACTCCTCTCTTACAGCTATCAGTCTGTTCCATGTTTCTATGCCTGTGATTCTACTTTGCTTATTTGTTTATTTTGTCCATTAGATTCCACTTGTGAGATCATATAGTCTTTGTCTTTTATTGTCTGGCTTATTTCACTTAGCCTAATAGTTTCCAGTTCCATTCATGCTCTCACAAAAGGTAAGTATTTCTTCTTTTTTACTACTGTATAGTATTCCATTATGTAAATGTACCACAGCTTCTTTATACACTCATCTACTGATGGGCACTTAGGCTGTTCCAAAATCTTGGCTATTGTAAATAATTCTGTTATGAACATAGGGTGCATATATTCTTTCGAATTGGTATTTTGGGATTCTTACAACATATTCCCAGAAGTAAAATCTCTGGGTCAAAAGGCAGTTCCATTTTTTATTTTTTGAGCAAACTCCATACTGTTTTCCACAGTGGCTATACCAGTCTACATTCCCACCAACACTGCACTAGGGTTTTTTTCTCCACATCCTTGCCAGCACTGTTGTTTGCTGATTTATTAATTATAGTTATTTTGGCAGGTATGAGGTGATATCTCATTTTGGTTTTAATTTGCATCTTTCAAATGACTAACGATGTTAAGCATTTTTTTTCATAAGTCTATTGGCCATCTATCTATATGTCCTCCTTGGGGAAGTGTCTATTCAGGTCCTTTGCCCATTTTTCAATTGGATTGTTTGTCTTCCTGGTGTTGAGTAGTATGAGTTCTTTATATATGTTGGAGATTAAACCTTGTCTGATGCATCATTGGCAAATATGTTCTACCACATATTTCAGATCCCTTTTCATTTTGATGACTTCTTTTTAGCTGTGCAGAGTTTTTTAAGTTGATATAGTCCCATTTGTTTATTTTTTTCTTTATTTCCCTTGCCCTAGGAGATATATCAGCAAAAATGTTGCTTTGTGAGATATCTGAAATTTTATTGCCTGTTTTTATCTAAGATTTTATGGTATTGCAACTTATATTTAATTCTTTTGTCCATTTTGAGTTTATTCTGGTGTACGGTGTAAACTGGTGGCCTAACTTCATTTTTTTATCAAGTGCTAGTCCAATTCTCACAACACCATTTATTGAAGATACTGTCTTTACTTCATTGTATGCTCTTGCCTCTTTTGTCAAATGTTAATTGACCATAAAGGTGTGGGTTTATTTCTGGGCTCTCAGTTCCATTCCATCGATCTATGTGTCTGTTCTCATGCCAGTACCAGACTGTTTTGATTACAGTGGCCTTGTAATATACTTTTATATGAGATATTATGATCCTTCCAACTTTGTTCTTCTTTCTCAAGATTACGGAGGCTATTTGGGGTCTTTTTTGATTCCATATACATTTTTGGAATATTTGTTCTGAGAATAATGAGGAACTATTGTACAAGTTTGAGTGCGATTTTAACTGAACAGTTTATACAATTTATTTTATCTCCTCTCTGAGTATCATTTGTACTTGTTTTATAACAATTTAATAGTTTTACTACAGTTTATGATATATATTTTTAAGTAATATAAACTCATTTTCACGTAACACTAGTTTACTTCATGTATAGTAAAAAAACACACAGAATACTGACTATTCTCAAATCCTCTCTCTTATTCCTTGTCACATTGCTGTCATTAATTTTACTTATCCATTTGCTGCAGTTACTGAATATATTGTTACTTTATGGTTTTAAATAGTTATAATTTAGATGAATTAAAATGAGAAAAATAAAAAAATTTTACTTTTAGTCATATTTTTTTTAGTATTCTCCCTTTAGTTTTTGAAGAGCCACATTTTTTTGCCAATGGTATTTTTTTGCCAATGGTATTTTTTCTTTTGGCTGAAGACCTTTTACTTTTTAATTTTTTTTTCAAGCTAGATCTATTAACAATGAATTCTCTCAGTTTTTGTTTGACAGGTCTTTATTTCTTTTTTCCTTTTAAAAGATAATTATGACAGATATAATTATACTTTTTTCTTTCAAAATTTAAAAAACCTCTTTTCATTTTCTTCTTGCATGTTTTCTGATGAGAAATCTATGTTAATTTTTACCTATGCTCTTTTATAGGTAATTTTTTTCTTGCTTTAAAAAAATTTGTCTTTAATTTCTGACTCTGTGTATTTATGAACCTTTAATTAATTAATTAATTTAGTAGACATCCTGCTTGGAATTTTATGAGTTTTCTGGATCTATTTTTTTGGTGCCTGTCACTAGTTTTAGAAAATTTTCAGTCATTATTATTTCAGATAACTTGTTTTCCTCCTTTTTCTAACCTGGTATTTCAATGCATATATTACAACTTTAACATTGTTCTAGAGTTGTGCATAGTGTTCTTTTTAAAACAATCTTGTTTCTCCTTGAATTTTAGTTTGAGACATTTCTGTTGACCTATCCTCAAGTTCATTTATTCTTTCCTTAGTTGTGTTGAGTCTACCAGTAAGTTTGTTGAAGGTTTCCCTTCTACTGTGTTTTGATTTCTAGTATTTCTTCTTAATTTTGTTTTAGAGTTTCCACCCCTATACCTACATTACCCATCTATTCCCAAATCTTGTCAACTTTTTTATTAGAGATCCTAACATATTAATTAATCATAGTAATTTAAAATTCCTTGTCTGATGTAAAGATGAGAGCAACAACTTTCAGGCTCATTAAATATCAGAGCTAAAACTGGAAGTATTTCTCAACTCCATTTCTAATTATAAGAATACAACTTGCTTAATAATGAAAATATCCAGACAAGAAAAAAAAAGTATCCATAATTCACTCACAAATCATGTAGTAGGACAATCCTTTACCCCTCACCACAACCCTTTGGGAATTGTTTACCTAACTCTCTGTGCAGAGAGTTCCCAGGTTAGGCCAAGTGGTCCATTTCCTAGTTAGACCTCAGCTCACTAAGCAGTTATGGCGATGATTATGGTTATGGTTAGAAGGAAAAACCAGGCTTTTAGGCATGTAGGGTTCTCTGCTTTTGTTGACATAATGTTAAATATACAGATATTTGAAAAGTGTCTAAGTAGTGATTAATATGTTTCTCCAGGTTTTATCTAGACATTCAACTTTAGCTTTCTTCTTAGTCCCGCTCACAGTTTTCTTCTATCTAATGTTAAATATAGGCTCTGATATATTTTTCTACAAGGAGAAAATAAACAGTCATGTACGAATGAATAAATATTTAGCTACTATTATACCAGTAACTCCACTTTGCTATTTTTACATAAAAACTTGAATGCTGATATTGCTATAAATAGTAGCTACAAATGAATTTTGGGTGCATCATTGGTAGGTTTCTGATATACAAGTGAACATGACTTGCAAATAGCAGTTTTACAGTTTCCACATATGGAAATTAGGTTCTCTGTGTAATATTCTGCTTCAAGGTTTAGAACAAGTACTTACAGCAATGTTCATTCACACACTTCGAAAAATGTGTTTGCTTAACTATCTCAGATTGTCCTAGGAAAGAGTTCCAGTTGCATCAAGCATTACTGTGCTGTGTTCAAGGTTGCTGTGCTCAAATGGATCAGGGAAATATCTAGATTTAATTCAATTCTATGCGGGCCGTTCTGAGCTCCTTCAGCAGAGTTCAAAGTGGAAGTATGTCTTATGTGTGATTTCAAGTCTTGGAGCCCCATAGCTCTGAGTCATTGCCAGGAAGCAACTGCCCAGTCTCAGACTACATTTCTCAGCCCCTGTTGTTTCTAAGTGGTGCTGGGTGCCTGACAATGAAATGTGAGCAAAAATGATATGGGTCCCTTCTGAACCAAATGGATGTTCTTTCTCCACACTTTTTTTTGCTTTCCCACTACTGAGTACAGAGGACTTGAAGCACTATATGATAGTTGTGTCAAAAGGTAGAAGGGACATCATTCCCTGAAAACAACAAATGGAAGAAAGCTGCCAACTAGCTCAAAGTACTATATTGCTCTTCTATGTGAATGTGAATAAACTTTATTGTGTTAAGTCCCTGAATTTCTGTGCTAGCAGTAGTATTACCCTACAAAATTATTACTAAGTGATGGGTTGCTCTAGCAGGTACTGGTAGTATCCTACCTGTATTGCTTTAGCACAAACTGCCCCACCCCACCACACCAATTTATTGAGATATAACTAATATACATCTGCTATATAAGTTTAAGGAATACAGCACAGTAGTTTGACTTACAAATGTTGTGAAAGAGCGCAATATGTTTAGTTAGCATTCATCATCTCATATTGATACAATAAGAAAAAGACAGTTCTGTTCCTTGTGATGAGAACTCTTAGGATTACCTCTCTTAATAGCTTTTCTACATGCCATAAAGCAGTATTAGTAATAGTCACCATGTTGTACATTACGTATCTCTAGTGCCTATGTTTCTTAAAACTGGAAGTTTGTGCTTTGCTTTTTGACTATCTCCCTTCCATTCCCCCTGCCTCTAACCCCTGCCTCCAGTAACTACAGATCTGATCTCTAACTCTTATGAGATTTTTAGGATTTTTTTTCTTTTATTTGTGTAGATTTTGCATATAAGTGTGATCATGCAGTATTTGTATTTCTCTGTCTGACTTATATCACACACATTATATCCTTAAGATTCATACATGTTGTTGGAAATAAAAATATTTTCTCTTTTTTATAGCTGAAAAATATTCCATCATGTATATATATTACACATTTTTAATCTATTCATCCATCAGTGGACAGCTTGTTTCAACATCTTGGATTTTGTGAATAATGCTGCTATGAACATTGGGGAGTACAGATATATTTTCAAGTTAATGTTTTTGTTTCCTTTGGGAAAAATACTCAGAAGTGGAATTGCTAGATCATACAGTAGTTCTATTTTTATTTTGTCGGGGATCCTCCATACAGTTTGAAACAGGCCAGTTTAAAGCATGGTAGACTTGATTTCCAGCTACCAGAATCTACAACTCTTTGCATAAAGATAAAGCCCTTTGTGCCTATACAAATGGCTGGCAGGAAGCCAGAAAGAATTACTGCCCATGAGGCCTCAAGTAATAGCTGGTGGGAATTGGACTATAAACACTTATATATTTGTTGGTGTAAATTGACTGTACAGAAACCATTTCACTATGTACCAAACTTAATGTTCCTTTTCCCATATGTAGAATTCTTGCCCTCTTTCTTTTCCTGGGAATGGGTTGCAGAGAACTCTGGGACCAAGCACCAGACTGGAAGAAGCCTGAGTCGGTGTTTTACCATGCTGAGACAAGCCACTGGCCTACGAGGAACTATGCCATTATTATGAGAGCAATTGGTAAACTTATTTTGGTTTAAGCCTCTGAAATTTTAGTAGTTTGCTTTGATAGCAGTGTTCTATTAACTAATATAGAGGTTAATGAAAGAGACTGTATTTAAGAAGAAGTACCAATGGTGAGCCAGAAAGCATGTCCTGTTGTCATCAAGCTGTAGGAACAAATATGAGGATCCAAATTACTAAAGGGAAGACCAGTTCAGAGAACCATGGAAGGTGAGAGCAGCACACCATGGGTTAGAACAGGCAAACAGAAATAGCTTTGGAGTAACACCGGGCATGGCAGCCATGTGCATGATGGGTTTTTATGTTCACCTGTCACCAGATTGTGCAAATAACCTGAGGCTACAAAAAGGGGCCATACTAAGATATACCACGTACCTGGTATCTTACCTTTGTGAATTTTTCAAGAGGGTTTATTAGGAAGAGAACAACAGGGGTCTGTCATTCCCATAAACTCTAAATAGTGGTTTAGTATTATAGTGTTTCAATAAAAAAACATAAAAGGAAAAAAAATCTTTTTGAAGCTATTAAGCCTAAACTGGTGCTCAATATGGAAATCTCTTCTGTGATATTACAGAAGATTATGTAGAGTCTTATTTAAAGCTTTTCAATGATTGGAGAACTAACTGCCTTATGAACCATTCTGTTTTATTGTGGACCAGGACTGAAAGTTAAAGATTATTAAAGTGTTACTTTATTTTGATTAGTGACCTCTTGGTTTTCCGTTGACAGTCCCATTTTCCTTTTGTAAATTCTTTTTTTCTTCTGGCCCCAAAGGTTGGTATTCTTCAGTAATCTACTGAGGCTCTTTTCATCTCATACTCTTGCCTCCCTAAGTGAGCTTGGGTTCTCACTACAGTTCACAAATTGCTGATCTCAAATGACTATGCTCAGTCCATATGCCTCTCCTAAACTGTGCATTCATCGTTCACCATTTGTCCGCTGCTCACCTCTAAAAAGTCTCAGTGGCCCCAACTTAATTCCTCAGCTACTCCTGAAAACATCTTTTCTTTCTGGATGCTTGCTCAGAGAATGGCTTGGAGCTCTCTCTCCTAAATAACTTATGAATTCAAGCAATTTTCCCTAATACCACTGGTAATACTTTAACTTAGTCTAAAACTGTCTCTTCCCAAATTACTACAAATTCTTCAAAAGTGTTCTCCATTTTTCCAATCTTGTTTTTCTCTAATCTATTATTGAGGTGATATTTCTGACTTAAGTCTCATTATATCACTACCCTGTTAAATCCCTTCACAAGCTCTTAGAATAAATATGAATGCACGAATAAGACTATAACATTTTCTGAAATCTGACTCTGCTTACCTCTAGCCTCATATCTTCTACTATCTGCTCATACTCTGTAATCTCCATTCTGATTTCTTTGGATTTCCCAAATACTCAAATATACTGTTTTCTCTTTTTCTAGAATACTATCCCTTTATTGCCTTACATTCATCAGTTTAACTGATTTACTTGACTACCCTATTCCTCCCTCCAAAAAGCCTGTATTATTAGCATTTTCATATGCTTTGTAGTTCTCATAACTATTGTATGTGTCAACAAAATAGGATCATATATAATAAATACTACAAAATAACTATATTTCTTTCTTTTAAAATATGTCATGGACATGATTTCATGTCAGTGTACACATAATAACCACAATTTGCTAAGTCCATATAGCATTCCATTGTAATTATTTATGAAAATTTATTTAACCATTTCCTTATTGGTTGACAGCCAGTAATACATACTTTTTGAAATAAGGGTTTTTAAACAGTAGAAAAACAAATAAAAAAAAAAATCCAGTCTTGGGATATATATCAACTTCAAATATATACTTATGTTTTTGTTAACATTTTTGACTTCCTGAAGAACATATTAAGTCTTGAATCCAAAACACTGTCTCATGGCTCTGGATTTCAACCATTTTTTATTTCCTAAAGATTCTCTTGTATCTGGAACTAGTCTTACTTAATCCACATGTAGTGGTTTTCCCTTGTCTTACCCTGAATCTCTGACAAAGTCAACCCAGTTCCAGGTATGGGATTGACTTGTGTGGGACACAGTGATGCAATTACACAAAGAAATTTGTCATTAGAAGGAAAATAGAATGTCTTTACTTATCTCTCTGTTCCTGTATGCTATAAGCTATTTGCTTAAAATGATAACTCATCCTATAGAAAATTAAAAATATGACAAAGAACTAAAAGGCCTAATGAAAGAATTATATATTTTAAATTAAATATTCAGGAAAGATTTATAATATTCAAAAATGTGGTATTTAGTACAAAAAAGAAAAGGCTTGTTTAAACCTCAGTAAACTCTCTTCAATACCTAAATATTCTCTACATTATTTTTTGTTTTTTGCTTCAGGCAATTATTTTCTTCATGCTGTTTTTGTCTATTTGCTTACTCTTAGTAAAACCTCTAAGAAATATGCCACTAAATGATGGTTTGTGAGTTTGTCAAATTGTGGTTACAAATCATTACAATGTATTAGATTCTAGCATACTTAATTTATATATTTACCTTGCAAAGGTGCTAAGTTAGTGTTTACTAGAAATGAATTTAAAGTGATATCTGATGAAATTATTACACTATACCCTGTCTGGCATTCTCTTAGGCATAATGAGTTCTTTTCATTTTCTCCTTCTTACTTCTGATCAACTATGGGCAATTCCCAAGCAAAAGTTTTATGATTGGTGAGAATAGACTAAGTTTGATCAATTTCATAATTTACCAATCAATAATACAGGAAAGAAAATCATTTTGGTCAAAAAGGATTCAATTGAAAATTTTTTCTTCAACTTTGGGAGTACCTAAAAGCCAATTGTATGAGCATATGTGGCTCAATCATACCCTCAATAAAGAATTGGGTTTTATGTAACTTTTATGGACATTTTGGTCTATGTTCAATGAATCACTCAACTATACCCACAAACTGTTTCAGTTAAATTATCCAGTGTAACCAGTTACATTATGCAAATTCTGAGATAACTAATTGATAGTTTCTTAAGATTTTGCACTACATCAACCTGATTTCTTTGGAATTTCAGTTAATTTTTTTTGTAGTTTTCAGAGCAGTCCTATGTCACTTTCATGTAAAATTTTGTAAAAATACTCTAGATTCAACATCAGTTTAAGATCAATGGTTTACTTCAAACAAGTAGTTGATTAGATGCCCTAGATGTACATATACTGAGAAAGCATAGCCATATAACCCTAGGACAGACACTGACTATCTTACTACTGTAAGCAGTAAGTGTAAAAAATAATGAATCTTCTCTGAAAGCGTGACCCACAGAAAAGCTGCAAGGCATACTTCTTGAGGGTTAATTCTGAAGTAAATGCAAGGATGTATTCAGCCTCCAACAGGAAGTCTGTGCATTTAGTCCTTGTGGAGGCACACTCCAATCTTCAGAAAGGTGAAACTGGGCTGAGATGATGTCATGGACCAATGTTTGAGCAGGATGGAAGGCAAGATGGGTCTTTTCAAGTGCATGCTGTAAGCCTGAGAAAAGAATAGCAACGTCCTTGGTGCCTTCCAAGGAGACGCAAGCCTGGCTGAATAATCAGTGTGCAGAAACCAAACCCTGCAACTTATCAGGCAAAGGGACATGAAGGCTAGAGTTGCTGTGATGATGCAAATGAAGGGCAAAATGGTACGAATTCCTGTCTCCCAGAAGGTGTAATTAGAGAGTGAAGGTAGAAAAACAGCAATAACTAGAAGTGCAGAACAGATGCTTATGCAGACTACCTCAGGCCTAGGTTAACAGTTAAAAGATATTGGCGATTTTCATTTCTTGCCTTCATTTTATATAAAAGTTTGCCTGAGTTCCAATTGATAATACTAATAACGGATCACAAAATAGACACACAAAGCACTTAAAACATCCGAGCCAAAAAAAGCTGGGCCAAATATGAAAGACATATCTATGATAATCAATCTAAAATTATGCACATAAAATCTCAGTCTAAATCATGTGAACTATCTGTCGTTCCAGTCATAAGAAACTCCAAGTTCTTTCTAAATGCTAGGGTTTGATAACATAAAAATATTTTTTACTTCTATTCCACTTGCTTTTAAATAGTATTTTTGTTCTATATAATTGATAAACTGGCATATACAATGCATACGGTTTGGGCATTTGCTATGGTGTTTCTCCTTACCATTTGAAGTTTTTCAAGCAGCTTTAGCATAAAGTCCAAGTGATACTTTGTTTTGCGGGGATATCAGTATGTGAATATTTTTCTCATGTAAAAAGGCAGAGAAGATTTCAGTTGTTTTATGAGTCTGCATTAGCTCATAAAACTCTTAATTTAGCCTAGTGTTGTTGGTGAGGTGGTCTTATCTCCTCTTGATATTGCTTAAGTTGCCTTCAGTTTTCTTTATGTTAAATGATGGTTTTTCTCTTTGTATACTTGGTTAATTAAAATAACAAATCTTCAAGCTGTCTTTTTGGGATGCCTTCTTATCACTCTAAACTAATTAAACTGGAAGGGGAAAAAGAACATGCTACAACCTAGTAGCAAATCTTCAAGCATCAACTATATTTAGTATCTTTTATAGAATAAAAATATTTTATCTTAAACAACTCTTTTCTTAATGTAATATATTGCTTCCTAGGCTGCTCAATACTTTTCTAATCTACTGTCCAAGTCGAGAAACTTCTGTACCTCTGCTACCATGTGGACAGGAAGAATAGAATTCATTGTGTAGAACCCCCATAGAATAGAATAAATTCCAAATCCACTGTCAATATCCCAAAATCTAATTAGTATGAAAGCAGTGAAAAACTGAATGGCTGATAGGAAAATTTCTAAAAAGGCAGATATTAGCCTGTGAATTTCATGAGCAGCCAGAAAATCTTATAAAAAGTGAAGAACTGTCGTCTGGTGGAACTGTCGTTCCTTTATTTTGGTTGTGGAGATGTAGAGCTTCTTGAATAGCTAAGATTCACATATATTTTCATTTGCCTGGCACATTTTTTGGTGTGGTCTGAAATAACTCCCCAAGTTTTATTTCAGCCATTTGATTCTGCAACTTTTAATGTTCAGCAACTTTGAAGACATCATTTTTTTTTCACTCTCTGGAACCTCAAAACATAATTCATGTCAAAAAATTTGAATAGAGAGAAGAGGTTAATCTTGGCGTCAGATATATTATTAAGGAGTTGATCTATCTATTTAAACTACATACAGATTTGATCTGTATCTTAATTTACAGCACATTGCATTTTCTTACAAGTCTCCCTAATGAATCTTCTAAATTAACTAGACTGATCTGCAGTTTTTCTCAGTTTTTATTTCTGAAGAGTTTAAGATCAAGTACAACTCATGGACAGTAAAGCCTAACTAAATAGTTTGAGATTAAGTAAATCAATTGTTGGCTTTAAATTTCAAGGAACAACCAATTTCTTTACTGTGTAATTTGTTTCATGAGACACTCAGAGAGGAATCTGTAAAGAAGTTAATTTTTAAGGATTCCAGTGCCTAGAGCATCTTGTAGTTAAATGATTAGTGTGAGGCACATTGAGGAAGAGAAAGTGAAGAATGATGGATTGTTATTTCAGGACATTTTGCATAGAGGAAAGTAGCACACTAAAAAGGAAAACTAAAGCAAATGGGGTCTGGAAGAATTCAGTTGTAGGTGTCCTTGGAGTCTCTACCTAGATCAGTTTGAGGCTGCTCAGGCAAATGTGTCTAGCACCAGTCAACTGGTTTGGACCTTAAAAATCGACCTTACTCCTCTTCAGAGTTATTGATTTACCATGGGAAGGAGGGATTACTAATACAAATTCACATTTAATGCCAGTCATTATTCTATGTGCTTTATATGTATTAAACTTATTTGATCCTAAAACAGCTCAATGAATTGGGCATTATCATTAATCTCACTTTATAGACAAAGAAGCTGAGAGGTAAATAAGTTGCCCAACCATCACACGATTTGCAGGATTTGACATCATGAAAGCTTGCTCTAGTACCCACTCTTAAATATGTACTAAAGTGCCTATTATAGAAGATAGTGTCATTATTTTATTTAGAATAATTTCTTTCCAAGCTGCCTGTAATCTCTTAAAGGTACCAATCTCTTAAATGTATCAAGTCCATGTATCTTCAAGGAATTTAAGAGAACTGGAACTAGCATGAATAATTTGTCATTCAGTTAAAATTGTCTTTTTTTGAAATTTAAACTGCAAACTCTACCTTGCAGTAATGTACACTTGACATGAATAAACAAAAATCACAACAATTACTATTTCATTTCAAAATATAATAACAATACCCACCAACAAAAAACTCGGAATAAAAATATTATACTCTTCTTCATTGGGTATGAGGACAGATTTCAAAATTTTTATTGGAAATGAATGTACTAAAAAGATATTGTTAATCCAGGGTTTTTTGAAATTTCTTTACATACAGAGCAGACTCTATAAAGGATTGTTGAAAGAATGAGTCTAATATGAGTTAGCTTATATTTGTCTTTTAGAAAGATGACATGGCGTTGTTCAGAGGTTCATGTTTTTAATAAAACTTGACATTCATAATCAACCCATGCAGTTTCCTCTGAATCTCACAAAATATACCTTCAGAACATACACCTTCAATTAAGTATATTTTCCTTTTTTTTTTAACCTGATTTTGTTGTGTTGTAAGCAACCAGCTCCCCAGAACATGTTATTACTTTATAATTACAGATACAGTATTATGTTGCTGATTTAATAGCATGTTTCTCAGGAAGTACTGTCAATTTTTAAAAATTAGTTATTCTACTGTAGCAAGAGCACTGGGTCCATTTCACATTGGTGCTCAGCTAAACCAAGATGAGCACTGAGGGAGGTGAAAATCAGTCCCACTGAGATTTGTTTCATTATAACTTTTCAATTCTATATCCAATAGACTGAAATTATAAATGCTTTGGGACCAACCATGTGTGAGATAGTGGTCTAAGAACAGTCGTTGCATTGATTTTTAAAATATGTTCAGGTAGAGTTACTCT
The DNA here is from genome assembly GCF_987537825.1 of Furipterus horrens. Lineage (NCBI taxonomy): Eukaryota > Metazoa > Chordata > Mammalia > Chiroptera > Furipteridae > Furipterus > Furipterus horrens. The sequence goes on along the minus strand of NW_028327176.1, from coordinate 140,901,601 downwards.
TCCAAAGAAATTAAGTAATACTTTCCTGTCTACAGTTACAAAGTTGAGCCTGCAGTGATTAGAAAAAAAAAATTAGTTGAGTATTATTGGATCAGTGCTTAGAGGGGAAACCCAAGTTCTACATAGACAACAGTGATTTCTGTAGTCCAATAAATACTTGATTTTGAAAAGGAATAACTTTACATGTTTAGTTGGTATCTCCTATGTAGATACAGTGATCTTCAATTCCTAAGAACCAGTCATTGTTGAGTCCAGTCTATTCTGTAGCTGAAACAAATATACCATTGATATTATATCTATGTTTTTTAAAATGATCTTCATTGCCTATATAAATCTAAGTAATTAAACAAAAATGAATATCACCAGAAATAGATGATGGAACCATCTGTGCTGGGTTAACTCTATTGCTCCAAAAGATGAGTACTGTATATCAGAAGTGAGGATGGTAAAGAAGGTGGGGCACATGGTAAAAAATTCTGTGTAAACATATTCTGCTGGAAATGGGTAACTGCTGGCTCTAACTGGCACAGATAGGGTGGTTGGAGAGGGGCTGTATGTACCAAGAAGGGGCATTGTGCAGCTAGAAGGCAAAAAGAACCAGAAACAGAGATAATCCTGCAATGACTATAGCCATATGATCACTGAGAAAAAATAGCTTCTGATTAAGTTGTGCTTAGAGTCCATGTGAAATATACAAGTAACATTGTGATCCTTTTTAATCTTATAATGGACAACTCTACAGATTTAAAGACATTTGTAAAATTTAGACATGTTTGTGAAATGTGAAGAGCAGATTAGTAAGTCTCAATTCAGTGGGGTGATTAAATGTGTGTGTAGAGTGAGGGGGATCTTATTCATCTTCACTTCATTGAAAGTACTTTTGAATGAATGAATAAATTGATATTTGCAAGGTATTTTGGGAAGGGTTTAGAGATGAAAAAAGAAATAAAAATGAGGAGTATCATTAGATAATCGTATGATAGTAACAAAAAGTAGGTTTCAAATTGTTTTATATTTACTAGTAAAGAAAATACTACTTTATTACAGAGTTTATTCATTATGTTGAAGAAGGGCATATCTGATTTTTCAATTTCAGTGCCTATATTTTACTATCTTCAAATTAAATAATGGTCAGTTTCCCTTTGGCTGTAAATGCTACCTTGGCTCAAATGTCATCTTAAATTGTGTTTTATATTCCTTGTCTATAATTAATTAATTAAGTCACCCTTTTGGAGGTAAAGTAAAAAGTAAGATAATGGTTTAGCATCTGTAGCTCAAATCTTTAATTGAGACATATCTTTTATTTTAAATTTATTTAAATTAAATATATTAAAATGTATTTTAAAATTAATAACTTTGTTTAAGAGTAAATATATAGTAAAATTAAGTTGCATTTGCTTACTCATCTAGCACATTTCTGGTTCTGCCACTATTTCCTAGTCCTATGACGTTGTGGGAGGTATTTCATGTCTCCAAGACCACATTTCCCTATTGATAAATGGAAATAATGGGGCTACAGTGTGTTAAGGCTCTCCTATGGTACATTTTACTAAGAAGCCCTTTGGAACATTTTGAGACATTATTAATTTATAAATTTTAAATATGATTCTCAAATCATGAAAATGTTGTATAGAAGGTTTTGTAGATGTCAGCAATGATGCAGGTCAGGCATGTGTTGAGTTTCTCCCATTAAAATCCAAAGGTTTTAGATATGAGATTGCAGTACAATTTCAGTGAACTTTTAAGGAAATTGCCTCATAGAAAAGAAAAATTCACTATAGCCAAAAACTTTGTAGGGAACCAGATTATATTTTATTACATATACTTTGTTTATAGCAAATAAATAGCATTCTGTTAAATAAAACAGTGGCATTAGAAGGTAAAAGATTGAATTATTTTTTAAATTTGTCAAGTGACTTATAATGTATTATCTTCAATTATTATACTAATATAAGTTAGAGTGCTGAAAATGAAATGTTGTGATAGTGATTTTTATGTGTCAACCTAACATGGATAGAGGGTGCCCAGTTATTTGGTTAAACATTTTGGGTATGTCCCTAAGAGTGTTCCTGGATGAGACTGAGTAAAACACATTGCCCTCCCCAACATGGGTGGGCCTTCTCCAATCTGTTGAAGGCCTGAATAGAATAAGAGTCTGAGCAGGAAATAATTCTTTCTCTCTGTCTCACTGTCTATGAGCTAGGATATTAATTAGTCTTTTGCTATCTTTGAACTCCAACTCCATCTAGAACATGTACCATTGCTCTCCCTGTTCTCAAACCTCCATAATCACATGAGCCAATCCTTTATAGCATACATATCCATCTCTATATCTATTTATCTTTCTAATCTCCTATTAATTATATTTTCCTGAAAAATCTATACTAATACAAGTGTTTAGTGGCAGGTTGGTAAATTACAAAATCTCCTGGGGATTATTTCAAAAAGTGTTTAGTTTCCATGTCAATGACTTTATAAGCTTTTTATTATTCTCTAGAATAAAATTTATCTATACCTAAATAATAATTTGGACTGATATATAATAATACATTATATTTATCTTTTTTCATTGTCTTAAATAGTTACTTTGAGAAATACATATGGTCTAAGTAGTTTCACGTGTTTTTTCTGAAGTAGTTCATCATGTGATCATTACAAGAATAAGCTAGAAGTTTCTAAGTTTCTAATTAAATGGTTTTTACTTGACTTTTATTTCCTCTTTTATAAAATAGGACTGAAATATTTTAGAACAGAAAATAAACTATTTATGACATATTTCTGTGAACATTATCTTCACTTGAATATCTTGAATGTCTTCACAAATATCTACTCAATGGGTATCCACAAAGTAACTGTTCATCGAGTGTCTCCAAACTCCCCAATAAATTATCTATGAAAAGAGAAAAAAGAGGTGTAAACTCACAGAAACCTGGAAAATTAAGACTGGAAGAGTCTATAGTGTTTGATTCATGATTGGCAGAGGGGTTCACATTGAATAGAAGAGCAATGAAAGATTATGAGAAAAATAATTTATGTTCTCCAAATTTTTCTCTATGACAATGGAGTCTTGTTTCCTGAAAAAAACAATAGGAAGGGGTGAAGTAAGTGAAAAAGAAAGCCTTCAGACAGCAATATGGGCCTGAAACCAGAAAGTTAATGGCTTTATCAACACAAATTTAGTATCTCCCAGTTTGGGAGGATCAAAAGTCCCAGCACAGTGTGGCTGAGCAGTTTTTTGCTGAGGATCTCCCAGGACTAAAACTAAGTTGTTAACAGGTCAGAGCTCTAGGTCAGAGTTCTTATCTAGAGGCTCTGGGAGAGATTTTTTCTTCCAGGTTTGTTCAAGTTGTTAGTAGAATCCACTTTCTTCTGATTGCAGGTCCTGTTTCCTTGCTGGGTGTCAGCTGAGTGCCTCCCTTAGCTTCAGAGGCCCCTATATGGTCCTTGGACATTGTTTTTTATGTCTCAGAGCCAAGCTCGCCTTATACATCTTTGTACAGCCATATGTAGAACACAATCCTAATAAATCAACTGTGCAGGTGGTGCAGGGTTGGACACAGGGAGTTACATCTTAGAAAACAATATCCTACAGGTGTAGAACTGTAAATGGTCTATAGGCAGGAGCTCCTAAAGCAGTCTAGTATAGAATTACCCTGTCCTTCAGCTCTAGGTTGCAAAGATAGATTCTAGCAGTGGAGTTGGAAAGTGGTTCTTTTTTAGTCCATAAGAACTACACCAGATAAACTTTTATTAGATACTTACTTATGGCTGATAATCATAGATGATAAGTGCCCATTTATCTATACAGATTCAAAAAAAAAAAAAAAAAAGATTCAGGTAGCACTGGTAGACAATGAGCAGCTTCAAAGGAAACTGATACCTTGTCCTGATGGCAAACACTGACTCTGGATGACTCTGACTTAAACACAAACACAAAAGTAATACAAGGTCTAATTTTTTAAAAAAGTGAAAGAACATTATCCTGAGGCCCAGGGAGAATATGAAAATAATTACAGAAATCTGAAATTACATAAGAGCATCATGTGGTAATCTCAGCATTAAGCACTAAGACACTACATCTAAGTTACTTTTATTTACAATGAGAGAGAATTTACCCCAGGAAAACCAGTATTTTTAGTGTATGTGTATGTAGTTGTATGTATGAAATATATAACAATGTGTAAATACCTTAATTTGTAATTTAATATGTATTTATGTGGATAGACAGATACAAAAAGAAAGCCCATAGGATTTCTTTTGCTCTTATTTGTTGGTAAAAATGACTTCAGTAGCATTCAACACTCATTTTTAATTAAAAAATTAATTCTCACAAAATTATGAATAAAATTATCATTAATATATATTTTAAATTATCTTAAAAGAGCCAATATTATATTTAACTAAAAATGAGAATGCTTATTATTCCCCTATAATTAAAATAGATAACACTTCCTTGCCAAGCCAATAAAACATAGTACTGAAATAAGAGAAGGCAAGTTTTTGCTATTATTTGCAGACAATATGACTATTTAAATAGAAAACTCAAGGAAATCATCTAAAATCCTCTGAGAATTAATGTTAAAGTTTATTACAGTGATTGGAAACCAATTAAATGGTAAATGTTGATAGTTTTTCCATGCAGAAGCAATAGCCAATTAGATAACATAATGAGAAAAAGGTACTATTTATATAATAGAAATATCTTATTAAGAGATGCACACCACCTATATAAGTATTAAAATACTTTCCTAAGCAATACGAATAAAAACTTCAATACAATAGAAACAGAAACTCTATTTCTATGATGCAGCATTAGATTTTGTATAATATGCAAATTGTTTCAAAATGAATTACAAGATTATTAGGTGAAAAAAATTAGAGCCCCACCCTACAACATATATTAAACACCTATGGGAAAAATAGTTAAATAATAAGACATTTAAAAACTAAAAGGAGATACTGTTTAACTTTTTAAAAGTGATCTTGAGGCAGGCAAAGGGTTATCTAAAATATGTCATAAGACATGTTGGCCCTATGGCATGCTCTATGAACAAAGAGTTTATGGTAAAATACAGTGTACAGATGCTGAACACTTTATTCCCTCACTGGAAATTCAGTGCATATTAACATTCTAAAAGCACAAAATACATGAAAGAAACTACTTAAGTTTATACAAATTTTATCTTCTCCCAACTTACTACGCTATATAATTTTGTTTATTTAACAAAACTTTCCAAAGCCTAGTGTTTCATGAATGATTTTAAACTTTCAATGTCAAAACAATCATAAGTAAATAAAAGGCAAATGTTGAAAATATCTAAAACAAAAATGACAATAGGTTGATATTATTACTACATTTAAAACAGCTTTAAAATTCTGAATTAAAAAAAGAAGCATCCTAAAACATGCATAATAAGAAAAGTTATAGAACAAATATAAATGATCAATAAATATACAACAGTACATTTTCAACACCCTGAGAAGAATAAAAAGTCAAATTTAAGCTTCTATGAGACACACACCATTATTATTCCTAGTACCTAGACAAGTGTGTGTATATATACACAAAATATATATACACAAAATTTATTTATACTACTATTATGTATAATACCTTCCTATTTATAAGACACAATGAAAAGTACTTTAAATTAATTATTTAACTTATTTCAAAGAAATCAGAATGCAAAAACGCCAAAGGTTAGGGAAAAGAAAAACTTGCATACATTTAGATATGATACTATAATTGGTCAAACTTACTAAAAGCTTTGGCAACCAGTAGGAAGAAGAATAGAATAATTTATATATTTTAACACTGTAAAATTTTAACAGATTAAATATTAAATAACAGAGTTAGAACAAAACTTATAAATAAGGTTATTTAAGAAGATCATTGTATAAACAAAAAGTTGGAATCACACTAACTATGCTAATAAAGAAATGACTGGAGCCCTGGCTGCTTTGGCTCAATGGACTGAGCATCGGCCTGTGAGCCAAGTGTCACTGGTTTGATTCCCAGTCAGGACACATGACTAGGTTGCATACCAGATCCCCAGTTGGGTGCACAAGTGAGAGGCAACCACACAGTGATGTTTCTCTCCCTCTCTTTCTCCTTTCCCTTCTCTCTAAAAATAAATAAATGAATAAACAAACAAACAAATAAATTAGTTTTAAAAAATGACTGGATAAACCATAGATTATCAGCAACAAGAATTGGGAAAGCAAAGAAAATAGAAATGATGAAAATAGTGATTCCATTAAATTACCAGTTAATCTTTCACAGATTTATTTAGCAAACATTCAATATATCCATCGTATTATTTCCATTGGGATTTACAGGTCGTTGACCCATTATAGTCTTCTACAGACAGAAAAACCAACATAGACACTAACCAGGAGGAACCAAGATGGAACCCTGAAAACTAGGGGGAAATCACATTGTAACAATGCCAGCATCTAATCTTCTGTATAATAGTGAAAGCAGAGAAATTGTTCTGTATTTCTCATAATCCATAGTTTCCTTTGAATGAGAGGTAGTTTCACTCTTAGTGGGTATGGAACCCATGTCTTTCTATCTGGTATTGCAGCAGCATTTTCTCAGCAGTGTTCGTGTCGGGTGGGATAAATGCAGAGAATGGACAACAGGTGAGCACCCAAATGGCTTCTGCAGTCAACAGAAGCAAAGTGAGAAGAAAAACTAATCTCTTTGAAATAATATGAAGAGTATATTGTATTCTAAACAGATAGAGCATAATTCTTGGATGCTACAATGAATCATCACATTGAAGGGGAGGAGGAGGTGGTGGAGTGGCTTGGCATTTTCTGCTCCTTTTTTTTTTTAAACATCTTTGTCGAGCTATTGGGTTGACCAAAGCAATCATTCAGTTTTTTTTTCCATAAGATAGCTCTAGTGGTGCTTAGTTGTCTTTAACTTCATTCAAAACAAGTTTGTTAGATTGTATTGTGACAGCTGTCATATCAGTGTGCATTAAAAAAACTTACCGAACTTAGTGAATTTTTGTGTAGCCATTTAATATTGAAGATGGAGGAAAACAGACAACATTTCTGGCATATTATGCTTTATTTTTTCAAGAAAGGTGAAAATTCAACTAAAATGCAAAAAAAAAAATAAAGATTTTTACAGTGTATGGAGGAGGTGCTGTGAATGATCGAACACATCAAAAGTGTTTGTGAGGATTTGTGCTGGCGATTTCTAGCTGGACGATGCTCCATGGTCAGGTAGACAAATTGGAGTTAATAGCAATCAAATCGAGACATTAATTGAGGACAATAAGTGTTATACCATGTGAGAGATAGTCGACATACTCAAAATATCCTAATCAAGTGGTGAAAATCATTTTCACCAGTTTGGTTATGTTAATCACTTTGATGTTTGGGTCCCACGTAAGTTAAGTGACAAAAAAACCTACTTAACTCTATTTCGGCATGTAATTCTCTACTTAAGCATAATGAAAATATTCAATTTTTAAAACAAATTGTGATGGGTGGTGAAAAGTGGATACTTTATTATTATTATGTGAAACAGAAGAAATCATGGGGCAAGTGAAATGAATCACCACCAATACACCAAAGTCTGGTCTTCATCCAAAAATAAGATGTTGTGTATCTGGTGACACTATTAAAAGGGAGTCCTCTATTATGACTTCCTTCTGGAAAACCAAAAAATTAATTCCAACAGATATTTCTCCCAATGGGACCAACTGAAAGCAGCACTCGATGAAAAGCATTTGGAAGTAGTCAACAAAAAAATATATAATCTTTCATTGGGATAACGTAAGACCACATGTTTGTGATAACCAGGCAAAAACTGTTACAGCTTGGCTGGGGAGTTCTGGTCATCCTTTGTTTTCACCAGACATTGTCCCTTCAGATTTCCATTGTTTCAATCTTTACAAAATTATCTTAACAGAAAAAATGTCAATTCCCTGGAAGACTGCAAAAAAGCACATGGAACTGTTCTTTGCTCAAAAACATAAAGTTTTGGGAAGATGGAATTATGAAGTTGCCTGAAAGATGGCAGAAGGTAGTGGTCAAAATGGTGAATACATTCAACTAAGTTATTAGTGAAAATTAAAAAAAAAATGTGTCTTTTATTTTTACTTAAAAACCTAACAAACTTTTGGCTATCCCAATATATTCACATAGCATAAAATTTCCAATTTAAAGGTTCAATTCCATAATTTTATTGTATTCACAGAGTTGTGTAACCATCACCACAGTCTAAGTTTAGGACATTTTCATTGCTGTTAACTTAGAAAAAATGTACAGGAATAATGTTCAGAACCAAATTCTTCAAATACAGGCCTCATGTACAAATCAGAAGCAGTTTGTTAAGTACTGCTTCACTACATAATCAGAGAAAAGTAATCTCTGTCCCTTTTTATATTCAACATATTTAACCATAAAGAAGAATAGGACAATTACATATTTACATCCCACAGTGTTAGTTAATTGTTCACTCTGGTTTGAATTTTTGTTCTCTCAATTGGTGTATGAGATTATAGGGACTGGAAATAACAAATATTTATCTATGAAAACATGGTCATTGACATTAGTGATCATCCAAAGAGAAAGAAAAAGGATACCGTCCTAAAATTTCTGCTATTTTCCAGTGTGCTTTCAACTCTGCAGAAGATTCATGAAAAAACCGGATGACTTCTAAAGGTGAGCTGCAGCAAAATCTGCAAAAATAAATAGTCTACTAGGTGATTGCTTTCATGCTGAGAATTGTTTCTTTGGTGACATTCTACAGCTTGAACAATAATTTCCAAATTCAGAAGAATTATGGAGAAAGTTAACTAGCAGAAAAGAACAATATCTACTTTTTCTTCTCACATAGTATATGTTTTCAAAACTGCCAACAATTATTTCCCATCAGAAATGAGAAGTCATAATTTTGAAGTGAAGCCCATCAACATGACTTGCAACATTAATGTAAAGCGAAACCTGAGTCCCAATGCTTTACCAGCAGGTCACACTGACTGTAAAGGCCCTCATCACCTCCTCACTCAGAAAAGGCATTCTTTGGGGATAAATAATGGAGACAGTGGGAAGAATGAATAAGAGAAATAAAGGAACAGGAATCAGGTCATTGTTGTTTTCCGAAGGCAAGTATCATTTCAATTTATGAGAGAATCAGCTGAATAACATGTTAACCTTCTTTTCAAAAGGAAAAATATTCAGCACTAAGAGCTTTATTGTTTTGGTTGAAAGAATGCTAGTCCCCTGGTCTTTTATCCAGGAAGGACTGAGCCCGAATACCTTAATCCAGGTGTTGCTATTTATTTCCAATAGCCTTAGGCAAAGATACTTAACCCCCCATGCCTCATTTTCTCCATCTGTAGAATGGCAGTAATGATACTTACCTGTCATTCAGGAGTGTTATGAGGCTTAATTAGTTATTTGTAAAGTACTTTGCTGATGAAGAACTCAGTGTAGATGCTAAGTACCATTATTATTATGGCAAGCTTATGTTTTGTGCATCATTGCATTTTTTCTTTTCAAAATATTGCAGTTTTCCATCTGTCATTTGTATTTCATCAAACAAAAGCTAAATTTTTGAATTTTCTCAAATTACTCTACTAAGAATGTATCTAAGTAAAAGTCTCAAGACTGTATAAACATTATCCAGGCCTTTAGAGGCAGTTGCTCCAAACTCATTGTCACTAAGCAACACGGTTCCACAGTTTGTGTATAACTATTTTCAGAGATGCTCATGGTTCAGCTAATATTCTGACTCCACAAATAAGTGAAAATCAGTAATGACTTGGTCCTCGAGTGTGATCAGAGCTCAAGTTTGATTCCATAATAGTGAGAAGCCATGTGAGGTGTTGATGAGTTTGGCCTCCTTCTCCTCCTGACTTCTCTCCCTGTTTCCTTCTCTCTTTGCCCTTGTCCTTCTAAAAAGATAGTAAGTGAAGCAATTTAATATGAACCAGATCCGAATTCACAAATACATTTTTCTCTCATGTTTAGGTCATGGCTTGTTGTGTCTACTTAATTAATTTTTTTCTTAACATAGTTTTTTTCTGACCCTCTTTCCCGTCTGTTTGGGCCTACCTCACTGTAGCCAACAATAAATGGTGAGCAACAAATAAAGACACATTACAGTGGGTCTAAGCACAATTGTCTCTCCAATCCATGCATTTGATAAATGTCCTGTTTCAGCTAAAAAAGATGTATAACGTTTCCCTTATACTAAATTTAGTGGCAAAAGTCTTTAATAACTAAAACTGACTATAATTTCCTCCTTTCGACTGTTCTATTTCAAGGTCTCATAAATCCTTTTTATTGATTAGTTTTACACAGAATGCTGTAGAGCTCTAAACACAAGAAATTAAACTGAATGGCAGGTGGATTTTTTTCATGATGTTTCAGCTAACCCAGCAAAAAGGAATTTTAATGTGATGGCTGACTTTGCGAGCATTTCTTCTTTTTAATTTTTTTTTATAAATCTGCTAATGTGTGTATAATTTTATGTCAATTATTGTTTAATCTGTATTTAATTGCAGAAAAGAATAACAAACTACTTAAAGTACTAGTTCAAATATAAGAGAAACCTCTGTACTTAATGATTTTATAACTTTTTTGGTAATTATTTGAAAATGACATTAAAAACTAATTAAAATAAAAAATAAAACACTGGCTTACTTTTATTTTTGCATTTTTGAAGTGTGTCATCTGAATTTACATGTTGCTATACATTATCTCATAAGGAGAAATAATGAAATTCTTTGTGAAAATGATTGGCATGTAATTATGAAATTGGCTTCTGAATGAAGTGTCAAGAACATCTTCATGGAAATTTGGAAATAGATTTTCCAACTCTCTTGTATATGGAAAACACTTGTTTGCCTTAGATTTAAGTAATTAATACACACTTCCAATATGTGTTTGAATGGGAAAAACATTTTCTGCTAAAGTAACACACAATATGACACAAGCACTTAGAAGTTTTAAACACATAAAAGAGGTACGTGGTTAAAGGCAATTTGAAGCTTTTGCTTATTATGTTTAAAAATTCTCCCCCCCCACCACCTGAAATGAAAGGAAAAAGGGTAAGTTTTTTCCCCAAAGAGGAAAAAAACAGTACAACTTCCTTCCCTGAGGACTCGTTTTTGTTTTTGTTTTGTTTTTTCCTTATTGGGTGTTAATGTTGCTAAACTAATTCAATTCAGAAGGTTTTTACTCCCAACCAAAACTGTGGGACACAGAGCATAGGGAGGTCACATATCTCATGGTCAATGGAGAAGACTACCTGGGTATAACTTATGTGTGACCAACAGCGACTCAGCACAGAATGGGCTATGGTGGTCCAGGATGGTTAGAACCATCAGTGTGAAAAATTACACGTGAGATACCTGGAGTTCACTTATTTCTACATCATGTGATTCAAACATTTGACAAGGAACTTATCTTTAGCAGTAGAGGGTCCAAGGAAAGCAGGTCTTGAGAAGTAAGTAGAAAAACAGAATAAGGAATGAGTACTGGTGACTCTAATTCAGTAATTATACCAGAAAGCGTAAGAGAGAAACACACAACATATAGAAAGCTAAAGAATTTTAAGCTCAACTAGATGAAAGATGAATCTCAGTGGCAGCTAAAAAGAAGTTAAGGAGGAAAATGTGCTGCTTTTTAACCTTTTTAAAAACCAAAGTAAGTAAAATAAAGGTATGGAATGAGCTACCAGTTCTACAGAGAGAACACATGGGACACAGAGGGGCCACCATGTGAGGCCAGTACTGGATATGCCACTGGCTCTCTTCTTCAAGGGGAAACTTGGATACAACCTTGGGAAAGGGGAGATGCTGTCTGTGCTAGACCCCCTCCTGCAGTTAGCGATAGACATGTGTATATGAACTGTTAAATCACATACAGGGAATTCATATTTCTTCTTTAATAATTCTTTGTTTTTAGAATCTCTGGTTAATTAATTTGATCTCCACACCTTCAAAATGGAAACACTTAAGTCAATGTAGTCAGCTCAACATTTGGTGTCGATGCAAGAGCCCATACTCAGACAGCCTTGAAATTGGTGCTAACCCCTCCGATGCACAGCCTCTAGTCAGCAAACCAGCGCTGGAGCAGGGAATAAACGTTGATTAAACAGGGTGATCTGGGGTTGTTACTGCAAGACTGTTCATGGTAAAATACCCTCAATGATCACATGGATGTAAGGCTGCCTAGCACTGTTTAATAAATGGGTGCTGTTACTGTCATTATTGTTGTTGTTATTATCATTATCATTGTTATTATTATATTCCAGTAAATTTATCAATTTTCTTCAAGTTAAAAACATCATAGCTTCTTGAAATATTTCTTTTCATCTTTAGGAAAACTTAAAAATATCCTGGATGATAATACTGGTTAATATAAGGAAACTGAGTTGGAAATCATCCAACACTTCTCAACTTCCAGATTACCACATATATGATTAATGGCCTACCTGTAGAATTGTCCATTACTATATTATTGTGGACTATCTTTGTTTTAAGAATGTCTTACCCACTGTCAGCTAAGTCTTCAAAACAATAACTTTCAACCAATGGCAATTGCCCACAAGGGGACATTTGGCCATGTGACATTTTTTGATTGTCACAAATGGGTGGATCCAGGGATGTTGTTAAACATCCTATAGTACATAGGACAGCCTCTCACAACAAAGAATCATCTGGCCCCAAAGGCTGAGAAATTCTGCTTAAAATATGAGTACTTGCCTAAAATCTGCTGTATAGAAAGCATGTCTTAGAAAATATGCACTATGACCTAGGGTTAAGTGTCAAATATTCTTTTTTAAACTATAATCATAAAAATATATCTCTCCATAAGTAGTTATGTTCAAATTTTCAAATAATAATTTTTATTGCTGTGTTTAGAGAAATGATAAGGCAGACTAGAACACTTGGAATCTCATAGGCTGTCAGATGTGTGTGCTTTATTTCAAATTTATTTATTTACTCACTAATTATTTCTCTCTTTCATTACACTGTTGTACAAGAGGAGGACTGGCTAGAGAATATGCATTTATCTGGCACAATGGGGCAAAATAAAGTACGTATTTTTATTAACCTCCTAATCTCAATACTTCCAGCAGCAAAATTCCATACCTAAATAAAATCCTAAATATAATTCTTGCCATTGACTCATTTGAAATATTTTAAAAATGAATTAAATACTCACATATGTCACTTGGGTTCACAAAAATCCCATGCATAAGCACTAAATGGTTACCCTCTTTGCTTCTCAAAGGCCCATTTAAATCTCTCTCTACAGAGTATAAGGCAGCTGAACAGTTGCCGACCCATTCTGACTGCACCTTTTGGCTGATATTGAGTGTGTAAGCAATCAGCCATGTGTGCACCTCTTACAAAGCAAAGTGATTGACAAAAACTTGGAAATAATCTTTGGCTCAACTGCCCTTCTCTGTGAACAAAGAGTGGTTTATCCGATCTTCTGGAAGTTACAAGCCTAAGAGCCTGTTTTGCCCCCAGTTTTACCCTCAGATAAAGAGCTTGAATTTTCAGTTAGATATTACTGCTAGCATAAAACATTTTATTTTTTCTAAGATAGGATAGATGTGCATATATAAAGTCCTCATTTTAAAAACACTTATCATACCCCAAAACAAATCCCTTGATCCTCTTCAGAGTGTAAAACAGTTTCCTGTTAGATAGATGGCTCTTATCAACAGAGCTGCTCATGTTGAGAGAGAGAGAGAGAGAGGGACAGAGAGAGAGAACATAAAAAATAACCCTCACAATTGCACAAAGGACGACTTTATAGGAGACCTTCAAACACTGAAAATCAGCCCAATGCTCCTGCCGATCATTATTGAGACATCTGTATTCACTTCACACTGACCCAGGCACTAATAAGCCAGGAAGTGCAACAAGCACTGGCTGAAAGTATACAAAGATAAAGTACCAAATGGTATGAATATTAAAATCATAAATACAATAAAACAAGATAATGAGTGTCCTCCATTATAATAAAGCTACAGCCCAATTAAAACATAATCGCTGACTTATTATTCACAATTTTTTAGAGGTCATATTTAGCTGATTTGTTACACTTATTTCCCTTTAACACATTTCATCATCACCCTCATTTTTGCATATCCACTTTAAGAAGATTCATTTATCCATCTAATTGAATAATTAGGCTTTTTTTGATTAATTGTTTCAAATAGTTTCATGTCATGGGTATCTTCTAACTGAAATGCTTTTATATTATCTTCTGTGCCTTGATGTTCCTGCTATAAATTACAAGTCATAACATCTTTTCACATCTCCCTCTGGCGCATTCAAAAAGGACTGGGTTTAGTGGGAGAGTTTCCTACTCGTTCTTTTCTTCATCCCTTACTTCTCTGGTTTTCACAGCTGCAAGTGTTTCTGAGCTTCGTCATATGTGATCATTTTAAATAACTAAGCTATAAAGCAACGGTGGCCCTCTCTGTTTTTGTGTGTTCACTCCTGCCATTGCATACAAGATTCGCAGTTTCAAACGTTACCCCAGGGGTCCTGGTCCAGCAGAAAATCCTGATTATAAGTGACACTTGAGTGGATTTTTACAATTAGTTTATTAACAATTATATCCAACCCAAGGCTCTTTATTAACAGTATCTAGACAATCGCCCAGGACAGAACCCAATGCTGCTGCGCTATCTTGGCATGGAAGCAATTTCCCACATGGCAAATGATCTCAAAGATCATCTGAAGGTCAGTATTGGGAGATGATACCTTTTTCTAAAATTGGAGACTCAGAAATCATGGAAGCTACTCTTGGTGGGGAGGTGGGATGGAGTTTTGCTTTGAGACTGCCACCTCGCTTCTCCCTGATGGTCAGGAATTTCCATTTGAGAAATCAGGCAGGCAAGCCTGTCTGCTGGGGCTTGGCTGCAGAATATCTTTGACACACCTCACCCATTAATCCCACTACGACAAAAGAAGCCTGAAGTGAAGCATTTATGTTGCCTTGAATACAAACTAGGTCATCACGTGTCCCTAAAAGTGATTTAATTGACTCATAATCATTTAGAATATTCCTTGAATGCTGCCTTTTTTTTTTTTTTTTTTTTTTTTTAACCAACAGACTGGTGTGTTTGTAATTGCTTCTTAAATATCAACAATTCATATGTGACAATTTTCTAAATATGGCATTAGTGGAATCATTTCAGCTTCTCTTACAGGCTAGTAACAGACGACTTAAATAGTGCTGCGCTCAGGTGAGAGCATGGTACCATGTCTGCCTCAGAAAGGAAATGCAACCAGGTGAGGCCTTTTATACACCTGGATTAGATCTACTTCTGGATTATATCTAAATGGAATTGAGCTATTAACACTCCAAGAGGAGGAAAGAAAAACAGCTCTCTTTCCCAGTGTTTTATCAGTAATCGTGCCATCCAGGAACAAATAGGGGAGTAGCATGATTATTTAAAAAAAGCATCTGTGATTACATAGTACAATTATGGCTATTTCATATATTGATTAACCTGTGTTTTTAAAGTAATAACTACGTTACCCTTTGATTTCTAAGAAAAGAGCACATTTTCTTTTAAGGGCTTATAATACCGAAGATTATGGATAAGTCAAGTATCAGGACAAGGTGATTACTTAACATCTGTGACCAAGAAAAAGGCAAAAGGAGAAAATCAACCAACATCTGCACTGTCAGTAAAATACTTGGGGGGGAAAAAAAACACAAGTGAAGTGTGATTAATCACCATGGATGTATGATTGAGTCAATTGACTGTTACTTTTTCATGATGATTAATCAGCTACAAAAATTATAATTGTCCCACTTCTAGTGGCTGCATGCTGTGCCCGATGACATCAGCTGGGGCTGTAGATACTCAATGCGTGGTTTTCAAAAGAATATGCAAATAGGACTAAGGTGGGGTGGGGCTTCAAATCCATTGTAAGAAATACTACCATGAGTCCTTGCCCTTCTTTTATGGTTGGAGTTTTCTCAGCAGTTTCCAGAGAGGGCAGTTCTTGTGCTATTATGACTATTTCATAACCCCATCACCACCACAAGGGAAAATCAGAGAAACCCATTTCTGCAAATTGGCCATTGTGATCTTGTTCAGGAGAAGATCACATCCTCAGTGATTTATTTTCTTCCTTTCCACTGATTTCTTTTGTGATTAGTACAAAACGGTGACACAAATGCAGAGTGGGGCAAAAGTAGGGTATGGTTGTGAGTACGCAAAACACAGTTTATTTTTGTGTTATTATTTATTAATTATTGTACTATTTTCCATATAAACAAGTATAAACCTGTTTTTGCCCCACGCTGTGTATATGCAAGGAATGATACTCTGTAACAGGAGTGGCTGGGGAACTGGGCTTTCGATTCTTGCCCACATTGGACTCCCTTAGCACATTTGTGGAGAGAGTTGAAGGATTCAGGTTTACAAAAGTCTATCCGAATTTACCAAGGAATATAAACTAGCCATGACTGTGCAGTGAAGTGCAATGATCAGGATAAGCTTGCCTGTAAATGTGAAGCTGTTTTAAAAGACAAATACCTAATGATTTCACTCATATATGGAATCTAATGAACAAATTCAACTAACAAGCAAAACAGAGACAGACTCATGGATGGAGAGCAGATGACAGCTAGTGGGGGGTGGTTAGGAGGTGGAGGGATTGAACAAAAAGGAAAAAGGACACATGGTCATGGACAACAATGTGATGATTGCTGGGGGGAGGGGAGTATAAAAGGACTAAATTGGTAATGGAAAAATACAATAAAGATTAAACAAAAAGAAAAAAGACTACTTTCTACAACACTTATAAAATTTCAAGGCTGTGATATGTCTTTGTAGTTGTCTCTGCTCACCTGTTCCTCATAGGAACTACTGAGCATAATCTGATACAGAATGTGACATGGTAGCTATGTTTCTCTATAGGTTGAGGGTCTTCTGCTACCACCAGGAATGTCATGATAGTGTTGAGTGAAGCTCTTTATCATTCTACCTAATTTACTCTTGTTTAAATTGTTTTCTTAGATTCCTGCTTTACCTAAAGGGCTTAAAGTATTAAGGTCTGGCACAATAACCTGATTAATGAATTATCCCCCAAGCAACTTGGTCTCATCAGGGTCGATCCAACTAGAAGGGCAACATGGGGCAGTACTCTGCTCCTCCTGGCTTTCCTATTTCACATTCACTATCTTTCATCCTGAGAAACCAAAGTACTTTCAGAAAATGTAGGCCACTTAAGACTTGAAATTCAGGCTCTTATTTAGACTTTCAAAATGGGCCGATTTCTTTTAAAAAATTTTTAGAGATAACATCTTTAAAGAAAAAAAAATCGTCTTTTATATTCATTAAAAAAAAGAAGGGGATTTCAAAAAATCTTTGCAGCTACTTCTAAGTAGGTAATACCTTTCTCAGCCTTCAGCTGTACATAAAGTTCCCACTAATGATCTGTAATGAAGTGCTTCTTTTTGCATACCCAGCATTTTCTCTTTAAAGTTCAAGAAATAGCACAAATTTGCCAACACTATTCCCCTTTTAGCACATTGACTTTGCTTCTGAACTGAAGCAATAACATGCCTGGAAAAAAATACTTAGTGAGTAATTTTTCTACTGCGGGTCTTATCATATTACTAATTTCAATGCAGCAAGACATATAGCCTTATGAACATGAATCACACCCAATTTCTTTTATTTTAAATAGGAAGTATTAACAGCTCTTATATACACATGTTCTCCAAACCCATAGAGGCTTTCAACTTTATTAATATAAATCACTGAAGTCTCTCTAACTTCTTGTGTTTAGATAAGAAAGAGAAACATGGGAATGCCAGTCTCTTGAGCTTTCTCTAGGTACCTACTAATTGTTAATTATTAGAGACTAAGTCACTGAAGTGAGTCATTTGGCTGGTGTCTCAAATGCTGTCATTTACTACTACACAAATCAGCCTGGTGATAGAGTGTCTTTAAATTAGGTTACAACCATGCAGTTATTGGACAGGGAGTAATTGATAAAACCATTAGTAACACTTGTAGAGATAACAGCTAGCAAAATCATGCAACCATAATTATTCCTAATGGATACATGCTATAAATTGTGGCAAGGAAAAAACTAGCATTATCTTTCAATCATATCTGACAGACCTGGAAGATTACTGTAGACCAAATGCTTGTATGTGCGAAGTGACCTATCAGAATCTCTTGGCTTTTTCTTATCATTCTTTTCCATCAAATTATGGGTTTTTCTTTTATAAATTCTTTTTTTCTGGTAGCTTTCAGTGTAAGGACAATGTAAGTTTTTTATTAGTTGTCTTTTCTAGGAAAAAAGTATATAATTTTTTCAATCATACATAGGACACGCCAAGACATTTCAAAATGCAACATGGAGACAGTTACAGTTTAAAGCAAATAATTTCAATTCATGTTCTATTTTTTCACTGGTTGCAAAGCTATATCTGGAACCCATATCTCATGGAACTATCAGTTTTATTTTCTATTAAGTCACAAAATTATGGTAACTCTTAAATCTGAAGTAGACTCTATAGGATCTTGTGCATAATCACATGAAAATGTATGTGTTTAAAATATGTTAGTTGACACAAACTGTATTAACATATTAACAAATAATACAATTATGCAATTTTGTGAAGAATGATAAATACATCACATCTTTATTTTCTCTGAAAACTGAGGTTTTAGAAAAGGTTTGGAAGGCAAATTGTTACATAAGCGATAAATGACAAACACACACATGCATGTGTGAGCACATGTGCACAGCTGCTGGTCAACACATGCCACGGTTCTCATTCCTCCCACCTTCTTCTTGAGGAAATTTTTATGGTATGCTCAGATAGTACTCTCCATTTTAAAGAGGACTAACACATTGAAGGAGCTTCATAGGTGACCCAGTATACCTACCATTGAAAGAAGGGGAAGAACATAAAACTAATACAGATTTTAAAAATGTGCAAAAGAAAAAAGAATACCTCCAGTAAATAATACATTTATCATAAACTTAAGGAGAAAAAATTATTGAGATAAAGGCCTAAATGAGATATAAGAACAACAACAGAAAAACAACAATAACACACTAAAATAATATAACTAACAGAGCTCTGAAGAGAAATTGAGTCAAAAAACAAAACCATTTTATAAATTAAAACTACAGAATTAAGCCTAGAGAAATAGAAAAGATGCTGCTGCAGTGTCATGTGGCTCAGGCTTGGAAAAAATATTATGTAAGACAGAATGTAAAAGAGCAAGGAGATAAAAATGATTAAAAGGAACATTATAGATATTGGAGAAAGTTAAGGATATCCCATATATACATATTCATGTTTCTAAGGAAGATTAAAAAAAGTAAAATAAAAATACTAGTTAACATTGAATACAATAAAACTTGCCTAAAAAATAGGAAATGGAAAATCTGTCATGAGAGATTTCATTGGAAAAGTTACACATATAAATCAATCAACACTCAGATATGTTTTAAGAGATGTATTTAACTGCAAAGGTAAAAACTTAATTCAATGGGAAAATAACCAGAAATATGAAATAATCTATAAAACAATGGACAGAAGTGTCCACAGGCATATTAAGTTTCCAAAGGCAATAAATAAGTGTTCATAGCACATTCAATGAAAGAACAATATACTTAAAATGTTTATCTTTTTCAAAAATATTATGACCAAATTGTGCTATATGCATGAAAGCAACAGAAAGATTTTCCAAACCTACAATGCACCCCCAATAAGAAATCTGGAGGCCATTTTGAAAATAATTATTTAATGAAAATATCTTGTCTTGAATTTAATTTAAATTTTTGAGAATGGGGAAAGCTGTGGTGTGAAATAACTATTAGAAATTATAGGTATAGAGATAAATGGAACTTTTACATTTTCAAAATAATGTACCTAACCAAAAATTGTCAGGAAAGGGAAATGGAAGAAAATGTTAAGACTACTCATTATTTTTTCATTGTAAATTTCTTGGGAAAAGATGTAAGATTATTCAAAGTGAAAATATAACCTTGAAAGTAGTTAAATCAGTGAACAGGGTTCTATACATTTTTGTTATTCAACAACAACAACAAAATATTGAGCAAGTTCTTTTTATTTGTAGTCTTCTTGGTGTTAAAATCAATTTAAAAGGCCGTGTGTGTGTGTGTGTGTGTGTGTGTGTGTATAAATGCAGTGCATTTACCTATAAAAAGACAGAGTCTTGCTGGATGGCATAACATAATTCAGTTGTATGCAGTGTATAAGGCACCAAACTAACAGAAGATATCAGATAAGTAGAAAGTAAAATAAATGTTTTAAAAATCCCAAAATAGTAGAAGAAGAGGAAGAAGTAGAGAAAAAAGGAAGAAAAAGTGAGGACCTCAACTTTTATAATGGTTTAAAAAATGTATTGTAAACACAGACTTTTTAATAAGGGATATAAGTAATAATGAAAAGAACTGTAATAAATGTGCTAAGTGACATAGCATCAAAATGTATAAAGCAAAAATTATTATAATTATAATATCTATAAGAACACATGTCAGCCCTTAGCCATGTAGATAAAAAATAAGTACAACTATCAGGATCTACATAATGATTAGCAATAAGTGTTATCCTATACTTAAAATCACTTAATTTTCAAGTGCTCATTGATTATACACAAATATTACTTAAATATTAGACCATAGAGAAAAACCACATTAAAAAAATTTATGTGAACTCTTTTAAACTTTATGAAGTGAATGAATTTCAGAAAACATAAATTAGAAAGAATCGGAGAATGACCCTTGTCTCTTATTTTGGAATACTACTCAGATACATTTATCTTCATCTTATCAGGGCTATTACTCATGATGGTTATGGCACCAAAATATATTTTAAACTCTGTACAGCAAGCTGATTCTGAGAGCTGCAGACTTGGAGATGGTTCAAAAGAAGATAGACTTGTAATGCCAATTGGATAGAAGGATGAAAGTAGTGCTCCCGTCTGAGAGTTTCTTTCTTTTTGTTTTATTGAATAACTAATTCTAGGAAAATTCTCCAAGGTTTTTAATGGCAAAAGAGTGTCAGGTATATCTCTTATTGTTTAGCTACAGGAATATTTTTATTTGCATATCTTTACAATAAAGCAATAGATTTAAAAAGAAAAAGAAAAGATAAATCAAAAAAGGAATATACTTGAGAGCTTGTTTTATAGATATTTCAAATACTAATCATTTACCTTATATATGAATAGATGATGCTGAATTTATCCCTTGAAAATTAAGGTATTACTGTGCTTCTATCCCTCTCTTCCCTATGCCTCATTCCCCCATATTCTAAGCTCCTTTCTTTTCAATAGTCACATATTTGATTGCTTTCAAGAAAGCAAGATTCATACTGGAAAATATTATAATTTTCTACTGGTAATGTAATTATCACTTTTGTGTTTTATCAACAATAAAATTACAAACAGGAATGCATAAAAATTTATGTAATTTAAGTGTAACAAGATCATACTTGTGAATTTATAAGTGTTCACAAGACAAGTGGCTATTTGATTTCTATCATGGTGATCCATGATTTTTAAAATAAATATAGGTAAAAAATAAGGTGAGAAAGGAACCACAGATTAAATTCAACCTCCAGCAAACATTATTTCTTGACTGTTATTGTGTTCTGGTAATGGGTACACTGTGCAAACATAAAGATATACACAGTCTGACATAGAGACTATATAAATTAATAGGAGGAAAGAACAATTATAGACAATAACTTTAAAACTCTGACAAAGCTCATACAGAATAAAATTAATGTAAATATTAATTTCAAGCAACAAAGTACAAGAGAGATAGAGCGAAGTGAGGTTAATTAAGGGATGTTTCTAGCACTGGTTAAGTTTTAAACAGCTAAAAGATACTGAACTGTGGCTGGCCAGGTAGCTCACTTGGTTAGAATGTCATGCAGATATGCAAGGTTTTGGGTTCAATCTTTGGTCAGGGCACATACAAAAATCAACCATGAATGGCACATACAAAAATCAACCATGAATGCATAAATAAATGGAACAACAAACTGATGTTTCTTTCTTTTCTTTCTTTCTTTCTTTCTTTCTTTCTTTCTTTCTTTCTTTCTTTCTTTCTTTCTTTTCTTTCTTTCTTTCTCTCTTCCTTTCTTTCTCTCTCTTTCCCTTCCTCTCTTTCTCTAAAATAAAATTTTAAAAAGATACTAAAAAGCTATAATTTTGAAAAAGTAATTTAGAAATACTGTGAATGTGATATTCAAATATGCACTTGATTTTTTTCCCTGATAATACAGAATTCCCACAAATCCACATACATTAACAAATTAAGTACAAAAAAGGCCAATTTATTCTTATTTCCATAATAAATATCAAAGCAGTAATCTTTTCTGGTAAAAAGAATACATTTAAAATATGTTTTCATAACTTAAAAGTCTTACTATGTTGACTTTTAACTGATCATTTTGTTGTATTTTGTGACCATTAAGTTGTTAATTCTCAGTATATTCCTTTGAGAAAGATAGAAGAGGGAATTATTACAACTCCAGTTTATTAATCAGAGAGTGAATCAGAGAAAGGTGGAATGCCTGGTATAGGGTCACACAATTGGTGAGTACCAAAGGTAAAAAATGAAACATGTCAGAAGTCCCCAGCCATAGGCAACCATAGCTGCCTTCAAAACATCAATCAGTGAACATATTATGTTTTTTTAATGACATGTTAATGATTTTAAAAAACCTCTCCTGGTTTAGAATATAAACTGGTATGTGAATATCACAAATTAAGTCAGTTAAATTAGTTCCAGTGAAACCCTTTGTCCTTTAAATGAAAAATTAACCAACTAGGTATGTAGATCAGAGCCAGACTAGCTTTAATACACTCAAATTCATATAAACCTCACACTTCCCTGGAGAAAGTTGAGTGTCTAAAGATTTAATTCAAGTTCCAAGGTCAAGCTAAATAGATCTGAATTTCTTCTTAAAATGAGAGTTTCATTCCAATAAGTATCTGACTTCAATTTGCTACTTCTTCTCATATTGGGATGGCATGGCCCACATCACCAAAGAGCAAGCAAATCATACAGAACTGCAGAGAAATACCCTAGAAAGGTTATTCTTCCACCAGTCATGTAGTGGGCAAATAAGCAATTAAGTGAGCAGCTCTCCCCAAGAAGATGAGGCAGAGACAATGACTTGCAGTCTGCTCTGCGTGAAGAAACTTGGGTGAAGGGTGCCCTACCTTGCTCTCCAGAGGCTTTTGGTAAACATGATAGATTTGATTGTATCCTATGAGCTTGAAAGCTTGTTGAATGATATGTGACCAAATGAGTAAAATAAATGAAAAAAATAACAACACATTTCTAGACTGCTTTCTAAAGTGTCATGTCAAAAATCAGAAATCCAAAAATATAAACATAGATGAAAATTCTCACCATAATTTCTTATGGAAAACCATGCTTCATTTTGACAGAGTAGCTATCCTCTAACACTAGGTTTTGTTTTTGTTTTATTTCTGTTTGTTGGTTGGTTGTTTTAAATAATTCTACATTGTTTGGAAGCATTCTAAAAATGCAAATGGCCGAAGTTCCCAGTTTTATAATCATCTTACTATTACAGATTTGGGGGAGTGGGTGGGCAGGTGGTTTCCATGATTTTTAATTCACATTTTATTCTAAATATCAGAATTTTTAGAGACAAAAGAAAAATGCAGAGTGGATAGAAATTGTTTGGTTGAAATTTCTAGCAAAGTGTGGTCCTTTGGTGCACTAAAAAGTCCTTTCAATTACAGTGATGGTGATGACAATATATGTTTCAGTGACAGAAAAACAGCTTTAAAGAACTTCACCAGTGAGGCAGTGTCATATTTTAACATAACCGCAGATGAAATCTTATTAAATTTAATGAAATAATGAATATCAATAAACAGTGTAATTTTTAATAAAGTTTTTAAAAGAAATATTTAAAAGCATAACAAAAATAGCAAAGTCTTGATTTTGTTACTAAGAAAGCCAGAACTTTAAAATATGTTTTGGAGAAACATACAACCTCAAAACTGCAGGATGACTTTTTCATAGAGCTTTAGAAAGTGATGTCTAAGACAAGCATATCTAGATAATTAGAGCATATGTATCAGACTGTGAGAACTAGAGTCAACGGTGCTCTTTAGAGACCATGTGAAGCTCCAGAAATTGCAGAAGATATTTTTACACTTGAAAACATGGCAAGGTTGAAGACATAAAGTCTGAGGACAGACTATAACACCTGAAAGTGTAAAGCCTAGAAAAAAATCACTGGAGTAGATTTAGTTGAAGTACTTGAAATTTTAAATGGCACAGATAATATCAATGTGAACTGCTGTTTTCAGTGTGACACAAGAAGACAGGACCAGAAGATCATAAATGGAAAAGGAAAGAGAACAAATTTGAAGCAGTCATAAGTATCATTCATGCCAGGAATAATAAATGTGCAGAAAGAGATTTCACAAGAAGAAATATTAGGCAAAAAATTCTGTAGTGGTCTGGAATATAAAAACATGTGTCTCAAGAAGGAACATCAGGAAACACTTTGAGTGTGCAAACCAGGCTTTTGTTCATTTCCCATTGCTCCTAGTCCAGAGCTTGGTACCTAGGACCAATTCAAATTTCCTTGCTTGCTACCTCTCAGCAACCAGCAGAGTGGTAAGCTCACAACACACATGTAATAAATATTTAATGAAGCAATATGTTAGTAAAATGAAGAAACATTAATATAGTTATCTAAACTCACTTGCACTGCATCACTAATTCAAATGAAATTTAAAGCTAAAGTGCAATTAGTCAGCATTTAAAAGCAAAAGATGTTATCATTCAATAAACACACAATTCAATTTCCACTACCTCTGCAATGAGTTAAAGGCATCCTGTGGATTGAAATGTTATCATCAAATAAGTCTTGGAACTTGCAGACTATACCCTCCTTTTGGAGGTTCACAATGCTCAGATGTTCTATTAAAGGCTCTGGGAAGTCTTTCAGTAAACAAACACACACACACACAAACACATACACACACATATGCTAATTGGGTTGAACCAACCTTTAAAAACATGTATCCACAGACTGTTTATAGGATGAGGGGGCCTCACCTGACTGACATGCCATGAATCTAGGAAAAAAGGTTTATAATATGATGATCTTGAGTAATTGGTCTTCAATTGCCTTTGGTTTGATGGCCAGAATACAAGAGGCCCATTCAGTTTAGAGTGTTCGAGATTTAGATCACAGGGGATCTAAATAAGCCTGGATGAAGACAAGAACTTTGAACTTGTCTCATTCATCTAAATTTCCTGTGAAGTCTTCAAACCAATTGTGTATCACCAAAAACTTAACAAGCTGTCATCAAACAGCCGGAATTGATCATTCTTCCTAATAATTCCTATCTTTCTAGTTTCTTCCCCTTGTTACTTGCAACACACCTTTTGACCTCAACAAAAACCTCTTAATCTGTCTTATCAAATTTGGCCTATTTCCTTTTCTCATCTATGATGATTGGGTTCCCCTGTTGATCCTCTGACCTGTTCTTTCCCCAGAACTTCAGTTTCTCTTCATCCTTAATCATAGCTTAATCTTCAGCCTCTTCTGTATTGTATTGCCAGAGTCTTTTCCTCAGCCTGAAAACACATTGAAGTGTCTCCCATCCTAGAAAGTGTTTCTTGATTCACTATTCCCAGCTAGCCATGGGTTGAGCTTGATCTTCTCTTTTTCATTCCAATTCCTTGAAAGATTTATCCACACCTATCATTCCCATCTCTTCATTGCCCTGCCTTCTGACCTTTTCTCTTTCAACTCCCATACAACTATTCTCAGTAAGTTACTAATAACCCATGAAATTCAAATGCACTCAATATTCTAAAGGCTTTACTTGTGTGTAGCTTTTCCCTTTATTTTTGGAGTGACTGATTACTTGATCTAGGTTGAAAGTCTACCTCACTGGAATTTACCATACCACACACTCATGATGTTTCTTGTATCTCCAATTGTCCTTCTCTGACTACTTTGTGAATCCCTTTCTTTACTTATCTGTAACACTTTTATATTCTAGTTCTATCCCTAGCACACCACTCTTTTTACTTTGGACACCTTACCCAAGGATTCTTACTCATCCTTATCTTTAGTGGTTTTCCACTGTAAACTGATATCTCCCACAATTACCACTCAATTTAAACCCTTTTCATCCTTGTTTGGATTACTGAAACAAGATGCTGCTTAATAATAGTCTTATCTCTGTTTCTTTCTTCAGAACATCTGTCCTCTACTTGGTGCCAGAGCGATGTGTCTAAATACAAAACTGACTCTTCTATTTCTTACATCTTGCAGGATAAATTGTCAAGAATCTGGTGTTTTTCTACCTCTCCAGCCTCTCTTTTTCTATTCTCTGTCACTATAAACTGCTTGCTTTTAGAGTGCTAAAACATATCATCTATTACTTCTCTTCTCTGTTCATAATATCCCTGAAATGTGCTCAAAGACTACCATTTCCTGTTTTCACCACATGCTCAGGCAACTTTTGCTCATGTTTAAAGCTCAGTGGATGTGTTACTTCACATAAACTTTTACTAACCCTCTCAAACTGCATTAGTTATCTTTACTCTGTGTACTGTTTTACTGCATGTAGTTTGCTATGTATAGTTTGTTTCACTTACTACACTGTAATATAATTATAAGTTTGTGTTATTATTTCCTCCACTAAATTGTGGATTTCTTAAGGTAAGTGTCATTTCTAATTTATATTGTATCTCCAATGCCTATCAACCTTGCCTGAAACAGAGCAGTTTCCAATAAATGTTGATTGAAGGGAATGATAAATGAATGATAACAGCTCAGTTGTTCTTCTAGCCCGCTGCAACGGGGACCATTGCTGTGTCTTCCTGGAGGTGATGAAATAGAAAACTTCCACAGATACACAAATTAAGCATTCCTTATTTTAAGGTATGTATCATTATATTTTGTCTACCATTTTGAATATTTAAACCATATTTTAAATGTACTTTGAAATATTACAATTTAAAGGGAAGAACAATAAATAAAATTCTAAATATAGGAATTATTCCATTCTTTCTTCTTTCCCCTTTCCTTCATATATAAAAATCCTGATCTGTTTTTTCTGCAAATTTGTATTTCCAGGTTTTGAGTTACTTAAAGTGAGATAATACCTTATACAAAATTGTCTTTAAGAGTTCTGGAAAACAGCCCAGCTTAGAGTATGTGATTAAGCTTCATGATCCTGTAGCTCTTCCAGTTTTGTGCCATTTGCTCATTAGGATAATGAGAATTTCAGCAGTTCTATGGGAAAAGCTTTGAGTTCCTCTAGTGAAGTGAATCATATAAACATAAAGCACTCTTCAGAACAGCAGATGCAATATTCTACAGTAACTTACGTCTTACTGTCATTATCTCTAAAAAAAGTGAGTGGATTTTTCCCCTGGAATTATCTTCAAAGACTTCTTTGTAGTTGTATTAGTCAGGAAAAATTCAATGTCATAGCCTGAACTTTCCTTATTCCCCACATAGTCTATATATGTTCCATTGTTCAACAAATAAAGCGAGGTGACTGGATGATAAGGGGATTTTTCAGTCATTTTCAATTAGCTGCAGAATGTTTCTTTACAGTAGCTTGGTTTCTGGTTAGCTGACCCACAGAACAATGACGACCACTTTGCACTGCAGAGACAGTGCTGACAGGGGGATAATGAGAGAAACTGTCTCGGGGTTTCCCATTAACAAGTGTAACCAAAGCCCCCATTGTCCTTGCTAATGGGTTATAGTATATTATGCTATTGGTGAAGGCCTTTAGGAGATGGCGGACAAAGTTGCTTAATTAGTGGCATCTGAAGTGTTACCTCTACTGCTCTCCTGAATCTTCAGTTTTCCTACAGTTTCTAATTATTTTCCTTTAAATAAGAATACAGTACCAGATTTCCCAACTGGATTATGCCCCCCCCCTGCCATCTGAATGGGTAATCAAGCACTTCTTATTTCAATCAAAATACACTCAAATAGAACCTAACCACAGATGTATGAATACAAGCAGTACTGGTATTGATATTGATTTTCCAGTAAATCATCTTAAGCCCAAATGATCAAAAATCAAGACAGGTCAACATCAAAGAAACAGGAATATTGGCATGAAAGCAAGCTCCGTTGATTGGTACAAATTAAAAGATCATTTATTAGTGATTATGCTGTATAATACTGCCAGTGCCAAATGAATGCAATTAAGATGAAATGGGCCCCTGCAGCTATAGGGGTTAATAAAGACTGAATTCCTAATGATTTTTCCATTAATTATGAAGATGTCCACAAAACAGCCTTAACAAAGTGGTGGCCACCTCAGACAAATCTTTGTAATCTGGATAAAAACACTTTCTTTAATTGGCACATTACTAAGATAATGTAAAGATTTCGACAATTCTTAATCATTACTTGCTGGATACAAGGTAGGTAGGAAAAGGGTTTAGAATTTATGTGATGAACAAAAACAGGAGAGCTGATGTTCCTAAATATCTGAAATAATGCTTATGAGAGTCTGATTAATGACATTGTTTCAAGCCCAGAAGACCAAATATAAAGAGCATTTTTCTATTTTGCATAATTAAATTATGCCTCCATATACCAACAGTTCTTCCCTTGTCTACAAATATGAGTTCTGTAAACCCAAATGAGGAGAGGAGGAAAGGAAGGAGGAAAGGAGAAATAAAGGAAAAAAATAGAAGAGACGAATTCCTTAATGATTCTGAATTAAAGGATACATTTCTTCTTTGAACAATTAGGAACAGAAGTAAATTCATTTAAAGATGCACATTCAATTTGTATTTGAGCTTAGATTTAGAATTGAATCTGTGGCATTCACCTCAACCTTACAACCTGCAGTTTTATTGATAGGCCAGTTTAATTTAATCCCGATGAAGCCAGAAAATATAAAATTTAAATTTCTTTTATTTATTAGGACAACTTGCCTAAATGACCTCAGAAAAAGAATATTTTTTAAAGAAAAATATTTTACAACGTGCTTTTTAAATGAGGGTTTTTGCAAGCTTGTACCTCTCCTTAAAAATAATCAGATGAGGTCCTCAGTGCATCGATGACAAAAATCCCACAGGAAAAAAATGTTAGTAGCATGTGACAACTCACCTTGTTCCCTTACTCCAAAGGAATAAGGTAAGAAGCATAAAAGTGGTGTGTGTGTGTGTGTGTGTGTGTGAGAGAGAGAGAGAGAGAGAGAGAGAGAGAGACAGAGACAGAGACAGAGACAGAGAAATAGAGAGAGAGTGAAAGGGTCAGAGAGATAAGTTGAAATCTTATTTTGTCATATATGATACGACTACAAAATCTCAAAAATTATGTTGCAAAAGACAAAGGTCCCTGAAATGAGGAATTCTGTGTCACAGTTGACACCCTTTAAGAAGTTAACATGCCAGCTGTAACCTGTATTGATCTCATCAGATCTCCTCCCTCAGGCTTCCCTTTCTATGGGTTTTAGTTGGGGATGCATGGCAGACACTTTCATTGGGGTAAACATGGTTATACCTATTTACCGATGCAACTTAATGCATGTGTGCTCATGACTTACATGTCACCATCTGCTACCCTGATGCTTACAGGCTGTTAGAGACATGCACCATGCAGATGTGACTCAGAGCCAGACAGTCTTGAGTTTGGACTTTTCTCTACTTCACTTCTCTGAGTCTTTGTTTTCCTACCTCTGAAATGGACAATTAATATACCCAGGTCATAGTCTTGTTACAAAGTCTAAACAAAATAATATATGTAAATTTCTCAACACAGTGTCAACCACATAACAAATATTCAATATATAGTAGGAATATTTTGTTCCCCTCCTTTAATTTTCAAAGACTATTAGGTTATAATCTTAAAATTAGGTTAATTTTCAACCTAATTAGTTATCTAATTGTGCTTCTAAAATTGTTTACTATGTTTGCATTTGTGATATGTAGATACATTCTGCCCCTGATTTATATATTTACTTAAATGATAAATATGCAATCAAGACAATATTGGGGGAGAAAATTTCTCTTAATCCTATTATTTTTAATGAAATTTCATTGTTACCTATTGTTCTTCAATCCAGAAAAATAAATAGAAATATTCTTTTGGTTGTGTGTGTGTGTCCGCTTAATTGTGATATAAAATATATTTCTCAGAGTGGATAAGAAAAGAGCTTGAAATTAGAATGTAAGCTTCCCAAAGACAGGGCTGGATCATTTCTACTCTTTGATATACATTACATTTGCCATCAGGAGCAAGGCAAGTGAGAGAAATGGCCAGAAAAGAGATTCACTTTGAGTCAGGATTCATGAAAAACTAAGTACTGTGTGTAGTGAAAGACTTTCCCCAGGAGACGGAAGCCCACCCCCAGCCACTGCTTTTACTTTCCTGCTTTGATAAGCAGCAAAATTTCCTGCAATATTAAAATATAAATATCCCTATGAAGATTACTGCTCTGGAGGTCATTTTCTTATTTCC
Organism: Furipterus horrens; assembly: GCF_987537825.1. Lineage (NCBI taxonomy): Eukaryota > Metazoa > Chordata > Mammalia > Chiroptera > Furipteridae > Furipterus > Furipterus horrens. The sequence continues at coordinate 140,871,079 of NW_028327176.1, read as the reverse complement.
TTTAAAGTCATTCAGTTCACTCAAATGTATTTTTCTGAGTGTCTCGACTGCCTTTCTATTGTGCTTCAAGGATAACCACAAGGGCTATGTAGCAAGTGTGGATTTTTTTAAAGGAGAAGCTATTTTATGTAATGCAAAAAAGGGTTATATCCTCTCAACCTCAGGCCTGACAGGCAAGTAAGCCTGTCTAGCTACTTCAACTGAAGAAACTTTTAGAATTATTATGGGGCAGCTGAATCTTTTTTTCTTTCATTTCTCTTTCTTTTTCTTTGTGGTTTGAATTTTTGCTTTCCCTGAGATGTGGTATTCCAAATTTTATTTTTATTTTGCACATGTTGTTTTATACTGGTGAAATGTTCATGAATAATGCTAGTTTATTTTCATAACTTTGTTTTTTGAGAAGAAAGTTGTCGAGAGACATTTTCTTAGAATGTAGCAGACATGTTTGGTAGGTAAGGACAGACAGATGGTGTCAGGAGAATTTTTCTGTTATAGGGAAGAATAACCAGCACTGTGTTTTCCCAGATATCCACAGAAACTCAGGCTTCTCTGGGAAAAGGTGCAATTTGCATGTTTCTTTCATCAAATTTTTCTGATGTCATATTAATAGTTCAAAGGAAGTATATAAGTTCTTTCCTTCTTTACTCTTATTTTAATACTGAATGGTCTTTTTGTACAGCATTTGATTTCAGTTTATACATAAATAAAACACCTGACAATGGTCGTTCATGATATATCTCTAAAATTCTGGGCCAATTATGGGAAAATCAGATCCATGATAATTTAGTAACTTCCATAGTATACTGGCTAATTTGTACTCATCATATGCTGACAGTGAGCAATACCACTTTTCTGAATTGGTAACAAGGACTCCTATCTTCTTTATATTTCTGGTAATGAGTTTCATTGCATAATGTGCACTGTATATCTTTACCATGGTTATAAAGTTGGGTTTTCTCTTGACATATTAGAAATTTTGAAAATATAGGAATATCTCATGCATTATTTAGGCAATAAGAAATTACGATCGGCTTTGTTATTAATTTTTAGAGTCTCCTCCAAAGTTTTCTTGGTAGCACCTCATTTGTGAACATCCAAATATATAAGATCGATTTCCTTAACTACACCAAAAGAGGAAACCTAAGGTATATGGTTTCTGTGCTTGGAACAGTATGTTTTTGGCTTTCCCAAGATCTCGGGTGTAAGTTTCTCAATCAATGAAATCATATATTTCATCCTATACTTGAGCAAATCTTGAACAAATACACATAAAATTTGGAATCAATTTTACTCTGTTTGCAGAGATTGATACATATCAAACTCATTCTTCCCACCCCCAAAATCAAACCTTTTCACATTGCACAAATGTATTTACACACACACACACACACACACACACACACGCATGTACTTCTCCTGTGGGTGCTCCTTGCCAAAGCTTAGCTCTATTTTCCTAGCTTTCACTCAATCAACATGAACTGTCTCAAAATTCACACCTGTACTTTCCCATTCTCTTCTCTCACACTCTATTACCTCTCAACCCTCAACCCCAGCTCCTAGTAAATTGCACTGTAGATTTACCACTTTCACTTAATTAATTTATACTTAGTAAGATATACTTATTAAGCTTTGGGTAGTGGCTTACAGTAGGTAAAGCTTTGGGATATGACAATGATATGATGGACATATTTTTGCCTTCAGTTTGAGTTTCCGATAGTAAATAAGCAAGCAAAATACAGTGGGACATGTATTGTGATGGACAGCAATAGGAATACACAAGGGCAAGCCTCCCATGAGGGTTAGAGAAGACTTGTTAGACTTGAGATTGGCTCTCCCTGAAGCTCCCTTCTCTGATTGGAGCCCATCATGAAACTGGAGAGCCCCAGTGGGGTCCCAATTCCTTGGTCCTGTTCCACACATCAGTGAGAACTACTCTGCTCCAAACCAGATAGGCCCAGATTGGTGACCTCTCTCTGTATGCTGCTGCTGTGATCGTACCCAGCCTGCTTCCTTAGGATGCTTGTGGCCAGATCCAGGTGGGGTCATCTTGCCCTCTAAACACTGTGCTTGAGACTGCTGGCCATCTTTCTCCCCTTCTTCCCTCTGACCTCACTATTACTTCCTGGGGCCCACTTTACCATTGCCTATGATCCTTAGTTTTGTTCCTATGCCTTTTAGGTTTTCATATATAGGCTTCATATATGTCCTTCAGGCATTAATTGGTTATAATAATGTTTGGCGTCTCTGTCTATGTCTTCCCATTTACATCATTTTTCTGCCTCATTTACACCTGATCTAGAGGTTGACATTTTCATCCTTGAGCTTGTGCCCAATGCTGTATAACAGGCTGAGACTCTGAGAGGATTGTGAAGAGGTGGTGAGTGTATTTTGTATGTGGTAGGGATGTAAATTTGTGGTCAGGGGTGGACTGTGGCTGAATGAATTTCTTAAAAAGGATCAAAGTAATGCTTCTTGTCCCTCAGGTTCTTCTAAAATCTTGTTAGTATAATGATGTTTTAAAAAGAAGCTATTTTCTTCCTCTGGAACCTGGTTGGAATTTTGTGACTGCCTTGGATTGCTAAAACGTGGCAATGCTGCCGAACTTCTAAGTCACAAAAACTCCTAGCTTCCAGTGACTCTCTATGGAGACACTTGTCCTTGCAGCCAAGTCACTGTGCCATAAGGAACCTCCACCATGTCCACATTTGTGACTCACAGAAAACTTAAGCATGATAAATGACTGTTTTATTACACTAAATATGGAGGGGCATAATTTTCTGCACAGCCATAATAACTGAAACACCTCTAATCATGTGGTTCATCGTTTTATTGTCATGTTTTCCCTACCTCAGGTGAACCATTATTTTGAATTTCAAGTTCATCACTCCCAATATTCCCTGTTTTATACTTTTTATTGTATTTGTATTTGTGTCATATCAGTATGTACTTTTTCAGTTTGTTTTTAAGGGTAGTTGTTCACTTTTGAACTTCCTTTTTTTCCAGTCAATAATTTACTCTAAAATTCACACACACTGATGCTTGTTAGTACATATAGTTCATTTGTTGTGACAATGCTGTGATATTTTATGTAACTATACCACAATTTACTTATTTTCTCAGCATTTGAAGGACATTTTATTATGTTTTTGCTATTTTGTGTAGTGTTGCTAGAAGAGTCTAGGATATGTCTAAAGAGTGGAATTGCTGGGTATATAAATTCTTAACATCAGAATGAAAATATTCTATTTAATTGTACCTACTTCCTTTTCCTTCAGCAGTTTGTGAGAGATTTGGTGCATCCCAGGAAATATTTGGATGGAAAAAAAAGCTATACTGTATTCCCTCACTTATCGCAGGCATTATGTTGTAGTCCCCCCCACGATAAGTGAAAATCTGTGAAGTAGGACCCTTACATTTATTTTAGTATTTATATATATTTTAAGGCTTTACAAACCCTTCTCACACACTTATAAACCGTTCTCAGTCCCTTATTAACCTTTCCTACTTCCTTAATAACCTTTTCCACACTTTTGTAAATAGTATTTATGTTCTTAAACATATTCTACACTCTTAAACTATGTAACTTTAACAACATATGTTACAGTACCAAAAAATCCTGCGATATAGCAAGAAATTCATGATGAATAATTAAATATAATATTTTTAAAAATCCCATGATACAGTGAGGCCACGAGAAGTAAACCACGATATAGAGAGTGACTACTGTACATTCAAATTTTTGTGACCCTGGTCAAAATGTTGCTCTTAACACCTGAGATCCCTTGCCTCATTGTGTTGATGTCTCCACATTTCCCATCATATTAGTCAGACAGGGATTTAACACACACATAGAGAAGAGCACCCTGCTTTGCAGTTATGTACCCATATTCCTCCTTCCCACCAGCCCAGTCGATGATCCAGGTAACTCCTCTAACCCTTCCAGCTCCTGAAAAGAGAGGAAGAAACTAGAAGAACCAGGATACCAAGTCCCAACTTCCAGAGAAAAGGTAGGCCTGACAAAAGAACTGTTGGCTGGCTCCTGGAGATATAAAAATGTGAACTTCTTTATAATTCAACTGACTTGTCTTGATTGATTGATTTTTGCTTTTTCAGAACCAACACTGAGGGTTTTCATTTATTTGTAAGGTGATCTCACAACTAGCACTCCGATGTGCAAAGTCAAAGTGGGAGGGATGCTTAAGAGGCAAGCAGCACCTGCTGCAAAACAGAGGTGAAGCCAGATGCGCAGGGAATGCTTGTGAGTAAGCTCTGTTACAGCAAATCAGGAGAAAGGACAGTCAAGCCACCAGTGAAGAATAGAAAATACTAAGGTGTCTATATATTATTTTGAATGACCTCAATAATGTAGCAAATTGCAGATGTAACCTTGAGGATTAAAAGGGGAGAATTGGAAAAGTATTAAAGATTTTTAGAGGTAGAAATTGACCAATTAAAAAACCCTGTGAAATATCCTCCTACTTCTTTAGTATTCTATTGATCAGGTGGAGAGAATTATTAAAAGGGACATCAAGTGAAAAAAATCCGTCTTATCTATTATCATTTACCTATTATGATAAAAGAAAAGGTAACTGTTCATGTGTTATCTCACATCCTTTTTAAAAGTACTTTAAGTGCTAATTTTAACAAGAATTTACAAAATATAAAAGATCAATGAATCATTAATATTAGTAAAGAAAGCATATTTATAAACATATAAGGTTCTCAAAGGAATTTCCTCCAAGAAAGCAATTTATTGTATCTGACAGACAGCAACACTGAAAAGCAATGTTTATCAATCCAGTTATTTTAACACTAAAATACAGCATTTAATTCAACACTAAGACACAGTTGACCACTCATGTTTTTAAAGAATAACACAACTGAATGTTTTTCAAACATGCATTTGTTTTGTCACTTCTATTTGGTTTGCTCTCGGTACATCCTTATGGAAAGTGGTGCATTTTAGCACCATAGAAATACTCTATAAATTTCCTGTCTATGTAATGTAATTATAAACTGAAATAAAAGGGGATCACATTTGCAAATAATGTGAATAAGAATAAAAACAAGAAGAGTTTCACTCAATGCTATCTCCTCACATATTCAGATGTCTAAAGAATATGCAGATAAAACTGAGACCACCTTTAAGACATGCAGGAGAGCTTTCCCTGACCTTTTCAGCAGAGGGCCTCTGAATAATAAGCCCGCCCTGTAGCTCAAAACCTTTACACGTATGGCTCTTGGCTTCATTTAATTAAAATCAATACATAAGTAATTGCACTTGATATTGGGTAGTGGGGGATTTATTTTGAAGTCTTTTAAAATAGGAAACATTCTGTTTGAAAGAAAGTAGATGAATCATATTCTTCTGGTGTCCCCTGACATTTCCTCTAAGACAACCTCTCCCTGTGTAGCAATGGGTCTATAAGCACTTGTCAACATTAATCCATAGCTAACAGAATCATCTGTGTTTTTGTGTTTAGACTGTAGAAGCTTGATGTGATAAGCTTTATTTGCCTTTGACTATAATTACTTCAAGTTAGTATATTATTGATAAATAATATATAATAATGGAGGCCATTGTTAGCATGAAAGTTGGTAAAATGGGCTTCATCTTATTTTTAAGTTTCTTACAGGTAAGTAAGTCCATGATCTTTGCTTGCTACTCGGGGATTTTGCCTACAACTTGCCACTAACAATGTAACATGACAGATGAGAAATTCTGCTAATCCTTACATTAGTAACTGCTATGGTTTCTACATTCAGGATAAATTTTGTGAGGTACTTGTTTGGAGGTAATATAGCAGTGACTAAGAGTTCAAACTCTAGTAACCGACAGCACATTGATAGAATTCTGCATCTTTCACTTGTTAGCTTTGTCACCTCGGGCCAGTTACCTCATTTTTCTTCTGTATAGCATGAATTCAGTACTAGTATCACATTATAGAGTGGTCATGAAGTTTAAATTAGATAATGCAGTAGAACTACTTACAGTGTCCATCATACAGTAAAAGCTCAGTAAATTGGGAGTTAGTACAATTACTTCAACCTTGAGGGTTACAGATACAAGTTCATGTAATAAAGTGCAATGTTAAAATACACTTAAGGTGAGTTTGAGACAGTGAAACAACAAAACCTCCAGAAGACTGAACTATGCCTAACTCCAGGGGCAGACACTTTTGCACTGCAGGCACTGATGGGCAGACATTGGAAGAATGCCATAGAGTAATGGGAGAATCTTTACGAGGCTGCACTCAGTCTGGAACAGATTCTGGTTTCAGACTAAAGCTCCAGATATGTGTAGTTGAGCTTGTTTACATTCCAGGTGAGTCTCTTGGGAGAGTAGCATCATCTATAGAACCTATAGTTTTATATTGTAGTAATAGAGCTCAATAGTAATAGAAAGAAATAAGCCAAACTAGAATTGCTGTAACTGGAATCTGTGTGGTTAGGACACAGAACTTTACTAAGAAGTAGCTTAGAGAAGCTGAGGCAGAAAGACTAAGAATGCTCAGTAGTACTTTGTATACGTATAGTGAAGAGCTAAGACTTTGGACCCAGGCCCACTTGGGTTTGCTTCTCTATCTTCTCATTTACTGGCTATGTGACTTTGGGAAAATGATTCAACATTCCTGAATCTTGGTGTTTTGTCTATAAAATAAGGATAATAATGTCCATTTAGAATAGAATTGTGTTAATAATTAAATGGGACAGTGATAGAAATTGTCTTGTAGAGTTTCAGCTTATCATGAGTTATGTAACTAGTAGCAATTGTTACATGGTATTTATCACATCAGAATTGTTATAAGGAAGGAAATGACCATTAGTTCATCATTGGATATTAATTGTGGGATTACTCTGTGACAGACACCATACTGCTGTCACAAGAAAAATAATGCTCTCTCCACCTAAGGATCCTAGAGTGCTATAATAGAGGCTCTATAAAAACAAAGATAAAGAAATTTCTAAGTGAATTTCAGGCCAGGCTTAGTAAAGGAGTTCAACTTAAATTAAAGGTTGACATATGAATAGCAGGGGTCAGGATACTTAGTTTAGAAGGGCCTTCTTGGGAGTGAGGACACCATTCTTGAATGAACATGAGTCTGTGGTATCTCCAGGGACTGGGAACTGAGCTAGACCAACACAGACTAGAACAGAAAGAAAACACAAAAACAAAATATTTAAAAGCAAAAGGGATCTAACCCCAAAACAGAGGTTTGAACTGCACTTGTCTTATGCCTTCATTAATTGGTGGGAATTCCAAATTCATATCCCAATACAGAGACTGACCACTTGGCCTTCAGATGGAAAAAATATGTGGGACAAGTATTGAGAAACAGTAGTCTTTTTCTTTTCCTTGTTTTCCATGTTGTATTAATTTGACCTTTATCATGCCTTCCATGTTATTCTCTTGTTCTTACACTTGCAAGAAAAAAAAGTCAAGGAAAAGGGGATAGTGAAGAAACATTTTGCAGTTTAGGAAGATATAAGTACAGGCATTGTATTAAAATACAGATTATAAATGCACTGTGTATATATTTATGTTGGTAACATGCATGTAGTTCATTTTATATGGGCTTGACTTTCCGGGAATGATCTTGATTCTGTTTTCATTTTGTTAAATAAAATTTATAGATAAATTGGTACCCAATCTCATGCTAATCTGTACACACATGATACTGCACGGCATCTCACACAACAATGAAGTGGGTACATTTTTCATTTGGAATATATAGAAAGTGAAACTCATAAAGAGAATATAACATGTCCAGTTTCAAAAATAAAGAGCATAAGAAGCCCTGGGACCTGATTCCAACTGGTATGAGTCTGTGCTTTTGCATGACATTAGGGAGTGCTGTGCAGCCCAATGGGAGGGGCCATGCCAAGGAAGAGCCCATTTGCACCTCCTGCTACAGTGTGCAAACCTGGATTGGCCTCCCAGATAAACAAAGTCCTCCATTCAAACTGGGTGTTATTAAACAACTATAATTGTGTTAAGTCCTGAGAACCATTTAACATTTTATCTGACCCAGTGCTTCTCCAATATTTGAAGAGTCAAAATGTTTTGCCTAATGATGGAATTATGTTATAGTATTCCCTCACTTATTGTGGGTATTACATTCTAGACCCCCACGCAAAGTAGGAGCCTTACATTTATTCTACACTCTTAAACCTACGTAACTTTAACAACATACGTATACAGTATCGCAAAATCCCATGATATAACAAAAAATCTGTGATGAATAATTAAATATAATATTTAAAAGAACCCCACGATACAGTGAGGCTGTGATAAGTGAACTGTGATATAGAGAGGGACTATTGTATAAAGAAATAATTAAATCAGTGGGTATAAGAAAAAAAAAAAAAGCACGACAAACAGAACCAGAAGCATGGAAACAGAACCTGAACCTCAGTGACCAGAGGGGAGGAGGAGGAGGGGTAAGGGGGGGAAAAAAGGGGAAGGGTTTAGTCAAGGAACAAGTATAAAGGACCCATGGACATGGACAACAGGGTGGAAATTGACTGTGGGAGTGGGGTGAGGGAATGGGAAGGGTGGGGAGAGCAATGGGAAAATTGGGACAAGTGTAATAGAACAGCAATAAAAAAAATAAAGCATTTGATAGTTAACAATAATGAAGTGTACAAAATATCTCATTCTTATTTATACTTCCAAATATTCCAAAGTAAAGTCAGCAATGAGCCATGGAAACTCAAGGAGTAATCAAAAGCAGCCATTTGCGTGTAAATGGAACATTAGTGCTCCGCTCAAAATGGACAGTTGCCTGTCGCTTCCATTTTATTATGTGAAAAAGTGATGTACAGTGTGTGTCTGAACACAAGTGCCTGTGGTTAACTGTGATTTACAAATGTCACAATGTGAGTTAGAATTCCTACAAACTGTTAGCCTATTAATAGTCATAACATATTTCAAAATCATCCATTAACAGAAAAAGAGCCAGCGATACTATTACTTATATAAATACTGTCATTGTGCATCTAGGATGATAATAATGCCAAACCTACTCATCAACTCCATTACTTGTGTACTATTTCAATCAAGACATTTGCATTAGTTCAACAAGTTAATAAATATCAACAAGTCCAATTTTGGAAAATATGATATTAAACAACAAATGAGCATGTGACACAAAATAACTTTAAAAAATTCCATAAATAAAGCAGAGCTTTTATTTGTGTGTTTTCTGTTAATACTCTTAAGAATTGTTAAGGGGAACATTTAATCTGTAGTATAAATTGAGAAGATAATAAAACCAAACTAACATGTTGTATGAGTAAGAAACTTTAGTAAAAGATAACATGAGACAAAAGTAACAAAGAAATTATAATAAGAGACTCTCAGGGAGAAAAGCCTCAGGCTGTTCTTAGCTTTGGTAAGTACAGGGTTCTGAACACAGTAGGGACACAATCAATGCTGTGACTAATGGACTCATAAATGTGCAGCATCTTGAAATTAATGATAACTTTAACATGTCTGAGGCCTTGAACTTATCTTATAAATTGGTCTTTGGAAAGGGTAAAGGAAGAAAAATATTGGGCAATCAGGAAGTAATGAAGATCTTGTAAAAATAGCTATCTACAAAAGCAAGCTAAGTGAGTCCTTGAAAAGTCGGCGTATCTACAAATCAGCAGGTCCGAAAGATACACCTTCTATCTGTGGGGTGAAAAACTGGCAAGCATGCTAACTGCATCATTTACAGTTATTTTTGAAAAACTGTAGGGATCTAGGGAGCTACAAGAGATGAAAGGGAAAGAAAATACAATGCTTTACTTATATCTATAAAAGAGATGAAAATGACCCCCAGAAAACTCAACAATAATTAAGGAAAAAGGGGGACAGTCTAATAGCATACATAATATAACATTTTGAGAATATATTCATATTCAAAGAGAATTATTTTTAAGTTTAAAATACCAAAGGAACTTGAATACAAAAGAATCTGAATTAAGTAACATTTCAAAATGAAGTCATATTTGTTTACTTGTAATTGTTTGAGCAAAACAATTTTCTAAAATGAACTCTTACTACCTAAACAAACAAAAATAATGTTTGAAGGATGGGTAATACTAATTATAAGTATAAAGTTGATTTTAAAATACTAAGGAAATATGACAGTCTTTAATGTCACTTTTATATAGGTAAAATTATTGTGTTTTTATTGAAAATATGTCAATAGAATACCTCTTACATACTAAATGCTGTGTTATGAGCTAGGAACATGAAGATGAACAAGGTAGGCTCCCTGACCAATTATGCGGTGGAAGTGTTTAATTAGCATGGGACTTCCACATTGTAAGCACTTAATAATGTTGACTACTATCATTACTGTTAGTTATTAATTCTCAGAAAGACCTTTACCTAGTGGAGACATTCTATTAGTTTTCCTGGTTGGTCTGATCATCATCTTAATAACTAGAACATGAGATAGATCAAGGGGGAGTTCTGTGAAATTTTAAATGGATGCAGATGGGATGGGGCAGCACCCTTACTCTTTCTCCTTCTGTGAGGAGTGGTGACTCATAGTTTCACTTAGTTCTGTGACCTCTTCCCACATTTCAGTTATATAATCAGAATAAATCTTAGACTTAATATATATGTTGAAGGTATATCTTTGCCCCTGGATTCCTACAGGAACTGAGGAACTCTAGCTTTAATTTATCATGCTATGAGACTTACTTGTTTTGTATGTAGACTGTGTTGCTCCATGCATCTCCATTTCAGAAATACACTTCTCATTGAATGAAATTTCTTCTTAGCTGTTTTATGTTTTTCCTATGTCTTATGCAGTTGTGTCAACAAAAGGTATCATGGACTTTGACATCTGGTGGTAAGTTTCATCATTGAAATAGAGTGTATAATTAGCATTTCCTTTTTTGAATATATCTTATTTATATTTTATTAAAATAAGTTTTTCATATTTTAAATGTTATATTTTTGGACAGATGTATGCCTGACATTAGAATATGAAAATTTGTGCACTGAAATTAATAATTTTTTAGATCATTTCAAGCATAGTATATTAAATAATCTGGATTTTCTTTGTAAAATGTGTATTTTACTCAGGAATTTTTATGCTTATAATTTTGTTGGTCATAGACAGTAAAGAACTTGTGATTGTTGTTATAAAAACAATAAGTGCTATCATTTGCTAAGTAATTACTATATGCTAAGTACTGTGTTAAGTATGTAGCATATTACTAGATTTTAAAAAGTCCTGAAGCTTGATCTCATTACTACCAAATCAAATAAGGAAATGTTGAAGCTTTTTATATTCTGAAACCCAGAATCTCAACCCCTGTCCATTGAAGTCTTTCATGAAGTGGTCAAGTACAGATTCTCAGGATTAATGTCTTGAAATACATTATAAGGCAAGGTGAGAGGAGTATATCTTAGTCTAATTCTGAAAGGACAGACACAAGAGACGAGCACTTGATTTCAAAGGAAGATAAATTAAGATGTATGTAATTGCCCATTATCAGTAAAATGGAAGCATGAGATTCTGAAACCAAAATGACTAAAGATACAAAAAGAAAGAGGCTAGCATTTCCTGTGTGTGAGGCCTTGGGCCATATCTTTAGCCACTCAAGGACCATGCAAGATAAGCATTCTACTATTTCCTTGACACTATGATGCCACTGATTATGACATCCAATAGTTTTAATAATAGCTTTCTTTTTCAGAAAAAAAGTTATACATCAAATATACACATCAAATATAAGATTTATTCCAACCATATAAGTTTAAAATGTGGAAAAGAAAGTTAACAGAAATGAGTAATTACAGTATGGTCCCCATTTTGACAGATGTGGAAACTGAAGTTCAAAAAGTTTAAGAACTTACTCAAAGTCATAAATCTAATTTTAGTAGTAATATGAGTTGAGATTTATTGAGCATGTACTTTGTAGCAGTCACTGTTTCAAGCATTTTTCATATATTAACTATTTAAACCTCACAGGTACTTAATTTTATTATCCCTATTTTACAGATGACTGAAGTGAGACTCAAGAGAGGTTAAGAAATGGATGACTATGAGGTTGAGAATCACCAACAGCATAAGTGCCTTCTACCCTATATACTAAGTGGTCCTAAGCAGCCTGAACATCCATGTCAGCTCTGCTCTCCAGTCTTCCAAGATGGTCTCACCCTGAGAATGGCTGATGTAGGGCTAGTTTCTTCTCATTGGCACTGACTCATTAAAATTAACCTTTGAAAGACTGGGCCTTTTCTTGAGCTATGGAAGCAAGTTTCTTCTATTTCCATTAAAAGTTGAAATATAAATTTAAATAAATCTTAAACCCCCATTAATTTTCCTTTTAGTAATTCTTTATATTGCCAGAAAATCAGTCATTCTACAACATTTTGGCTATTTCACTAATATGATTCCCCAACTTCAATGTCTCCTTATTGATAAGTTCAATTTTGTTTAGCCTATTATTCCAGAGATATCACAATCTGGCTTGGACTTTTCATGACACAGTCTTTCACTGCCTGCTGGCAAAGAATACCGGATTTTGTGTCATACTGTTTGGATATGAGTCCAAGTTCTGCCATTTGCTAGCTGTGTGACTTTAGGCGATTGTTCTTTCTTGCTGGATTTCAGTTTCCTCTTCTGTACCACAATGTAGCCAGCAGGTAATGAGCACTTACTTTGTGCCAAGCATTATTCATTATTATATTTAATCCTTATAATAGCCTTATGAATTATCTTCCCTATTTGCCTAACAGGAACTGAGTTCTGGAGCAGTTTTGTTTAACGGTCAAAGGCACACCAATAGTTAAGTGAGAGACTCAAGATTTGAGCTTAAGTCTTTTGATATCAGAGCCTCGACTTTGAGTTATTCCTATTTATTGACTCAGTGACCTGGGTTCCAGGAGACCAGGACCCTTTGTCTCCCTCACTGCTCTATCACCATTGGGTTTCTGAGTGTGCACATGTGCTTTGAACATTTCAGAAGAGATTCTCTAATGAAAATATTTTGAAAAGCCCTGATTCATACCTGCCATTTGGGAGATAATCAAGTACTCTTTATATCAACTGTGTGCCTTAAAGAGAAAGGAATCGTGTCTGGCACTTAGCTGAAATTCAATAAATGCTTGTTTATTAATTTACTGAATAATAAATTCATTTCAGGTCATTTATGAAAGTATTACTCACAGACAGATACTGTCTAGTATCAACATTTGTACATTCTAGCTCAGTTCAAAATGACCTACATTTAAGATACTGTTGCTCTTCCTTTCATGTGAATCAGGAGACAAGGAAAAGGCATATGACAACAGCTCTTATTGTCATCTCAAACATCACATTTGTTGCTTCTTGTTCATTAGTTGTGTCTGGGCTGCCAGGCAGCTCAGAGATAAATGTATTACACACAGAGCTTGTTACTTATCATTTCCTACCTGACTCTAATGCATTTATCTTTATTTCAATTTTTTTCTTATATCTATATTTTTCATGTGAGAACACTTAAGTTTTTTTCTAAAGTATGCAAGTTTATACATAACAGGCTTATGAGGACCTGCCTTAGTATTGTTGAATTCTTAGACTTCAAGCTCAGTCTGCTGAGGACCAAGGCAACTTATCTGATGTCTTTGTCCTTTATTCAGTTTCCTTGGGAGTGGACTTGTCTGTCTGAATGTTCTGCATTTCCCAGGTTCTAATAGAACTGTTGAAACACAATGAAGAGAGCTTGCCAGGAAGTTCCTGCCTTGTTCTGCACATGTTTCTATCACTTCTCAACTACCCTGCACATGTTAGTGGCACTTTATTTCATTTAAAACCTTATGCCCAAGCCATAAGCCATTAGGGCTGGTTCATTTTGAAGTATACCCCCTATCACTTAGTAACATAAGGTTACCTTCATTCAAGGAAAATAAATTGTATTGCTCCAAATCCTACAGAAAGATACTACATTGTACCTGGACAACACAAAACATGTATTTTCCAAGTCAGCTATTTATGGTTTCAAATTCCAGGTGGCTTTTCACAATATTTAAATTTTCTTTGCCTCAGTTTCCTAATCCTTAAAATGATCTAATAATGGCCTCCTTCTAGGATGATGATGAGAATTCATTTGAAATAACAGTGGTGAAATATGACAGTTTTCATATTTTCCTCTATTGTTTCTTCCTACATTATTGTACATGGCCACATACATTATATTCTACTTATGTTGAATATGAATCATCAAATATTTTCTGTGTATAAGGATAACAAAAGGACTCTGGTGGAGAAAACACAGAAAGAGGGTAAACTTATTGTGCATATTTAAGAGATAATAAAGTTGATTTTGTTGACCCTGTGGGAATAATGAAGAGCAGTGCTTACTTGTTAGGAGGCAGGTTTCAATTTTATAGACTGAAGAAAATTCTAATAATTATAGATTTCCAGCCATTAAATGAGCTGGCTCTGAACATGATGACTTCTCTTCATACAGTCCATATTCACATGGACTCATCTTCCAGAACTGTTGAGGAGAGTCTTGAAAATTATGTGGCAGTTTAGACAACAGGCCTTCTAAAGGGTATCTCAAAGTACCAACAATGAATGTGAGAACAATCTGTGATATCTGTTGCTTTCTAGGGCTCTGCTTACATCTTCCTGAAGCTGTATGCTTGGATAAATACTCTAATTTTCCTAGAAAAAAATGAGGACCATTCTTAAGTTAAGAGTATATCTGAGGTTGAAAATATGGGAGAGCTTTCAGCCTAGATGGAGGCGTAGGTAGATGCACTTTGCCTTCTTGCACAACCATAAGAATTACAACTACCTCAAAGCAAAGCAAAGCAAAGCAAAACAAAACAAAAAACAACAAGAGCTGCCAGAAAATCAAACTATATGGAAGCCCAACAAATAAAGATTTAAAGAAGTAATACTCACCCAGATGGGTATGAGGGGTGGAGATGGGGAGTCGGGGTGGAGAGGATGCAGTGTGGTAGAGGTGAGGTATCAGTAGTGGCAAGGCACTGGCTGTGGCCAGCCAGTGGAAAGAGCGGTCACACATTATAAAATCCAGGAGGGACACCTGGGGACCAATCCCAGCCCTAGGCCAGACATGCAGTTCACAGGTCAAGCTCTGGGAAAATAAAGTCTCATTGCTTCTGGCTGTGAAAACCAGTTGGGGTTGGGTGAGGCAGAATAAACTGCCAGTCTCTCAGGAGAGTTTTTTTAGGGGGCTCCCACAGTCCTAGAAGGTATACAAACCCACCCACTCTGGGAATCATCACCAGCTAGAGGGGTGCCAGCACATAGGGGAAGCTGGTGAAGTGATTGGAAAAGGCTAAGCAAGTGGAATTTTCCCTTCTTTGACCTTTCTGCTATATTTAGTGCCACAAATCAGTGAAACTGGTTGCCCCAAACTGACAAATACCTAACGTTCCACCCCTTACACTGTAACAAGTGCAGCAGCTCTACCTAAGACACAGACGTAAACACAGGAGCCTGTCAATTTGAGGAGACAGAGAAGTATGGTCCCCCAAAAGGAGAAGATCTAGGTTCCAGTGGGAGAACTAAGCTATGAGGAAATAACCTAATAGACACAGAGTTCATTCAAAAACACTGGTGATAATGATGCTCAGAGAAATCGATTGACTATGGCAAATGCATAAGGGAGGAGGTAAAGTCTACACTGAGTGAAATGAAGAAAAATCCACTCAAAGGGAAGGAATCCAGTGTTCAAATAAATGTATTGGAACATAAGGAAGAAAGAAACAGTCAAACAGTCAATGAGTACACAATGAAGAAACAAGAATTGAAAAAAAAAAAAAAAAAGAGGCTTAGGAACCTCTGGGAAAACTTTAAATTTACCAACATCTGAATTATAGGGGTGCTATAGGGAGAAGAGAAAAAGTAAGAAATTGAAAACTTATTTAAAAAAATCATGAAGGAAAACATCCCTAATTTGGTGAAGGAAATAGACATACAAGTCCAAGAAGCACAGAAAGTTCCAAACAAGCTGGACCCAAAGAGGACCACTCCAAGACACATCATAATTTAAATGCCAAAGGTTCAAGATAAAGAATCTTAAAAGCAGCAAGAAGAAAGCAGAGAGTTACTTACAAAGGAGTTCCCATATGACCATCAGCTGTTTTCTCAAAAGAAACTCTGCAGGCAAGAAGGGACTGGCAAGAAGTGTTCAATGTGGTGAAAAGCAAGGACCTGCAACCAAGATTACTCTATCCAGCAAAGCTATCATTTCGAATGGAAGGGCAGATAAAGTCCTTCCCAGACAAGGTAAAGCTAAAGGAGTTCATCATCACCAAGCCCTTATTATAAGAAATGTTAAAGGGACTTATTTAAGAAAAAGAAGATAAAAAAATA
The DNA here is from genome assembly GCF_987537825.1 of Furipterus horrens. Taxonomy (NCBI): domain Eukaryota; kingdom Metazoa; phylum Chordata; class Mammalia; order Chiroptera; family Furipteridae; genus Furipterus; species Furipterus horrens. Next base: position 140,854,736 of record NW_028327176.1, on the reverse strand, counting down.
TGAACACTAAAAGGACAATAAACTCACAAATATCAACAAATTAATCTAAAAACAAAACAAAACAAAAAAAACTAAGCAAACAACTAGAACAGGAATAGAACCATAGATATGGAGATCATATGGAGGGTTATCAGCTGGTGGGGGTGGGGGGAAGGGGAGGATTTGGGAAAAGGTGCAGAGATCAAGAGACATAACTGGTAGGTACAAAATAGACAGGAAAACATTAAAAATAGTAAAGAAAATGGAGAAGCCAAAGAGCTCCATGGACATGAACTAAGGGAGGGGGGAATTATTGGAGAGAAGGGAGGTGCCAGGTGGAGGGGGGAAAGAGGAAAAAATTGGAAGAACTGTAATAGCACAGTCAATAAAATATACTCAGATATACTTAGTATATCTGAGGTTGAGATCTTAAATATTTATTCACGTATTAAATGTTCATTGGGTTTGAGGAACAATCTTAGATATAAAAGGGGGATAAAAAAGACATATCTTCAACTGAATATTATTTTATTCATTTATTTATCCATATACTTATATATATTTAATCCAAAATTTCAATGTTACTGAATGTCCTGTTAGGTTTATGCACTATTTTGGACTCTGGGGATATGCTTATACAGGCACTGCCTTCATAGATTTTACACTTAAGTAGGAGAGATTAATAATAACACTTTACAAATAAACAGAATAATTTTATTTATCTTCATTTTCTCTCCATATTTTAAAAGACAAAAATAAAAATAGAAAATGTCAGTTTGAACTTCCTCCAAAATATACAGGGCAAATCCCTTCTAGAACCAACTCTGTGAAGGCTGCAAGACTACAGCTTCCCCTCATCTCGTCTCCTTCTCCTGATCTCAAAAAAATGCAACATTTGTGGACTGTTACCTTCAGGAAGCCTTTCTTTGTGAGAGCTAAATGGATAGTTTTATCTGCACCTTCTTCTATGCTCAGTATAATATATTCAGATAGGTAAACGAATCTGGCATGGTTCACCTCCATCCAGGTAGATGTGTTCTTCCCTTTTCCTCAAGGAGCATGTATATAAATGCTGTCATTGGCAACGCCCAGAACTCAATGGTAACAGGAGCTTAGGACTTCAAAGTTTTAAGGATGACAGATAATTACTGCATGGTGCCTGTTAGTTATCTCTTATTTTCCATCTCTTTCAAGTACATCTATTGTCCATACTTCAATATTTATCAAAGAATAAATGAAGAGAAAAGGAAAAATAGGACCACACTAATAATTAGACCTCATGATTACTGAGTGCTAACCACATGCCAGGCCCCATGATGTGTGCTTTATGGTCATTATCTTAGGTAATCCTCATAAAACTGTATGAGGTAAGCATTATTTCCATTTACACCCGAAGAAATCAAGTCACTGTGTCAAGTACTGTGTCGAAGCTCATCCAGTCAGAGGGTGCAAAGCCAGGACAGATGTTTGTTGCCTTGCCACCCTTTGCAGCAAATACCCATCACCTCTTTCCTGCTCCAGCTTTAAGATGAAAAGAGATGTGGACTGACATTTGGCAGACCATGGCTATAGAGAGCTATCTGCCCTAAAAGTGTGTCACTGCAGGTAGCTTTAGCTGTATGTGTAGCCACACAACTGTGACAGAGAAGTCATTTTTCAAAGGAGTAATGTTGCAAGTTTCTCTTAAAAAGGTTTTCTTTAATGAATATGCCTTTTTGTCTCACTAGGCTGTCAATTTCTGTCTGATTTTCCTCTCTATGTTTACCTTAAAGAATAAGTTCTTTCATCTCCCCTGAATTGGCTTAGTAATTTAGAGGAAAAGCTGGCTGATAAATCATCTCTATCTAGAATAATGAAACTTCTCTTAATTCAGGGAAAAATATTTTAAAGTAACTCTCTGCTGGTAAAAAAGTTATTAGTTTTGAGAGGTTATATGAAGACAATTCACAATATAAATTATATGGTATATGGTATTTCTAATCTTTGAAGAGAAACTATCATTGTGAATGATATAATATTACTAATGAAAACTCAAGAAAATAAAGGTTAGCACTTAATATACAGCAATTTAATTATGAAGATAAAGGTAGGGAAGAGAAAGGTAGAAGGAGGAGAGAATGAACAGTTACTCCTCTGATAAGAAGAAACTGCTAGTCAATCATTAATGAACACCTTAATCTTAGGTGGTCATCCTTACCCCAATTACAACTTTCTCTTTGAAAGTGCATTCTAAGATAGGTTTTCCCTAACCACAATATTTAAACTGGCATCTACATAAGCTATTCCTTCACCTTTTAAATTTTTCTTAGAAGTTACTATTTGCTAATTTTCAAAATACTTAAAATTTTTTCTCATTTATTTTTTGTGAAATTCTCCATTAGAATATCAGCTTATGAAATAAAGACTATATTTTGTTCAGTACTTTATCTACAACTCCTAAAAGTGGTCCTAGCATAAGGTAGGAACTCAACATACTTACCTATTTTTGTGGAATGAATGAATGCATTTACATCAAGGAATTGTAAAATTAACATGTTTATTCAAGCACTAAAATTTTTAAATCTTACATGTACTCAGCAAGTAAACCTAGGTAACTTAAGTTACATTCAAAGTTCTAGTGGATTGAGCGTCGGCCTGCGAGCTAAGTGTCGCTGGTTCGATCTTCCAGTCAGGGCACATCAGAGAAGGAAAACTCTGACTCCAAAAAACCTCCGCTGCCTTGCGGCATACCTCTTCAGAGGAAAGGCTAAGGGAGTAAACCCCGACAGAAAATCCAGAGCCGGAGTCCCTAAGGCGGTTTGACGTTGTAGTCAACACCGGCAACTCCTGCGGCGCACCTGAAGCCAAGCTGTATTGACTCCGTCTTTCCCTTGGACCCTTCAGCTGCGAAGAGAGGGGGGGTCTGCTGCATGGGCAACAGCAAACCCTCCATATCACCCTGCCCAGGCTCTGTAGCTTCAGCTTCACTGGAGAGGACACTCCAGCGTCATCGCAAGATGTCGATTTAACACGGGAGGAGACAGATACCGTGTCACTCCCGAGTCGGACTGCACAGCCATTCTCGGCAGTGCAGATAGACTCTTAAGAAGCTACACCATCGTCTCTCGAGAGGGACGGCTGCCGACGACGACGATGACGAATCTGAGTTCCAGATTGTCTTATGCCACAAATTACATAAGTATACAGAAGAAAATGCAGATGATACAGATAGTATGATCATAGTTTCAAATCAATAAATGGGGAGCATAAGAAATGACAGAAGTAAGAAAAAGGCCTGAAGGAACTTGATAATCTTTAAAAAGATGGCTTCTTTTATACTTTTTGACACCAGACTTTATATTTTGGGAGAATTCCCAGGTTAAAATGACAGGAGATTAAACTTTAGTCATTGCTTTTTCAGTGAATTTTACACTTGATTTTCTACTATATACCATATTCTTAACTGCTGTAACTTCTGTGCTGTGAAACCCAAAATACAGAGGCTAGTCTAATGTTTTGTCTGATACTTAACAAAAGGGCATGCCCACTTTCAGTCCATGGTCACACAGAGTGTATTGTAATAGTGGTCTTTGGTCTATGCTCTTTCTTGTTACTGCTGAATGTGTTAGTTATATTGATGTGAAAACCCTGATTCATAATGTTTGGACTCTAATTATTGCCCTCATTATTCTGTGCAATCATGCAAATTAGTACAAGTTATAAACCTGAAGTTTAAAAGAAACAAGGCCAAGCCAAGGAGATACTGATGCATAAGCAGTAGGATTTTAACATGAAATGAAAATATAACTCCTTGTGTTGATTGTCCTCAGATGTTATTTCTCATTGGCATTGGACCTATTAGTATCCCCGATAGGAAGAGGGAAATGGACAAAAAGGAGCTTTCCAGCTTCTTCCTGTGCTCCCATGTCCATCAGAATAAATCATGAAGGAATTCATTGTCCAAATATGATGATTATGAATAAACAAAATGCCAGAGAGGATCAATGGGACACCGCTGCAGAGTGACTGAAAAAAGACTGTAGCTCAGTTTTCATAGGCTCAGTGTATTGCAGTTGCCAGTGCACCATCACTGTGAAGCATGCATGTTCCACATCAAGGTGATGTAGAAGAAAGAGACCTGTGCTAAGGTCAGCAGACCTACAGTGGATTTCTTACACACTGTTTGTAAGTCACCTACCCTCAAGAGGAGCTCACTGGTTACATCTGGGCTGTAATGCCTACTTCACTAGACAGTGGTAAGGCTTATGAGGGGTAAAAGGTAGAATTGTTCAGCATGGGGTTTATAAACATCAGCTGTCTCTGAAGGTACATCCCATGTAATCAGTCTATTGAGGTGGAAACGTGAGTAGACAGAGTGTCCTTTATAGCTTCTGGAAATCAGATTTATACATGTGTGCACCATTTTGGTGTGTATGTCTTGAGAGTAAGAGATGTATTTCCTTTAATAGACACTCTAAGTAGCTACTAAAATGTATGTGCCTTGAAGGCCAGGATTATGGTATATGTTTTTTGGTAACTCTCCACACCACCTTAGCAAAGTGGTAAATATTTAATGATTCTCTACTGAACCAATTTTAAACAACAGAGGAAGAAACATAAAGATTCTCTGATGAACATTTCCATAATTTTTCTTAATTATAGAATTCAAATCCTTAGAATAACAATCAACATAGGCTATTCTATATCTTGTAATAATAAACAGCCACCAAATCTTAGCAGCGTACCACAAAGATTCCGTTCACACTTGTGTTCCCTGTCCACTGTGGGCAATTGCACCTCTGTTCCTTTTCTTGTTCTGGGACCCAGACAGATTAAGTGTCCCTTTTCTGGAATATTGCCAGACTTTTTGCAGAAGGATAAGAGTGTAGTGGGAATGCAGAATGATTTTCGAAACGTTTTGATGTGTTCTGTGCCACTCTGTGCACATTTCATTGGCCAAAGGCAGTGGCCACTCTGGTACATGCATTTAATCCTTTTGCCGGGAGGGCCACTGTCAGTTACACGACTACATCTGAAATCATGGTGAAGTAAAATTGACCCCAGGGGAAGGCAGCCACTACTTTGAACAATAATATAATATACTACAGTTAATAAAACAAAAAGCCACCCTAAGAAAAGAAAATTAAAGTAAAAAAAGAATTTCTACACTATCTGCCTGAACTGTAATGCTCAAATCAAATTAAAATAAAAATAGTATATTTTCAACATGTGGAGAGATTCTTGGAGAGGGGAAGATGGCCACGAAGTAGGGACAGTGTTCTCAGCTTGCTCCTGTTAAGGAGAGACTCCAGGAACAAATGCAGAGAGGAGTGGCTGAGTGAGTGTGAATCTCCGATAGCGTGAACAGGGAGGAAAGTGTGGGAGCAGCGTGGAGGTGGGTGGAGGGGTTTACCACACACTGCAGGCTGAGTCATTCCGAGACTCGGTGTGTCTGCAGTATCAAGCCGGAGAGCTCACTAGCCCAGAGCTCCTTGGAGGCTCCCCCCTGCTAGGAGCACACCGATAAGTGAATTCTTGTATGGAGTTAGGGAGAGGATTTGACCGAAAAAGCCAGAGGAGGGAGAGAACAGTGAACAACCAGGACTGGGAGAAACTGTTTGATCTGAGTCTAGAGGGAAACCTCCGCAGCTGCAACCTCCAAGAGAAAGCTCGGCACTCGGGGTGCGCTCAGCACTTGTGCTAGGGCCCTACAGAACAAAGGGACAGATATGGGGCAAGGAGACCGACCACACAGAAAAGCTGCTGCGGAACTCTGGACTGGGGGAGAACTGAGCAATCATGCTAGAATCCCACAGAACAAAAGGCAGGTTTGGGGCCAGGAGAGAAATAGGACGTGCAGGGTGTATAAGTAGGGAAGAGAGCGGAGGCGGAGGTTCTGGAGTGGAGACGGTTTTAGGGTGGGGAGAAGGGCCAGCAGGGAAAGGCTGCTGCGGAGCTCCAGACTGGGGCAGAACTCCTGGGTAGGAGAGCGCTGAGCTGACCGACCACACTAGAATCCTGCAGAACAAAGGGACGGTGCTGGGGCGGGAAGAAAGATAGAGCGCGCAGGCCGATAGACAGGGAAGCCAGCGGAAGCTGTAGCTCGGAATAGAGACAGTTTTGGGGCAAGGAGAAGAGCACACGCGGGAAAGCCGCTGCAGAGCTCCAGACTAGGGGAGAGGCCCTGGGCAGGAAAGGGCCACTGGGCCCAGCACTTTAACAGACTGTGCCAGAGTCCTGCAAAACAAAGGGACAATCATGAGACAGGGAGAGAGGTAGGGTGCGCAAGCATATAGACAGGGAAGAGAGCAGAAGCTGTAGCCTGGGAATAGAGACAGGATCGGAGGCAGGGTGGGGATTGCTGGCAGGCACAGGATGGACCAACAGGGGGAAGGAGTAGCTGGACAAGCCTGAGGAGGGCTGAGGCTGCCTCAGGAGGGGACAACTAAATGCAGCTCACAGCAGAGGGGTGGTAGGCCCACGAATAAAAGACTAGCAATCCCAGAATCAAGCAGAACCCTCCCACAGCCAGCCAACCAACCAGAAAAGATTTGAAACTCATGGAATTTTGAATAGGAGCAGACTCAGGAAGGAAGGAAGGAAAAACAAAACAAAACAAAAAACCAAAAATACCCAGAGACTGTGCCTAAAAGTTGAATTGAGTTAAAATCCCCTCATTCTTTTATTTCTCACTCTCTCTCTAACTGCCCCTCCCATCCTTTCTTATTCTCTCTCCTTTTCTCCCCTCCTCTGCCCTCTCTTCTCTCCTCTTAACATGTCTCCCCTGCATCCTATTCTCAGTTAAATTTTTAATTTTAAGCTCTCTCCCTTTCTCTTTCTCCCCTTTCTCTGCACTAAGCACCTTCAATTTTATTAAATTTCTTTCTTTATTTTGTCCCCCTTCAGTCTACATTCGTTTTTCTTTCATCCCTTGCCCTTATTTTCCTTCTCTCCCTATAAATATTCTCTCTCTCTCTTTCTTTCTCTCTTCCTATTCCACTTTATATTCTAATCTCTTAATATTCAAATTATAACTCTAATCTATCCCCCTCTCCCTCCCATTCTACCCCTTCTCTCTTTCTACCCCATCCCCTCACTTCTTTCTCTCCCTCTTGTAGTTGTCTCCTTCATCCTATCTTTTGTCAACTCCTCAATTTCAATCTTTCCCTCCCTAATATCTCCTCTTCCTCCTGATTTCCTTCCCTCCTCTGTGTTCTTTCCCTTCCCCATCCTCTTGCTTTCCCATCTCCTATTCCTCTCCCTATATATTCTCTCTTTCTCTCTATCTTGCAATTTTATATCATATTTTAATCTCCTAATCTTTTTTATAATATATAATTTAAAAAGAATTTTAATCCAGTCCCCCCTCTTCTCCCCCCCTTCTTCTTTCGTTCTCTCTCTTACCCTTCTCTTCTCTACTTTCTCTCTCTCTTTCCTCTCTCCCTTCCTGTCTTGCTATTTTCTACTCTGTATTTTTATTATTGAAAAATTCTTTCTCAATCTGTTTCCTACCTTCTAACCTCCTCAGCCCTTTCTTTCAATTTCTGGCTGTCTGTCTGCCTGGATGTCTGTTGTGTCTATTCTCCCTCCCACACTAATCATATAGCATATACCGATTATATAATCCTAATACTATATACTTCTACTTTCTCACTCCACACTGTAACCCTCTCCTCCTTTTCAAACATACAGTGTAAGTGTTAATTGCTGTCTTACATATCCTTGATCCCAATTGCTAATATTATTACTCTATCAACTTCCAGTTCAAAAATTACCCCTCCTTCATTTAAAACAATTCCTATCTGATTCTCCTACGAAATAAGAGTCCCAATATCTCCACAAGTATATTAATACGGGCTCATTTGCAGCCTATAGTGAGATTGTAGTTGGGGGAGATATTGGAGGGTGTGGGTTTTGTGCCTGGGTTGTGTGATTATGTTTTAGCAGCACCTCCACAGAAGATCTCAAGACAAGGTGGGCAGAGTGACTCTCAATCAACTAACCAGAGAAAAAGATCCACCAAAGAGTAGCTGAAATACAACCAGGCAGATTAAAGAAATAACATCAAGGACAATGCAGACAGAGATACAAGAGGGTGGAGGAGTAAGTGGAAGCTACACTAACCTCCTCCCAGGACCAGTCACTGCTGACTCAGCCCCAGTACAGCAGACAGACCATTCTCCTCTAAGTGGTGTCAGCCTGAGGGGAAATAAAAACCCTGTCTACAAGAATTAAGCTGCCACACCCATGGTCCTTAAGCCTGATGGCTAATCACAGATTGAGTAGATTAACAACTAAAGAAGACAGACAAAGGCAGTAGATCACTGGAAGTCTCCAATAGGCTACCTAGGGTCAGTCTGGTACATGATCTGACCATACCAGAGGCAGATCCAGGAAGAGCAGATCATTCTAAGAAGCACCAATAAACAATAGGAACCACACAAATGGGGAGACAGAGAAACAACCCCCCATCAAAAGGAAAGGTAGAATCCCCAGAGAGAGTGTTAAGTGAAATAGAAGGGAGCAAAATATCAGATATGGAATTCAAAACATGGATTATGGAGAAGTTGAATGAGCTCAGCGGAAACTACAAAGAACTCCAGGGAAACTACAAGGAACTCCAGAAAAACTACAAGGAACTCACAGAGAATTACACGAGCATGAAAAAGGACATAGAAGCTATCAATAAGAGCCAGGAGGAAATGAAGAATACGATCTCTGAATTGAAGAACACAGTAGAAGGAATTAAAAGCAGGCTAGAGGAAGCAGAAGATCGGATCAGCGAGCTGGAGGACAACGTACACAAAAACTCCCAGACAATGCAACAAAATGAAAAAAGACTGAACAAGACTGAAGAGGTTCTAAGACAGCTGCAGAACAACATGAAATGTAATAATATCCGTATCATAGGAATTCCAGAAGGAAAAGAAGAAGAGCAAGGAATAGAAAACCTCTTTGAAAAACTAATGACAGAAAACTTCCCTCACATGAGGAGAGAAGGAGTCACACAAGTCCAGGAAGCACAGAGGGTCCCAATGAAGATGAACCCCAACAGGCCCACCTCAAGACACATCATAATTAAAATGGCAACATTCAAAGACAAAGAGAGAATCCTAAAAGCAGCAAGAGAGAAACAACTAATAACATACAAGGGAGCTCCAATAAGGCTATCCTCAGATTTCTCAGCAGAAACACTACAAGCCAGAAGGGAATGGCAAAAAATATTCCAAGCAATGAAAAACAAAGGCCTACAACCTAGAATACTATACCCAGCAAAGCTCTCATTCAAAATGGAGCGTGAAATAAGGAGCTTCCAAGACAAAAGAAGGCTAAAAGAATACATCTCCACCAAACCAGCAATGCAAGAGATGCTAAAGGGTCTGCTTTAAGAAGATAAAGAAACAGAGAGAGACAGAGAAGAACATGAGTACAAAGGGGAAAAATGACAATGAATAAGTACTTATCAGTAATAACCTTAAATGTAAATGGATTAAATGCTCCAATTAAAAGACATAGGGTAGCAGAATGGATCAGAAAGAATGACCCACATATATACTGTCTACAAGAGCCCCACCTTAGAACAAAAGATCTACACAGACTGAAAGTAAAAGGATGGAAAAAAGTATTTCAAGCAAATGGACATGAAAAAAAAGCCGGGGTAGCAGTACTTATATCAGACAAATCAGATTTCACAGCAAAGACCATAAAAAGAGACAAAGAAGAGCATTTCATAATACTTAAGGGAAAAATCCATCAAGAAGATATAACCCTTATAAATATATATGCACCCAACTTAGGAGCACCCAAATATGTAAGGAAAATTTTGAAAGACTCCAAGAAAAATATAGACAGCAACACACTCATAGTAGGGGACTTTAACACCCCATTGTCAACAATGGACAGATCTTCGAAGCAAAGAAACACCAAAGATATTGAGGCACTGAACAACACTCTAGAACAAATGGACTTAGTCGATATATATAGAAGTTTTCACCCCAAAGAAGCAAAATATACATACTTCTCAACATGTGAAGATTTGTGGTAACCCCAATGTTCATTTTTGTTACTGACTCAGTAGCTACTCTCTTCCTATGGTATTTAACCTTTTCTCACTTTAGTGAAAGGTTTGTTCTCCACAGTTGAACTGAGAAAGCTCCTTTTATAAGAGGACCAGTGTGTCATCTTGATTACTGATGAAAAAGGGTGGGAACATCCCTTTGAAGATCTTGCTACTGGGTGGTGCCAGCTACAGATGAGGACTTGAAATCTCTCAGCCCAACTCAGAGTCTCCTTGCCAACCACCCAGAACTGAGTAGTTAGCTTAAAATTGATTGATGGTAAGTAAAATATTTTTGTATCATAAAAAGTGAGCAAGTTATTTTCTTTTTCATTATTGTCTGTTCTAAGAACCTGTGTCCTATATCTTACCTAAAATTGTTAGCTGTGATTTTTCTGTGAACTTTTAATGATTTGCCTTTTTGCTATACTCAATGAACCAGCTAATAATGATGTCACTGATTTTGGTTTCTCTTATTAAAGTGTTTTGAAATTAGTTCACTTTTCCCACCTTCCCTCCTCCCCTCTGTCGTTGCTCATTCAAACCTTACAGAAATGCAACTATAGCCAAGTTCTCCAAATAAGGTGTAATTGCTTTCTTCAGAAAATTACTTCACACTTTAATTATTTTTCTGACATTTTCACCAATAAATAATCACAAGATTTCACACAACACAACATAGAGTTTGAACTCTGAGCCTGGAGGTTAGGAAGCCTTTCATTTATCTCTGTCCACATGATATGAATTATTGGTTACTTGCTTTTCAATGAAGACTCATTACAGGAAAATTATATTCCAAGGTAGTCATGTTTAATGAATTTTACTTAATCTTTTCCTACATCTGATTTGCTAAATCCTACACTCATGGCATTTCCCTCTTTTTTTTTTTTTTATTGATAGAAGCTGCAAAAATTGCCTGAAAAGCTTTTGTAGTTCAATATGGCTGTCTCCCTTGACATTTACATGCATCTCAACTTTATTTATTTTTCTGCATAGTACGTAGATGCCTGGCTGGAGAAATAAAGATTGCACATTCAGCAATTTATGCAATTCCAGACACAAGATTATTTTACTGTCTGTTGAATAATTAGCAATGTGCATGAAGATACAATATACAGTAACTTGCCTGACTTTGGGCAAAAAAAAAAAAAAAAAGATTAGAATGACAAATAGTCAGACTCTAGGGTCAAATGCTTTGCCAGTAGTTGCATATGTTTATGCCAAAATACATAAAGAAATGTCACTTCAGCACATGAGTGATGACAAACACTCCAAGTGGGGCTGCAGTTCATCAATCATTTCAAATGCACAGATTGGGTTTACCTATATAAACAAAAGCAATAAAACTACTCAAAGACTCACCTTAAACAATTCAAGCATGACATAAACACTGTTACTGCACAGTCAAGCCCCATTTTACTTGAGAAGCAGTCAGAAAGGACCCAACAATCTATGATTTATTAAGATTAATAAAGCACATCTTCAATAAAAAAAGTTCTGCTAATATTTTGCATAAATATGGGAATCTTATTCAGAATCATAACACATCAGAAAGCATATGAGGCAGAGAGTATGCTTAACGAACGTGAAAACTCTGCCTTCACAGTCATTTTCAATAAAGTTTCAGGGTCATGGTAGGGAGCATAGAGAAAGCTTCAAGCAATAATCTACAACAGGTAGGTTGTTTGGGTTCAATTTGAATGATTCATTAAAAATAAGGTCAATTAATAGACGTATCAAATATTTCTAAGCCATTTTCTTCTTCCCCAGAATGAATGCTTTTGAAACATTGATTCTTTAAACCTCTGCTAATGTTTAAGGAGAATAAATATTATTGATATACAATTGCTCCTCTTTGGTAAAAAGAAGGCCAAGAGGTTCAAGGCTATAGATGATGCAGCAGAACTGAAGTCAGAAGTTCATTCAAGGTTACATACATTTTTCTTCTTTAAGATGGTGCATAGTTAACATTTGAAATTGTAAGTTGCTCAGTTATCTGTGTTCTTGTTCTCTTCTTCCACCTGAGTGTTTGGTCTGACACTAATGCTATGCTTGGCTCTTTAGAAGCCACAAGCAGAAGTACAAGACAGCAATGCCACTGCTCTGTAATTAAAGAAAGTTCTGCTCAGAGGAATTGCTCAGACAATCTAGTCATGATCAATGCAGGCTCTTCTAGGTCTGCCTCTAGAGGAATTAAATAGTTTGACTCCTGAAATGAGGAAGTTGGTTTAGTTGAACTATAAACTCTCTCAAATTTCAACTCAAATTTAACAAAACACAAGTGGGCTTCTGTCTCCTTAATTTCACTGAACTTTTAAGATGTAATTGAATGACAAGGGGAAAAGCTCTCTGTTCTGAGTATAATTGGAAGATCAGAATGCTTTTGGCAAGATTTTCTTCTTATTTGCTACATTCAGAGGGATTTAAAGAATTGAGAGAAGATTTAACCCACAGCTGAAAGGAACCAAAGCCCTTATGAGAAGTCATTTTGTTGTCTTGCCTCCTGAGAAGTAAAAACAAACTCAGTGGGTTTCAAGATGCTTCTTTTAAGGTGTGGAAAACAAGACTGACCTAATGATAATATTCAAACAGGAACTTTCTAAACACTCTAAGATGATAGCAAAATAAGAAATTCATCCTTAGGGATGACAAATGAATGCTACTTTAAAATGTCCTGTTTAATTGGTCATTCTTAGGCTAAATATCCCAGGGCATCCACATTCTTTGGAAATAAATAATGCGTTAAGAATTGAAAGACTGGGGCATAAACTTGGTCGTGCCACAAATTTAACAACCAGTTGAACATTTTCTGGGCAGAGATAAACAGAAAACTCTGAGAAATTAAAAAAAAAAAAAAAAAACAAATGAAACAAGACTCTTTCTTTAAAGAACTCACAGTTGAGCAAGGGGAAAAAATCATTACCATTTCCCTCAAAAATTAAAGTTGGAGTTACCATTTTAAAAAAGAAGAACCTTGATTCATGGAAAGCTATGTAAACTTTGGCTTCATCACTGCCTAGACACAATTACTGTGAAGCTCATTTAGTTTGAACTAAGATTGCTGATTTTCAGCCTCTTTTTTTCCAAGTGTCATTAAATTTTTATTTAGCCATTTCCCCAAAAACTGTTTACATCAGATTAGAAGTTGAATTTTTCCTGATAAGTCTAAGAAGAAAGTTCAGGTGATAGCTTATATGCACGCACACATACACCCATATATTGAATCAAAATGCTTTGTAGTAGATATTGATGATATATGTAGAATCTAGTAACCTCTGTTTTGTTCTGGATTCCTCTAAAAAGCAGAGTCTCTTATTTGGTGCTTGATAACTCTTTGTTTTAGGAGCTGTTTTATGTACTGTAGAAATTTTGGTAACATCCCTGGCCTTTACCCACTAGATGCCAATAGCCTCTACTCCTGAGTAGTGATGATACAAAATATCTTCTGATATTACTGAATGTTCTAGAAAACAGGGTATGGCGGTAGAGGGAGCAAAATGACCTGCAGCTGAGAACCACTGGTTTAATGTAACACCCAGAAGGAGAAAAAGTTAAGCTAGTTACTATGGAGGCAACTGGGGCTCTGTTTTGCTAGGGATCCTCTAAAGTGTATAAAATGAAAATTCCATTCTTGAAAATGGAAAAGGCTATATTTATTCATTATATCACATCTGTCATTGATCAAGGGTCATCCCATGGGGAGTTGACTCCTTGTACTCCTTTGTGCTTGTGTCAGAATGGCTTGGTTGTCTCCCATGGGCATCTTAAAGAAGGCTTGGGTCAAATAGTAAGGAGAGGCTACTGAGGCCATGTGTTTCTGATTATATTTGTGTGGTTGCCACCACCATAACTAGAGTAGAAAGTGCATAGAGGGGATGTAAATTGGGGTCCAAAGAGTGTCAGATGTAGCCCAAAGATACATTATGTTACTAAGATTTTGGAATTCCTAGAGGGGTATAGTTATGGGAACTTCAGGAAAACAAAACATTTTAGACTGTAATTCAATGCTTTGGCCCTTATTTTTCTTCTCTGTATGTATTAGAGAATAGTAGGACACTTACGTAAGTATATGAGGGACACGCCCCCCCCTCCCCCATAATGGAATTATCTTCTGGAGGGCAGGATCCTTGTAGTACAAGCTTCCCCCACCAGAGGAGTGTTTCAGGAACCCATCTGTATCAGTGTACGAGCTGGTGTTGTTATGAGAGGCTGTGTTCAGCTTCGGTGAAATGTTTCTGAATCAACAAGTTTGCCAATTTCATGATGGGTGATTTACAAGCACAACTGCCCACATCACACTGGATGTTCAGTTTTTGACCAAAAATGCATGACCCCTAAGCCCTACCCTCCCTATTCACTCAAGCTCACCCTAAGTGACTTTTTCTTTTGTTTCCCTGAATGAAAAAAGTCTTCAAAGGGAAACATTTTGTCACTGTGGAAGAGACAAAACCAAAAATGGCAGAAGCCCTAAAAGACATCAAAATCACAAGTTCAAAAACTGGTTTGAGCAGTGAAAAAAACTTTTTGATAGGTATATTGCATCAAATGGAGAGTACTTTGAATGTGACTGAAGTTTAAACATGTAAAAATAAATAAACAATTTTTAATAAATAAATTCTATTTATTTGGGTCCTCCTTTGTCTATGTATAAATTTGGGACTTTTTCTCTATAGAAAGCCAAGAGAACAAAGAGATGGACCAAGGAGATACAGAAGATATCCAAAGGCTAGAATGTGCCAAAAATAGAGACACTGACTTCAAATTAATATTCACCCTAGTCAATGACTTTGGATTTTGCCCTTTAATTCATGCATTTAAAATGTATTTAAACTGTAATATCAGGTAAAAGAAACACATGGAAATTGTGTCAAATTCTTACAGAGTAGTGAAATGTGAGGTGCATAAAAATAAGACAAAAAGCATGAAATCCAATTAAAATTTCACAGGAAATTTGCTGCAAGAATATATTTAGTAAAAAAGCCTAATCATAATTTTTCAAATAAAATTTACATTTGCATTTGAATTTTATTTTATTTTTTAAAAAATCTTTAGTTCATGAGGTGCAAATTTAATTAAATTTTATATATTTACAATGTTAAAAGACAAGAATGTATGCACATATAGATATACACATATGTATGCATTTATACACACACTAGAATTCTCTTCTACTTTTCATTTAGCTTATTAAAAATGAATACAAACAGACTCTGAGCTCCAGGACCCTCTAAGAGCTTATAGCCTGTAGCGGCTTTCAAGATAACAGCTTCTTCAACCAGAGGAATTCTGACTTCTCGGTCAGAGTGTTTGAAGTTTCCAAGGCTTGGGGAGAGGGTGGTCTTTTCTGAAAAAGCTAGTATTTCAAAGAAAAGACATACCTTTTTTCCCCCTCTTTAGTGCCAAGATTTGAAAATCCTCTGAAGAGGGGAAAAAGAAGTCTTCCCTTTAAAATGTAGTATTTCTCTGAAGAGCCCCATCCCTCGGCTTGGCAGACTCCAGAGATGCTCGCTGCCAAGACCTCTGTGCTCCGAGGCTCTGGGCCATCTCCTGAACCAACTACCTTTACCAGGTTCTTCTCATAGTAACAACCTAAAACCGCTCATCATGAAAGGTCCTGAACTGCAGGAAGTTTATTTTCCTAACATGCAGATTGTATTTGAAAAATACCCATTAATTGGTTAAAGTAGATTATTCATAAATACCTCAAAACTACTTCTTCAGTCTGGATTTGACAATTCTTATTTGAAGGGAGGATGCAATTTAAGTGTGATAAAACCCTACAACAGTGTAATACAATATTTTCCCCCAGATCCCCAAAGCTGCTACTGAAGGCAATTATCCTCAAGAAGGAGGAAACCTGGTGTCTGAAACCTTGTCTGACCTTGGCCAAGCTCCTTCGCTGCTTTGAGTTAGATTTTCTCATCCGTCAGATGAAGCCATGTCACAGGATTGTTGTGAAAATTAAATGATGTAATGTCTATAAAGTATCTGACACGGAAAAGGCATAGCTCTGAGTTAGTCCCTTTCCCCATCATTTAGTCATGAAATAATCAGTCTAATATGGCATCTCAAGCTCATTTTTAAAATCTGTGAAACGGCGAAGAGCACCTACCTCAGAGGGCTGTGGAGAGAGTAAAGGAAGGAACTGATGTAAGGCACTTGGCACAGCATTTGCTTAATGATAATTGCTCCGTGCACATTAGGGCAGGGAGCTGTGGTAGGAAGAGCAGTTACAGGACAACTTCTTATCACCATTAACACATCTAAAGAGCATCTAAAACCTGGAATGCCATTATGTCAAGTGCTGGGAGTAGAATGTTCAAAAGAACTGGCCCTTAAGGAGCCAGGGCATACATGGAAGGAAAACAAATTAGCATATAAGTAAAACTTTAAGAGACATAGGACAGAACTGTCATTTGGTTTCATTCTGTTGCATGTGGCTTTCCAATGGTCCCAGAACCTTTGATTGAAGAGGCTTTCTTTCCTCCATTGTATGTTTTTGGCTCCTTTGTCACAAATTGTTTGCCCATATACATGTGGTTTCATTTCTGGGCTCTCAATTGTGTTCCAATAATCTGTGTGTCTGTTTTTCTGCCAATATTATACTGTTTTGATTATCATTGTTAACCAGAGTACAGTTTTCCCCATGCACAAAAATTAATTAAAAATGGATCAAAGACCTAAACATAAGATCTGAAACAATAAATTATGTGGAAGAAAACATAGGTACTAAACTTATAAACCTTGGTCTTAAGGAATATTTTGTAAATTTAACAAGGGAAGTAAAGGCAAAAATAAATGAACGAGACTATAGCAAACGAAAAAGCTTCTGCACAGCAAAGAAACTGACAAAAAAACAAAAAGGCAGTCAAGTGAATGGAAGAAGATATTTGCAAACAATGGCTTATATAAAGAACTCATACAAGTCAACACCAAATGAACAAACAATCCAATTAAAAAATAGACAGATAGGCAGATGTCTTGAACAGACTCTTCTCCTTAGGAGACATACAAATGGCCAACAGATATATGAAAAGATGCTCAGTTTCACTAGTTATTAGGGAAATGCAAATAAGAACCATGATGAGATACCACCTCACACCTGTGAAGAGTGCGATTATCAACAAGACAAGTAATAACAAGTCTTGGAAAGTTTGTGAAGAAAAGGGAACATTTATTCACTGTTGGTGGGAATGTAAACTGGTATAGCCACTATGGAAAACAGTATAGAGGTTCCTCAAATAATTAAAAATAGAGTTACTATATGACCCAGCAATCCCTCTTATGGGTATCTACCTGAAAATTTTGAAAACATATTTATTCACAAAGATACAGTATATGTACCCTTATGTTCACTGCAGCATTATTCACGGTAGGCGAGACATGGAAACAAGCAGAGTGTCTTTTGATCGATGATTGGATATATAAGATATGGTGCATATATACTATGGAATACTGCTCAGCCATAAAAAAAGATGAAATACTGCCATTTGCAACATGAATGGCCCTTGAGAATATTATGTTAATCAAAATAAGTCAGTCAGAAAAAGCTAAGAACCACATGATTTCACTCATATGTGGAATATAAAACTGAAACTCATAATAGACACAGATAACAGTTTGGTGGTTACTAGAGGGAAGAGGGCTGGGGAAGTAGTAGAGGGTAAAGGGGCCCAATACCTGGTGATGGAAGATGATTTGACTTTGAATTGTGGGCCCACAACGCAATGTATGGATCATGTATCATAGAAATGTACCCTTGAAACTTATATAACCTTATTAACCACTGTTATTCCAATAAATTTTTAAAAGATAGAAGAAAAAAAGAGACATAGGAATAGCAAGGATTGATATATCACTGTTATTCAGAATATTGGGGGAAGGAGCTGTTGAACAAAAGGTAAACATTTTTTGAGTTGCAGAGAAGAAAAGACACATTGCAGTTAGAAAGATATGACAAAATGATACAAATGCACATTGTAATTTTGGGAAACAATGGATCAACCAGTTTGTCTAGGACAAGGGATTATGTAAGGGGTTCCTAAGCATCAGAGTTGGGAGACTAGGAAGGGGTTCAAACATAAGGAGATTCAGGGGCCAGGATTAACAGTTTCACTTCCTGCTTCAGGATAAGAAGGGCAATGGAAGGAGTCAGAACAAAAATGACATGAAAATCAAAATTTTAGGAAGATTGAGTATAACATATTTCATTTTTTCTTAAAATTTCTTAGCCAATGCAAAATTTATCAACAATAAGTACATGAGCTGGTAATTAAGTAAATCTCTTAATATTTATTTCAAATATGAGAAGATTTGGCCTTCCTAAAAATTATTGCTAAACAAACACCTGGGGAAAAACTGATTTTTCACTCTGCCTCAAATGGCAACACAATGCTCTCTTTCTCCTTGTGAGCCTTATATAAAGAATAATTAATGGACTTCTGAAACAGATTATGGAGTTTTCGACAAAATTAATGCACTTTAGGAGAAAAAGAAGGAGGAGAAGATGGAGAAGGAGGATAAGGGGAAAAGAAACAAAGTCAGTGCTAGGGATCATGCCAATTTGCAAGAACTAAACCAAGAAAGAGACATTTATGGAATAAAACTAAATTAAAATTAGCTCCATGTGCGTAAGATTAAAGCTAAAACATTTCGAGACGATAAAACCAAATCAGGTGGAAGCTAAGATTCTTCTTTTCTGGCACGCTCCAGTATAGCTGGGACACAGGCAGCAAACATAGTCACAGACTGTGTGCACAGCCAGCATACACCCAGTGCACAGCGGTGGAACTGGATCTCTAATAAAAGATCTGAGCTCATCACAAAAAAAGAAGAAAAAAATTAGGAAGATACATGTCTTAGTTTGGGCTGCCCTAACTAAACACCATAGACTTGGCGAATTAAACAAGAAAAATCTATTTTTTCACAGTTCTGGAAGCCAGAAAGTCCAAAATCAAGGTTTAAGCAGGGTTTGGTTCCTAGTGAGAGCTCTTTTCCTGGCTTGCCAATACCCACTTTCTCTTTATGTCCTGACATGGTGAAGAGAGAGAACTTGGGTCTCCTTTTCTTTTAATATAAATTATCAGTCCTATCAGATTAGGGCCTCACCATTATGACCTCGTTTAAACTTAATTATCTCACTGTATCCAAATATAGCCACCTTGAGGGTTAGGGCTTGAATATATGAACATTTTGGGGGAAGGAGGTGGGCACACAATTCAATCCATAGCAATAGGGATTTAGGCAATTTTAGTCCAGATTTCAGTTTGATAAATAACTGTGTATCCTTGAGCCTCATCTTCTTAATCTGTAAAAGGGATGGGATGGAGGTGTATTGTTGTACTCGAGATTCCTAAGGATGCTTTTAGCTTTCATATTTTCAGATTATATTATAAATTTTAGTATAAACTGGCTATTAAATAGTTAGGTTGCATGAATAAAGATTAACCTAAAAATGTCTAAGAGATTATCAAGCTTAAAATGGAGTATGAAAAAAGGGGAGAACCTTTGGTAGAGCCAATAGAAGAACAACCACAAGTATTGCTGCCAACAGGGGAAACGGCATGGAGGCAGCAGCGGGTGAATGGAGCTAGAAGGCTTCAAGTTAAAATGTGATTGCTCACTTAGTTAAAAATATCTGGATTTTTGTTGCCAAAATTCTACCCTCTTTGAAGAAAGCAAAACAAAACAAAAGAAACTCAAGTATTCAATCAGCCTTTCTAGACAGAAACAAAAGCATAATGCCATATTCCACAGCTAGATTCTGGCCCATTTTCACCATTAATCTTTGAATGCACATTCTTATTAACAACAATTAATTATTTGCAACTATCATTGTTAAACTTTAGTGGAATTCAGATTACTTCTACCTTTTCTAGTACTTTTAAAATAAAAAAAACTACAAAACGAAAGAATAAAAGTTTCAGTGAACTTATCAGAGAGACAGCAGCAAACAAACAGAATAAATCATGGTTAAGATAATTTAAAGGAATGATTTCCAGTTGATGGAGAAGCTTTAAAACGTAAGTACTTTGGATCCAGTGGTGGTGGTGGTGGTGGTGGTGGGGTGACAGTAATTGTCATAGCGCCTTTCTGTATTCCATTGTTCTATTGAATTTTATGGAATTAGAAACTCAAAAACATATTCAGTAAAGCCACTGTCATTTGTTTTATTATTGCTACCAGAATTCACTCCCAGAGCAACAGAACCAAGGTTACTGGCAGTCCTGAAGATGTAGGAGAGAAGCAAATGCTAGAGACAAAGGTGAAAAACTCAGTAGAGCAGAAGTAAGGAGTATTGAATGGATTTTCTTCATGCAGCATCCTAACTGGTGAGTAATATCTTCTTTCTCTTTAAAGTAACTATTTGTTTGCCCTGGCATGGACAGAGAACATTTGCTCTATCTTAAAAAAAAAAAAGAATGTGTGCTCTAATGGAAGAATCAAATTATATCAGAAAAGGAAGCACTTTAAGCTTTATTGCTGTAGATCACTCTGCCTCCAGCTGTGAAACTGATTGATGTTTAAAGCCCCTGAGGCACTGGCAGCTGTGGTGGCTGCTTCAAATAAGAAAAAAAAAAAAAGTGTGTGAGTGTGCTTGTGCTTGTGGGTGTGAGTGAATGAGTGTGTAAGCATGTGTAGTGGGGTAAGAAACTAGGTAAAATTTATTTTCGAAATTTTCTCTAAAGATTCTTTGTATAATTCTTCTCAGATGAATAGAAAAATACATAGGTGAGACATTTAATATATATTTACATTTATAGAAAAGTATATATGTATATATATGTAATCTTTGTGTTCCCAGCATTACAACAGGAAACACAAAGATTGGGTGTGAAAGAGTTTCTGCCCCATGATCCAGGTTGACGCCCAATGAGAACAATTGATATTGGTTTACATTTGCATAAAACATGTCGAGACTTCATTCATTGCCTGAAAAATCTACGGTTTGTTTCTATGTGTCTACTCTTTCGTGCTCAATCCAAGATACAAAGCTATGATATGACAAGGGTACTTTTTATTTTATTGAAGAAGCAATGGGGGAAAAATGGTGTGTATTTATGTGTATGTGGGAATGCTGGAATAGATGAATTTTGAAGAGGAAGCAATACAATCAGCGCCTTGGATGTAAACTTCTTTGGCAATGAGACTATAGATCTATCTAGTTATCTATCTATCTATCTTGAAGTTCTCAACCAGGTTAGAATCAGCTAGTATAACCTGGTTAGAACTCTGATATTAGGATGACTTTTAAAAATTTCAACTATTCATAGGAATATAGTTATTCATAAGAGTATAGAGGTGTTTTTAATTGGACTTCTTAGTACTCTTAGTGAACACTTCTCCCAGTGAAAAAGCTCTTAATCTTATTATAAGCCTGCAGTTCTTCCTTCCTGCTGTCTGCTGAAGGCTTTCTGCACATAGGCTTCGAAATTCTTTAGCTTACCTCTCTCTCTCTCTTTTGGTAATAATTTCATTCTTGCATGGTGAGTTAAATAGTTTAAATTGATTTCTGAGACCTATCAGCCTGGAAATTAATTTAAAAATTTATTAAGAACATTTCAAAGGAATGGTTGTGTTTATTTTTTCTCACTCACAACTTTTATATTATTTTAAGCTTCCCACTCAGAGCCTGTAAACAGAGGCCTCAAAAGACGGTTAGAAAAGAGATTAAACTGTTTTTACCATAACAACCATTGTGAATTTGTATCTTTATTGCACAGACAAATATCATAATTACCTTCCTAGTGGTATAAATGAAATGGAGAAGAATATGACCATAGTGCAAGATGCATCTTTAATCGTTTTCTTTTGTGAAATACTCGGTTCTTACATTGGGTATGTTAATTTAATTCTTTTGCAGTTAAGGTAATAATTTCCAGTCCCTTTCTCGTGACTCTTCAATGTGAACATTAATTCCCTATTATCAGGTCACTATCCGCCATGGTGCATGTCACCTGATTTTTCTATTCCATCATAGGCAGAAATCTTTTCTATTCCATTGTAGACAGAAATCAGATTGACAGCCTCAACAACAGTGCCATCTCTAGAGTTTTGTATAAGAGGGGTTAGGAGTAAAATCTGGTTGCCAAAGGAGCTACTTAATTGTGCATTTGTTTAGAAATACATGGTTTTAAGTATGACCTTGCATTATTTGGAGTGTCTTCAGGGTTGGAGGGCTGAAACTACACCAAGGCTTGGCTAATTATCCCTACAGACACTGCCACCTATCAGACTGTACTTTTGAAACTATCCTCTTCCAAATCAGTCCTCTGAAAGAAAGGCAAGTAAGCTTGCTAACATTCAATGACCCATAGTAATGTACAGGAAATGTGGTGCTATTGGGAGAATATGTAACACAAATGTATTCTTTATGGAATGTGGAACTTTACTGTACCTTATGCTTTCACCCTCTTGTATTATATTTTCAAAAGTCTTCACATACATTATTCCATAAGATCATTTGTTCCTTCAACAGGTATTGGACTATGTAGTAGTTGTAAGGCATTTTGCTTGGAATTGGATATATATTAATGGGCATGACATTAGTATATAATATAAGAAAAGCATGGTTATGACTTCTGGCCAAGATGGAGGCATAGAGAGACATGCTGGGTCTCCCTCTACAACTAAGAAGCAATACAACTACAGTATTTCCTCACTTATCACAGGTATTACGTTCCAGACCTCCCATGCCCCCGCGAAGTAGGAACCTTACATATATTCTACACTCTTAAACCTACATAACTTAAACAACATACATATATAGTACCACAAAATCCCACAATGTAGCAAAAAATCCTTGATAAATAATTAAATATATATATTTTTTAAAAATCCCGCGATATAGTGAGGCTGCGATAAGTGAACCATGATATAGAGAGGAACTACTTTACCTCGAAACTGGAGACAACCAGAAGTTCCAGAAAATTGAACTGCATGGAAGTCCAACAAATAAAGATATAAAGAAGAAATACTCATCTAGACAGGTAGGAGGGGCAGAGCCAGAGCAGAGAGGATGCAGTGTGGTGGTGTTGGTGGTGGCAGTGGCAGGCTGGCAGAAAGTGCAGTCACACATTTTAAAAAGTGGAGCGGGACACCTGGAAAGTGTTCTTAGTTCCTGACCAGACTGGCCAGCTCATGGTCCCAGCACCAGGGAAAATCAAGCCTCATTACTTTTGACTGTGCAGACCAGTGGAGTTTAGGGTGGAGGAAGAAACTGCTGGTCTCTCAGCAGAATCTGCTGGTTTAAAGGGCCCCCACAGTCCTATAACATCTGCATACCCACCCACCCAGGGAACAATAGCCAGGGCAACAGCTAGAGAGGAGCCAGTCCCATACAGAAGTGGGAGAAGTGCCTGGAAAAGGGACAAGTGCTGAGCAAGCAGCATTGTTCCCTCTCTGATCCCTCCCCCACATACAGCACCACAACGTAGTGGAATGGGTCACCCTGTACTGATGAATACCTAAGGCTCCGCCCTATACAACAGAACAGGTGTGACAGCTCTACCTAAGACACAGTGGCAAACAAACACAGGAACCTGTCAAGATGAGAAGACAGAGAAGTATGGACCAAACAGGGGAACAGATCAAGGTTCCGGTGAGAGAACTAAGCAATGAGGAGATAGCCAACCTAACAGGTGTAGAATTCAAAAAACTGGTGATAAAGATGCTCACACGCTTGACAGATATGCTTGAATATGACAAATGCATAAGGGAAAAAGTGAAGGAAAAAGTAAATGAAATTAAGGAAAATACACACAAAACCAATGGTGAAGGGAAGGAAACTGGGGTTCAAATCAATGATTTGGAACATAAGGAAGAAAAAAAAAAAAAACAGTCAACCAGTACAGAATGAGGAAACAAGAATTGAAAAAAATAAGGAGAGGCTTAGGAACCTCTGGGACAACTGTAAACATGCCAACATCTGAATCATAGGAGTGCCAGAAGGAGAAGAGGAAGACCAAGAAATTGAAAGCTATGTGAAAAAATAATGAAGGAAAACTTTCCAAATTTGGCAAAGGAAATAGACATACAAGTCCAGGAAGCACAGAGAGTCCCAGAGAAGCTCGACCCAAAGAGACCCACACCAAGACACATCATAATTAAAATGCCAAAGGTGCAAGATAAAGAGAGAGTCTTAAAAGCAGCAAGTGAAAAGCAGAGAGTTACCTACAAAGGGGTGTCTATAAGACTGTCAGCTGATTTCTCAAAAGACACTTTGTAGTCAAGAAGGAACTGGCAAGAAGTGTTCAATGTGATGAAAGCAAGGACCTACAACCAAGATTAGTCTATCCAGGAAAGCTATCATTTAGAATGGAAGGGCAGACGAAGTGCTTCCCAGACAAGATAAAGCTAAAAGAGTTCATTATCACCAAGCCATTATTATATGAAATGCCAAAGGGACTTACCAAAAATAAGATGAAAACTATGAACACTAAAAGGACAACAAACTCACAACTATCAACAACGGAATCTAAAAATTAAAAACGAAATTTAACTAAGCTAACGAGAATAGGAACAGAATCATAGGTATGGGGATCATTTGGAGGGTTATCAGCTGGGAGCGGGGAGGGGGAGATATGGGGAAATGGTGCAGGGACTAAGAAGCATAATTAGTTGGTACAGAATGGACAGAGGGAAGTTAAGAATAATATAGGAAAGGGTGAAGCCAAAGAACTTATATGCACAACCCATGGACATGAACTAAGGGGGTTGGGATTGTGGGGGAAGAGGGGTACTGGGCAGAAGGGAGCAAAGGGAATAAAATTGGGACTACTGTAACAACATAATCAATAAAATATACTTAAAAAAGAAAAACAAAAAAACAAAACAAAAAGAAAAGCATGGTTCTTTACAGTCATGGGTAGGTCATATAGAAGGGTGGACAAGCATTAAATACTTAACTATAAACTGAATAATTTAATTATAATAATCATTCATGCTTTTGAGAAGTTTGGGGGGCATGACTTTGCTTTTCATCTTTGTACGCAGAAGATTTCTCTAAGGAAATGATAGTTAACTAAGATCTTAAAGATGATAGGACTTCATTAGTAGAAGGGCTATGGTGGTGGTGCTAATACTTCAAGCAAAGGGAGAACATTCGTAACAGGCAGATTTCAATGAGCTGTTGCTCTTCTCTTCCTTCATTTCCACTCTTCCTTCTCTACACACATTTTCAGTTTCAGCTACATGTTAGGTCGCATCTCTGGACTGTAAGCAATAGAAATGTTTATTGATAATTGAAACAAAACTTTATTGGAAGAGGACTGAGTAACTTCCATGACTGAAGGAAAAAATAACAGACTTACAGAGTCGGAGAGCAATTGCAGAAAATGCAGTAGTAGCAACTCATGGAGAGACCCTTTAGGTTGGTCTACCAAATGGTCTAGTTATAACCATGTTGTGTCATAGGATAGAAGACTCTGATTGGCCCAATAAGTACCTATCTCTATCTAGGTTTACCAGAGAGAAGGTACTGGGATTTCCAGCTCCAGGAAAATACATGAGAGTTAGGAAGGGCAGTTCACTAACGGAATGGATGCTGGGCATACTGGCCATTGACTACCTTGAGGGAGGTTGTAACTATCTTCTATATCTTTCACTTTGGTCCAGCTAAACTCCCATTTGGTATTCATTGGTTGTTCCTTTTCAGAGTGACAGCAGGGAGAAATGTAAAGGTCTGTACCTAAGGTGTAAATCTCATAATGTAAGTTCAAAAGCTTTGTGTCTCTGGACTTCTGGCTAGAACTAGTGACTGAAGCCTGTGGGAACTTATTGCCCTCCAGAAGGTATTTATGCAGAGAAATTCTATTCTAGGAAAGTGATGTTTGGCATATTATTTATAAACAATAACTGCTTTTTAAAAATCACATGAGCCATTTCTCTTTTTATTTAAAAAGTCATCATTCTTTTAATTGAATTTTTGCTTTTAAAATGATGGATTAAAAAATAGCAGCATAAATGGCTGTGAAAACAATTACAACCTAGAGAAGAAGCTTTAAGATTGAAAAATCTGACAATCTTATCTTTTTTACAGATTTTATTTATTTATTTTCAGAGAGATGGAAAAGGAAAGAGAAAGAGAGGGAGAGAAACATCAATGTGTGGTTGCCTCTCATGCACCCCCAACTGGGGACCTGGCCCACAACTCAGGCATGCACCCTGACTTGGAC
This sequence comes from Furipterus horrens, assembly GCF_987537825.1. Classification (NCBI taxonomy): domain Eukaryota; kingdom Metazoa; phylum Chordata; class Mammalia; order Chiroptera; family Furipteridae; genus Furipterus; species Furipterus horrens. The sequence continues at coordinate 140,828,546 of NW_028327176.1, read as the reverse complement.
TCAAACCAGCAACACTTTGGTTCACAGGCCTGTGCTCAATGCACTTAGCCACACCAGCCAGGGCTGACAATCTTATTTTTAATAACTATTTTTAAACACTTTTAGAAATATTATGTGTATATTTAAAAATTCTGAAAGCTATTGATAAAATAACATAAGAAAATACAAATAATTCATATGAAGGCAAACACAATATGTGAATGCTCTGCTTCTAGTCTTTTTCTTTATTATTTATGGGTTTGTTTTTTTTTTGTGAGATCACATTGTACATAGTTTGTATTTTTGATTTTTTTACTTAACATTAGGCAAAGACCATTTCTCCAGGTCATAATCTTTAACAGTATGTCCTTTCAAATGCTTGCTTAGAATTCTATGTTATGGAAAAATCACAGTTCTATTTAATCATCTCTCAACTGACAAGTATTTGGTAAGTTTTATTATTAGAAAAAGTTTTCTTAATGGTTTACAATATTTCACTCTATGGCTTTTATATGTTGAATATTTAGTTTGGTTACTACTCGTTTTTATTTTAAATAACATTGATGAAAATTTATATATAAATCTTTGTGTACAGCTTTGATGAGATACTTGGCATTAATCTTTAGAGGTAGAAATATTTGAGCAAAGAGCAAAAGTATTATAGAGATTTTGATACATGTTGCCAAATTACCTTTCAGAAAGGTTTTAGCAATTTATAATTTCACTAGCAGTGCATGAGAGCATCCATTTCTCTCTAATTTCCTTAACATTGAGTATTATTAATATTTTCCCATCTTGGTTATTGAATACTCAAGTGCTACTTTATTCCTTTAATTTACATGTCTTTGATAACAAGTGATTTTGACTTTTTCTATTAATTGTCCATTTGCATTTTTCCTTTGTGATTTCCAATTTAGCATCTTTGCAATTTTTTAAATTGAGAGACTTATCTTTTCCTTATTGGTTTATAAGAACTACATAATAAAAACACTTTCTCCCAGGGAGAATCTAAGGCAATTGTGGTCTCCATGACTCCAGGACTAACAGCAGCAACACCTGGAAATGAAGTTAGAAATGGGAATTCTTAGGAGCCAACCCAGCCCTGCTGCAAGCAAAGTCTTACAAAGCACTGCAGGTGATTTTGATGCAGGCTGAAATTTGAGGGCCGTCAGATAACAATTAAGATGCTTTCTCAAACAATAGGATGTGATCACTCTCTCCTTTGAATAACATCTGGTTTGTATAGACAGAACCATAGGAAATTGCTGATATGTGACTGCCCTTGAATAACAAAGATGACAGTTTCATATGCTCCGAACATTTACATTTCTAACAGTACTTTTTACCAGAGATGATATTTAGAATACTTAAAAAATGGTACCAACTAGATCCTCATTAATCAGAATGTGTTCTTTCAATGAAGCAGGGACCATCATAGGCCTTTGCTGAGCAAGTTTTTAACACTTCAGTTGCCAGAGGAAGTGTTGAATAAATGAAGGTCCTTGAAGAGGGGCTGGGTGGCTGGGGTGGGGATGAACACTTGTAGGAGTTGGGACAACATTTACTTACCAATCTGTCTGGAAGTACAGTATTTTAACAACTAGTGTTACAGAGTGGGGGTCCCCCCCAAATCCCCAGACCCCGTGGGTTGTGGGATAGGGAGAAGGAAACAGCTTTTAAGATGGCTTTGCATAACTATGGCTGGTAGCTAGTGTCTTAGTTATGCAAATTGCTTTGGTTCTTCCAAGGCCCCAAGGAGATGGGAGGGGTTCTGACCATGGAACGGTGCAGAAAGAGCATAGGGAGCCTCCAACAAGACTCTGTGAATGGTCAGAGCTGATTACCACACCCAGGCATCAAAGGACACAGTCAGGGATTTAAAAATAGGCTGCAGACATTTTAGGGAGGAGAAGACCATTCGGCTTTGAAAGAGAAAGAACTCCATGCGGTTTACAAGGAGGCTGGGAATGACACATGGTTCTGCATTAAGACCTGGAGAGCACCACAACACAGGCAAAACCTTCCCAATCAGGCTCAAGTGATTGGGAGCTGCTGGTAAAACTGAACTGTGTCTGGGAAGTAGGAAAACTGTATCTCTGACTTTTCTAAAACTAGCCTGGTTTGGTAGGGGGAGGCAGAACTATGTGTTTGTGGATGTTTTAAAGAAAATAAGACATAAAGGCAGAAATCCGCCAAAACTTTAAATCTGTATAACCTTTAAATAAACAATTCTTTTTTCTTTTCACCAAACTCTGGTATTGAGAGTTATGCTTCTGGTGGCGGGCAATCGAGCCCCTCATAACTGAAAATCTCGTGGGTTCTGTTACACTTGTGCAGCCGAACCTGCGCATATGTCACCTGGGCATCTGCTCTGTTTCTAGGTGCTATTTCTATCAGTGTTCTTGGTGTAGTTGTAATATCCTCCATATATGACTGCAAACTCTGTGAGATTAGAAAATGAATTCTCTGAATCTTTTCACAACTTGTAGAGGTAAATATGCATTTCACATAATAAGTGTTCAAAAATGATTGTCGAGTGAATATTGATTTTTCATTATGGCTCATTTTGAGGCAGAAGAGACAAGATTTTGAAACTATGCTGTTTAAATAGAATACACCCAAGGAGCGAAATGAAGTCCTTGAGGATTCCATATTGTAACTAGCCTAGTTTATTTATTTTCCTGGGTCTACACACACACACATATATATGTATATATATATATATATATATATATATATATATATATATATATATATACATGACAGAACTTTCTAATATATTACTTAATTGCTGTCTGCAAAGAAATGTCCTCTGAGAAAAGAACTCAAAAGAAGTCTTAGTGTTTCAGGCATCAAGAGAGTAGTTTTTTGAAGACCCAATTTTTCCCTCAAGTACTTCTGCAGGCTTCTCCCTGAAAAGAGAATTAAATGCCATCCTTTTTCTTGGGTGTCCATGACTACATCCTTCTGATCTCCCTACTAGACCAAGCACCTGTGCTCTGAACCCCAGAGGAACACAGTTGTATCTTTGAGCAAAACTGAGAATACCAGTAAAGAAAATTACATTTGTGACCTCAAAGTTTTTTAAAAAATACATGGATATTTAAATATACTTTAAAATATATTTTGTATAGAATAGTCTATAGTGAAACTGATAATGATTATGGAAAATATAACCAGAGAAAAACTTTTATAAATGTTATAAAATCCTCCTAACATTTTCTAAGTAAATATCTAAATCAGCACTGTTTCCCCAAATATAGTAAGCAAGCATTATTGCACAATATATCATGTTGTTATGACAACTGATGATCTAGAAAGTAAAACCTGTAAGGATAAAGTACACCATTCAGCATAATGCACTTTATTTTGTTAAAAAGAAAAGTTATTCTTTCCTCTGCAAATGAGACAATATGATGGGGAAATTAAATTAAATGGTGATGTTATTCCCTGAGGGCAAAACAATTCCATTCAATAAATTAATTTTACATCAGTAACTCTTTCTTTTCTTGAAACTGACAGTAATAACCTGACAGCTTAAAGCTCTAATAAACTTCAAGACCAGAACGACTACTCTGCTTGTACAAAAGGGAAGTCAGGAATATCACAGGTATGATAATCATTCTCTGTTCATCACAAAGAGGAGAAAATACTCCAAATTCAATTTAACTAACTGAATTTACTTGATGAAACAGGGCTCTTAAAATAGTTTTTGACAGTAGATGGGCTGAGCATTCTACTATTTCCATTTTGGATGGGGAAGGGCTCTAAACCTCATTGACATATTATATTAGGCCATTCTAAATAAATAATACTTGAAACCTGAAAACCTATCAGAGAAAGAAACAATTCTATCATTCTAGAAAAAATGAGGGATTAGGAGAGTGGGAAAAAAAATGTATGGGGTCTATGACTTAGGTAAACCAGCAAATGTCTATGCAATCTAATGCAATCTCTAAATTTTAAGTAGTGCACCTATCTAGAAGCTATTATTCATACTGAGCAGCAGCAAAAGGGGAACTTGAAGCTTTGTGCCTTCATTGATCTATCTCAACTTCTGCTATCCTCAAATGAACCAACAAAACAAATATTAACCCCCAGGCATAGAAGTCATCTCTTACTATTCTTATAAAAACTTTATGTTTCTCTGAAAGTATTTTACAACCATGACAGAAAACATTATCACTGATTCTGTTAGACTACACTGGCCGAGACCTGGGAATTCAGCCAGAACTGAGGAATAAGTTCCCTTTTGCATCCTCTCCAGAATATGATTTCATCCCTAATACTTTTGTACCTACACACCAACTCTTAGGTAACAAACCAGATGTATTGTGCCAAATATCTCTGTGCTTATCATTTTTCATTTTCAGATGATACTGATGAATGATTTGTAAATGTAACCAAAAAATGCATTAAACGGAGTAATAAAGAGTTGCTCAGTTCCTTTGCCGCATTGAGTGGTTCCAATTAGAGGCTGAAGGAGCCCTGCTTCTTTTTCATCATTCAAGTTTATGACACAGCACATATCCCAGAGGTCCCAGGGTCTTGAAGACTCAAAGAGAGATGTCACCTATACATCCAAATACATTACAGAGATTTGCTAATCTGCAAAAATGTGAGTCTCTCTAAAGTGGGAGGCATGTGCTGCCTGTTTGGTAGAAAGTACAATTTAATTGCTATGGTTCTGCAATTATTCACAAATCATGTTGAACAGTGAACAATTAATCCCAAATCTTAGCTCGACAGCCTTTACTACAGCTAGTGAGTTACATTTTAAAATGTTTAAGGCAGATAGCTGAGCACATTTTTCAGCTCAAGCTAACAGACTGATCAAAGTTTTGTCATTGTTGTCATCAATCAGTCTAATTCAGAATGGAGTTTTTTGAATGGAGTATTGAGGTGTCACATAAAAAGGGGAAAGACTCTCAACCCCTCCCTCTAAAGAGAAGAGTTTTATGGGCCAATTCCTATATGAATGATTCTCCTAGAGAGAAAGGAGGCATTACTTTTGGTTTAACTACTAAAATCTCTAGTGTCACCAGAAAACAAACAAAATACTCTCATCTTTATCTTTTCATTATAAGCAAAAGGTTATTTTGTTGTCTAAAAGAGTGAAGGCGAAGAGGACCATATATATATATATATTTGCTAGACTCAAATGACCAACACTATAATCTTGCATTCAAAATTGGTTTAGCTCTTGTCTCCCACATGGTGGATAACAAGATGCAAATAGGCCTGAAAAGGTCACACAGGTGATTTCATTTGGCACCTTAAGGCAATTTTAGTCCTACAAAACTGCTCTCAAAGGGTTTGTTTAATGGCCCTATTTATAGGTGTGATTCTGTAATAATATAATTGGCATAATAACAATATCTCTACCAGTTGTTTAACATTTCACTTAAAGTCAACACTAGAAAATAACCACTATTACCTTTGAGTGAATGATATAAAGAATATGCCTTTCTTAACTGAAAAACAAGAACTTCAGCAAGACCCTCCAAAATGTCTGCTGTAGATCTCTTGTCATATAGAAGTCCAATTCAACTTCAATCTCTTATCAAGTTCTTTAAAGCACATAGAACCAGCTATATTTCATTCATTCATTCATTCATTCATTCATTTATTTATTCACTAGAAAACAAATTCTTATCAAATACCTAATACATGATAGGCATGATTCTGTGTTTATAGTGATAAAGAAGAGAATAAAATAAACAAAAACCCATGGTCTGAAGTTTATATTCACAAAGGTTGGCAGGCTTTTTCTACAAAGGACTACATAATAAATATTTAAATATAAAAGCATATTTATATAATATATAAAATATAATAAATATGAAAGCAACCATAGTCAATACACTAAAAAATGGGTGTGACTTTGTTAAACAAAACTTACAAAACGAGTGGGGAGCTAGAGTTGGCCTGTGGCCTGTAGTTTGCTGACCCCTAGCATCTACTAGAGGAGTCACACACAAAAAGAAAAAGGTAAATAACTGAAATATTAAGAGAAAACTAAAGGAGAGAATGGTGTAGAAGTGTGTGTGTGTGTGTGTGTATGTATTTTGGTGTATGGTTTGCAATTTTAGTTAAGGTGGCCAGCGAAGTTTTCACTTGAGTGGAGAACTAAAGGAAGAGAAGGAACCTGGAGTAATAGCAGAGAGAGCTCAGGTGCAAAGGCCCTGAAGCATTCTACTTGGACTGCTCTCGCCATTGGCCATTGGTGTCCAATGATCCAGGCAGTAGGACCAGAGGATGGTAGAGAGAAAATGAAGAGAGTGGCAGCAAATGTGGGAAGTGGAACCATAGAGGCAATTGTATAGACTTCATTTAAATCTGAGTGAGATGGAAATCCATAGGAGGGATTTGAGTAGAGGAGTAAAATTATCACTTTGGCTGCTGCTCTGAAAAACAGATTGCAGGTAGTCAATCAAGGAGGCCAGCTAGAAGGCTAGAGTGATAATCCAAGCAGGAGCTAAGTGTGATGTGAACCACGGTGGCAGCAGTGAAGGTGCTGATGAGTGATTGGCATTAAGGTTATGTTTTTTAAAGTAGAACCAGGATTTCCTGAGCATTTGTGGGATAGAAGAGAAAGAAAGGAATTAAGGGTAACTTCAAGGTCTGAACTGGAGCAACTGCAAAAATGTAATTGCCATTTACAAAAATGAGTACACCTGCAGGAAGAGGGGAGCATACCAAGGCCATGGTTTTGGAAGTAATGTTTTACATTTTTTTGTGGACATCAAAGTGAAGATGTCAAACAGGCAGTTAGATATATGAGTAAGGAGTTGAGGGGAAAGTTCTAGGCTGGGGTTATAAATTTGAAAATTGTCAGCATATAGATGGAATTTAAAACGATGAGATTGAATGAGATCACTAAGGAAATGAATGTAGATAGGAAAGAAAATGTCGGAAGACTGAGCCCCAGGCCACTCCAATATTAAGTCAGGGAGATTAGGAATAATCAGCAACAATAGAGTCCCTTTACACTTAGGCACTTCAGATATCAGTTGGAATCTTTCAATATATGATATTTTAAAATTGCAGACTTAGTTGACAGCTGAAAATAATTGCAGATAGTTTACACTAATTTAAAGAACAATTTAAAAATAGCAATATTTTTCTTTATTGGGATATTGCTATATGGAACACAAAATAGTATAAGCAACAGTGGAGAGATACACATGACTATAAGTTTCTCTCTAAGGGCAGGCCCTAGGTCTTTCCATTTTTATGCCCAGTGCCTGACACACACAGAACTTCCGTGTCCTTTTCTACAGAATGATTGATTTCAGGTTGGTGCTTGACCAAATTGCTTATACTAATCTAAGGATTGCTGAGTTGTAGTAAGTACAACTAGTTCTATAACTGTTCATTTTATATTCTGAATTTTATATTCCTAATACACTTTTGCAAATATCATCGCTAAATGACTGCAAAATGCAACAGCTGCCTGTTGATAAGCAACCAATTGTTTGTTTGATGTCAAACAATTGGAAATATCAATATATGATATTGTAGCAAGTCCCAATGGCAAGGAAGCAAATGACATATTCTAATCCTTGTACTACCACCAATGTAACCTTGGTAAATCAGTCTCTCTGGGTGCAGTTTTCTTATCTATAAACTATGTGCTACCATTTTTTCATAATCTTTTTGGACATTTTTCCTGTTGTTTTGATAAATTGTTTTGGCTTGGGTTAAATTTTCCAAATGATATATGCTAACAATGGATGGAAATATAGTTTATTATAACTCTTTAATTGTATAGTGAATTCAGTATTTTTCCAAAATATTTCACATACATTTTATATTTCATACAATATTCAAGGGACACATGTAGTTCTTTATTTGAACAAATGCAATATCTTCTAGACTGAATTTGCATTTTCTCCACACAATAGTAACAAACCAAAACAAGGAAGATTTTTTAAATACAGATGAAGTAGATGAAAATGATGGCCACTTAATAAGAGCTGCATTGACGGCTTCCATCTTCCCTTTTTTTGCGTGCTCTTTTGTGTGCTGCCAGATTGCCTCCTAGCTGGAGGTGACAGACAGCCCCGGTCCAGATTGCTTCTACAGACAACCCATCTGGGAATTGTCTCTGCAGGTTTCAAAGATGTTCCCTATGGCAAAAACTGCTTTATAAGTCTCTTTTCGAACTTGAGGTTCTGTTTAAATGTGCTCTAGCAGCTATGGTCTGGTGTGTGATCGGGGTGGATGGTGCTGCAGATGCCGGGTGGATTCATCCTACAGTCACTGCCTAGGAGTTGTGTCCTGTGTGGAGGCACCCAGGGAGTGTTTTCCATTTCTGCTGCCCTATCCTTTCCGTGAAGACTTTCTCTCCCATTTTTCAGATTCCCTACATAAGCATACGCAGAACAAGAAGAGGTTTGGGGAGACCAATGACTTTATCCACTTTAATTTTTTATTCTTTCCGTACTTAAACTCTGTGGGTACAGATAATTTATGTAATGTCTTGTGAAACAGTTAATACATATAATGACATCGCATTTTATTTTTTATTGTATTCTTTCCATTACCATTTATCCCTCTTATACACTCTTCTACCTCCACCCACTCTTTTCCCCCTGCACCCTGCAATCACCACAATGTTGTCAATGTTCATGAGTCCTTTTTCTTTTGTGCTCAATCCCTCTACCCTCTAATCTCCGCCCCACCCTGTCCTTGCCAAGTTCTGTCAGCCCGCTGTCCATCTATGAGTCTGTCTCTATTTTGTTTTTTAGTTCAGTTTGTTCATTAGATTCCACATATGAGTGAAATCATATGGTATCTGTCTTTCTCTGACTGGCTTATTTCACTTAGCATAATATTTTCCAGGTCCATCCATATTGTTGCAAAGGGTAAAGTTTTCTTCTTTTTTATGGCTGAATAGTTTTCTATTGTATAAATTTACTGTAGTTGTTTTATGCATTCATCTGCTGATGGGCACTTGGGCTGCTTCTAAATCTTGGCTATTGTAAATAACATTGCAATGAACATACGGGTACTTATATTGTTTCAAATTAGTGTTTTGGGTTTCGTCTGATAAAGTCCCAGAGTGGAATCATTGAGTCATAAAGCAGTTACATTTTCAATTTTTTGAGGTAAGTCCATATTGCTTTCCACTGTGGCTGCAATAACTTTACATTTTAAAGTTATGCAACGATAGGTGAGAGGTTTGCTGTATTGTTTTTCAGTGTTGACGAACCAGGATGAACAGAAATTGCTAACGAGCACCTGGGTTGTAGCTGGGATTCAGAGCAGAGAAGAGAAAGGTAGAAAAGCATGTGCAGATGGGGGATTCAGGATTTCCATTCAAGGAGAAAAGGAAATTCATTACAACCATTAAGCCAATATATGGCACTTGACTCTTAGAGCATTTGACTATAAATACAGCTGTATTTCCCCCTTTCTTATAACAGATAGGACCAATCTCCCTTTTAGATATTGAAGGATAGGATTATACAGCTACATTTGTGAAGGCTAAGTTTTAAGGTCATTACATTTTGGACAGTTTTACTGCTAAATATTCTCCCAAAAAGTACACTCTGGGAACAAGTGAGTAGCATGCCACCATGTCACTTTTAGTGTTAACAGACAGAGCCACAGAAGGAGAGAAGACCCAGTGAAAGCACTTATGATATTAGCAATATTCTCTTCTTGCCGGAAGAATGATATGGTGACAAATGTAATCACAGAAGAGCTGATGGGGAAATGTAAATTTTAAGAGTGGAATGATACTTTGTTATGTGTGTTTATTCAAAATATTTCAGTTAAATTTTCATAGGAGATGCTAAGGAGGAAACGTCATGAAGAGTGATACATTCCTTGGGGAAATTTTAAAGAAAAGAGAAAGCTAAAACAAACAAACAAACCCAGGAACAATGTGGTGGCACTAGTGGATGAATCCCAGCAAACAAAAAATCTGGCTTTGTGGTGAGCAATAGAATAATTAATGCTAGATTATGTTCAAAGTGCAGAATTTAGGGATAAAGTAGAGCAACTGCCAAAGGAATTATAGACTGAATCTGCTAGAATCATGTGATAATTAATTTTATATCATATTGAGTAGCCTTAGAGATGCCTAGATAGCTGATAAAACATTATTTCTGAGTGTGTCTATGAGGGTATTTCTGGAAGAGATGCACATTTGATTGAGTAGACTAAGTAAAGTGATCCCTTCTCACCAACATGGGTGGGCATCAATCAATTCCTTGTGGGAAGGTTTGAATGGAGCAAATAAAAACAAAGGAAGGGAGAATTCTCTCTTTATTTTTGAGCTTGGATATCCTTTTTCTTAGACATCAGAACTCGCTGTTCTTGGGCCTTTTTTGACTCTGGGACTTAAATCATCATCCCCCAGTTTCTCAGGCCTTGGGACTTGGACAGAATTATACCATCACTTTCCTGGTTCCCACATGAACCAATTCCTATAATAAATCTCCTTTTGCATCTCTCTCTTTCTCATTGGTTCTGTTTCTCTGGAGAACTCTTACTAATACAGGTAATGTTACTAGAATAGAATGCTTCAGTAACTTAAAATGCAGATGAATATTGGAAAGCATACAAGATACTACCTCATATGACACATTAGTACACATTTGAAAGAAGGTGGCTCCTAGACAAGACAGACTGTCAATTTTAGAATAAGCCTTCAGTGTGGAAATCACTGGAGGAAGGATATCACAATATCTGCATCTCTAGAGAGAAAGAATACAACTTTACCTTAAGGATGAAGAAGTTTTGTGAAGTGGCATGATTGAGATTAGACAAATCAGCAAAGACTAAAATAAATTCTGGAAGGTGCTCATGAATGGCAAAGTTCATGTAGCCATCCATAGAAAGTGTGCCCTCCAGGTTCTCCCTGTTGTCATAATCAATTCTAATTAAAAGAAGAGAGAGCCAATGTTATAAGAATCAGAAAGAAACAGGATGGCATCTCAGTTTAGATTTCTTCCTTAAGTTACTGTAGAGAGGCTAGTTATTTCCCACCGCATTGTAAATGTTGGGATTGGGAATTTATAGGCCTTTCTTTTATGAGGATGAAGTGACTATGGGCACCCCCAACCTTTTCGTCTCCTGTCCACTAAGCATTGAGCATCACCACCCCCCCCTTCTGTTTACCAGTGTAGAAATGACATGCACACTGGGAAACTGTGAGAGTCTTGGAGGATTCCTCCATAATGTTAGAGGGGGATAGGAATAGTGGAGGTAGCTGGGAAATTGGTTTGAGGTCCAGGACTGATCAGATGGAACAGGAAGCAAATGATTCAAATCTACAACAGCATCCCAAACTCTAAATCCTCCAACTTGAACTGTAAAATTTCTATCAGATATTTCTCATGAAGACTGGTGAGACTCCAGGAAAATGTGTGCATAAAAATGGAAAAAGAGGTACACTGTTTTAGTTTTTTGTCATTGTGTAACAAAGGACCACAGATTTAACTGCTTAAAACAGCACACGTTTATTATCTCACAAGCATGGCTCAGCTGGGTGCTTTGCTCAGGGTCTCACAAGGCTGCAGTCAAGGTGTTAACTGGGTATGTCCTCACCTGGAGCTCAGGGTCATCTCCTAACCTCATTCACGTGGTTGGCAGAATTCAGGTTCTCAGCATTTTTATATCTTTTTAGTTCATTGCGGCTCATGCACTAAGGCCATCATTTCTGTCAGGCCACTTCTCTCAATAGGCAATTTCCACCAAGGTAGGTTGCCTCTTTAAGAGAAGCAAGAGAGTATTTTTCTCTTCAGGAAGGGTTCAATTTCTCTTAAAAACTCCTACCTGATTAAGTGAGGCCCACCCAGGATAATCTACTTTGGACCAACTCAGGCTCAACTAATTGGGGAATTTAATTGCATCTAGAAAATACCTTCACCTTTTCACAAGAGTGATATTCTATCAGTCACCTGTACTCAAGGGAAAGACATTATAAAGGGCCTGATACCGGAGGTCAGGAACATAGGACACCATCTTAGAATTTTGTCTCCCACACATGCCAGTGAGGCTATAGTTGTATCTCAAATAATAATTATGTTTCAGCTATTTTATCCCTGAGAAGTATTTGGTGTCGGCTCCATTCTCAAGGTCTGAAACAGTTAATAGGCATTTGCAGTCTGCGTGCACACTGTTACGTAGCTGTGGTATACTGTGTTCAGCCGAGAGTCTTGGAGACGTAGGTGACATCGGTGTCATAGGTGCAAAAGCTGGTGGGCACTGTGATTGAGCCTTATCATCTGGTTTGACCACAGGGGTGGCATTGAGTTCAGCTACTGTGTGTTGTCCTGCTGCACGGTCACTACTATAGATAAGGGAGTCTCCATCCTGCCTCCACAGACCTTTGTGCAAATATGCACGGTAAGAGAGGCTGACAGACCCCTGGGGAGCTTCATCTATTCTTCAGTCAAAATGTCTTCACATATGAAGAAGAGATTGAAAGGAAGCCTAGGGATTAAGATACAAGTGTTCTTTTATGAGTTTTAAATATGAAGGACAACAACATTCTTTGGGTTAAATTAAGTCTTTTTAGGATTGTTCTAGAAAGATTGTGCTGTCAGGAATCTTGATTTAAGGCACTCAGTCTTCCAACTGAGAGCAGTAAAAACATAATTTTGGGCATTTCACATATCTTAAAGACAATACAAGAATTTGCACAACAGATTGGTGATTCTCTCCTTAGGCATACACAAGTGCCAAACTGCTGTGTGTGGCACAGGTATGGAAGCTAAATTTATTTTTGGTTTATAGATCCTTTCTGACCAAGAGAGAGATCTGAGGAATCATGTATTTGGAAAGAAATCTAATGGACAGGAATCAAAAGTTTAAAGTTATGCCTATTATTCTCAAGAGCATCTTTCCTCCTTTACCCAGGAGGCTAAGGTAACATTGGAAAACCCGCTGAGTAACCTCAGGCATATACAGTGAAATCATTAGTTTTACAATCTTTATCTTGATATTTAGAAGTAACTCTAGCTGTCAGTTGACCCATATTTGGGGGGTCAGTAACAAAGAAACAGATTAGGAAGGCCTGATTCAGGATGTAGCTAAACTGTGTAGCAGACTTCAAATTCTTTGTGCCGGGAAGCTCTGGCAATTCATCATAATACTGGGCACCAGAATGAACACTGAAACACCTGGGTACGGTGTCCTGAGTTTCAGTCAGGAGTTGAGATTTTATGCAAGATTTCGGAATAAATGATCAACAAAACTTAGAGACTGTTGAAGTGCTTCCTGTATGTGTCAGTGTTTCTGTTATGATCATTACCACTATAAGATACAATCTCAGGGCCAAACCACAGCAAAGTGAGGATAGAGGGAACATGCATACCTCAACATAATAAAGCCCATATATGATGAACCCACAGCTAACATCCTACTCAATGGTGAAAAGTTGAAAGTGTTTTCTTTAAGTTCAGAAACAAGATGAGGATGTACACTTTTACCACTTTTATTCAACATATTATTGGACGTTTTAGTCACAGCAATCAGATAAAAAAAAGTTAGAAAGGAAGAAATAAAATTGGAATCATTATTTGCAGATGACATGATACTATATGTTAAGAACACTAAAGATTCCACCAAAAACTATAAGAATGAATAAGTAAATTCAGTAAAGTAGCAGGATACAAAATTAATATTCTGAAATTGGCTTCATATTTTATACATCAACAACAAACTGTCAGAGAATTAAGAAAATAATCCATTTACAATTCCATCAAAAAGAGTAAAATATCAATGAATAAATTTAACCAAGAATGTGTAAGATCTAGGAAAACTGCAAGACACTGAAGAAAGAAATTGAAGGAAACACAAATAAATGGAGGAAAGTAATGTCCTCATGGACAGGAAGCACAAAAATATCCATACTACCCAAAGAAATCGACAGATTTAATACAATCCCTACAAAATACCAATGGCATATTTCACAAAACTAGAACAAATTATCCTAAAATTTATATAAAATCAGAAAAGCCCCCAAATAGACAAAGAAATATCAAAAAAAGAAAAACAACGGTGGAATTATCACACTACCTGATATCAAACTATACTATAAGGCTGTAGTAATCAAAGCAGCATGGTATAGTATAAAAACAGAAATATATGTCAATGGAACAGAATAGAGACCCCAGCAAAAAACTCAGGCCTATACAGTCAATTAATCTATGACAAAAGAGGCAAGAACATACAATAGGGTAAAGACAACCTATTCAATAAATAGTGTTGGGGAAATGGAACAGATACATGAAAAAAAATGAAATGAGACCACTTTCTTATACCATCTACAAAAAGAAAACCTCAAAATGGATTAGAGACTTAAATGTAAGACCTAAAACCATAACACTCCTACAAGAAAATATAGGCAATAAACTCATTGAAACTGGTCTTAGCAGTATATTTTTGGATATGTCTCCTAAAGTGAAGACAACAGAAGCAAAAATAAACAAATTGGATTACATTAAACTAAAAATCTTTTGCATCACAAAAGAAATCATTAGCAAAACAAAACAAAACAACCTACTGAATGGGAGAGAATGTTTGCTAATGATTAATCTGATAAGGGATTAATATCCAAAATATGTAAAGAACTCATACAACTCAACATCAAATAAACAATTTGATTAATTAATGGGCAGAGGACATAAATAGACATTTGCCAAAAAGGACATACAGATGGCCAGCAGACACATGAAAAGATGCTCAATATCACTAATCACCAAGGAAATGCAAATCAAATCCACAATGAGATATCATCTCACACCTGTCAGAAAGGCTATTATCAATAAATCAACAAACAGCACGTGTTGGTGGGCATGTGGAGAAAAGGGAGCTCACCTTCATTGTTGGAGGGATTGTAAATTGAAGCAGCTACTATGGAAAACAGCATGGAGGTTCCTAAAAAAATTTAAGAAAAGCTATCATAAGACCTAGCAATAACCCTTCTGAGCATTTAAGTGAAGAAAATAAAACACTAATTAAAAAAATATATATGCACCCTATTTATTGCAGCATTATTAATAATAGCCAAGATATGGAAGCAACCTAAGTGTTCATGGATAGAAAAATGCATAAAGAAGATGTAGTACATATATACAATGAAATATTTTTAGGCTATAAAAAGTAAAATCTTGCCATTTTCCACAACATAAATGGACCTATAAGGCATTATGCTAAGTGAAATAAGTCAGACAGAGACAGACTAATGCCATATGATTTCACTTATATGTGGAATCTAAAAAACAAGATAAATGAACAAACAAAACACAAACTTATAGAGACAGAGAACAAATTGCTATTTGCCAAATTGGTGGTAGTTAGGGGAAGAAGTGAAAAAGGTAAAAGGGATTAATAAGTACAAATTTCCAACATTATAAAAATAGTCATAGGATGTAAAGTACAGTATACAGAATACAGTCAATAATATTATAACAACGTATGATGTCAGATGGGTACTCAACTTATCAGCGTGATCACTTTGTAAGGTATATAAATGTCTGATCACTATGTTACACACCTGTAACATATAATATTGTATGTTAACTATAAAAATACATTTTAGAAAAATTTGGTAAAAAAAGAATATGCAATTTATTATGGAAAACATCTCTTATAAAGGGGGAAGGGTTTATATAAGTATAGATAGTACTGATAATAAAATTCATGATTTAAATTGGTTGCCATTAACCAAGTAGGACCAGAAAGAAAGCCCATCCTCAGCTTCACAGAATAGATGCTTTGAAAGGAAGACTGAACATAAGGAAAGAATAATGTGTAACATTCCTTAAAAGTACAAGGTCAATGACACTCTGAATTTAAGGACGGTGGTGGTGGGTGGGCAATCTCCCAAGCCTCTCTAGGAAGCAAATATCTGCCCCTACCATGATCTGGAAGACCAGCTGTCAAGTCTGCAGGCCTTTGTCCACCAAGGACAGGAATGGGGGTAATACATTGTTTGTAAAAGATGAGTACCAATGAATCAGGGACAGGTCTCTAATGAAGTTTTGAGTAAAGTCACCAATAGGATGACTCTTCAAAAACTAGCTATCTGTGTCCAAGGAGTTACTGGTTGAGTATCTATAGAGCACTGATAGAATCAGTTCACTTGTTTTAAAAAGGATTGTACTCCATTTTGGGAGGACTCAAGTATTTCCAGTTGGCAGAAAATGTGGCAAGACAGATAGATATCTTCATTCCCTTAACCGCCCCCATTCTAACTAACACTGTCAAGTTATTAGAAGCAATTATTACTAACAATGGTTGTCATATAGTTGTTCCACTCTGAGTAAAGGGGGAAGCAGGCAGAAGCTCCTGGGTGGACTGTGCTGACCTTGACCACAGTGTGAAAAAGAACTTAACAGCTTTGGACGTATGGTGCAATTGACCCAAACTCAAGGGGTAGGAGCCCAATGAAGCTGGGTTACTGGAGGGGGGGGTGAGAAAAAGAAGAAGGAAGAAAAAAAAAAAAAAAACAAGAGAAGACGATGTCACCTTACCTTCCAAGACTGAATTTTACAAGAATATTGTGGAGAGCAGGACAGATAAAATGACATTGGTCTAGTCAAGATAGCATAAAGTCTGTAAAACAAAGTGGAGTCACTCATGTCAACTAAAATGGCTTTCAGAAAGCTATAACACTTTGGTTCAAAAGGAAAACTGCTTAAGGGGACACACTTAAGATATCTACTCACATGGTCAGAACAGACACATGTGGCAAGGGAACAAAAATAAGATATCTGCCCATGTGATCAGAATGGCCATATCTGCAGAGAGGGACTACCCATAGATATGCTCCTGGGAAATTCTACTCTTGCCAGCAGGGGTGTCAAGCAGAACAGCCATGTACCACCCACAGCTGCTTGGACAAGTTCCAAATTTGGCATATCAAAAGGACCCAGAAGGGTGGAATACACCTAGGTATAACTGAGGCAGGTTTCAGACAACTGCTGAGACAGCCGAGCTCCACACACCAGAGTGCTGCTCCATGCCATACTGATCTCCCTGGGCATCGGCCACCAGAGGCTCTGCCCTGATGCAGAAAGGACTTCACCTGCTCTGCTGCCCACCTGGCCCTAGAGATCCTTCCTTGCAAGATGCTGTCCAACTCTTCTGTCCACTGTGCTGTCTCCCAGACCTGCAGACTCTGGGACTCAGGTCTGTTATCCTCTACTGATTGCTCTGTGTGTGTGTGTGTGTGTGTGTGTGTGTGTGTGTGTGTGCGTGTGTGTGTGCGTGTTACAATTCTGTTAGATTGTTAGAGTGTGAGTAGGATATTAATGCATGTTGATGTTCTAATTGAGTGAACCTGCATTCAATAAAAGCTGAGTGAATAGCATAGTTACTGTGTGTGACTCTTGTCTATTCTTTGGTGTCAGGCTGCTCAGCAGAAAACTAGCTGAGCAGTTGCCCAGCTGACCTATAGGAAACACTATATCATGAACTGATGCTCATGACAAAAATACACCAGATCATTCAGAGATAACACAAAAGTAACTCACCATCCTTTCATTTCAAACCATGAGTTATCTAGATAAGGCTTTTTGCAGGGTAGAGATACCTGCATAACCCTCAGACATTGCTGGTACAGCAGCAGTTACCTGTGTTGTTCAGCCTTGCAAGCTTAGAGTCCCAAAATGTTCTTTCTTCTGAGTAACAGTGTTATGTGGTTCAAGTGAAGTACCAAATGGCATTCGCTACCTGACTGGGTAATGAGGATGAGGAGGGAGGTCTCCCTTCTACACTGAGATTTAGTATACCCTTTCACATTCAGTGGTGGTGGCTTTAGATCACCCCAAAGATGGACTCATCCACTGGAATGAGCATATATGGAGAAATACATGTGCTCTTCTTATCAAATAAGTATGTCTTTCCCTATAAAGCAAAAGTTAGTTTCAATAAAGTGAAACATTTTGTAAAATGTTCTGTTTCCTTGGCCATTTAAAAAAACTTGCTAGTTGATGTTCTCGCAGTCTCCTCAGTACCCTTGTCTGGGGTTGTGTAACTGCAGGGAAACATGACCAGGATTCCTGTGACAAGGATGTGACCCTTCCTCCCAACCCAATGACACCAGCTGGGGAGAAAGGCACATTAAACTATTTCAGTTATAATAGGGTTATAAAATAGTGCTTCAGGTTTTGCCATGCTAATCCTCTTTAAAACAGGTGGCTTCTCCTTAAAATAAAGAATTCTGGTAATAGAAAAAATAGTATGCAAATAATAAGACTTAAAATATCAAGATATAGCACTCATCACTAGAACCAACTAAGGAGACTGACTAAGATATTTTATTCATTTGTTTAACTAATTGAAAATGATATTTTAATTTACTGATGTAGAAATGAATGGTGGTAGGAGAGGTGCTAAATTGTTAAAAATTCTTAGTTCACTAATTTAAAAAATCCAAAAGAAAGTTCTTATCAAAAGATTATTTTGTATAAATGCATATAGTTTTTAGTTCATGAATTATATATTTGTGTATAATTTATAGCAACTGTATTTCAGCTTTTTGGAAGAGACCAGAACATTTTACCCTATGATTTACTGTCAGGATATCACCTACAACTTTACAAATAGTTCCTATCAATTTATATATATATATATATATATATATATGTATATATATATATATACATATATATATATATATCATTGAAAATGAAGGACAACACTTAACAGGTTCTATTCTGATCAATTGTCATGTATAGACTTTGTTAGGGATGCTAAACTTTTTGGAAATATAATACTGTATTTATGTATTACTTTATAGTTTTTAAAATGTAGTCAGATATATTATTATAATGTGTCCAAAATAATTTATTTTGCAGTCTTTTTCATATGAAATTATATTTTATAGTTAAATATTGAATTTTAAACTATTAAAGAGAATGAGGTGTTCAAAAGTATAAGAAATTTGACAATACAGATATACTAAACAGGCTGTGCAATGGTGTGAGCTCTTTCTGTCAGCCTTTGTGGATTATTCTGCAATGTCCTGATTAAGTTTTTGTACTTCTCTGACTCCAAGGTTTCATTGGTAAAGTGGGAGCCTATTAACCTTGTCAGGAATGTTGTCAAAATACATTAAAAAATACTTGACTTTATAGGTCAGTTAAATGGTTTTCTAAGGGGGAAACATGTGAGTGCATACTTTTGGAATTTTCTGTAGGCTAAGGCTAGGTAAGCAGAGGCAAAAGACTTGAGTGGCACATGAGAGTGGTGTGTGTGTGAGTGAGCATGTGTGTGTGTGTGCATGTAGAAGATACAGGTGGGCTTTATGGAGTAGGGAGGGAATATTTGCTGAAAGATGTTTTAATGAGATAAAGGGTTAATTATTTTTGTTGACAATGTGAAATTAATAAATCCTACATTGTTACCTCATCCAGGTGCTTTGGAAATATGAGAACATATATGAGACTTGATTCTTAACCTCAAGAAGCTTAATCTCATCGGAGGGACAGGAATTTATAGACAAAACAATTAGAGAACAAAACAATACATAAACTTCTCAATTGACTTTGTGTGTGTAGTGGGGTTGGAGGGGAGACAATGTACCAATAATGACAATAACTAACAAAAATTGCAAAAGAGAAAGATTAATGTGGGATAGAAATATCCAGGAAAAAGATGTTAGAAAACAAGTATTTAAATAGGTTTCAGAAAATTAGATTAATTATTTTATATGTTAGATTATTAGGTCTTAGTGGATCCTTTTAGAATAAAAGGCTATGAGTGCTTCTAGACAGAGGCATTGACTTAGTAACCAGGCAGGCCCTCCATGCTTCCTTCATTCACGCTGAAGCACCCCACTCCAGGCCTCCTTTCTGACCCCTTCCCCACTGGGCTCCTTGGGTGCTTCTGATTCCCAGGCCATCTCTCAGACTCTCATATGATTCTACTTATCAATGATTTATGTATCTGACATCCCCACTAGCCTATGAACTTTTATATTTTTAACAATTACGACTAACACTACACCAAACACTTGGGGGCTTCCATGAAACTGTGCTGTGCATTGTTGACTAATTGGAAGCCTCTGGTCAGAAACTGTACAGGATCCTAGAGGTGTAAGTCACAGAGAACCAACTTGTGCAACTGTGCTTCTTGAAGAGGCAAGTTTCACAGACAACTAGAGTTGAGGGATTAAATAAGGTTGGAAAGGCTATATATTTTATTCTATCATTTAGTAACTATATCACACAGGTGGAAAGGAGATAAAGATGGTGACTTTACCAACAGAATAGAAGATTTTACTCCTGGAATGTAAAGTAGAACTGAACTGAATGTCACTTAAAATTTTGTCTTTGTGTGAATGAGGTGAAGAGGTGGAGGTGGGGGAGGGAAGGAGAGAGAAAGAAAGAGAGAATTACTAGTATCATCTTAAGTCAAAGTGAATCCTTTTGGAAACAGTGTCCCTGAGTGCTCATGCTCACAGCAAGACACAAGTTTTGAGAGCAAAGATCAGGTCTTTGAACCTTGCTGAAAAGGCTACTCTTGCCAAATCAAAGGGTAGGGTGGCCTGTAGATTTGCTCTTCAACTCTGGCACTGATCAAAGCTTTTATTTGTTTCTGCTCTTTCAAAGAGAAAGCTAGGGATGGAGAATAGTGCCCTAATCTTCATATTCTCAACTCATGTGATTCCAAATTTAGAGAATGAGGATTCCCTAACACCCTGAGGATACAGAACCCCACTACTCCTGAGGTTTCTTTCAATACAATAAATTCTCACTCATCTGGTTGTCACTGGTTTATAATTGAAATAAAATAAAGTCACACTTGTGATTCTCATTGGACAGAGATCTCAGAACATCTTTGCTTAAACAAAGCCTGATGTGTTTAAATAATACCAAAATAGAAACAAATCCACAGGAAGTGGGCAAAACAGAAAGATCATTGTATTCCCCTGCCTGACCAATGCATTTCTAGGAGAAATTACTGTAATGTGACCTGCTTTAGGCTTATCTCTGACTCTGCGCAGTAGTCATTCAGTGTTCTCTTCCATTAGGGTTTAAACTCCTCTTCCTGACTTAAGCAATAAGCAATCCTTCTGTGTTCTCTGCATCAGAACCTAGAGCCCCCAGGCTGTTTCTGCTCTTCACTAAGGCAGGAAGGTAACACTGGAGGGCCAGCAAAATGGCCATTGTGTCTGGAGAAGAGAGTGAGAAGTCAGAGAGAAGGCTAGAGGTAAGAGCCAGAGGTGGATGAGGTATCACCTTGCAGGCTATAGTAAAGGCTTTGGTGTTTACTCTAATAAAAAAGGATGTATTAACAGGGTTGTGAGAGGGGGTGTGGCATGATCTGATTTAAACTGCAAAAGGACACTTGGGTGCTATGTTGAGAGTAGTTTAGGGCAGACACAGGGAGACCGGCTACCACTGTCAGTCATTGAGGTGAAGATTCTGGCAGCAGTGTAGATGGTAAGATGTGGTTGGAGTTTGGATCTATTTTGAAAGTAGAGCAAACAGAATTCCATAGTTGATTTGATTTGGGATGTGAGAAAAAGATACATTAAGAATGCTAGAAGAACAGAGCTGTTACCAGCTGAGATAGAGAAGCCTAAAGAAATAGCAAATTTGGAATGTCAAAGATCCTACCAGAAAAGAGATGAAAAAGAGAAGACTTTTTCTTTTTTTCCTATTGCAATGTAAAAGGTATATGAATGTGACTGTTCTGCCTACTGGCAATTAGAAGAGGTTTTATAGCTGATAAGCATTAGATTGGTCACAATAAAAGGGGACTGGAAAACAGAAATATGAGGTGGAGAGTAAGGAAGAGATAAGTTAACAGTTCTCAGATCTTAGATACAGATGACTTAAGTAGTAGTTCTCAAATCTGGGTGTGCAGCACAGTCATAAAAAGGGTTTGATGAAACACAAATTGCTAGGCCCCAACCCCAGAATTTCTGATTCATTATATCTGGGTGATCCCAAGAATGCACATTCTAGTTTTCAGGTGATATACTGACATTGTTGGTCTGGAGATCACACTTAGAGAATCCCCGGCCAAAGGGCCAGCAAGTCTGAGTTAAGGACATTCTGCAGTTCAGAATTTATCAAGAAAAGAAGCAGTGTAGAACTAAGCTTTGCAACTCTTTCTTACAGGAAGAACTTATCCATTTGTGAGAGGTAATATCAGGAGCTTAGTTTTGGACAGGTTGTTCAATCTGTGAATCTGGAATTTGAGAGAGATATCTTGGCTAGAGATATTAATTGGGAGTTTCTGGAAAATATATGGATTTTAAAATTATAAAACATGAGACACAGATGTTCATGGTGGTTTATAATATAGAAATAGAAAGGTAAGATAAAGATTAGATGTGAAGAAGAAATAATATTTATGTGAACTCTGATTAATACCTGTATTTAATAGCTATTCTTTTTTTTATAATGGATTTGTAGAGGTCAAAATCAGGAAGGTTTTTCCTCTTGATTTCTCTTCATTCCCCGAATGTGAGGCATCTGAGACTCAGATATTCAGTTGCATGACCAGTGTTACACAGCTAGTGTGGCACACTGTATTTCCCAAAGATGGCAGTAACCTTATCTCACATTCCAAGTACCATTCTGAAATGTTGGCTTGACTTCCATTCCATTGAGAGGTGAAGGTCTTTGTTCCCTCTCCTTAAATCATGTCAGGGTTATGACTTGCCTGTAACCAGGAATGATGCTGCAGGAATAATGCTGCATTATTTCCAAGGCCAGGTCAGACAAGGTAATGCAATTTTCACCTTATTTGGTCAAATACTCCTGTTGGAACCATAAGCCTCGATGCATGAAGTTCAAATGCCATAAAGTCACCATAATGTGAGGAAGTCACAATCAGCCTATATAGAAAGACCACATGGAGAACTCTGAGGCTACAAAGAGAGAGAAAGTCAAGGAGAGGGAGAGGGAGGGGGAGGGATGACTGGACAGCACCCAGCTGCAGGAGCCATCTCCTTTTCCAAACGCAGCCAGCTGTGTGAGAGTTCCCAGCTTTGCCATGCCAAACCTTTACTGAATTCCGGACACACAGAAACTGTGAGAAATGATAGAGTGCTCTTAAAACACTGAATTTCAGGGTGATTTATTCGAATTTGTTTAACTTTTCAAATTTGCTTGAACAATAAACCTTTTTTTGGGAAATAGAAGGGGAACTTGAAACTTGTGCTCCACCAAATTTTTAAAAATATCCCCTGTATTCACCAAGCAAATTTTACTTTGTGATTTGGTTTTCTAAGGAGACATTTCTATGGGGCAGTGGATCGTACACAGTTGACATGTCATTTACAAATCAATACAAATTTATAAACTAGAATTTTAATTTATCTATTATGCTTTAACTTGGCTAGCATGAATTGGTCCTCAAAGCCTTTTCAGTTGGAGCAAAATACTTAACATGCAAGGCTGAGCTCCCTGTCTTGGATATGTGGTGACCCTTCTATAGAATTAGGCAGACCTTCCATTGATATCTTCTAAATGTGATAAAACATACCTAATGTATATATTTAGGTATGTTTTATCACATATATGTATGACTTTTTTTTCACAATAAATTCTCTACTCAAAAAAAATCAGGATCTGTCATAAATTATTAGAAGATTGCCATTTTGTACTTAACGGACTATTAAATAGAAATTTCATAAATTTAATTTTTAAAGATCTATTTATTTTTAGAGAGAGGGGAAAGGAGAGAGAAGGAGAGGGAGAGAAACTGGTGTGCAAGAAACATTGAGCAGTTGCCTCTCCCATGCCCCCAACTGGGGACTTGGCTGCAACCCAGCTATGTGCGCTGACCAGGAATTGAGCCGGCAACCTTTCAGTTCCCAGGCTGGTGTTCAATCCACTGAGCCAGAGCAGCCAGGGAGAAATTTCATAAATTTCAAGAAAAGTTTTCAGTGGACTCTCTATTGGATTCTGGGCACATGGCTGTCTTGGAAACTTGGGAGCCAAAATTGAGGAGTAGGACCTTACCTCACTTCTGCACTATGCACTGTATGTTTCTTGTTACCTCAATGGTGTTAGGTCTTGGGAATCTCTAAGAAGAACCCCCTTAATTCTGATAATTAGATCTCTCATACTGAACTCCATTGAAGCAACAATGCAAACTCTTTCTGGAGAGAAACCTGAGGGAAAAGCTGTGGAGGAATATCCTCTGTGCAAATAATTCTACTGACCAGAGAATAGAGACAGAATAAGTTGTAATTTTTTTCATTGCAGGATCACTCATCCGTAAATATAACTTTATTTAACACCTGTAAACTAATTATTTCTATGCAGTTGACCCTCACATAGTTGAAAATCCATATATAACTTTTGACTCTCCAAAAAACTTAACTACAGATGTTCCTCAGTATACATTAGGCATCGATCGGTTCCTTCCCACCCCCCAAACCAAGATTAGCAAAATCCTTGGATACTCAAGTCCCTTAAATAAAATGATGTACAACAATGTGTACACTCAGTCCTCTACCTCTATGGATTTACAAATGCTGAGTAAAATTAGTTTTCAATCTGTGATTGGTTGAATCCATGGATGTAAAATCTAGGCATACAGAAGGCTGACGGTATATTTATTGAAAAAAATCTACATATAAGTGGACCAGTACAATTCTAATCTATGTTGTTTAAGGATCAACTGTATTTATATTGTCTAGATCAGACCTTATATATGGACTACAAATGATATATAAAACTACCTATACCGCATCTCCATTTAGATCTATCACAGGTATTTCAAGACCAACATATTCAAAACTTAAAATATTGGAGAATTCTTAAAATGTACCTTCTTCCAGTGTTCCACATCTCAGTGAATTTTACACTGTTATCTATATAGTTGACAATATTTTTTCTTGTCCTCCTAGTTCACCCAACACTATATATTTGTTCTGCTTAACATAGTATAATTCCATTAAAATTTCCCCTCCCTTTGTCACCATTAAGTACAGATTTCTATTAACTCTTTCCTGAACTACTTCACTGATCAGGATTCTATATTTCAGGCCACAGAAACCAACTCTAGGTGACTTACTTAGAAAAATGAAATTTAAAGATGCTGAACAAGTAACTGATGATTGAGTACTTTAGAGGTCGTTTTAGGATATCAACAGAAACCATGACAAGTAAGGCTGCAGATAATAAAGCCAAGGTCTCTTCCTTCAGTCACAGTTCTGTTTGCAACTATTTTACTGGCTAATCCCAGGAAATATGTCTATGTCTCAGCTATCAGGAGTGGACATATCTGACTCACTTTGACTTTAGATTCACAAAATGAGGCTTTCCTCCAAATTAGGAAATAGATTTTAATCTCAGGATGTCAAAAGCCATATTATTGTCATAACTGTCAACTTCTTCTCTATGGTAGATTAAGGATGGCTTAGAGTTTTTTTCTTTACTCATCAAGGGTGGGGGTATAGTCTAAATCTCCTCCCCATAAATCTGTACTGGCTTCTCTGACTGCTTTAATTCATGCTGTGCCAATTCCCATATTCAAGCCTTAAAAAACATGCAACTTTTACTTCTTGTTTTTGTAACATTCATTCTTGGAACTCAGAATACCATGCTGTTAGAAGTCCAGGTCATAAAGAGAGTCACTGAAGTATATGATGTCCTGCAGAGAGTGGAAACAGAGACAGGGACAGAGACAGAGACACAAAGATGTAGAGAGCAAGAGATAACCAAGGCAGCAGGCATTTGATCTTGGAAGCAGATCTTTCAGCCCCAACTGCCTCAATTGACACCACAGGAATCAGAGAACTACCCAGCTGAATCCTTCCCAAAGGACTCACAAAATATGTGCAAAATAAAATAGTTGCATTAAGTCACCAGGTTTTGGAAGTAGTTTGTTAGGGATCAATAGATAACCAGAACAATCTCCTTGCATTCATCCTTAAGTTTCTTCTATTTCCTAAACTGTAGCCAGTTTTTAAAATATTTTATCATATTATTACCTTACTTAACACTGTGCAATAGCTTTTCAGTGTTCTTAAGATCAAACTCAAAACCTTTAATGCTACATTTAAGATCTTGAATAATGTGTACTATCCCGTCTGCGACTCCTCTTGCCTCATCTCTTTTCTCTGCTTCACTCTCTGAACTACAGTCACATTGGCTGATTTTTAATTTTTACTTTTCAATTACAGTTGACATTCAATATTACTTTGTATTAGTTATATAATTTACTAAGTGATCCCCCCGATAATTCAAGTACCCACCTGGCACTTGGCACCATACATAGTTATTACAATATCATTGACTGTATTCCCTATGCTGAACTACATCCCAGTGGCTATTTGTAACTACCAATTTGTTTTGCATTCCTCCAAAATGCACATTTCTATCTGTCCAGAGTCCTCATATGCTGTCTGTCACTTCTCCTAGAGCCCTTCTTCATCACATTGGGCTTTGCCCTAGTTAAACTCTTACTCATTCTTCAGATCTTAGTTCAAACATCAGTTTTTCAAGAAAAATCTTCCCTTATTCTCCAGGCTAGATATGTTTCTCATGGGTTCTATACTTTTCCAACAGAGCAATTGTTATGGTCTAATTAAATAATTTATTGTAAAATAGCTTTTATCATTTGTTTTTTCTGCGAGGAATATAAGATTTATAAGATCTGTGAATCTTATTTTTCACTCTATCCATAGTGATTTGAACCATTCTTAGTACATAGTAGACACACAATAAATGCTTATTGAAAAATGGATACATGAAAACTGACCTAATGTAGATGGATCAATGCTTCTCAGCATTGAACTACCTGAGGATATTGTTAGAATGCAGATTCTGATTCAGTGGGCCTGGGTGGGGCCACAGAAGTGAGTCTCTTTTTCCAATAAGCTCCTACGTGATGCCATTGCTGTTGGTTCTGTGGATCACTCTGAGTAGCAAGGCTATATAAGAATCATAATTAAGTCCTGTGGGTAGCATAGAGCAACCAATTGGGATTAGTTAATATTTTAAACCAGTGCTATCATTTTAATTTGATTCAATTAATTTCAACAAACAATTATTGAGCCAACTATTTCCCAGGACAGGCTAAACATGAATAAGAGATGGTTAATATCCTCAAAAGCTCACAGTATAATGGGCATAACTAAAATATAAACAAATCAAAGTAAAAAATGTATTATAATAAAAGTAGAGTACAAATATGGATTTGAACACAAAATGGCAGTTGCCAACTCAATTTGGGGAGCTCATATTTGGAAAACATTGGTGATTTAGCATAACTATAAACCACTGTTCTGTCTTGTTTTATTTTCTTATTCTATGTATACCCACCTTACCTGAGTTATTGGAAAATTAATGACTTAAAAAATTGGACTAATTTCCATATTCCATTTTCAGAATGAGTTGTGCAATTTTTTAGTCCTCTTGTGTACTATGGAAATCATGTTTTTTTTTGTTTGTTTATTTCTGATGTCTGTTTATTTCTTTCATTTTTAAGTTACTCTAAAATCTGTCATTTCTATCTCCAACTTGCTAAATCCTTTCTAGTCTTTATAGTAAAACTTGAATTAGAAAGCAAAATGTGCCAGAAATACCATAAGAGACTAATGATATGGACAGAAGCTGGAGGTGGCATCTGTATTAGTTTAGGTTCTCTCTATAGAAATAGAACCAACAGGATATATGTTGATATATATAAAAGGATATTTATTATAGGAATTGTCTCACATGATTATGGAGACCAAGCAGTCCCACGGTCTTCTGCACTCAAGGTGGAAGACAGGGAAAGCTGGTGGTATAATTCAGTCCATGTCTGGAAGCCTCATAACCAAGGGAGACAATGTTGTAAATCCTGGCCAAATCTGAAAGTCCAAAGGGCAACTAAGAACAAATTCACTCTTTCCCTGATTTTTTGCTTTATTTGGGCCCTCAGTGAATGAGATGATGCCTTCCCTCATTGGCAAGGATGGTCTTTGTTGTTCTTTACTCGGCCTACAGATTCAAATGCCACTCTCTTCTGGAAACACTCTCACAAACACACCTAGAAATAATGTTTCACCTGCTCTCTGGATATCCATTTGTCCAGTCAAGTTAAAAGATAAAATTAAGCATCAGAGTCCTCGATTTAGTAGTTTTTTCCTGAAAGAGAAGAACAGTAACTCTCCTTTTTCTTGCTTAGATGTTTACTCAATGGGATGACCCTCCCTCATTCTCAGTCTGGAAAATAGAACCACATTTCAGTCTTTGTATCTACCCTTAGCTTTATTGCATTAATAATCTCCTGCTTTCTCTATGGAATAGTCATCATTCTTTAACATTTTTCCTTTTCCAGCACACAACTTTCTTTAATCACTTCAAAAATATCATTTCTTCTCAGAGGAAACTAATTAGCTATACCTTTCTGGTTATCACTTAATCATTATTTTTGGAGTACCCCAAATGTTCTAAGTATCAGCCTTACTTAGCACAAATTCATTATTCAAAGTTGGGTCATTTCTTAATTTGGGGCCTTGAAACCACTTTCTTAACCCATATATTAATGTTTAGTAGGACTTATATTTGGCAAGGTGCTCACCTTTTTAGAGAAGATAGGAAAGCCATATTTCCTGTCCTCTAAGAACTCTTCATGCCTTGCTTCATCTCAGTTTTCAATCAGGCCAATGTGTTACTTTAAAATAATCTCTTTGACCTAACTCTGTAATACACACTCCCCCCTCCTAGCATATGCATCTACTAGCTTCTCATTGACCGCAAAAGCAATTTAAATTCATTTGCATTTCAAGCATTTATTTTATTTTATTTTTCTTGTTCTTTCTGTACCAGTCAAACCATCTGCAAAATTCATGCCTTTCTCAGAATGTCTGCTATTTAAAAGAAAGATAAACAGAGGGAAGATACCTTCAGGCTTAGATTTTTGTGGATACATTCATATCCCTTTGGCTAGAAACCCACTTTTCCCAAGGTTGTGGTGGCAGCTATTTAATTCAGGAGTCAGTGATGAAATGTTTTTACATAATGTATGCCTCTTAGGAAAACAGCATGCCTCTGTTTAGAAATATCAGCACATTTTCGCCTCCTACTTCCCAAAATGCAGCCATAGCACTCAGCCCTGAGCATCCTCGGTGTTCAGTGTTATGGAGGACAGTTTCTTCAGCTGGGATTTAGAACATATTCTCAGAGGTTGCACTTTCCTACATTATAATATTTTTCAGTTTATGTTTTCATATTTTTATTTCAATGACAATATAAATACAATTCTGGATTATCTGCTTGATCACCTTATAACTAGGTACTGTCAATGAGATTTCAATTTGATCTGTGTTAATGAATACATTGGTGTCCATTGCTCTACATAGTGACAACATTTGTTTGTTTGTTTTAATATTTGTGGTATTGACAAGAACTGTTACTACAATTAACGTTATGTGGCTAAAGGATGTACATGTATATTCTTGAATATGAAAGAATTTTTAAACTTGAGGAGCTTTGGTTAATAAGCAGAACATGGGCTCTGAGGAAGTCATTCTTATTTTCTAATTCCAGTTCTGGCAATTTACTATCTCATTGCTCTTAAGGAAGACTCTTGGTCTTTGTAAACCCCCGTTTCCCCATCTATAAAATGAGGTTAAAAATGAGCTACTAAGACCACAACAGTGCAGTATAAATTCAGACCATACAAGTGTGCCCATTTGAGGCATGACAAGAATTCAGTAAGTAATAGCTATAATTATAATTATATTTTGTCCTGTGAATCAGTTCAAATCCAACACACTCTGCATTGTTTCTTTCCTTTTCAAGAAGAGATGTCTAAACTCATGTATATAATTTTTAGAACTGAACTGACTTTCGAAGTAGAAGTACTCTATAAAGTCACTGGCCACTTATCTTGTCTAACATTGTGCGTTATCTACTCTCAGTATAGGTCTTTATTATTATTCCTTAAATACTGTAGTATCTCTTATCGCTATTACTATTTCTAGATACTTTTAAAGGTGATAGGAAAAGAGAAACCCAAACAGAAAAATAAAAACCCAAAAAAGCAAAGGTAGTAAACTATAAAGAATGAGCAATGCTAATACTCTTTTGCTATATTTTTCTCAATAGTACTTTCTGTGTGGTCCTCGGCTAGTTCTCTCACTCACATGGGCAGCCAGAAATCCTCCACAAGGCCTAATAAAATAACAGGGAAAATTGCAGGGGAAAGATATATCAAGACAGTAATCTATTGGTTTAGATAGATCAAATTCCTGCCTAAATTGTTTATGGGAAATACATGTTATCCCTTCCCTATCCCCGAAACTCCATGATTTTCTAAAATGGATCCACTTTGAGATGTGATTTTTTTTATCCCAGGTAAGACCAGTTGGATTCCATCAATTATAATTGTGACGGATAGCAAGTGATTTGTTTCATTACATTGTTAATGGCTGTAGTGGGAACATCTGAGCTATTACATGAAAAGCTGTGGTTGTGTCATTGTGAAGCTTCCAAGGATAGAATTTTCTCTTCACTCTTTGTTTCTGCAATAGGCTCTCTCACCCCTAACAGGGATGCACACTGAGTTTTAAATCCTTTTCCGCTCGGCTTGAGGGAGTTTGCTTTTTTCTGCATGTCATTGAAAAGTCCACTGTGCAGGTTTCCAACCAGCCAAGACATGAAAATGGCATAAGCAATGTAAATGCTGAAATTGATGTAAAATATTACGATTCCTGATGGACAAAAGTGGAAAAAAAATACATAAAAAAAGGAACACAGGCAACTGAAAAAAATGAATAAAATTCTGATAAATCCTTTTACTTGGTCAAATATCAACTCTTATATGTGAGTGTCTTTTTTATAAACCAGTAAAAAAGCTGAGTGGAGCTGCCCACAAGAAGATAAAATGTATAATAAGATCATGAAAAGCATTTGTCTGGTATATTCACAAAGGAGGTAGGCTGGTTTATGATTTTTATACCAAGCATAATCTTAAACAATTTTCAACCTTAACTTAAAGTTATTTTAATATATCCATTTCACTCACAAACTCAAGCTCATATTGATTCAAAAGAAAACCCCTCAAAGTTCAGTTTTTAAAATACATCAAGTAAGATTTTATACATTTTTAAATTAATCCAGATGTCATCAAAGGTAATTCTTAATTAGCTGACTGTCTGTACTTGAATCAATGACAGTGGTGGTTACCAATGGAGAGGTTCTTGCTCTGGGTCATTTTAAAGGTGATTTTAATATTCTCAGTAAACTTCTTCCCTAAGGACAAAACCCTGCTGTAATGTAGGCATTGAAACCCTAGCTCTTTTGAATACAGGTTAATTGTAATCACTCCCCCAGTAGTTTAAAATTTTAAACAAATCTACAGGCATCCAAAAGTTGCTAATGAACATTTACCAGAAATTTTAGGATGGGGATTATTTATTGGAATCCTCTAGAATTTCATAATGTTTTCTCTCCTAAACCTTAAAGTTCTTTCCTACAGATTATTTAATCTGCATTAACTCCATCCTCGCAAAATCTGGCAGGAGAGTTCATCTATTTAGCCCTATTTTAGAAATAAGGAGAAAGCAAACTTGCTGACCAACTCAAGGCTATGCAATATCAGGACCCAGACCTCACATTTTCAGCCTTCTCTGTCTTTGGACTGCCCGTGACATAAATCGGCCCTGGTGGGCACCTCTGCTCTCATTGAGAACATACATATTCATGTGTTTGAAGTCAGCCATGGATATTGACATGGATTTCAATGTGTTAAAAAGAGAGGGGCAGCTAACAGAATGATTAAGACAACTGAAAGAAACTAAGAAATTTAATAACTGAAATGTCTTCTATCTTTTAAAAAACAAGAGAGAATAGATGAACCAGATAAGATGCAGATAAAACAAGAAAACAAAATACATGTAAAATGAAAAAAACAATTGGATTTGTATCTTCAAATGCTTAACTTACAGGACGGAAGAGCACACAATTTAGCTTGTTTGGGTTTAGTCCTCCTAATATATGCTACAGAGTAATTTATTTTCAGAAGAAGCCTCTCTGCAGTGCTCCTATTATGATAATGGGAATTTATGCACATGAGTATTTGTGATCACATCACAGAGCAGTTTTTGGAAGAACTAAGGGGGAGGGGGAAATTTTCACATTTTAAAAATAGGAATGAAGACTTAAAAGAAAACCTCTAAAATTTCGATCAGTCATTCAATCTAGCTACACACACACACATACACACAATTCCACGGTGAATTGTCTTATTTGGACTAAGTGCTTCTATAGTGAAGAACAAAACTCATGAGTGAAAAGCGGCATAATGCATAGAATGCTCGCATGGATTTGTTGATGAGGAGGTGGCTGCCCCTGAGATTGGAAAACACAACTCCAGAAGCCCCAGACATCTCTGACCATATTCACTTTGCTTACTCAGGAGCAGACAATGACAGGCAGGGACTTAGGGGGAGGGGATGAATCAAAGTCCCTCTTACCCTGTGTCTCTCTGCTAGAATTGATGTCAGCCTGGTGAGCTGACAAGAAGTAGGGGATCAATCCAGTAGACATAGGATGAAAATGTAAACAGGGATAAGCTCTCTGTGCGCACACTCCTTTCTGCTCACTTTCTTTCTTCCATCCCATTCTATCTTTTTACACAAAATCCAGACATTTGAGAGGGTGCTTTTTCCTGCCATAATCAAAGCAATGCTCAGCACTCGAAGTCACTTAACAGTCGGATCGTCTTCAGAGAATAGTCACACTGCTTTAGCAAATCATGCATGGTGATTTCAAGATTGTGTTACAGAGTGTGCCAATATCAGTGTGCATATTAGATCACTCCAAATATGAATACCCATGGGGAAAATTATGGCAAAATCACAGCTTGGGTACATTAATGAAAATAAAGTATATCGAAGTAGGTGAAGTAATAGGTCCATGCACCAAAGTTTATGGGCACAAGTCAGCTGTCACTGGGTAGGCTAAGGGAGACATAATATCCTAGTCATTTCTCTAGTGAAAGGAACATTAGCTTATTCTCTCCATTAATTGATATTCTGCAACTGAATCAAGCATTGCTGATTGCTGACCAGCTCACACGTTCCCCATATGTCTCCAGATTTCTAAAGTCAGAAATGTGAGACTCTGCATCACTGAGTTAGTTTGAGGGCAGCCAAGCCCCATAGGGGTTGCTAGACTTTTTATTCCTATAAAGAACAGATGAAAATCAGGAGTATGGAAAAATGTGTATTCTCACAATTTTCTATAAAACTTATTGTATCATATTTAGGGCATGACTCAAGGACTCGGTTTAATTTCTTTGGGTTAACATTATTAAACAGTTTAAGTTTGACAGACCAGATGGAATATTCTGTGCAAGAATGTTTTCTTCTTATTTATTTGTCTTTCAGTATACATTCCTGTA
The DNA here is from genome assembly GCF_987537825.1 of Furipterus horrens. Classification (NCBI taxonomy): domain Eukaryota; kingdom Metazoa; phylum Chordata; class Mammalia; order Chiroptera; family Furipteridae; genus Furipterus; species Furipterus horrens. The sequence continues at coordinate 140,795,237 of NW_028327176.1, read as the reverse complement.
CAAAATTATGGATATAATTAGCAAAAATTAACTTCATATTAGAAAAGTTTACATATTTTAGGTATCAATTGGTTATTAAAAATTGAGTTGTTCCACGTGAAAAGCAGAATGCAGAATTTCCTGCCATCATCATGTCAGAGTCCAGAGCTAAAACTATAACTTCTTCAACCACAAATAAAAATATGTTAATAATAACATTTGGTTCTATTTTTGGAAAAACTATCAAATGTAATGGCAAAAGACCTCAAAACACACATTACTAATTTAAGATAATATTAGTGCCTATTCCCACAGGCAAGGTGGTAAGCCCTTCCAAGCATATTAATCATCTTAACAACCATATAGTGCTGGGGCAGTTTTCATTTGCATCTTACATGTGAAAAAAATCAGTTTTATAAAGAGGTCAGTATCTTGTTCACTGTCCCACAGCCCATCTGTGGGAGAAAAAAAAAAATTCTTGGTATTTTCAGTAGTGAAGAAAATCACCATTTTCCTCATGGGAAGCATTTGGTCAAAACTGCAAGTACTTTCTCAGCAAAATCTGATTTGTTAATGTAATCTTAAAATAAAAAGAAAAACTAAACAACAAAAACAGAAGAGCTCTTATATAATTTAATAATCTCAATACATAATCATGTACAGCAGTTACCTCCCTGTCTCATTAAAATCATTGAGAAAAAGCTCCTAGCTTGAGGGTATTACCATAAAACAGAAAACATTTTTCTAAAATATTTTGAAAAAATTATGGTGGAAATTTTCAGGAGATACAAATTCCTTTATTAAATTTATTGTCTTGTGTTTTTCCCGACATCATTCCATTCGTCCAGGATGAGATAGGGACCCTGAGTCTTGCTCACTTGTTCTACACCGTGGCGTTTGAACAGAGCTATCACTTACTGCATGTTTGCTCTGTCTCAAGGAAATACAGCAGAGAAATGAGTAATGCTTTATTACCACAAGACCCTACTGAAAAGTAAATAATATTCTCAGGCCTAGAATGAGTGTTGGTGAAAGAAAGAAAAAAATGTAGAAAAATAAAGATTTCCAGATTTTTATTAGGCAGACAGCTGAAACAAAGTCAAACAAAATGATTCAAAAGTGTTGCTTTAAATAAAGTATTCCTTTCTGCTCATCACTTAAACAATTAGTATATAATTCTATAGTTCTAGCAATGCTGAAGTTAGGAATAAGAATTTTTGATTTACTATTTTCTCCCTAATAAAGGTAGCCTCCAAGTTACAAATGGGTTGTGTTATTAAAAATTTCTGTTGTTAGATGTTCACGTGGGACCTGAATGCCCTTTCTCAAAGAATTTTCATATTATATATAAATCATTGTTTTGTTTTAAGGCTGGTCTACATAAGCAAATTGAAAGTATCATGTTCCTCAGCTATGCTAGTGAAAGTTTTAGCCTAAGTCTGAGATGAAATGGAGATAATTCATTTTGAACTCAAAGAGGGAGAAGGAGCAAGAGAGTGTCATTGCATTTTCCTGAACACAAGGCAACCCCAGAATATGGTAATCATATGTTCTGAATTAAAAAGTGGGGTACATGGCTCAATAAAATGATTTTTCATATGACAATTATAAAACTAGGAAATAAAAATTTTATTTCACAATATTCTACTCATATATGTGGATAACTTTTAGAGTCAGTACTAGTCAAGGAAGTCCAGTAGATTTGTATGCTTGATACTTGTAACATTTGAAGATAGGAAGTTGGTGTGTTTTTGCTTTGTTTTGTTGGTTTTGAAAGCCCAGCTAAAAGTAGGAAGCTCGAGCCTGTGATAATTGAGCAGGAATAATTAGTTATAGGAGATGATGGGGCCTACAATACAGCCAAGCCACAGGGGACAGAGAGGAGGACACCAATTTAAGATAGATGTTAAGAGGTGGAAATATCAAAACTTGGGTGCAGGTAGGAGCTGAATGGATGGATAAACTTGTGGGTAGTGGTTCATCAAAATTATCAGTGTTGGAAGAAAATGAACCAATTAGTAGAGAAGCTGAGCTTGCCCAAGTTCATTTTTTTAAAGATGTTCTTGCATTAGTTACATAGTTCCATTATTTTTCTGCTTTGGACTTCACAAATTCACTAAAAAAGCACTGAGATTTTAACATGTGGTCTTTACAACTACCATATAGAATAGTTGTTTCTATATGATAAAGGTGATAGAATCAGGAAGCTTAACTAACTTGTTCAAAATAGTTTTTAAGCTGGCACTGAATTTATATTGAAGTGATCTTTCTGACCAGTACACTTTATACTACTTTATCTTGCTATCTGTGTGTCCATGAGTTATACTTCAATTCAATTCAATTCATAAATTCAAAAAGTGTTTGCTGAGTCCCTCTGATATATATTAGATTCTGTCCCAGATACTAGGAATAGCGAGGACAAAGATACAGGCTCTGTTCTCAAGAAGCTCTCACAAGTGAACTAGGCTTATGGAATTTTAAAAGCAAGGAGATCTCTCCTGAGAAAGAAGCACATAAAAAAGAGAGAAGTGGATAAGCTCAATTCTGTAACTAGAGGTGAGCAATGTTTCCAGGAGAATCACCCACAAACTCCTGCAGTACCACAAACAGGTGGGGAAACTCTAAAACTAGCAACACAATCTATAAAACCCTGGAGTGTAGCAGTGCTACTTCAGTTATGGTTTTCTTGTGTGGTAAAAAGAATGTTAACAATGAAACCTGACAGACTGGACCTTGAATTTCAGCTTAGCTAATTATTAGCAGTGTGACTTTGGGTCAGTCATTTAACTTTATGTGTAAAATGGGCATGATGTTGTCAAAATTAGATGTGGTCTATGTAAGTAAAAAGCCAACCTACTAGGCTGACACATTATTAAAAAAAAAAAAAAAGATTGCCCAAGTAATAAAATAATCAATCTAGTTTGGGTACAAACAACATACAGTCTAGTTTTAAACTTTATTCATTTTAAAAATTTATACCAAATCTCCATGTTTACCGGTATTAGGATAAAGTACACATTTAGGTTGTCTAGCTTCTTACTCTCAGGTAATGGTTTTTAATTTGGTTGCCTGGTATAAAATGGAGTAGAAGTTCTCAGCTTGTCTGATGTGACAGGAGCTGGACAAGATCATCTATTGTGAGATCTAGGTGATTAAGCTCTACCTTAACTAGTCAGTTCAATCATTGGGAGAGTCTGCTAAAGTTGTTACTAATTTTTAAATTTTACAAATATAAGCATCAATTCCTTAGTGTTCCTTTTGACTTCAATCCTATATCTTAAAGAGTCGTCGTCGGCAGCCGTCCGTCTCGAGAGACGATGGTGTAGCTTCTTAAGAGTCTATCTGCACCGCCGAGAATGGCTGTGCAGTCCGACTCGGGAGTGACACGGTATCTGTCTCCTCCCGTGTTGAATCGACATCTTGCGATGACGCTGGAGTGTCCTCTCCAGTGAAGCTGAAGCTACAGAGCCTGGGCAGGGTGATATGGAGGGTCTGCTGTTGCCCATGCAGCAGACCCCCCCTCTCTTCGCAGCTGAAGGGTCCAAGGGAAAGACGGAGTCAATACAGCTTGGCTTCAGGTGCGCCGCAGGAGTTGCCGGTGTTGACTACAACATCAAACCGCCTTAGGGACTCCGGCTCCGGATTTTCTGTCGGGGTTTACTCCCTTAGCCTTTCCCCTGAAGAGGTATGCCGCAAGGCAGCGGAGGTTTTTTGGGGTCAGAGTTTTCCTTCTCTGATGTGCCCTGACTGGAAGATCGAACCAGCGACACTTAGCTCGCAGGCCGACGCTCAATCCACTGAGCCAAACCAGCCAGGGACATCTTAAAGAGTAAATAATATAAATTGAACTATCTTTATCTAAATTGATTATCAATACAGTAGTGATTTTGGTTATTCTGGGATCACTGAGTAGGCCATATCTTACCTTTTTAGTAACAAGGGAGAGTTAGAAGTGAAATCCACTGTTGTGTGATAACCCAGAACACACTGATGACCCATTCTCCTCTGACATGCATTTAACCCTCAGGAACAATTGGTGATACAGTGGTCACTGGACAAGGATGGTCGATCCCTGTAGAGTATTCTTGGGTCCTAGAAGGCCTTCATTAGAATCTTGCTCTTGAAATCACTGGCCCCGACATGGGCAACACTTTACACTAACTGGAAAGATGGGATCATTCAAAAGAGGACTGGAATCCAGCCAGTCTTAGTTTGCCAGAATGGAAGTGCAATCCCTTAGGCACAGGTCTGTGGAGAATGAATGACAGATTTCTAAGTTGCTGCTGGACAGTGAACTGAAGAGACACAAAGGCAGGTAAAGGAAACAGAAACTAGAAGTGTCCTAAGGTTTCTTAGCTGCTCAACATCCAGCCACTGCAGAGATGGAAACTGCGGGACAGTCAGGGCAGTTTGGCATGTGAATTTTGTGTCTGAAATTAAAGTGTGGGCTATCAAGTTGAAGAGATCCTGAAAATCACAGAGCCAATGTTACATGTGAAAAGTGTTATTGTATAATCATTTCTTCCTCCCCTCTTACATTTGGAGAGCAATCATGATCAGGAATTTTGCCTTCAAATCCTGAGGGCAGTGGTAAGCTGCAAATTGGTTTGGGAAGACCTTTTCTTGTATGTGAGATCTAGACTAACAAATAAACAAAAAAAGTGTCACTACATGAAACAATACATCACTGAAAATTCATCACTTCATCTCACCTGTGATTTCAATTTAAAAAATATTTTTGTGGGTAAAAGATTTCCAAAGAGGGTTGTAACTAATTTTCAAAAAAATATATTTTGCTGAAGAAGTATAGGCTTTTGGTTCAAAATATAAATAGTAGCATATATCAAAGAATAGATAAATATATCAAGATTATAGTCATTGTGTAACTAACATTTTTATCTCAGTATATTTAAATGCTGGTCTTAAGGTTTGTATTTCATGTGAAATTTCTTCAGTCATCTTGAAGGAGCTGTTACACACCTTCCAATCTTCGTGTAATTAAAGCAGTAGTTTTGTTGTCATCTTGTCACAACTCATGAGAAAAACTGTGAAAACTCAAGAGCATATGTGGTAGTAAGTCAGGATTAGACAGCTATATGCAATTTTGCTTTGCATCTTGAGTCACTTTGTTACCCTTGTGAGTAGTCAGCTTTTCCTTTCCTAAGGGCTACTCCCCTGGCTCCAGAGGTTCTTTTTAAATAAGAGACATCTTGGTCCACTTGCAAACTCAAGTGTTGGTAAAACTATCAACAAAGTCCATATAATATTTTTAGAATTCAATAAAATTAAAAGTTTGTATTCTCTAGTTTTAAGAAAATTCAAAATAATATATTATTATAAAATTAACTTAAAATTGGATGAATTGAAAATATTCTGTAATGTTGACAATCATGCATCGAGAAATTCTTTGTAATAATTAATAATGATTTTTGATAAAAAGCATTCTACAACATGCAGAATGATAATGTGTAATTTAAAATATAAGCTATAAACTTGTGTCTTCATTATTTGATGAGCTCATCAAAAATGGTTGTTGTTTTTTTTGCTCATATTACCTCTAAATATTAAAAACATGTTTCAAGTTTCTAGTGGTTAAAAAATGACCAATAATTTATTACTGAACCAGAAGCTCCTTCAAGGTGAGTCCCAAAGACCTCAATTTATTTGGTTGCATTACATATTAGAGCAGAGATCTATTATCAACATCACAGTGAACATAGCTGGAGAACAAAATTATAATTGGAGATGCTGTAGACAGGGAGTGACATGAAATTTCCAAATAGAAGCAATCTCCCAATAACTTACCAACATAAAATTGAGCATGACTGACAGAAGCACTATGAACTAAAAAGACCTGAAAAGTAAACATGAGTCAGCAATGCTTGTAGGTAATTGATTATTGGTCTTAAAGATGGATGAAAGAGGATATAGCATCAAGTGCTCAACAGAGTGTCTCTCCCTATATTCATCAACTAAACCTTCAAAGTCTATCATTGTGTCTTTTTTGAACTTTATACATATTTTGATCAATTGATAAGTGCATAGAGGGGAAAATAGAAATACTGAAAGTGTTGAAAGTAAGTGGAAAATGATGATGCAAAATGACTGAAGTTATTAATTTACATAAGAGAAGGAGGATGATAATTTTTAGTACTTGTTGTGATATGGTTTATATGGGAGAGTGGAAATTAAATGATTTTCATCAGTACCAAATCTAGAATATGATGTAATTATTTTGAGGTAATCTGTAATATTTTTCCCCTTTCAAGGTTCTGGTACCATTGAATAAGTCAAAGAGAACAAAAGAGACCATATAATTTATTGTTTAGGCAATGCATGCAAAATTGAGTTAAGATAGTTACATGAGGTTCTTGGGAGAAATAGAACATTGGGTGAACTTTAAATTACTTCCAGGCCTTTTATCTTTGTGATAGCACTAGTCAAAGTTTAAATTCACTCAATCCAATCGAAGTTTTTGATAAATGTAGGCCCATGTGACCTTCGGAACTAAAAAGAAATATTATAATGCCATAAGAGACACCTGATTTTGGTTTCAATGCAATTACCTTCCTGTTTTTCTTGCCTCCTTCCGCTATCTTCTATTCCTGACTTCCACACTAAATAATGCACCTATCATTTCACTGTACGCACTTTCTCAGTTTTGGAACATTCAAAGGTAAGCCAACACTAACAGTATGCATCATGCTATAAAGAGCCATCTTTTCTCTCTTTTTATCTTCTATTTTCTTTTTGAATTTATTTTTATATGAGTTGCATACAACATTGTATAAAAAAATAGAAATAAAAAAAATTGGCAGTTACAAAATAGTCATGGGGTTATCTTCTATTTTCTTTTCTTTTTTTAAAAGTAATTTCCAAGTGAAGAAAGAGAAATTCTTCCTAGTTTCTGTTCATTTCTTATGATTATGTGTGCTTTCATGTTTTTCTATGAAGTATCTTTGATGCTATTCCTCCTAGAGTCTGAAAAAGTCAACTTCTACTTAAAATAATTTTTTTCTGTAACATTCATACCTGCCTGGAGATGGGCACACTCATTTTGGCCTTTGGTGATACAGGAGCTGAGATCAAAACTCACATAACTGAGATTTTTAAGAATGTTGAGGTCAAGATTGTTGAGAGAGTATCTTCATCTTATAATATGGGAGGCAGACATTTTCACATTTGAGATTAGAATTGATGAAAATTGTGTTTTAATGATTACTTTAATGTAAATCATTGATAATTTCATCAATACATAGTTTTTTTTGTTTGTTTGTTTGTTTTTGCTCTCAATTATGACTCATTCAAAGAATTTCAGGCTTTTATTTAAGCTTTGTTTTACCCTGGGAAATATTCTCTATCTTTTGAAGAAGTCATGTTTCCTATGTGATCTCACATATTATACTTGCAGGGACTCCTAGAATGATTGGAAGATTAATAAGTGCATCCGTAAGGTTGGGAAAATTAACAATATCCACTGGATTTATTTATTTTTTCTTTTTTACTAATAAAGCTTGGCATTGAAATAAAGTAATCATTTAAACTAAATTCTATCTGTTTTTAAAATCCACATTATATTTTGAGTCTGTTTTTTTTCTTTATTCAGTTTTATATCTTATTTCCTTATTCTTATGCTTTTGTATATAAGACATTTTCATCATAGTCTCCCTCAAACTCAAAATGACACTGTTTTATGCCATATACAGTCAGTACTCACTTTGTTCAAAGACAAATTATCAACTTCATGTTTTCAAATCCTACTCTTCTTAAATATTTTAGTGAAATATTTCTAAGATGGAAAAAAAAGCTATAAAGTTCAAACTACTGAACCATTTTACAGCCTTCCTATACTTCCTACTTCAAAGATTTTTCTATTTAATGCTAAGGTAAAATCACATCTTGATATTTTTTTCCCTAAAAGACTTTTCTGTAGTCTATTGAAGAAGTACTATTAAAACTTTTAATTCATCTATTGCGCAAGGGAAAACTGTCATTTACTTGTTTGCTTTTATTTATATTTAGCTTTCAATATGTAAGAGACCCTTTTCCTGCTCCTCTTACATGAATATTTGTGATGTGGTTGCTGCCAAGTAGCAGGTTGTATTATAATGTATCATATTCATAATTTTAAGACTACTTTCATCATTAAAGGAATCACTATCTTTAATTTTTGAAAAGGGCTTTAATTATTGGTGATTATTTAATGTTTTGATTAATTTTTGTTTTTAATTTCCATTACCTGACATGTCATGTTTTGTCATTATCTTTTAGTTGGGTGCCATTTTAATTATCTTTCCAAGGTTTCACTTTTTCATTTTTTATTACTGCAGTCCTTTTAGCTACTTTTAGAGGTCTAATATCAGCTTTCAAGGGTAAAGTGTGAAGAATAGCTCACCTTCATGCATTGATAATTTTGAAGATTTACAAACATTTTAAAAAAGATTCCAATTAGCACATTTAATAAAATTTGCTAAGGCTTAAGTAGTATAGTCCTTCAAATTTATATTAGTAAAGTCTTAAGAAACAAAAAATTTAAAAGAACCTCAGTAGGTACTAATAATATCTATAACTAATTTCAACTTACATAAAGCATTTTATGTGAGAGTAATGTAAAAAAATTACCAAAGTTCTTTTGTTATATTAAGCATCACTTCACAAAACTTTTTAAAAATTAACTATATATGGTAGTAACAGAGCATAGTAAAAATAATTATTTTAGAATTAAAAGAATCAGACTTGAATCACTACTCTAACCAATATTACACCTACCTAACTGGCCTTGGAAAAGTTATTTAAACTGTATCCACTTCAACATACCTACCTGTAAAATAGGGTTAATTAACTCTAGCAAGGTGGAGGGTCCTTTTTAGGAAAAGAAATACTAATTTAAGGTTTATATAAGGGCAACTCAAATGCATAGAATGACTTAAATGTGTGTCAAATTACCTTTATACTGTATATACTGGCTTGTCAATTAACAGTTGTAGGACTTCTACCACCAGAATACTTATTTCCTCAGCCTATTTCTTCACTCTTAGCAACTCTGCATGCCAGTTCCTAGGGGACTGAGCAAGATTTTTTAGAACAAGATGAGTTGGGTAGATTATAAAGTGATTCAATAATGTTAGGATACCCTAAACAACAGGTTCTATACAGCACTACTGCAACATTTTACCATAACAATACAGAAATTAAATAAATTCAATTTTATGCTATTCTCACCAAACAAAAAAAAAAAAAAGAAGAGAAATCTATGTTGATTTATAATCATATTTGCTATATTATTGAGCATATCCCTAACATAACTTCTATGTTACTAGGGATCAGCACTTATACTATTCCATATTTGATGACTGGAAGTTTTCCTCAGACTAGATTCTGTGCTTGTACATTCCCAAACTGGTCTGTCCTCTATTCTACATGTGCTTCTGCATCTGGAGCCACAGGACATGGTCACATCAGCTGTTCTGTTTGATCACTCTGGGTGAGTTGGTACAGGAAGGGTAAAGAATGTTCTTGGAGGACATTCCTGGTCCTTGATGGCTAGCAATAATTTAACTCTTTACATAACTGATTACTAACCACATAAATATGTCCCATGAACCCAAACTAATGTGTCCCCAACTCACTCTCCTCTTAGCCAGAGCTTAAAAATGCTAAGTCATTCCAGTGCCACTCAAACCTAAAGAAAAGTGCTGCAAAGTCAGTGTGGCAAAAGAGAGCAAACTAGACTGATTGTGGTTAAAGTATCTAACATAGAAAATCTGCAAAAATATAAGCCTGTTTGAGCACATTGTCAGACCGCTCCCAGGGTCTTGGAAGAGGAGGGACCAGATGCTTAAGCTTCATTAAATTTATGTTAAATTTACTTTTGAACTCTATTGATTGTGGAATAGGAGAAGCCTCAGGAAGTAAAAAGACACTAATTGGGCCAAGGAGGAGTAGAGGTGAGGTAAATTTAGAAAGACTTGGTGATGGCAGGTAAGCAGGGATAGAAAGAAACAAGAAAGGGAGGGATGGAGAGGGAGGGGGGACAGCAGATTGAGGGAGGAGGAAGAAAGCAGAAGGGAGGTAGGGAATTTTGTAATGACCCCTAGGGCTTTGAGTGAGAAGCATTCTGAAGAGCAGTATGTTTTGACATGGATGGGGTGGGCTGAGGAGATGATAATGCACGTTGTGGATCATGCTAGCAATGTGGAAATGTCTCTGGCACAGCCAAGTAGAGCTATCCCACATCATTTATATTCAGTTCTAAAAGGCAAAGACCTGAGGGCTAGAGACTTGTATTAGGAAGTTATAAGTATATATAGTTAAAACTGAGAGATGATGAGACATCCTCACACACACACACACACACACACACACACACACACACACGTACTATGGACAATGTGTAGAGCAACTGACCAAAGAGGGAGCCCAAGAACACCAGTTTTAAAATGTGAGCAGAAGGAAGAATTTTGAATTCTGAAAAAAATAAAATAAAAGAAGAAATTCAAATGAGCTCAGCCATGGAATTTCTGTGAATGAACAGTTTCTAAAAAAGAGGGTTCAAGGGTGACAATTGAAGGCAGAAAAATTTCAGCTAAGGATGGTAAGATTGAAATTTCTCAGAGGCAGTGCAGTCTCATGGGGAAGAAGACTGGCTGAGTTAGGGCATGCAAGGGGCTGGGCTACTTGTTAGAGAGATTGGGCTAATGAGAAGTTGTTCTTTATTTTAGTGTTGGAAGAACTTGAGCATGTACAGGGAAAGAGTCAGTCAAGAAGAGCTCTGAGCCCTGGCTGCTGTGGCTCAGTGGATTGAGCATCGGCCTGCAAGCCAAGTGTCACTGGTTCGATTCCCAGTCAGGGCACATGACTAGGTTGCACGTCAGGTCCCCAGTTAGGGGCATGAATAAGAGGCAACCACACAGTGATGTTTCTCACCCTCTCTTTCTCCTTTCCCCTCTCTCTAAAAATAAAATAAACAAACAAATAAATAAATTATTTAAAAAAAAGAGCCCTGACATTCAGCAGTAAACAGGAATAACTCCTTAGAAAGCTTTCTGCTAGCACTCCATTTGCTTAATTCCCTCTTACTTTCTATATACAGCATGGGTTGGGTGTGTATACTTGTTGCTCTTTACCATATGTATTAGATAATTAGCTATATATTTGTCAATATTTCCTGCTGGAGAATTTGGGGTCTCATTTAATTTGTCTTTAATCCCTTTTGCTTAGAGCAATGTTTATTGAAAGAATGTCTATGTTTGGGAAGAAATGGAAAGGTGCAGGAATGAGAGCAGAGAAGCAGGATTGGTCAAACCAGAGGACTCTTCATACTATTTTGAATTTGGGCTTAAATATTGAGTTGAGCTGACAAAGTTCAGATCATGCTCTTACTTATTGTATTTGCAGACCCAGACCAATTTTACCTCTAGGGTGTCTGACTTTAATATTTTATAGATTCTTTCCTTATGATCCTTTTCCCCCTCTATTTCAGAAGCACATTCCCAGCTGTAGAAAGCATGTAGAGAGAATACATAGCAAGCAGTACTAGTGAATGGGACCATCAAATAAGAACATTTGAAACACTGAACCTATGAGCATCTGAACTATTTTAAAACCCTCCACATCACAAAGGTATGAAGAAAAACAAAAGCATTATTTTCTCTTGTATTAACCCTATTTCACAATCAGAGGCTATTTGTTTCTTCTTGGGCAGTTATTTTTGTATTAAATCTGTTAATTACAAATTAGACAAGGTAAGAAACTAAAGATGATAGTCCATTCATCATCATACTTTACCCCCCTTTAAAAGGAAAAGAAATAAATGCATGCTGTTGATTGTGAACCAATAGTGTAATCTTCATTTGCAAAGGATAGCACATTAAAACATGTTGATTTAGAGTTTCTTATTCCTGTTGAATAAACACACAGGTTGCTTAATCATCCCCTTTATTCTAAAGGTGAACAAAAGTAGTGGGTAATTTGATGCTTCTTAATTAAGCTCACTACACAAATTTTTTATACTCTCAAAAGCATTTGTTTATGAAAGCTAAATGTGTATAGATTTCTGATGGAAAGATCCCCATCCCTCAAACACATCATCAGCTGTGAGAGATTCTGGCTAGTAAATTATATGCTGTCCTCTACATTGCCTTGTAAATGACCTCAACCCTGACCTTGACACAGCAGTATTTCTAAGAGAGAATAATAATTTATTCTCCATGTTAGATGAACTAAGACCTGGTGATTCTCAGCTATTATTCTGTATGTTTACAAAGAAAACTGGTTCTGTATCTTCAGATAAATTATAGGCAGAGAGAGAGAGAGAGAGAGAGAGAGAGAGAGAGAGAGAGAGAGAGAGAGAGAATATATAGATATATTTCCAGAATAGAAACACAAATGTATGGAGATGGTGGTGGCCAGCAAGTAGGGAGAAATAAAGAGCTGAGTAGCCATCTAAGTAGTGTGGCTTCATATATAAGAAACATTTCTTTTTTTCCGCCATTTTGATAATTGTGTATTTTATTGAACAATTTAGTCTATTAACATATGTTGTGATATCCATATTAAATATTTAGAATTATTTAAATAAAATTTTTTGTCTATGTTTTCTTTTTTTTTAATTGTCTTTCTATTACAATTGTCCCATTTTTCCCCCTTTGCTCTCCCCTGCCACACCCACCTCCCCCTCTCCCACAATCAATCTCCATTCAGTTGTCCATGTCCGTGGGTCATTTATACTAGTTCCTTGACTAAACACTTCCCCTTTTCTCCTTTCCCCCTCTCCTCTTGTCACTGTCAGTCTGTTCCTTATTTATGTGTCTCTGGTTCTATAAAACACTTTTAACTTCACACAAATAAATTTAGTGTTACTAGACCCTTTATAAGATTTTAAAAACTTTTCCATGTATAGATAGATATAGATATAGATATAATCTTTGAGAATCTATTAAGCTTATAATGGGTTACATTCATAGAATTTCTATCTTAAGATTAACATACCTGCAATGAGAATTCCAGAGTTGGTAAGCATTTCCATATATCACAGTTCACATTAGCCCATTTTAAAGCTTTGTTTATGTGTATGGAAACCCCTACATTAATGTTTTGTATTTTGAAAATTTCACCCACATAGCTCTAGTCACTTAATTGCACTAATTATTATTCACACATTAGTGCCTACTAATCAGCATGGATTTCTTTTTTTTTTTTTTCCAAATGTTTTAGCCAGCATTCAGATTTCACTTACTTGGCAGACACAACTTGTTATAGTGGTTTTCAAAATGTGGCAATAAGCCTATGAAGCAATCTCTTTTCTGTCCAAATTTCCTATTACAGTTATTATTATAGATCTAAAGAACAAATCTATTAAACTCATTGAAACTTTATGAAAAAAAAAATGGTGAAGTGGAACTTCAGTATATCCCCAAATTTTACTGACACAGCAATAGAGAAAAATTTCCTAGCAAATTAGGGTTCAATTATATTGTGTTTGATATGCAATTACTATAGGAAATACATCCTTTTTTAACGTATAGATTTTTTTAAGTCACATTATTTCATAGAAAATTTAGAAAGTAAACATTTAAGCATACTTAGGGGAATGACCTACCTAATTTGGATCCCAAATATAATGTATATTAAAATGAAATATTGAAGGTGTCCCCTAACAAGAGACTGATATTACCCTAATTGAACTCATATTATAATAATAAAGTTGAAGTTAATTTTGAATATTACATACAGCTTGCTGGGGATACTAACTTAAGAGTTGGCATTGATCAAGTTGCTATTTAATGACTATTCACTGAAAAATAATAAAGGTAACCTTTTATTCTAAACTTTATAAATTAAAAAAATATTTTGGTGGTTTAAAATAATAACTAGCTAGGACTTCCAGTGAAGATGGAGGCATAGGTAAACACATTCTGATTCCTTGTGCAAACACAGAAAGAATTACAACTAGACCTCACAACAAATAACACCCAGAACCATAAGAAAATCAAGATGAAATGAAGTCTAACAACCAAGGATTTAAAGAAACCACATTCATCCATATGGGTAGGAGGGGCAGAAATGAGAAGGTGGGCAGAGAGGCACATAGAAGTGGTGGTGGAATGGGTGGTGTAAAATTTACATGTGATGGATAAAAATCAAGAGGAATACCTTGGGAGCAAGTGATCCCAGCCCCAGGACAGACCACACAGCCCAGGGTTCCAGTGCCAGGAAGATAAATCCCCTTAACTTCTAGCTGTAAAATCCAGTGGGGGTTGGGGTGGTGGAAGAAACTGCTGGATTTTCAGGAGACTTTGCTTAAAGGGCCCACACAGACTCAATGCACACAGACTCACCCTTTCTGGGATTTAGCATCAGGAAAACATCTGGGAGGGCACCAGCTACATACAAGGAGTAAGTGAAGTGACTGGAAACAGGGCAAGTGCCAGACAAATCTCCAGAAATCAGGCAGAAGCATTACCCCCTCTTCTAGCCCTCCACTGATACAGCCACAAAGTGGTGAGCAGCTTGCACTGCCTGGGAGATTACCTAAGGCTCCACCCCACACAATTTAGAAAAGGTGCCTTTTCTACAATAGTACATGCTACTAAGACAGGGAGTCAAAGCAGCTCCAGTTAATACACAGAAACAAACACAGGGAGGCTGCCAGATTGAGGCGACAAAGAAATATGGATCAAATGAAAGAACAAAACAAAATCCCAGAGAAAGAACTAAATGAAACAAAGATAAACAACCTATTAGATGCAGAGTTCAAAATGCTGGTGATCAGAATACTCAAGGAACTCATTGAGTATGGCAACAACATAAAACAGAACCATGAAGAAATGAAGGTTACACTAAGTGAAATAAAGAGAAATCTACAGGAAACCAATAGTGGAGGGGAAGAAGCTGGGTTTCAAACAAATGATTTGGAACATAAGGAAGAAATAAGCATTCAACCAGAACAGCAAGAAGAAAAATGAATTTAAAAAAATGAGGATAGGCTAAGGAGCCTCTGAGACATCTCCAAACATAACAACAGTCAAATCATAGGGGTGTCAGAAGGAGAAGAAGAGCAAGAAATTGAAAACTTATTTGAAAGAATAATTAAAGAAAACTTTCCTAATTTGGTGAAGGGAATAGACATACAAGTCTAAAAAGCACATAGTACCAAACAAGATGGACCTAAAAAGGACCACACCAAGACACATCATAATTAAAATGCCAAAAGTTAAAGATAAAGAAAAAATCTTAAAAGCAGCAAGAGGAAAGCAGAGAGTTACCTAAAATGAGTTCCCATAAGACTATCAGCTAATTTCTCAAAAGGAAATTTGTAGGCAAGAAGAGGCTGGCAAGCAGTATTCAAAGTGATGGAAAGCAAGGACCTACAACCAAGATTACTCTATCCTGCAAAGGTATCATTTAGAATGGAAGGGCAGATAAAGTGCTTCCCAGACAAGATAAAGCTATAGGAGTTCATCATAACTAAGTCATTATTACATGAAATGTTAAAGGGACTTACTTAAGAAAAAGAAGATCAAAACTATGAGCATTAAAATAACAACAAATTCATTATAAACAACTAAATCTAAAAATACAACCTAAGCAAACAGCCAGAACAGGAATAGAATCATAGATATGGAGATCATTTGGAGGGTTATCAGCTGGTAAGGGGAAGGAGGTGAATGGGGAAAAAGATGCAGAGATTAGAAGTATAATTGGTAGGTAGAAAATAGACAGGGGGATGTTGAGAATAGTAAAGGAAATGAAGAAGCCAAAGAACTTACCTGCACAATCCATGGACATGAACTAAGTGTGTGTGGGGGTGGGGGGGAGGGGCGGGGGTGGGGGGGGGTTGCTGGAAGGAATGGGAGTACCCAGAAGAGGGGGTCAAAGGGGTAAAATTGGGACAACTTTAATAGCACAATCAATAAAAATATATTTTAAAAAATAATAATGTCATTTGATGGTGTAAATTCCTAGAAGGAAAAAATAAAAACAATAAAACAAACCATTACATTTTCCCTTATGCTCAGTTTGGTTGGTACCATGTCTTATAGAATTTAAAGTTGAAGGGGATCTTAAAGGAAGAGCCAGTAGAGAAACAGAAGTTGAAAGTTTATGAGTTTCTTAGTTCAGGTTGATATAACAAAATTCCATAGATTGAGTGGTTTAAATAACAGAAATTATTTTTCAGTCTGGAAGCTGGAATCTGGATCAGGATATCAGCATGCCTGTTAGGTTCTGGTGGGAGGTCTCTCTGGCTTGCAGGCTGCCTGCTTTTCCTTGTATCCTCACATGATGGAAAGAGGGCAAGAGAGGTCTCTTGGGATCTTCTATAAAATTACTGATCCCATTCATAAAGACCCCACCATCATGATCTTATTATCTGACAAAGGTGTCACCTCCTAATGCCATTATTTTGGGGATTAGGATTTTAACTTATGAATTTTGGGAGGACACCAACATTCAGTCCATCACACTGAAGAAGAGCCATTCTCTGACCCTCTGTTTCCTCAAAAATTCCTTGCTTATTAGCTGAAAGTCCAAGTTCATCTGTAAGTCTTGCTAGTTGTGTCAGGCTGACTCTGGGTTGAATCCTTAGCTCACAGTTCCCAGGTTTACCTCATTTAAAGTAAAATGTTAAGTTCTTTTTCAAAGTTCTTTTCAAAATATTTAGATTTGGAACCACTAACCCAAAGCAGTCAGTGCTGCAACATCCCATAGGATTGAGATGGAAATCTCTGGGCTCCTCTGAAAGTGGAGGAGGATTGTGTGGAGGAAAGACTTCAGGGACTCTAAATGGTAATTGCTGGGAGACCATCAATATAATGCTGTGGTAGTGAACCAAATGAGTTAGGGGGTTAACGCAAAATAAAAGATAAGACCCAGATAGTATTCAGAGGAATAAAGGATGAGTAAATGAGACCTCAAAAAAAAGAAAAAGAAAAAAGAAAATCAACTGGATTGGTTGGGTTTAGATAAATAAAATATCACAATACAGAGAGCAGTAAGGGCAGTCAAGAACTCTTGTAAGAACTGGAAATCCAAGAAGCTGTGAGAGCCAATAAGTTGTTAAAAGGTCCTTTTGAATGTGGTAATTTGGGGGCTATCCCTGATCTTAAAGAATTTTACACTATGGAAAAGCCTCTGGGAAGAGTGAGAGGTAATCAGGGCCACCTCACAAAGCTCTTTCTGATACTTCACATTTGGGTGAGAGTTCTGGCTTTGCACTTCTCATGCACTTAGCTTGTCCTCTCTTAGGACTTGTGGTCATCCATACACTTGTTTTTCCCTCTTCCCTCCCACTTTAAGCTCTAGAGATCCAGACTATGCATTTATTCTGCAGTATGGAGTGCATTGTTTTACAAAGTGCAAGTCCAAAATAAACAATTGAATTAAATACAAATGGACTGAATGATAAATGTTTCCACAACTCTGGGCAGTGCTTCATCTCGTGTGGTGTTTGTTAGACTTGTCTTTGGCGATTTAATTCAATTGCTTGGGGTGTGATGAAAGCAATGCTGAGGTCACAAGTTCAGTCCTTGTGTGAGCAGCTTGCTGAGCTCTATTTTATGGCCACACAGTCTACTGGCCAGCTGTCTTGAAAATGCATGATATTGGCCACCAGAGGATGAGAAAAGATATGGGGGATCAGAGGAACTTCATAACCTCGATAACAGCACAATGCAGAACGCCTGACTCATAATAAATTGATCTTTTCACAGAAGGTCCTGTTGTTTCCTTCAGGAATTCTACTCAGAACATTACAATACTATCCTTTTAGAAGTCCAGAAAAAATGAGCCAGGAATAGAATTAGGCACTGTGATGGAAAGTGCAAAAAATCAGCACTGGGAGACCAAGGCTTGAACCTGATCTATGCCACCTGTGGCTGGTGTGATACCTTAGGCAAGTATTTAATCCTTCCGAGCCCCAGTTTCACTATCTGTAAAAATCTAGTTCATAGGATTGTTGTGAGAATTAAAGGGGATGATATTAATATCACAATATAAGATTAATGTCCAAGTAACTTCTTAGTAAATGTCAGATAGTAATAATTTAGAATTACAAGTAGACTAAAAGAAAATGGCTGACCACAAATGAGAATAGCAGGAATCTAAGAATCAGAGTTTCATGGCTGTTAAGGATCTTTGTATATCCAATCCTGAGTTTTACAATAAGAAATGGAAGAATCTCACGTTTAAGTATCTTGCATAGTAGTCACAGGCTGAGAGCTGAGACTGCAGCCTCTGTAGTCTAGGTACTGGGAGGTCTGGGATATGTCAAGATAAGTATAAAACAGGTCCTGCCCTTGTGAGAACAAATCTCCAGAGAAAGATTACATTGTAAACAAATTAATATAATTTCATATAGTAAAAACCCAAGGAAGGGGCGGTACAGTAAAAGAAGTCTAGGAACTTCTTAGGAAAAAGTGATATTTGAGCTACTGCCTCATTGCAGCTACGTTATGCTATGCCAGTACTATCAGAGGCTGCCTATTAGTTAATTCTTTCTTCTACTGTTGCCCTTAGAAATGCTTTTCAAAGAATACATTAAGATAATCTTGCTAACATTTTAGAATGTCTGGTTGCCCTTTGGTCATTTAGTAGTACAATGTGGACTTGAGATTTAAATAGAAAACAGCCTTAAGTTTACTTATATAGTTTTTTGACACCCTAAATTGCTTGGTAATAGCAAAATTTCTACCTCTAGGATTTTTCCAAAATAGACACTCAGATGCCATGGTTTTTATGTCTGAATAGATTGGCAAACGAATAGCTTTGAGACCCTCTTTTTCTTTAGCGTTTATGTTATTCTCACTCTAAAAAAGAGAGGGATGGGTTCTGTGTGTCCAATCTGCTCTTGAGTCTTATTCTCCTATAGTCACTTATAATAAGAAAACTCCATTCAGAAAGAACTGCTGAATCATTTTTCCCTTCTGTCTGTTTGGAGCAGCCGATGGCTTGATAGTATTTTGGCTTGTCAAAGAATTACCTCTGCAATGGTATCCTAACTTTTAAGACTAGATTTCCAAACTTGTTCAATATTTCCTCAGTATCATCTTCTGTGTGCTACATTTTCTGTGATCCGAGGCCATGTTCTCTTTTGACTAGCTTTGATTGATTGGAAAAGTTATTCCTTAATCAAAAATTAAAACTGATAGAAATAATTTGATGGATGACCTGAGAACTCATGTTGAAACTCAGGAAGCAAACAAGAATTTCAAGATTACAATATGCTAATCTAAATTGACAAAAGGATAAATTATCATTTTGTTTTTATTTTTAAATTTTTACTTAATTTTTTATTATTAAATAGAGCGTCTAACCTTGAACAGAGAAAATACCCTAAATAAAACAAGATGATAGTGCTAAAAAGATTTACATTTAGTTTTTAAAGAAAGGGTGAGAAAGGGGAGAGAAAATATTTTCCTTTATATAACCAAAAAAATCTGCTTTTTGAAATGGAAATAAAGAGTCCCTTGCTCCTCCTCCAAAGAAAAAGAAAAAAGAAGAGAAAGAAAAAAAAGAAAACAAAGTCACCACCTTCAATTTCTATAACCAAATTGAGCAGGTATCATGCAGCCTTATAATAGGTTAATGTAAAGGCTGTGTTGACTTCACTTACTGCGTAATTAGGATTTGTGTCCAAATCCCAGAGTGCATATGACAGGGATTTTCTTAAGGCAACTATCTGCTCTTCTCAAAATGGTTTTCTTACTTCTTGTGTTTCTAAAGTCAGAAAAGTGAGTATAAACAAACAATAGATGACCTTTATGAGTAAAACATCTGAGCTTAGAAAGATTAATCGACCTCCATCAGCCAGTCATTAAATCAAAAAGGAGCTTTTCTTGTACTTTTAAACCTCCGATTTACAGTCAGGCAAATGGTGTAAAAAGGCTGGTAATACAGTGACGCCCAATGCCACTGGGCTTTAGAAAGCTGACAGTTCCTGTAAAATAGTCATTAAACAACCTCTAGAAGAGACTCATCAGCAGATGCCCCCAGGTGAAGGAGAGAGAGAGCTGAGAGAATGAAGGAGAATCTAACATCTTAGCATGACTGAATTAAACAGAGCATATTATGCTGATTTTCAGAGGCAGCCCAGTAATTTAATTTTCAGAGCAGTTCCTTTGATTGTAGCAACCATTTTATGAAACATTAATAAAACTTTGTGTGCGTGTGTATAACACATATCTCCCTTCCATTTCATTAAGAAAAAGGAGTCAACATATTCAAATTTGCTGACAATTAGTTCTGTAAATGCCAAAAAAAAAAGAGATTTTTGTTGTTATTTTTGAGAAAGTGAAGAAGCAGAACAATATAACTCCCACTACACTATTCCATAGTAAGCACAAAACAAGAAAACGGAAATAAACTACATAAACTTATTTCATGCTAGTCCATGGGATTTTACATTAAGACTCTGAGCTAAATCACTACTCTAATGTTTAATCCAAATGTGATTCTATACTCCTATATAATAATGTCTACTGTGCATTGAAATTAATTGTTGTGGAATACGCATTGCCCTGTATACTAAGAGTTTATCAAAGACTTCTAAGACAAATAGATATTTCAGGATCAAGATACTCAAAGGAAAGTTGTTTTTAATGATTTTGTTGTATCTTATGAATAACAAAAGTTCCACACATGAATGTTTGTAAAAGGAAGGGACCTTTAAATAATTAATACAAATGTGCCTCACTTTACAGAATATGTGTATTCTTGAAATGTACATCATGAAACTTTTCTTTGCAAGTTAACTTACTTACATTTTCTCATTTATTTCCATCATAAAACTAAAGATCCATTCTCACTGAAGTAATTTTTGGCTCAAAGACAATGATCACATTTAAGAATGAATCAACCCTTTTAAATCAGTGGTAAATTTTATATCCAAATCTAGTAATTATCCTTAGTCTGAGTCTTTTTGTTATAACTCTTCTCTTTCAGTATAGAACTCTTTTTATTTTAAAGTTACTGTTAGATGCCTGATATTCTCCACTCTTTTATTTTTTAAAGAAAGAAGCATATGATAAACAAATCAGATATTCTTTCAAAGTAACAAATAAAAGTAAAACTTTTCTAAATAAACAGTAAAAAATAAAATAAAACTGTTCACACTGTTGGTCACAGAAAGGATGTGAGAAAGGTCACCAGTGAGGCAGCCCTTGAGGAGACTAGGGTCTCAGAGACCTGGGTTCAATACAGATGTTATAGGTGATTCAGCACAGACTTCGTTGGGTCATTTGACCTCTCTTGGATTTAGTTTCCTTATTTTAAGGATTTAAAACGTTTCTTCTATTATTATACCTCTGTGATCCCAATAAGGCTGTTCTTTCTATGTAGGTCTGCATAGTACTTTCTCTGGTTCTTGAACAGTTATTAATAACAATGTGTTTGTTAAACTTTTGGTGGTTTTTCTTCATAGTGAAAGAGACTCCACTAAAAAGATCATGGCTATGTCTTCTTATATCCAAGAAAGCCATTTCCCAAACAGTGTTTGTGTGTTTAATGAGTTATTCCTATCTTTTATTTTCAAATTTTCTGTGCTTATGAGTTTTTTCCATCTCTTTTGATACATTAAAAAACATCTGCCATTATTTTTTCCACAGGTTTACAATTTGGACCTTGATATTTGTATATTTTGGATTCAAAATAATACTCAGTTAGCAAGCAAAGAATTCAAGTTCTCTTGGGTATTACTATTGTATATAAAACTGCAAAGGATTGTCAGAATTTGCATCTCATTACACCAAACATGTTAACTAACTCTTTAATTTCTACATTCTTAAAAAATAAATTATTTGTTGGTAAAATCATAAAGATTTATATGTAAGCTCATATGTTAGGCACTGGTTAATCACCAGCTATAAAACAGCCCTAAGATAAAGCACCACACATTCAGAAAATGAAGGTAATGAAAGTCACTTGTTTAGCAGACTTTCATCTCAAAGAGATTTTATTAAGAGCTTCTTTCCTATATGCCAAGATATGAATGCTTGAGAATAATTCAGTTTCATACAAAAGAAAATTCCATTCAAATCTAAAGATAGAATATTTCTATTCCAAGTTACTTTCCACTGAATTACTGAGAAGAATTGAAAGATTCTGATTCCAAACCCTAAATGTATGAACCAAGTCATCAAATAGTTGAAAAATAATATTCACAAATTCTTGGGGCCATGATTGACAGTAGAATAAGGTCAACTGCTCATCTGGTTTAAGATTAATTCTATGGTGTATGGTACAAATACAGTCAACTTGAACACGGTATCAAACCTTGTTGGTTTGTGTGGTCATTTTCCTGTGATTCCTTTAAAAGGGAAGAAGCATGGTGTGGAAGCCCAAATGTTAACTCTCAGTTACACAATCTGCTGGGCTATACTTTTTTTAAAGTTTAATCTTCATTGTTAGTCCCATGAAGATCAGCCTTGCCCTCTCTATTTTCTTACAGAGCTGCTTTAGATGGAAAACTTTGTGGATGTTTGTGATACTGCTCAGAGCCCATTGGCAGATGAGCATCTCTTGCTGTGGCCTCCATCATTATTTGCCTGTCTTGTCTATTAACGAGCACTATCATCCCATCGTGGGATGACAGCTGCAACACGTACTCAGGCGCAATAAACAGCTAAATGAGGCGCACAGCAATTTCACTTGTCACCAGCGCCCTCGGCACGACTGGCTGCACAGCTTGATGCATAAATTCATGAGGCTGTTGCATATGATGGAGTATGCTTGGCTGAAAGAGGTGATGGATAGCAGGGCAGCTAAAAATGGCCATCACCTTGACTCTGTCAGGACATTTTTTAAAACTACCCCATCAGCTTTCTTGTATTCAATGCACTATCATAGCACAGAGGAGTGTGAGGTACAGATCTGATACTTTCCTTCAATAGAGACTTTTGGGGAATTTTCTCTAAAAGGAGGTACCATATACTGAGGTGGGTAATATTCATTCACCATTAGCTCTGAGGTTACTAGATTAAGTTATGTTTAAGAGTATAATTTACTATTGCATAAAAGTATCAGAAATCCATTTAAGTCAATAATAGGGAAAACAACATGGGGTTTGAAAACATTTCTTAATCATATAGTAGAACAGTGGATTGGCTAGCATGAGATTTGAAAATATGGCATAAAAATATTCAAACACATAGATTTCAGAGATAGAACTTATATACAACTTATTACAATATTGATAATATTCCAGGGTGCACCATTACATCAGTGTTGGCAGTGCATTTTCTAATTACTATACAAAACACATGCAAGTACTAATACTTTATATAAGTGCCTCCATCAAAGAAGCACTTTATTGGAAACTTTAAAAATAACCAATGATGATGCAATGCATTTATTTCCCTAAATATATCCCTTTAACCTCTTGCTTACTCAGCTGCCTCAATTTAAGCCCGAATTACAACCACTGTAGGCAGGACGCTGTGTGTCCCACTGAAGTGGACTGTATGTCCTCCATCTATGTTAATAGAAGTCATCTAAGGAATACAAATACAAAGGCAACAAAATCAATGAGGCAGTTTTCTGCAAAGCTTTATGCATTAATCTCTATCACACAGAGATATATACACATACCAATGTAAGGGAAGGAAGTCACTTGTACACTAATAAAAGAGAAAACTCTTGAAAATAAGCAATTAATAAAGTTGTCATGATTAGTTATGCAACTATGAATCAACATGAACAGTAAAAATGGCAACTTTCTGTAGATATAAAATGTCTATGATTCAATCAGAGTGAGAAGAGTCATTAATACGTATTGCTATAAATGATTCTTATAGCTGCTTTTCTTCTCTTCCTTTTGTAATTAAGTAAGAACTACTGAGTGAGGGTTACTCTAACAATTTAGACACATATGTCAGATCAGAGAGCAGATGTATTAGCCATTTCCCTTTTTGTTCATCATCTTCTCATATCCAAACTCAGGATTCTCAAACTTATAAGGAGTCCCAAGTCTATGCTTAGCAAAGGTATTTTTTAAAAGAAAACTAGAGAAAGGTAAAATTTGGGGGAGTAAATTTTATTATTTATATGGATATCAAATACCATATTATAGGATGACTATAGATGTCCAAATACATAGGAGGAAAACACTTTTGAAATGTTTTAGAGGAGAGAGCCTTTTAAAGAAGAGAATTACAATGGCATATCTGGTGATAGCCCTAAGATTCTCAGATTCTGCCCAATAGGTAATCACTTGGCTAGTCCCAGGATTAAGTGGATCTGATGTTGTAAGGAAGGAGACATGGGCACTAGCCATTGGCAGGGAGGGACAAATTGAGAAAAAACACTTTGAAGAAATGAGAAAGATTATTGAAATTCTCTGTCAATAAGACTGGGATTAGGGGAAACTTTGAACAAGGGTAAAGATAGCAACATGCATTGTGTGCCTACTTTACACCAAG
Organism: Furipterus horrens; assembly: GCF_987537825.1. NCBI lineage: Eukaryota > Metazoa > Chordata > Mammalia > Chiroptera > Furipteridae > Furipterus > Furipterus horrens. The sequence goes on along the minus strand of NW_028327176.1, from coordinate 140,770,845 downwards.
CAAAATCAGGACTAGGGTGAGGAAAATAAAACACTCTACTCAGGTACAAAATATAAGGAAGTACCAAAGAAGCTTCAGTAATCAAATTATATGACAATTTAATACAATATATTTAAAAATAAAAATTAATGCAATATATTCATGATTGTATTAGTTCTATTGTTGCATAAAGATAACAAATAATGTAGTTGCTGTGATGGCATGGTTGGATCTGTTCAGGATCTTACAGGGGTCAAATCAAATTGAAGGTCTCAGTCTTCTTTCAAACTCATCTCTGTTAATAGAAGAATTCAGTTCTTTGTCACTGTAGGACTGAGGTCTCTGTTTTCTTGTCACCTGAGCTTTTTGATCATTCTCATTCCTTATGGTTGCTCCCCGGTCCCTGCCTGTACTCCCTACTTCTTCATAGGCAGTGGCGGCTAGTTGAATCCTTCCCATGCTTTGAATCTCCCTGACTTCTGCCTCTCTCTTTGGCCATGATCTGGTTAAAGCTCTCTCTCTGTTTTTAAGGGTTCACATGGTTATATACCATATGCCATAACATAATATATACCATATACCATAACACAAAATAACATATACCATAACATAACAAATTATGCATAACATATACCATAACATAATATAACATGACATATGCTATAATATAATCATGAGAGTGGTAGCTTATCATGATTACAGGTTCAGATTAAGGAATAATACCTTTGAAGAGCTATTTTAGATTTCTGCTTACTACAAGGATGAACAAAACATCAGAATTTTAAATGAAGACAGGACTTAGCTTTACATTTTCAAGGCTCTGACTCACTTCTTCACTCAAGCCCCAACCATGTTCTGATAAAACTTAAACCAACCAATAAACAAACAAACAAAAAATAAAACAGGCATCTGATATTTCAGTCATAATTTTCTAATTTGGTTATTTTAAAATATTATTTAAAATATTGAAGTAATTTTATTTATTCATTGGTACCATGACTCTCCCTTAAATCTGCACTCGCAGTGAGTGCCTCAATCACCTCACAGCAGTTTTGGCCCTTCATGTTTTCCTGCAAATTTCTTGTTTAGTTTTCCTCACAACCTTGTGAGGTTGGCATGGCAAGTCCCTAAGACAGACAGGGAGACTGAGAGAAGGAAAGTAATTCACTCATTCATACAGGTATTAAAAGACAAAACTGAGACCCTAACTCAGGCTCACCTGACTCCAGCAGCCGTGATACTGTCAACACCATTGCGGGGCTCACTAGAAAAAATTGATTAGTAGAGGCTATGTCAGGAACTCAGAATCATGGCTTCAGAAGGCTTCTACCCAGCGTTCCCACACTATTGATTTAAATTATCAAAACTTTCTAAGCCTCAGGTTGAGATAATAAGAACTACTTTTTTGAGGTTTTAGAAGGAGTAAGTGATAAACTACAAATTCTTTAAGGGCAAGGGTTTCTTCTTTGATTTTGTATATAGTTAGCTGTGAGTGAATTAATATAAAAAAGTGAGACACAATAATATAAAAACTCTATGATCTCTATGATTAATGAAGTATCATATAAGCTTGATATGCCTTTTGCAGAAACATTAGATACTTCAGCTAGAGAAATATCCAATTTCTAAGATTTTTGTGAAATTATGTCCTATAACCAGTTTCCTCAATATAATAATTAGTTGAGACCAAAGGCCAAGCTTATCATATTAAACAGTGCTTTAAGTTTGGTTTCCTGTGCTCTCTAAATTGGTGACACAAATCTGAGCAATGCAACTAGAACTGGGTGTACAAAATGTAAACTAAAACCCCCCAATGACAATTTAGCTTTTACTTATTTATCAGAGTGCAGTTTCTGTTGCACTGTGGCCATTGGATAGGAAGCAGCAGCAACCACTGGGTTTGTTTAATCAAGGAAAGAAAGAAAGCAAGAGGAAGAGAAAGAAAGAGGGAGGGAGGCAGGGGGAAGGAGGGAGAGAGAAATAAAAACCTTTCCTGAATAACTCAGATGATTAGATAGCATGATATTTTAAAGTGTATCACCTAGAGTCTTAACCAACTCTATAATTTAAACTTTAGAATCATTTGCATTTATTAAACAAATTTATCAAGAACTGTTTTTTATTAATGAAGTATGCTTTCTTTTTTTGAAAACAAAAAAGTGACAAACTAACCTAAATGAACATCAGCCAAAGGAGAGTGCAGAATGTTGGAGAGAAATCAGGAGCTCTAAACACATTTTATACTTGATTCTCTTGGCTAGGGTTGTGCTCAGCACTAGTATGCTCCAGATGATAGATTGGTGCTGTACTTGGCTCTTTATGGATTTGGCTGATATCTGGCTGTCCAGAAAACTTTTCTTCCTCTGAATGGCCTTGAAATTCAAGAAAAAACCCAAATGCTTGTTTTTTAAAGCAAAATTATTCATTGTAATTCATTTCTATTATTCTCATGCTCTTTTCTGTTAATCTGTCACATTATCTGGCCATATATATAATAACTAGCCATATATTTAAAATATGAAACATTTACATTTACCTCAAACTTTTATTAATTATATATTTTAATCCATGTATATGCAAATAATAGATTCAGGATGCTAAAACATAATAAAGAGGAAATGACTTTTATTTATGTATGCATGAATATTTACAAGAATGGCTTTTTTTAGCTTCTAATTTTGTTCTCTCTTCCCTTATATATTGACAATGATGTGTTATGTGGCATTATTTTTAATCTAGGAAAATGCCACATACACTATACATACATTTCTAGATACCACGGATTGAGTTGACACTTTTTTCTCTTAATCTCCTTCTCTAACTTGTTTTTTAATATACATTATTATCCTTTCTCTTGAATACTCTATTTTCCATTTACTACACAATAGTAAGTCTTTCTGTGTTAGGAGTTATGGAATAGAGTTGCTCTACAAGAACCTGATTCAGATTGCATTTCTAGATGACAAAATGAGAAAACAGTTATCCTGGTATGTTCCAGAATCAGAAAGCAAATTTAATGATCCTAATCGTAACCACTTCAACATTAGTCCTCTTTCATAGATCTGATCATGTCATGTCCTTACTTGAAATAGTTTAATGGCTTCTTAGGGTCTTTAGGAAAAGGATTGACTCTTACCATGGTCTCCAGAGCACATTCTGGCCTGGCCCTGCTCCTGCCCAGCTGCTGCTCTGCCATCCTCCTCACAGCTCTCTACCCTGCAGCTGTGCTTGATTTCTTCCCTTGCTGCCATGTGGACTCAATATTCACATGGATTTACTCATTTTGTTTAATATTCAAAATAACTCTATGAATTAGATAATAATATTCTACTTGCAAGTGAAGAAACTGAGACCGAGAGGCTAAATAACTTGCCAAGAACATATTGGGAAAGGCTCACAAAGCTAGAAACTTGCCCCAAAGGCTAGACCTTAAGCACTCTTGGAAATTTCTATAATAAGAAAAGTCTCTCTTGAGATGTAAAGTACAGCACAGGGAATATAGTCAATAGTATTGTAATAATTATTTATGGTGCCGGGTGAATACTAGAAAGATCAGACGTAGGGGATCACATTGTAAAGTATATAATGTCTAACCACGATGCTGTACACCTGAAACTAATACAAAATAATATTGAGTGTAAACTGTACTTAAAAAGTAAAAATTTTAAAAAGTCTATTTTGTTTTGTTTTATTTGATCTAGTCACCTGGAAAAGCATCTTTGGAAAACAAGAATAATTAACCACTTCTCATGGAGTTACTATCAATGTATCATTTTTCAAATTACAGTCAGACATGGCGGCAGCTGGACTGCCCACCTGAACTTTTGACATATGCAAATAACTATATGCAAATTAACTTGGTCCTAGCCCCTCCCATAGGAAATAAAAATGGACTTTGCTCATTCCCAGAAGAAATGTTGAGGGACCTAGCATAATATATTAACTGGCTTGGTGGGGGGAAAGTAGGGAGATGTAAATAACCTGCTGAATGTGTTGATGCGTAAATTCACCCCAACCAAAACGTGTGTTTGGTAAAGTGTGGAGATGGTGCCTGCAAACTGACACAAGCAGGTGATTCCTATGGGACCACACGGATGATTGAGAGCCTCCACTCCTCCCCCATTTCTCCATTTCTCCTTTCCCCTTTTCCTTGCTCCTATGGCCCAGGGAGTGGACTGGGAGTTACCTTTTCCTCTGCTTCCTTTGCTCCTATGGGCCCGTGAGTTGTTCTGGGAGTTTCTTATTCTCTCCAACCCCCTCTTCCTTCAATAAACCTGGTGTTTAATTCTAGAATGGTCTCCAGGTGATTCCTCAGTGTAAGGCTATGTGACAGTTACCTCCTCTAAGAAGTTATTTATACTCACCTTGATCTAGTTTGATATGCATCTTTATGTAAATGCCTCCCAATAGTTTATAGACCAATCCCTTAAATATCTATAATGAATTCTTCGAACATGTGTATTCTCAAAATTTTCATTAGTTTGTATAATATTTTTGAGATGATGATGTTTATTATTTGTACAGTAATTTTGAGATAACTAAGGTAACCAATGTTTCTGGCAAATGCTTATCTACAGGAAATCCAAATTAAATGATTTCCTTCTAAAAGGCTATTTTCCCAGAGATAACTCTTCTAAATAGGCAGGAAATCATCAAGTCAAATTGGTTTATTACTATTATAAAACAATAGTAAATGACAATTTCTGAGATATGACAGGGAAAACAGTAGTCCCTTGCTATATTGCGGTTCACTTATTGCAGCCTCACTGTATCACAGGATTTTTAAAAATATTATATTTAATTATTTATCTAGGATTTTTTGCTATATTGCAGGATTTTGCAGTACTGTGTATGTATGTTGTTAAAGTTATGTAGGTTTAAGAGTGTAAAATAAATGTAAGACTCCTACTTCGTGGGGGCATCTGGAACATAATACCCATGATAAGTGAGGGAGTACTGTATAACTGTACCATTTTTGTAACAAAATATCAATCCTTATCTCTTCCTCCAATGACAATAATATTGAATTCTTATTAATAAATTCTTTATTGTTTATTGGTAGGGAGTATTTTTAATTAAAGAAACTTGGACTTTGAAACATATAAGTCTTGCTATATTGATTAGCTGTGTTCCCTCAGGCCAGTTAAACTTTCTGAACTCCAATTTTCTCATTTACAAAATGGGTGATTTTACTTGCCATGTAGGTTTGAAGATTAAGTGAGATAAGATGTGAAAGATACAGCATGCATTGATCTATATTAGATGTTATATGCCTAATATTTTCTTCTTTATTTTTAATCCTCTCTAAAATAGAGTCCAGAATATGTTGATAGCAGTCATTTTTTTTAAACCTCATTTTAGTTTTCAATACTGTTGCTAATTATCCTAACCCTACAAAATAAGAAGTGACATCATGGCTTTGAGATTTATAGGTGAAATGAACATTCTGACTACAATGCTTTATTTTTTTAGTATACAGATTTCCCTTAAATAAGTATAGATTTCAGATTAGCTCAAACCAAACAACTATTTCTTGTCTAATACAAAATAAAATTGGCCAACTTAGCTTTGTTTTCATAAAGATAACAGTAATAAAAATATAGTCTCATAAGAACAAATACAAACTAGAATTTTGGTGATTAGAATATTTCCAAATATATGTACATTTGATAAGACATAGTCAAATCCTTTGCTTTAGAGATAGAGTTCTGGTTCTTTACATGGATATGTAGCACTATTTGACATATACAAAAAGCATAAAAAATAAATGTAAATTCAGAAAAGAATTCTGTACTTACATAAAATATAAATCTGGAAAACTGTTTTTAGCCCTGGCTGGTGTGGCTCAGTGGATTTAGCGCTGGCCTGTGAACCAAAGGGTCACTGGTTAGATTCCCAGTCAGGGCACATGCCTGGGTTGCAGGCCAGGCTCCCAGTTGGGGGGGGTGTGAGAGGCAACCACACATTGATGTTTCTCTGCTTCTCTTTCCCCCTCACTTCCCCTCTCTCTTAAACAAATAAATAAGATCATTAAAAATTCTTTTTAAAGATTATTTGGAAGATTGGGTTAAAGGCTAATAATCTATTCAAAAAATGAGTAAATAATTAAAACTTCAATTATCCTAGCATCTACCACAGTGCCTAATACACTGTTAATGATTAGTGAGTAATCAAAAACAAATGAATAAAGGAATGAATGAATACATTTACAAAAGTGATATCCCACTCTTGGTATTTACATCTTCCCCCTCTCATTCAAGTGTCATGATTTTGTAATTCAAGACTCAACAAAAAGAAACTGTAACAAGCTATAATTTCTAGACCACTAAAGGTTATGGTTGTATGCTGGTTAGGTATAGAACAGAGCTGCTAAGGGAAATCAAAGTAGATTTAATTCTTAAACCAAAAACATGCATTAAATAAAAATGCACACTTTCAGTTAGTTACATTATATTGTCCCACTCACCTATTCTGAAAATCTAAGGTATCATCTATTCTACTTCTCACAATTGTTTTTTAATCAAGAAGAGATGCTGTTTGACTTTATAAAGCAAAGCTACATCTTTTCTATTTCTCAGCCACCACCTAATTCAACCTGTCGTTACCATTTCTCCCTGTGTTTTTTTTTTTTTTTTTTTTTTTCAAGTTCTGTACTGGTCATTTCATTGCCTTGTTCAAATATTCTCATGCATTCCTTTTTTCTAATATTTGTGTTTTTCAAGCTGTGCACCAGTTTCTAGGGGTCTTTTGAGAGGTCTCAGTGTCTTCTGGGAGTAGAGAGGAAGTGAACTTGAAGGAATGCTGGAGGCCAGGAGTCTAGGCCTCTAACTTACTTCAAACAGAGAAGCACTGCTTCTATCTATTCCATAGATTAGGCTTCTGTTGAAGAATTTATTTGATGGAATCCTAAAAAATGTTTGAAAAACCATTGTTCTATGGTCTCAATTCACTTTAAAGTCCCCATCATTGTCTTTCTCCTAGGAGTGGCAGCACACCTGCCAGATTTTTCTTACACCGTACTTTGGTGTTTCAGTTATACACCAAGCCACTTATGCTTTTTGCCATGGGGTTTGTATTTTCTCTCAGGTGTAATTCACATGTTTTTATTTAATGCTTGAATCCCCCTCTAATCCCTTTTTTTGGATTTCTAGTACTCATCAAGGCTCAGTTCTAATACCACCTCTTTCTTTTCATCCTTGAAACATTCATCTCTCAATACTTTAGAATCTCAGTTGCTCTTTCTTGAACTTCAGTTATACTATTAACATACTTTGCTTGTGTACTTCAGTACATGTTTACTTATCCATGATACTTTAAGCTATTTGATGTCACAAATCACAACAAATTCAAGTTTTCATATTACATCCTCATGTTTAGTACTTAATTAATTTATTAAACTTAAGTAGACTGTAGATATCTTAGGTCACTTTATTAAGTTATTGAAAAATCTGGATCCCACTATACTAGATGCTAAGAATTGTGTTAAATAATTTTTAAAATAATATTTAAAGGAATATGGCTATAGTTAATATTGCTAGTCAAAACTCTTACTAAGTGTTGTAAAGAAGAATCATTATGGTTGACTTTTAAAATGTGGAAATTGAAAGGCTGAGATATTGGGTTGGCCAAAAAGTCCACATCATATTTTCCATAAAGTAAAGGACATATTTTTCATTACCACCAATAACTATATTGATTTGGATATTTTGAGTATGTTGGCTGTCTCCCGTATGGTATAATGTTGATTGTTCTCAATTAACGTGTCAATTTGATAGCTATCAACTTCAACTGGTCTACCCAACCGTGGAACATCATCCAGCAAGAAATCTCTAGCATGAAACTTCGCAAACCACTTTTGACACATTCAATCAGTCACAGCACCTTCTCCATACACTGCACAAATAATTTTTTGCATTTCAGTTGCATTTTTACCTTTCTTGAAATAATGAAGCATAATATGCCAACAATGTTGCATATTTTCTTCCATCTTCAATATTAAAATGGCTATAGAAAAATTCACTAATTTTTATGTGTTTTTTTAAAATTCATGCTGATATGACAGCTGTCACACTACAAGTTAACAAAATTGTTTCAAATGAAGTTAAAGAAAACTAAGTGCTACTGAAACCATCTTATGGAAAAAAACCAAACAAACTTTTTGACCTACCCAATAGATTTCTTTTTTCACTTTGCAAAATGGTTTTAAGGAACCCAAATCATATACTTATTTTCTCTAGTTAACCCACTGGGGAGCCCTAATTTCACCTCAACTTTTTCTTATTCAGTTTTCTTCAGAATGTTCCCAATAACCTTTACTTAAACTTCCTTGAAAAGTTTTCTCTCTTTCCTCAGTATGTGAACACCTTATATTTTGCAGTGATATAGACTATATTTGGGTAAGCCATACATATTTAGTTCTTTTTAATCTTGCCTCACATCAGCCCTTCCAGACCTTCAATCATTTTTGTAGCTCTCTCTGAATTCACTCCAGTATGATGACATCCTTCTGGTACTGAGGTTTTCATAAATGGACACACTTGTCTGACTCATGATGTGTTATCTCTGCATGTGCTGCCCAGACAGTTTTTATAAACCACTATATCATCCTGAGCAATCTCATACTAATTTTCTGTAACTATCACTCCCAGGTTTTATTCAACATTACTGTTTTCCAAGTATAGTAGCTCCATTTCCCTGATTATCTGTGAATTATTCATCCAAGGTGCATTTCTTTACATTTTTCAAAGTCTAATTCTTATTTTGATATTTCCTGCTCAAAGCTGTAACCTCTCTATATTCATAGACATATTTTCAGTTATAGCTAGTACTTGCAAATGACTCAAATTTTGTGATATTTATAAACTTAATATATTATTCAGCTACTCTTTCTAATTATTAGTCTTAAATCAAGTTAATGTATTATATAGACTTTTGTCATTTCCTTTTACTTCTGCCCCCAAAGAACACAAATACAAATCTCAGTGTACTGTCACATATTTTATCTTTTGCTTATATGCCTTCCTATAGGTGAGAGACTGACACATCACACATTTCCCAATCTATTGGGTTAGTTTTCTAAGTCATGTTTTTAATATAACATATTAAAATACACAGCCTGTTATGTAATATATCTGATATTGCACACAGATTCTTTTTTTATTGTTTATTACTAGAGTTTGAAAGCTATAATTCAGAAATGTATTATGCTTGAGTTACTGTTCTGGATAAAATGAAATAATTGTCCCTTTTGTCCCCATTTATGAAAGGAGAGAAATATTTCTTTAAGGTACTATCCTTTTACTCATCTTGTTGGACAAAGCCTCACAATTCCTTCCACTCTTCCTTCTAAGGCATTCCTACCTGTAGATCCTGAAGAGGGAGAGAGGGTCCCAGGTGATCCTTTAAGCATAAAATGTCAGAATAATATTCTCTGTTTGGACCTAGGGTTAGTACCTGACATAAAGATAGCCCATCTGGAAGGTCTGATGCAAGAATACTATGAATACATAGATATAGTGACATACCAAGTATTAATGTTTTCACATATCTGCAAAGGTAATACATTAAAAATATTGTTATAGTTTTACTAGAAGAGGAATTGAGATCAAAGAGTTTATGGCTTGTTCAATTCCTCACAAGCCAGTCAAGGGAAGACTTCTGCAGTCACCAGGAATTCAATATTGGTAACTGCAGGAAATCCCAAAGTTAACCCAATGTTGCATTTCCGTTGACCACAGAAGTTTCTCTCCTGCATATGCTTGTTAAAGTCAAAGCTTAGGACCTAAGACTGTAGGTTTGTGGTTTCTGAGGACTCACCTACATACTGGACCTGAATTTCTAGTGCTCAGAAGTTTTCCATTACTGACTTGCAAGGTCATTCCCTTACTCAAGAAGAGGTGTTATATAATTTATCCGGAGTTTTTGGATGTTTTGTAGTGGGAAGTTTTCAGACAATCTGACTTGCCATTTTATCAGGAGGAGAAGACAGCAATGACTTCACACACCTGTGTGTCTCCCTGGGTTGGAATGTCATAGAGGACTTCCCTGCTTGTATCCCCTCTGCCCAACTTTGCACACAGTTGGAAGGTGGTAATAAATATTTCATCTATTTGACTCATTAGTTGACTAAAACAACATATCAATTCATTGACATCTCTGCCTGTTAGGCATTAAAGTCTAGTGGAGGTGCTTATAAGGAACAGATAAAACTCAAAAATGGTTGGAGCAGTTCACTAATGCTGACCTACATCAAGAGATCTTGACCTACCCTGGATCATAGAATCCTTTACCTATGTGAGGAAATTTAGGGTTTCTTCTAAAAAAAATTCATCTATACACCCATTAGCCAAGAATACCCATAAGAAAGTCTTATTAATTTGTAACTACTAGTACTCTTACTGCTGAATGCATGGCCACATCTCTGTTCTCCACAGTCACTTAAAATCACCCAGCTATCATTGCAACTTCACTCATTCCCCAAGTCACACGATCACAGACAAGAATGCCTGCAACACACACCTAAAGGACTGGATGCCAGGCATTTTGGGGAAGGTGCAAGCTACCTCTTCTCGGCTTCCATTGTGGGAGGCCTTACCTCCCACTTATTTTGGGGGGTGTTTTCCAAAGAGGAAGGGTGTTCAAATCTGAGTGGTCAAAATCACAAGTATGCATTGAATCCTTATTATTCAAAAACAAAAGCAGAAAAACAAAATTCTTGCAAAGTTGAAATAAAAGTCAACCACATTAGACTACTTCAATCTAGTGTTAATATGTTTCAGCATTTCCTTCATTTTTCTCTCTAATTAATTTTTTCTTTATCATACTGATGATCTTGTTTTATCTTCAATTTTGTTTTGCTTCTCACTTAGTATCAATATTACACAATAAAAAGTAAGCTATAAACCCTATAATTATAGTTATTATATTTATGTCAGTATATCTGTTTATACATCTATGTACCCATCTAACTATCCAAAACTTGTCAACCTTTACCTGGAACAAAATGTACCATAGTATTAATAACATTTATGTCTCTATAGTGTGATTTTAAGTAATTTTTATTTCAATTGCAATAGTTTTCTGTGTTCTTTGGCTCCTACAGTATGTTCTAAGTCTTCTTTATGAGTAAAAATGCAGTAAAGTTATCAAAACCAATTATATTACTTTTCAGATTTCCATGTTTTCCATAGCATGGTATTTATAGTAATATTGTTGAGTTGTAGCATAATTTCCATTGAGGAAGGCAGTCATATTAGCTACTATGTGTTTCTTTCACTGTCATAAAAATGCATATTTTTCTATATTTGGATTACTTTTCCAAAATAATTTATATAAATGCAGTTATTGGCTCAAAGGTTGCAGATATTTTATTACTCTTAATAGATATTGCCAATCTGCTTTCCAAAATTTTGTACTAATTGATAATGCAGCTAACAGAAATGAAGGGTAATAATTTCATGGCCTCCTTGTCCATATTTGTAATATAATTTATTTTTTTGAGAACTTAATGTAAAAAATGAAAACTGATTTTTGTCTTATTTAGCCAGCCCCTAATTATCTGAGCAAGGTTTAAAATGCCCCACATTTATTTACAAATTTATCGCATTACCTTGCATAGACTACTTTGTAAAGTTCTTCTTCCACACATACATCTATCACTGAATACTTTATTTGCTTAACTATCAATTATGTTTACAAGTCATCACATTATAATCACCTGTGATAAGCATATGTACTAATATTTTCATCTTAAATCAAATGGGTCTATTTTTTTTAAAAATAGCTATACCTTTCCTTTTCTCCTAAATACAAAAAACAAGCAAACACATGTACACATACACATACACACACAAAAATCAGAACAAAATTGTCAATTGAACAATAAGATGTTTTCTAAATGTTAGATTTTCTTATCAACAACTCCACATCCTTGATTCTCCCAGATTATTTTTCCCTCTGATTTTCAAATAAATTCCTTTCTGTTTTACTGAAAGCAAGTCTGGTTGCTTGATCATGAAGTATCATGTGAGTCAATAGGGTCGACTACTGGAGAATTTACAGCCTCAGATCAATCATCTGCATTAATGGCAAAGAGGGAAAAAAACAGTGTCAGGGGGGATTGATGGTGAAGAGTTATAGTGTCAAAGTGATAGGTGAGAAAGATGCCTGTGACCATGGGAACTTAGAGTTACCACAATGAAGAGAATAGAAAAGTGCACTTGTTTGGCATAACAAGAGCAATAGATTAGAAAGAGAAGGGTGAAATGAATTAAGATTTAACTGAATGCCTATTCTATGCTACAGTTGAGTACTCGGGTTGCTCATTTACTCCAAATGAAATGTGTTTACTTCCAGGACTGCAGGAAAAGAGGGAAATTAAGAAAACTTAGTGATAAACTGAAAGAAGGATATAAATAATTTTGGAGTAGTTTGGTTATAATTGAATAGCAAATATGAGAAATTGAGGAAAACTTTTTACATAAGAAAATAAGCATAAAACTCTGAGAAACAGTGAAGTCTTCAACACTTAAGCATCTATGTGAGGATATTAATAGAACACTGAGAAATGCAGGCTTAAAGAGGAGAGAGGGATGAAGATTGAAACTGGTGACTTATCTACACAGAGAAGGTAGTCAAGAGTATTATGGAAGAACAGCTTTTTAAGAGGCAGTCGAGAAAAAAGTTGCATCTATCTCCCAAGGGCTACTGGACACATGAAATTGTGAGAAATGTGAGGAGCCATCAGAAAGGACCCATATATTCAGGAAACAATATTTGTGGAAGGACCATTTTGTGGCATGTGTTAATTATTTATGTAGAAAGATGAATAAGGAGTATTTAGTAAAAAAAAAAAAAAAAATCAGAATTTTGTCCAATGGATGGTAGGGAAATAAAATAAAAAGAAGAAACCAGTTTCATATAGTATACCATAAAAATGTTTTCAAGAGCTGTAGGTGGGTGGTTCAGTTGGTTAGAACATTGTCCTGCACACCAAAAGGTTCCCAGTCAGAGAAAATACCTGGGTTTTGGATTTGACCCCCATTTGGCTGTGTCTAGGAGGCAACCAATTACTGTTTTTCTCTCACATGGTATTCTGCTCTCTTTCATTCTCTCTCTCTCCAAATCAATAAACATATCCTTGGATGAGAATTAAAAAATGTTTTCAAGAAAGTAAAATAAACATGTTTTATGTGCCTTGAAATCCTAAAATGAAAACAGCTAATAGTCACAATTTTGCTTTATGCTGAAGTTGCATCAAATCATTTAGTTTTTCTAAAAATTGGCACATTGCATGTTTCTATTACAATATAGTATATATTTTAGAAATTGTGGAAATTACTGAAAAAAAACAGTAAAAAGGTCAACAAACCATCAGAGTTACCTCATTTGGGGGAATTTCTTAAATATAGCTTTATTTTAGCCATGTATAGCATTGTTAATGCTTAATTTTTTTATTATATTTATTTTCTAATAGCTACAGTCAAATGAAGAAATAATATGGTGGTATCTTTTTTTCACATATTTTACAACTAGGTTCTTTCAAAGTTATATTAATAGCACTTCAAAAAATTTCAAATAAGTCAAGCAAGTTAGGTTAAAATACAATTTGCCTAGTTTAATAACATGGAACAGTTAGCTAAATAATGCTGTGATGATGGTTAGACAAATTTTAACTATCTTTGTTACCATTGGTATTACTTCCTTGAGAATTGTTATTTTAGAGAAGTCATCAGAATGTGCTTAACTAACTCAAGTATAAAAGTAATACCTTTTTAACCACTTACCTAATTGCGGTATAACACACAACCTTAAATTAAATTTAAAACCAAAAATATTTACATACAAACAAACAGAAAACCTTCCTCCCAAATCTACAAATTATACAGGGCTTGGCAGGAACAATTCAAGATAACCCATCTTCATTAGAATTTGAAAGCATCTGTTGAGCTTCTGTAGGACTTGATGTCTACCTTATTTAAATATATAAATGAGATAGTATAGAATTTTCTCAGAGCAGTACACATGGTATGAATTCTGGAAGGGTTGGCTATGTTCACATATGTGAGAGAATTTGAATGCCTTGAATGGGAGACCAACAGTTGGATCAAATATCAACATGGAGGTGAGGGGCAACTCTGAGGCATCACCTTAAATCTTCTTGAGATCTTAACAAAAGAACTTATATACCATCCTTGATTTAATCTTTCACCAGATCAGTTTCTTAAATTGAGACTTGTTTATCATCTTGAGAGATGGGTATAAGAGTTTCATTAAGTTTTTCTTGTAAACTGATTCGTTATTTTCTCAGCTTATCTCTTACCTCTCTTATTTTATTCTAGGCAGCTAGAAGCCAAGTGATACATTCATATACCTTTTCTGGAATTCTCCTTACCTAGTTCACCAAGTTCAACTAGGCAAACATTTGTTTAAAGATTTTATTTATTTATTTTTAGAGAGATGGGAAGGGAGGGAGAAAGAGAGGGAGAAAAATATCAATGTGCGAGAGATACATCCATTGGTTGCCTCTCACATGCCCCCAACTGGGGACCTGTCCCTTAACCCAGGCATGTGCCCTGACTAGGAATCGAACTGGCAACCTTTTGGTTCTTAGGCTGGCACTCAATCCACTGAGCTATACCAGCCAGGGCATAGGCAAAACTTTTATCAAACTTTCTACCTCTACTTAAGAAGGATCCTCTTTCCTCCAGTGCCCAGTAACATTTCCCCGCTTTTTAAGCTCTCATTGAAAGCCTCCAGTAGTCTCTTTAGGCTTCTGCTAATACTCTGTTAACCCTTTGAGCTTTCACTATCTGTTCCTGAGACCCTTGCAGCTTACACTTGCTGCCTGATCCCAGAGGCAATTCCACACATTTTAGGACTTTTGTTACAGGAGCACCCCACTTCCAGGTTCCTAATTATGTTTCTGTTATTTATTGCAGCATAATACACAAACCTAAATGCAATGGCTTCAAACAACCACAACCATTCATTTGCTTATGAAGTTGCAATTCTGAGCATAGCAATTACATCAGCAGGTATAGTTAATCTTTACTCCTTGTTGTGTCAGGCAGTAGGGTGGAGGAGAGACAAACTGAGGGTTGGGAGACCCACTTTCAATTTGTCAGACAAGTTGGTGCTGGGAGCTCAGTCAGGATATTGACTTTGGGCTTGTGTTCCTCTCTCCATGGGCCTCTCCATGAGCTTTCTCAGAATATACTGACTGGATTATAGGAGCAAACATTCCAAGAAAATCAGGTGGAAATAGTATCACATTTTACAACCCATCTTTGGAAATCACAGTGTCATTTCTACCATAGTCGCAAACATACCCAAATCAAAGAGAGGGAAACTAGTCCTTGATTCTCAATTGGAGGGGTATCAAAATCACATTGTAATAAGAGCTGGTGGAATGACAGATACAGTGTGACCCCTTTTCAGATAATGCAATGTGGGCAACTGCTCCTTGTGGTTTAGGGAATTGTAGCCCCGGCCTGAGCATGACTGCCACTGGCATTCTGGCTGTGTTTGTCTTTAAGTCTCAACACAAGGCTATGTGTGCAACATGACTGAAAACCACTCAAAGAGTTGCCATGGGAATTAGATGTGAAAAATGCTTATTATGCTTTTATGCTTTAGAACTTGCTCTGCTTTCTTTATCTATAATATAACATAAACAATCTCTAGCAAAGAATGTATGAAACCTTGCACCTGATGCCAGTGTGGCATCAAAATGTTTGATAGACCCTGACACAGACTGGTCACTGTGCCCTCTGTACTGGTACATGTAATCTGTTACTGTCAACTATAATCCTAATGCCTCCAAGCTATTGATGATTCATGAATCTTGACCTTGTATCTCTCATGTGTATCCTCCTCAATAAAAGGCACGAGGGAAGAAGGTCTAATTGCTGTTCTCCACTAGAGAGGCAGCCACCTTTCTTCCCCCAGACATAATGAAATGTCCTGGGTAAAAGTTTGTTCCACCATGGTCATGAAGACTCTGCTGGACAGAGCAGCTTCCAACTGAGCCGAGGGTGTGTGAGGCCCATCTGCCTCAATGCAATCTGTCACATACCAATTAATATTCTTGAGGAAAAATAAAAATTCACTATTGATAATATTAAGTGTTCTGTTTGGTAATGTAGATATGGTGATTCCTGTTTGCTGGTTCTTGAGTGTGGGGTGGGGTATGTTTGATTTGGGCTTTTTTGGAAAGTAGAAGTTGGATAGAGGTGGAGAGAAATGCTACTTTGTAGAGTATAAATTAAAAGAGACATTGTCAGAATTTTTGTGGATACAGGCAATTTGGAGAGAAAATGGGGCTGAGTGGAATGTTTTCTTGTGGGTGGGGTAGGGTGATAATTGCATATATGAGAAAAAGCAGAGCAGAGCGTAGACACTGAAGGAAAGGATTTTATAATAGTTGGGTGACAACCAGAGTTGCTTACGACATCAAGTAATTAAAATATAGTTAAGGCATTAATAGAGGGGCATTTTCTCTTGCCTTCATACAAAAATCTAGTGATTCTCAAATGGATTCTTTGAACATGGAGATCTTTGCTCAGACTTTTGACATAGACCCTGGCAGTCCAATGGCTGCAACATCCACATTACCACCTGTTAGGCCCTTCTTGGCAAACTTCAAGGTCGAGACATCAGCTGGGCTCAGCTGTAGTAGAAAAGAGGAACATAGCAAACACCACTTAGTGATGGTAGCTGACAGAACTTGTTTGTGAATACATATTATGTATACCCTCTTTCAGGGTTCAAAAACTAATTCCTAGATAATTCTACTAGAGTAATTTCTGTGGGAGGAATTGTTTTCACACCCAACATTTAAACCAAAGGGTCTCAAATCATGGAAATGTGACATTTTTTTATACTCAGGGGTTGAAGTAGATTGGATATCAGTTTCCATAGCTACCGTAAGGTCAAATGTTGTGCCTTGCCTCCTTACTGAAGAGCTGTTACCTCAGAGTTGCTCTTTCTGACTGCATATGGAAAGACCACCTTCCCGAGGGTGAAGTGGCACACTGACCACCTTAGAATAACAATGCCAAGTTGGGACTATGATATTTCTATATTTTTGTGAAGACTTATGTTTCTAAATACACATAGAAATAGTATGATTATGAAATGAAAGTTGAGAAGGTATAAAGAAGCTTCTTATCTGGGGTGTGTGTATGTGTGAGTGTGTTGTAATGTCTTTTCATGGGCTTTAGTAGGACGTTTGGGAAGGCTGCTGGCCTAATGCCATTTTAATAGGAAACTATCATATAAATATTATGGAGAAAACACAGAAAAACATTTCTGTCATCTGTATTAGAAGATGTTTTTCTGTGAATGATAATCTGGAACAACCAAAAATGCTTTTTGACCCAACATAAATATTATGAAAAAATAATTATGGTTGTACTATGTTGGTTGTGCTATAAACTCTGTTTTTCATTATTTATTTTCATCTGCTCTTTGAGTTATTTAAAAGCCAGGATTTCAATAATTCCAGTATTCTCTCATATAAAGCCCTCTGTTCTGTAAACAGTGGGACAAGTATATTAGTTTAAGAGATAACAAAACACCTGAAACGTGGGTGCCCCAGGACAGAAGATGTTCACTGTGCAAAGCCTTTGAAGAAAAACGTTGCTTCTCAGAAGGAGTTATAAATTTGCTGTGAACAAGACAAGACCAGCATGGAGTTTTAAATCACTTCCTCTATACAAGCTCTCAACAGGCATGCATGAAAGCAAAATAAAGAACACTTGAGAAAATCTAAACTAGCTACCTGAAAATTCTAGTTTTAAAGAAAGCA
Organism: Furipterus horrens; assembly: GCF_987537825.1. NCBI lineage: Eukaryota > Metazoa > Chordata > Mammalia > Chiroptera > Furipteridae > Furipterus > Furipterus horrens. The sequence goes on along the minus strand of NW_028327176.1, from coordinate 140,753,057 downwards.
TTGCTAAGAAAGGACACACCTCATTACCTCTCGACTTCATATATGCCAGGACCTGCAGAATTTTAAGTGGCCATACTCTCTTTGGCCATTTATTGTCTCCTCTACTTACTCTGGCTCTCTTCTTCTTCTCCAGAAGGATATTTTCTATTCATCTTTCAAGATTCAGTTCAAAGGTTGCCTCCACTTGAAAGCTTTGCCTGACTATTCTGCACAGCCTCCCCACTACAAACACTAGCTTTGCCACAGTCTCCTTCCTTTGGCACCCAACTAAAGTATAAAATTCTCTATGTTCTCTTTGTTTTTGGTTTACTTTTCTGATCTGCGGCCTTGCTCCAAACCCAATATACACTCAGTGATTAGACATTGGGATCTTTTAAGCGGAGTGATAGTTGTCTCTACTTTTCTGTCATCTGTATTCAGTAAAATTTCAGACATCAGGCTAATGGGTGCATAATCATCCCCCCCATAAATGACTCAGTGGGCAGCAAGTAAATGAAACCATACATCCAGGATACAAAAAAATTTGCTATCTCTTCTTTTAGGCATTTTTTTTTAGACAAATGCTGAGCATAAAGGATTTTTCAGGCTCTACACAGATATTATATCATTCTATTACTGGGGAAAAAGATTGAGTTGACAGCTGACACAGAGAAAGAAAACTACACAAGTATTTTTGCTTTTGTCTTTTTCTTCAAGAGGAATGACTTGCAAACCAGAAAGGGTGAAAATGATGAAGAGGTAAATGCAAGAAGACTGTAGGAAGTACTGAGATTCTTTAAATGAATCCAAATCTCTAAGCTGGGTGAATTTCATCCTAAGAAATAAAAATAAGTTACAGGCATGACCACAGAACCTCACTTGATAACCTCTGACAAAAACTTGCTGGAAAACCAAAAATGGGAAAGCTTTTTCTGATTTAAAAAAAATAAACATGTATGAGTATGACCTTGTCACTGACAAAAATTCTAGAACAATTTCTTAAGGGTTACTTCCTTAGCACTGGAAAAAGGAAGTGATGCTCATTATTAGCTTGAAAAGGTTCACCTAGAACAAATTATTCTAAATAAATATTTTTCTTTATCCTTTAAAAAAAAAACCAGTTACAAGATAAAGGAATGAAGAATTTTCAGTGGACATCAAATATGTGAATTTCAAAACAAAATTTGATCACATTTCTTAATATTTCCTTGGTCATAAGATGATTTTGTTTATCTTGGTGATAAGAAATTTGGACTGAACTGTGCCTGGTCAAATAATCATACCCCCTAAAATTACATGTTTTATCACTGTTACCATGGAGGAACAGGGACTTATCCTTAGTCATATCCTATAGTACCATTTTATTTATTTATATATGTAGGAAGGACAACATCTCAAATTTGTAAATAAAAAGTGGTGGGTAAGTGGGTTATTATCACATTCATATTTTGAAAATATGTCAGAACTTTGGGAAAGTTTCCTAAAAGTAATTAGGTAGAAATCAGGTGAAATAAGTGTAAATTGAATGACATCATAGAAAAGAATGGATCTGGTTTCAGTTCACATGGAAAAGAGCCTAGAATATGGCAGGCCTGATAGGGGGGATACTTATTCCCCTTTCCTTGTGCTTGTGTGTAGAGACCTCCTCTGGAGTAGCAAGCACTGTTGGCTTCTGCTGTCACCTCTACACATTTATGTCTATGGATAAAGACTGGTGGGTGATAGCCAATAATACTTTCATTCTCCCGCTCCCTTGCTAGGTATAACATTTCAGTGCAAAGCTCATGATTACTGGAAATTTGCTCTCTTTGCTTCTATCTCAGATCAGGTTAAGGGAGCAATCATGGGAAAGTGTACTGCTCTATAGATAAAAAATGTTCTCCATTTGCCCTCCCCAGTGTCTGGACTACAGAGATGATTCTGTGAGTGCTTGGTTAGCATACTGTTAGCAAGCTCCTTTAACAAGACCATTAAGGCAGGTCCTCCAATCTAATTTTTTTAGGAAAAATAGCTCACATCATGATCTCCTTCTGTCTGATTCAGTTTATTTCACAACTGGTCAAAAATCCCACCTGTAGGCACTTACTCAATGTCTATTGATTATTAAATTTAAAAAAGAGTTTAAAAGGACCACCACTATTTCCTAATACATGGTACTCATAGCAGTTATTGCTTTATTTTGATTGTTTTCTTTTATCTCCCTCTCACATTAAAGACTTTCATCAAAAGTCTACTGATATCAAAGTGAGCAAATAAAAAGCTAGGTGGGACTTCTGCATGTGTAAATAGACACTGTCAAAGTACTAAATAGGGGTATTTTTTTGGAGTCATTTGCTTTTGAAGATGGAAACCCAGATATTAGCAGCGTTAGGTCCTTTCTCTTGAGCTGCTTATTACAGCCCGATTCTTCAGAAAAATTTATTCCAATCTTCCTCTGCGGAGGCATAATCATGACCGTTAGCATTTTGGGACTTGGGTGGGAAATAAAGTTGGAGAGTCTAAATCCAGGAAAAAACATCCACTAGTACCATGAAAGAAATAAACAAGGTCCTAGAACAGAGAATAAAGGAAGAGAACAACTTTAAGGAGAAAAGTCATGGAATACCTCCATGAGCAGTGACATTATAATTGAATTCTGAAAAATAAGAATAAGGTGGTCAAGCATATTGCTGGCCCAAGAGTGTTCAGGAAGAAGTAAGAACATATATAAAATCCCTGGGCTCAGAGTTTTAAGAAACAAATACATGGTTCCAGTGTGGCAGGAGCAAAGTGAAGACGGGGAAGTGTGGAAAGAGATAGTCACAGCACAGCCTGGAGACAAATCATGTATGCTTTATAGGCGATTGGCCAGATTAATTGTTTCCTCCTTCACATCCCACTGGACTTTATACATAATTTTATTATCAGATATCTAAACTTTGTAATTCTCTTTTATGTTTTATTCACCTGATTCTATTTATAGGATAAATTCCTTAAGGTCAGAATCCATTTAGTGTTTACCTGAACATCCCTCATTCCAGCATTTAACATATTGCCAGTTTTCTCTTAGAGGAGGTGTTCAGAATAGTTGTTAGAGTGAACACCCTAAGGGAAACTGGATGAAGCATATATTCTGTGCTGATCTATAATCTTTAGAATGGTCACTGATGGCTTGAGATTTTGTGCAAAGTATCCTAACAACCAAGATGATATATTGCTACTATTGAGTCAATATTTTTGATACTTTGGCCAGTACTAAAATAACCATAAATAATTTTAATTCTGTTTTAAGTCTGCTGATTTAATTCATCATAGAACTTGTGTATAATTCCAATGGCTATGGAATTTATTATAGGATTTGGGTATTGAGTTTTTCATTTTTGCCTACTGTAGTACATAATAGCATCTCATTATCCTTGTTTTTCTCCTTCTCACTCTGACCGTCTTGACTGGGGTTATACCAGGAGTGGTTCCCGAAGAAGGTTCCACCTTTGAGTGGAGCCTACAATTAGAGTGGCAGGGAATAGGGAAATTTTGACTCCATCACACACTAACACAGTAGCTCAGTGCAAATTATTGAATTCCTTCAAAAGTTAGTTTCTTTACTTATAAATGGGAAATAACAATTATACTTCCCTCTCAATATTATGGTACAATTAAAAAAGATGATGTATACATAACATTTAGTATAGTCTCTGGCATTGAAGAGTGACACATAAATGTGAACTGCTATTATTTTCATAATTATTATGAAATTACAATATTTAAGCTTGGCCCAGGTTTTGAAATTTAAGATGATCAAAATTTATTCAAAAAATCTTACAAAATCCTGGCAGATCATAGACAAGTAGAAGAAAGTAGGCAATAATGCAGTACTTCATTTACATCATGTCAAAAATGACTGAAAATAAAACTTTATGGAAGAGTATATTTTTATAAAAATCTTTGCTTCAGAGTTTCCTGATAAATATTCCTTTTGGCCTAAGAACTACATAGTTGATATCTGCATGAAACGGAATATTTTTTGAAAGTTAGGGCTAAATTAGTTGAGTTATTTTTGCATGATGAAAGCGTGAAAACAAAACACCTTTTTTGCTAAAATATTATCTGGTCCTCCTTTCAGCCCAGAGGACTGAAAATACTATGAAATTAAAAATTTAAATATGTGGAGGAAATTCTATAATATTTGTTAATTCTAGCCTTGAAACATTCAGTTATATTTTTTTGCTTCAAAATCTAGAACTGAACATGCACTTAACAATTGATTTTACTTCATACTGCTAGAAGCTTGCCCTGCCTATCTGTGCAGGTTTGGAGGTGTATTTGAAGTATTGCCCCTTTCTTTAGAGAAAATTGAATAAGTGGTAAAAGGAACAAGTCAAAACTGTTGCCTTTTAATATTGTTAGGACATATCATTGTAAAAATTTAAAGAAAATAATAAGTTATCTACATATGAAACAAAGACATCTTAACACCACGTCATCAGTGTTCAAGGTGAAGGTCTACATAATCGGTAATGTTGTTCAGAACAAGCAGCACATTGCTTCTTATTCTATAACACCCTTAAATAGTCATCTGGCTTCAAATACTTTACCCTGGATTCTCTAGGGAACAATTGTAATGGGTTTAATATATCAGGTGGAATAAGGAGTCAAGGCTATAAGGGTGTCACAGACATTTATGCGATTGCCTTCCTGCTTTGGGAGCTCCACAATGGTGAACTTGGATTTTCACATTAAAGGAAAATGTACTTCATATGGCTACATGGGACAGCACTGAGTAACTGTGCTAATGTGGCTTCACTTGCTCTACTTTCCTATTTCCTTATTTAAGCATCTTAAATTTCAGTAGAACATGAATTTTACATACATCTTGCATTTGATTAGATCACATTTTATATATTTTATGCATTTTAATCCAAGTTTGGCTCTGTGAACCTTACCATCTGTCTGGAGTTGTCATTGCATTTTATTTTTAATTTTAATTTACCCATTATATTTTTGACTAAAAGTGGTTTTATTTTTGGCAACTTCCTCACCTATGTCTTCTCTCCCTTCCATCCATTTGCTGCAATGCATCCAGAGAAGACCTTCTAAAACATAAATCCGATTACATTATTCCAGTTGAATTCCTTTGTCTTTATAATTAGTCCAAAATATAACTAGAATCTTAAGATACTGCTTTATCCAGACCCTTTGAATATATCTTTGCAACGTTCTTTTTGTTGTTATGTTCCTATGTTCCTTCTAGTTTCTTTAGCCATCTTCTCTCTTTTCTCTGAGCTTCTATGCATGCTCTTCCCACTGCCTAGACCATGTCTCCCACACACTGTCTCAATAGGTCCTATTGCTTCCAAGAAGTTTTTTACTGACATTACCTTTTCCCCCACACAATACACTATGTCCTCCACTTTCATGGATTAAACAGTTACATAAGGTCAGTGCAATATGTCCTCACTAGCTAGAGTATAAATTCCAGGAGAAAACAGACCCCATCTATCTTACTTACCATTGGATCTCCCGCAACTAGTCTGGCCCCTGGGGCATGTTAGTGTCTCATAGTGTCTCAGTAAGTATTTATTAAATGCCTGGATGGAAGAATAAGGAAAACCACCAGAGAAAAAGCTATACATATATTATTTATCATTTTTTACTTATTATCAGTTTTTACTTATTAAGTATGTAGAAACTTTAAAAATAATATATAGCTATCACTGAAGCAAATGTTTCTTTTCGATTACAATCTATTTTATTCTGTGGGTACAGCTGATAACTGTGAAGTGCTATATCTTGGGTGCCTGTGGATGCTAAATGCAATAAAACTTACCTCAAATCACTTCCAGCCAAGATGGAGGCCTAGAGAGAGACATTGTGTATCCCTCCACAATTAGAACAAATACAAATACCTCAAAACTAGGGACAACCAGAAGTTCCAGAAAATCAAACTGCATGGGACTCCAACAAACAAAGATATAAAGAAGAAATACTCATCCAGATGGGTAGGAGGGGCGGAGCCCAGGAGGAGAGGATGCAGTGTGGTGGCGGTGGCAGGGGTGGCAGCAGCAGGCCAGCAGAAAGCACCGTCACATGTTTTAAAAAGTGGGGCAGACACGTGGGGAGTTTCCCAGCTCCTGACCAGACTGTGCAGCTTACAGTCCCAGCACAAGGGAAAAATCAAGCCTCATTGCTTCTGAATGGGCAAACCAGTAGGGATTGGGGTGGAGGAAGAAAATGTCAGTCTCTCAGCAGAGTCTGCTTGCTTAAAGGGCCCCCACTGTCCTAGAACATCACAGACCCACCCACTCTGGGAACGACGACCAGGGCAACAGCTAGAGAGGTGCCAGTCCCATACAAAAGTGGGAGAAGTGCCTGGAAAAGGGACGGGTGCTGAGAAAGTAGGCATTGTTCCCTCTCTGACCCCTCCCCCACATATAGCACCACAACATGGTGAAACAGGTCGCCCTGTACTGATGAATACCTAAGGCTTCACCCCTTACAACATAACAGGAGTGGCAGCTCTATCTAAGACACAGAGGCAAACAAACACAGGAGCCTGTCAAAATGAGGAGCCAGAGAAGTATGGCTCAAAAGAAGGAATGGATCAAGGTTCCAGTGGGAGAACTAAGTGATGAGGAGATAGCCAGGCTAATAGATGCAGAATTCAAAACACTGATGATAAAGATGCTCACAGGCTTGACAGATATGCTTGAATATGGCAGATGCAGAAGGGAAGAAGTGAAGGCTATGCTAAGTGAAACGAAGAAAAATCTACACAAAACCAGGGTTCAAATCAATGATTTGGAACATAAGGAAGAAAAAAACAGTCAACTAGTACAGAATGAAGAAACAAGAACTGAAAAAAAAAATGAGGAGAAGCTTAGGAACCTCTGGCACAACTTTAAATGTGCCAACATCCAAATCATAGGGATGCCAGAAGGAGAAGAGGAAGAACAAGAAATTGAATGCTTATGTGAAAAAATAATGAAGGAAAACTTCTCAAATTTGGTGAAGGAAAGAGACATACAAGTCCAGGAAGCACAGAGAGTCCCAAACAAGCTAGACCCAAACAGGACCACACCAAGACACGTCATAATTAAAATGCCAAAGGTGCAAGATAAAGAGAGAATCTCAAAAGCAGCAAGTGAAAAAAAGAGAGTTACCTACAAATGGGTGCCTATAAGGCTGTCAGCTGATTTCTCAAAAGAAACTTTGCAGGCAAGAAGTGTTCAAGGTGATGAAAAGCAAGGATCTACAACCAAGATTACTCTGTCCAGCAAAGCTATCATTTAGAATGGAAGGGCAGATAAAGTGCTTCCCAGACAAGGTAAAGTTAAAAGAGTTCAGTATCACCAAGCCATTATTACATGAAATGTTAAAGGGACTTATTTAAGAAAAAGAAGATGAAAACTATGAACACTAAAATGACAACAAACTCACAAGAATCAACAATTGAATCTAAAAAATAAAAACAAAATCCAACTAAGCAAACCAGAATAGGAACACAATCATAGTATGGGGATCATTTGGAGAGTTATCACCTTGGAGGGAGAAGAGGGAGAAACGGGGAAATGGTACAGGGATTAAGAAGCATAATCAATTGGTACAAAATAGACGGGAAAGTTAAGAATAGTGTAGGAAAGGGTGAAGCCAAAGAACTTATATGCATGACCCATGGACATGAACTAAAGGGGGTGGAATTGCTGGTGGAAAGGGGCTATTGAGCAGAGGAGGGCAAAGGGGAAAATAATTGGGATTACTGTAACATCATAATCAATAAAATATACTTAAAAAAATTACCTGAAATCATAAGATGTTCTTTATAATTTATTTAAGCATTGTTCTTTGTGTTTCAATTCTTTATGGTAAGGCTTTGTTGCATCTAAAATAAAGTTATAGAAATTAAAAAATCAACACTTCAATTAGAAGCCTACCATACATAAATCTACAAAATTACTTAACTTTAAGTTTGTGGCAAAAAAAAAAAAAACCTATAAAACTGCTGCCAGGAATCAGGATGTTTATGAAATATGATTCAGGTGGCTGCTCAATCCAAAGTGAGAGTTGCAGTTCCAATCATAGGTAAGGTCTTTAGAGTACATTCTTAGGCAACTCTGCTGATGACAAATGATGTTGACAGCTGCCAGCTTTCTCTCCTGGTAGAAAACAAAATGTTGCTTAGCCATAGCCCCAAAGGAAAAATAACAATGAATTCTAGTCATCTGGGAAGTCCAACATTTAATAATATCACATCAGTTGGAAACAAGTGGGGAATGGTGATTCCCCTGAATGACCTTGTTAATATCATTTCCATTACTGTGCTACTATTCCTATGGGTTGGTAGTTTGCAGGGCAATACATTAGGCATTAATGAATTTACACATTTAAGAAATATTTACTTCGCACCTATTTTGTGATATATACTATGCTAAGAGTTGGAAATAAAATGATAAAAAACACAGAAAAAATAAACAAATAGATTATCAATCATTCATGAGGGCTATAAGGGAAGCAAAAGAGTGATGGTTTTCGGGTATTCCAAAGGGGGAGTAGACTGAGGACAAAATTTAAGATAACTGGTCTGGAATGCCTCTTAGAGAAGTATCTTTTGAGATATGACTAAGCAATCAGTGAAAAATCAGGGAAACACATTCTAGGCAGAGGAAATGGCAACTGCACAGTTTCTGATGTAGAAAAAGGCTTGCTGTATTTGGAAAAAAAAAAAAAAAAAGACCAATGTGACTGGAGAATAATGTGCAAGCAGAAAAAGGGCAGGAGATCAAGCTGGAGAGCTACTCAGATGTCAGCTGATACAGGATTTGCAGGACTTAGACTTTAATTCTAAAAGCAATGGAAGCCCTAGGAAGGTTTTATGCAAGGAACTGACATACCTGATTTACATTTCTGAAACTCATTCTGGCTGCAGTACAGAAGGATAATAGAGGAACAAGAATGGAAACAGAGCACTCTTTTAGGATGTTATTACTGTAGTCTAGGTGTGCAATATGGCAGCAGAGCTGATCAAAGATATATTCTGGAAAGAGAATTGATAGCACTTGTTCAAGAATTGGATATGAGGGGTGAGGCAAAGAAAAGAAACAAGGATAACTCTCAGATTATATGATTTAAGCAACTTGGTAGAGAGTGGTCCCAATTACCATAATGAGTGAGCCTGGGGAAAGAATGGATTCCATGAAAAAGGAATGTTCACAGCTCCATGTTGAATATGATAAGTTTAAAAGATATACATACTTGAATTCACTCCCTGATTCAAAGAAGTCTTACCACATGGGAGGATCTCGGTAAATGAAACATATCAAAGAGTCAGGTAATGACTACTTTGTGCTTGTAGGAGAAAAATGTGTTGCTTGCCCACCACTGGGAGACTAGTGTTCTGGATTACTTGAAATGCCAGAGTAATAGATTTACATCTAGAATCCCTCATGGACAACATCTACATTCACAAGACAAAGATCAGTGGCTCTGTGCTCTTGTGACAGTGACAATTCAAGCACTGGCTGAGGACTCCCTCCAAGGTCCCCAACTAACCATACTAGCAGAGGTCATTAGTGAACCTCGATCTGCAATTCTGTCTCTTGTTTACCTCTCTAAAACATAAAATCCATTTCCTTCAAGTGCTATTCCAAAACAAATTATCTAGTGCCTTTTTAAAACCGTAGATTTTTAGGAATATGTTGACAAAAGAGCATCTGGTATATTTCTCAATTAAAGCTGGTGCTAAGAAGTGAGAAAAATGGATCAAGTCAGCCCCAAATACAAATACAAAGATTGTGAATAATTTACTTTATAATTAGAAAAATACATTTTATTCAAGTTATGTGCTACCATTATTTGTAATTAAAAAGCCTTGATATTCACTGAAAGACAAAATTTGAAGGACCCACCCCCAACAAAAAATTATACTTTTTACATAGAAATTTTCATAATAATGAAGTCAAGATTATAAGAAAGTGTTTTTTTTTTGAGCTACCAATTTAAGTTTTTCCCTTTTTCTTCCCTTATTAGCCATGAAATAGGGCTTTATGCTTAGCACTTAAGGATTGGGCAAAGCAGAATTTGCCTGCAAACAATTTCCTTCCAAGTTCACTTTAAATTTTAAAAGCTTAAGTCAGTTTTGCTAAGTATCCTGGAGAGACACTAGGGTTGGAATAGAGAGAAAGATAATTCTCTAAAAATACAGTGGCCAGAAAAAAAATTACAAGACTCAGTTAAATTTGGATTTCAGATAAACAACAAATCATTTTTGGTATAAGTATGTTCCAAATGTAGCATGGAATATATTTATAGTCAAAAATTATTTTTTATTTATTTGAAATTCAAATATATCTGAGCATCCCATTATTGTTGTTTTCAAATCTAGCAACCCCACTCTGAAAGAGACTTAGCTAAAGAGAGAGGAAGAGATCTCCCTTAACTGAAAACCAAGAAGGAGGAAGTTTGGGACTTTGGCCTTATTCCTGAAATACATGATAGTAAATGACAGGGAGGTAGAAAGAATTCTAAGGAGAATGACTGGATATTGTGTCTGTGGGACACACAGTTTGATATACATTAAATTATTATTTATAGTTTATGACTCTGTATACTCATAATTATTCCCCACCTAATATAATAAGTCATTTCACTCAGTATATTTTCATTACCTTCATATATGAATGAAAACTTCACTGGATATAAATCATCTGTATCTAACCTTTTATACCTTAAAACTCTGAAAATATTGCTGTATTGTCTTTTGTCATCTAATGTTATAAACAAGCTTGGTGTAGGTCTGATTGTCTGGGTTTTTCCCCCTCTATTGCCTGCCTGATAATTTTTAAAATTCATTCTCTCTCCTTGGAGTTAATGGTATTTGATAGAACATGCCTAGAATTATTTTGCCAGAGATCCCTTCTTCTAAAGCACCTCTTCTCCTGCCATCAATCCCATCATCAGAGGCCTGCTCTCAGGTTTCTGCTCAATAAGTAAAACTGTTTCGATCCCTATCTTTTCCCCTGTGCTTTTGTAGACTTCCCCACTCTCTGAACATCAATTAATGTTAGTTTTCTTCATTTTCTTTGGTAGTGGAACCACATTGTGCCACTGGTAGCCAAGGAACACAATCACTGAATTGTGTGGTAAGAATATGTTTAGTTTTGTAAGAAGCTGTCAAACTGTTCTGCAAAGTGACTATATCATTTTGTAGACCCACCAACACTGAACAAGAGCACCTTTTGTCATCCTCTTCAGCATTTGGTGTTGTCAGCATTCTGGATTTGGGCCATCCTAATAGATGTATAATGGGCCACTTGCCTTTACAGACCTTTGCTGTCCTCTAAGTTGTCATAAGAGAGACTGTTGGTTCATCAGCTGGGGGTGGCCAAGTGCAGTAGGGTCTAGTTATATTACAAGAACAGAATAGCCTTAAGAATGCCATCTCCATGTCTTCATATTTGTTTATTGAATATATGAGTGAGTAATTAGACTAATGGATGGATGAATGAGTGAATAAACTTAGCTAATATCTAGCTCTGGCCTCAAAGTCCTTATAATAAATGATCGTTAAAGTTCCTTCCAACCCTAAGATTCTATACACCATTTTCTTCTTACTTAGGGAAATATAATATGAATTTTGATTGATGTGCCAGTAGGATGAGCCACTGCAAAAGCTTGTACCTTTCCCATTTAAGCAAAGTTTCTCACTGAGTTTCAGTAAACCTCTAAACAAGCCTTGTGGAAAGAGTTTTCTCATGCAGTGCTCTCAAAATATTCAAGTTTGCATTTATCTTCCCAGAGGCTCAGGAGCCGCGCGCACACATGCGCCCGCCTGTGTGTTTAGTAGAAAAGCCTTTCTATATTCATTAAGCTAACAGAATTTGCTTCTCTCTTTTGTAGCCATCACGATTTTGAGTGTTTCTTCCGTGGACTAAGTCCTATGGAACTTCATATGCAGCTTGTTATGATGTGAATGTCTGTGTCCCCCATCCCAAATTCATACACTGAAACTCTAATCCTCAATGTGATGGTAGTATGTGGAAATGAGGCATTTGGAGATAATTAGGTTATGAGAGTAGAGCCCTCATGGTGGCACAGGAACCTTGTAAGAGAGCTCTCTGTCTCTTTCTCTCTGTGAGGACCTAACAAGAAGAGAGCCATTTGCAAACAGGAAGGGAGCTCTCACCAGAATCCAACCATGCTGGCCGCCTGATCTCAGACGTCCCAGTTTTCAGAACTGGAAGGTATGAATTTCTGTTATTGAAGCCACCTAGTTTATGCTATTTTTGTTATAGCAGCCCAGAGTGACCAACATATAGGGCTTCCCTTAGGTTGTAAGAATATCTCATTTGCATTTCAAACTCCAAACTATGACCCTGATCTTTCAGGGTTGAGTGGGCCAGCTTGTCCTGTGTAACCTGGTGTGACAGACTTCACTGTCCCATTCACTTACTTATAGCATCTTTTAATCTGACATTCCAGAAGTCTCACAACTTATAAGTCTCCAACCACAAAGATGAGGGCACAGGTGACAAATACAGGACCTCAGATATAGTTGAGAATACTCTCTCCCTGTCACCTCCCTATGGAATAACATTTGTTTCCTAGGTGATACATGGCTTTAATGAAGATTCTCAAAATTTTTCTAAAAATATTTGAATATGAGTTTCCTACTCAAAAGGGTAGCCTTAACTCTAAAGATAGAAGCTATCTTTGTTGAATTTTTTCTCAAGTCCAAGGATATCCATATCCAAAGGGATAATGGAGAAATGTAAAGATGGACTATAAATAGGAAGTAGGGGAGACCATCTTTCCTTGATACGATGAATATTTCCCTGATAAACACTAGACCTTCAGGATTATCAGACTGGGGGGTATAACAGACAAAAGAAATTCTATCTCTCTTGTGATATGACTCTGAGGGTCCTTAAAACAAACAAAAAAAATTATCTAGGTTCTGACTCAAATTGGCCCTGAAATTGGTGCCAGCTCAGCACTACAGAGGAAACCAAAATCACAAAGGAATTAGTCTCACTAAAAATATGGAAAACACAGCTCTCTGAAATTACTTCTAGTGTTTTTTTGTTTGTTTGTTTGTTTGTTTGTTTTTCCTGGAAGAAGCAAATCCAGGGAACCTTTTCATTTCCAAAAGAAATAAGAAATATCAGAAACTATGATGCAGTAAGACTGAGTGTGGATTAACTGATTAGACCTATTGGGAACTGGCTAAAATCTGGTTCCTTCATATCTGGCCAACTGTTTATATTATCTGTTGTTGGACATATTACATAATACATCATTTTCATGTACAGTCAAGATTCTCTAAGTCTTTGATCCCAAATGCCCATAACTCCTTTACCTTTCCCATTCTTTTCCTGATTGTTCTTCTCAAGGAAAGTGAGGAAGGATAACATCTCTCTTGAAGGATGAGCCAGGCCACTTCTGTAGCTCTAGCAACATAATAAAAATGAAGGAAGAGCACCATAAAATATTTTTTTTAAGTTGGAGGAGCCAAAGTATTGAGATGCCAGTAAGAAAGATTGAAATAGAGAAATATTTGTCCCTTTCCAAATATAAGCATCTTAGGTTTTTAGGGTACATATTTTTCCTTACTCATATAAGAATGTCTCCTTTTTCTAGGGAGTAGATTAAGGGAGAGAGAAAATTGTAGTCATTCCCAATGATTGTGTCTTCCCTTTCACCCCCAGAAATTGTGATTTAATTGGTTTGGGATATGTTTGGGTTTTAGAATGTAAAACTCCCAAGTGATTTACAAACAACTTTGTGTCCAGCCAGGGGCTGGACACATCAAAATTACCCGAGAGGATTAAAAACACCTATATCTGAGTATACGTCCCAGACCTCCTGAGTGAGAACCCCAAAATGAAGTGCTTGAGTTACTCAAGTGACTTTCGTGCACACTCTGTTCAAGACCTACTGACAGACAGTAGAGAGGACTGGCAGCAGTGGTCTTTGGTAGCATGGCTATTACCTGAATGTAAACAGACTGCAAATATGCCTGCAGCACCTTCTTTCCCTCTCTCTAGAAATCTATGCCTCACACCCCCTTTTATAAATTGGACTGAACACAATTCATTGCATGAATTCTTTCACTTAAAACTCACAGCCACTTGTTTTCTTTCTGCATTTGTTCAGGACATACACCTCTTTGGCAGCTCTGCACTGCCTCATTCCTAGAATGCTTCGTGTGTGTATGCTCTTGCTCCAGCTCAACTGAAAGCTTCCCAAGGGCAAAGGCTTCACTGCGTATTATTTAGTTTGGACTCTACATCACCCTTCCTCTGCTGTCCAATATCGTCGTCGTCGGCAGCCGTCTGTCTCAAGAGACGATGGTGTAGCTTCTTAAGAGTCTATCTGCACCGCCGAGAATGGCTGTGCAGTCCGACTCGGGAGTGACACGGTATCTGTCTCCTCCCGTGTTGAATCGACATCTTGCGATGACGCTGGAGTGTCCTCTCCAGTGAAGCTGAAGCTACAGAGCCTGGGCAGGGTGATATGGAGGGTCTGCTGTTGCCCATGCAGCAGACCCCCCCTCTCTTCACAGCTGAAGGGTCCAAGGGAAAGATGGAGTCAATACAGCTTGGCTTCAGGTGCGCCGCAGGAGTTGCCGGTGTTGACTACAACGTCAAACCGCCTTAGGGACTCCGGCTCCGGATTTTCTGTCGGGGTTTACTCCCTTAGCCTTTCCCCTGAAGAGGTATGCCGCAAGGCAGCGGAGGTTTTTTGGAATCAGAGTTTTCCTTCTCTGATGTGCCCTGACTGGAAGATCGAACCAGCGACACTTAGCTCGCAGGCCGACGCTCAATCCACTGAGCCAAACCAGCCAGGGTGTCCAATATAACGTCCTGAATATTATGTATACAGCATAATACAGACATCGGACATGGAGAAAGAGAGAGAGAGAGAAAAGAGTTCAAGGGGTATAAATCTAACTGAAAAATAAAGAAGTACATTCATTTACACACTATCCTGAACAAAAATATTAAGTTGGTAAGTCACATTGTAGATGAAAAATATTTAATATTTCAGGATCTCTAAACTACACTATGTCTGTATTGTGCTTTGTATTTTATAAAGAGCTTTTAAATTCATCAACCTATATGATTGCTATCAGAACCTTACTGAGAAGTAAACAAGACCTTTTGGTAGATGCATAAATGTGTGGCCCAGAGGGGAAATGACTTGCCCAGGTGTCACCTGATGGCGGGTAGAACCAGGTATTAAAAATCAATTGCTATAAAGTGATACCACTATCATCAACAATACTAAATACCTAAAAAGGGTCATTTTAATGACATTTCTTCTTCTGAAAGAAAAATATGACAAAAGTTGTATGTTATGAAATGCAAAAGGGAACAAAGACCAGGCATTAAACTACACTATCCCATGCTAAATAGTAATTCTGTTGAGAAACTGTATTATGCCAAACATCAGTTCTCTTGAGAATTTTTATTGAATCAACTTACATCTATCTTACATATTAGCAACACCATTACTTAATTTTGTCATACAAATAACTCAGGCAAATTTGTGTTTTGGCATGCAATACACAAACCAATATGTTTGAAATGAGAGGAATGTTTTCACTGCCAACCAGTTTATCAATAGTGAAGGAAAAGCCATATTTGGTTAGGAATTTTGACCTGAGGCCACATCATTTTTCAGCCAACTTTGGACATTGGACAATTTTCAGTTTTCAGTTTGATTATCCTTCCTCACTAAAAGCACACTTGAAAGAAAAAGAAAATTGAGGCAGAGGAAGGAGGCTACACAGTCATAGCTATGACATGTCACTCTTCAGGAATCCAAAAATAGTGAATCTGGCACCACTTGGGTTTGTCCATACGACCATGAATGAAAAAACAAGCAAGCAAACATATTTTTGTCTATGGAATTCTATCAATGTCAGTCCCACGAATATGGTTGCCAGATGGGCGGTTTTCTTTCCCTACCATGTGGAAAGATTTTTATTTATAATGCAGGTGGACCAAATTTTTCATGCTGGCATAATTCTTTCATAGCTTAACTGACTCATTCTAATTGAATTATATAACAAAGTATAAGATGTTTAAGTGCAATATTTTAAAAACATTTTATTATGGAAAATTTCCAGCATATACATAAGAATAGAAAATGTTAATGAATTCTCTTTTACTCATCATCCTTGTTTCAAAGCAATATCAATGTTTTTCCAGTTTTGTTTCATTTATATCCCTATATACTTCTTTGGAGTATATTAAAGCAAATCTCAGATACCATGCCATTTTGCCTACAAACAATCCATTGTGCATCTCTGCTGATAATGGCAATTTATTCCAACCTATCAAATCATTACTGCATCTCACAAAATGACAACAATTTCTTAATATTATCTAATACCCAGTTATATATTCAAAGTTACCTCATTGTCACATAGATACCTGTTCACAATTGATTTGTTTCAATCACAAATACATAATGTTAAATTGCACACATCCATACATTGCTTTTAAATTTACTGATTTTCTAGGAAGAATTAAGTATTAATTAAGTATTGGTTGATTACTTTGTTGTGATGTCATTTACTTTGTCTCACTAACCCATGCATTCTCAATGGAGAGAATATATGCCCACAGTAGGGAAAAGTCCAAACAGTGCAAAGGCAGATAGATGAATAGTATAAGAAGAGCATTATGTTTTACAGGTAGGGCAATCAGGAAAATAATGTGTAAAAAGTCTCCTTACTGAGGGTACAATAAAGAGAAAGGTGATAAAACTCCTCTAACTCCTAATTTTAATAAATTACTGGTGAGATTTAGAGACTTAAATTCAAGTTTGATTTGGGTGGAGGAAGAATAAGTGATGCTGTGTACATTCTATCAGATTCTATTATGAGGCACATAATATCCAGAGTTCTTGTTTTTATTGATGACAAAATTGGGCAGTGGGTTCAGGAGTTTTTAGCTATTACCAAGTCCCCTACTAATTTTTCATCTAATTGATTTAGCATTCTTTGATCTTCATGACTTGCTTCCATTATTAATTAAGGACCAAAAAATAACAATTTTCCACTCCTCTCTTTCCTCCCGCATTTATTTGTTGGAATTCTTTCCATAATGAAGAACTTTCCCATATCAATAATTAGGCTACCCTGAAATATTGTGTGTGGAGGAAGTGTAGGTCAAATGCTTGACTCCTTTATTTATGAAGATTAAGAGAATGATTTCATGTGGTACCAATTTCTAATGGAAGCCAATGATGTTTTAAAAAATGTTTTTATACATTATGAACTTACGCATGTTCATGTATTTGATTTGTTTGACTTTTAGTCCTTTTTCATCTTGACATTTGCCTTGTCTCATGTTAGGCCAGAGAAAACCTCTTCAAAAGGAATTTGTGTCCTTTTGATATGATGCTCTTAGTCTTTGAGCACTTTTTTATTTTCTGGAATATGTTGTCCCAGCTTATTTTTTACATTTTCTGACCAAGACCTGGAAGTAGAAGCTTTGGTTCTTTTTTCATTGGAAATATTATTTGAAAACCTTACGCTAGCCACTAGGTATGCTGTCTATAGATTTTCATTCCCCTAGGCCTTTTTCTTAGGCAGAGCTACAGAATACATTCCTTTTTAACTGATAGAAACAAACCAGAAGTTCATGCTAGTATTTTGGATTCAAATTTAAGATCACAGTTGTTGTTTTTTTGTCTAGCTTCTCTGTTTTTATAACTTCATGTGTTTTCTGTTACTCAAAAATATTATTCCTAATGATGTTAAATTAATTGTTTATTTTCTCTCATCTACCTATTTATTTTGAAATAATAAGGCCATTGTTATAATTAACAATAGTCTGACAAATATAGTTTAATCTGTTTTTTGGTCCTTTTAGATTCCCATTAGACTATGCTTCACAGGGATATATCAATAAATACTATTTTAAGTTTTAATAATTCCATTTTAGTGTAGTTATGATAGCAATGTGTTATAAAGTTTCATTCATATCTTTGAGTTTGTTTTAAATTTTTAGAAATTTTTTTTATTTTGCTTTAAAAATAATAATAATTGCACCAAATATTTACATGGTTTCAAAATCAAAACTATGTAATCGAGTATATTCACAAATGTTAGCTTCTTTCTCCATCACTTTTATCTTTTTTTTAACCTTCCTATATAGGTAATCATTTTGATTCCTTTTTGTCTTGCTTTTGTTGGAGTTGTAAGCATATATGTATATTTATGTTTTCTACTTGCTTACAAAAATGTATCATACTATAAGCTGTTCTGTATGTTGCATTTCCTTACAATCTATGCTGGAGATCACGTAACATCATTATATAGTGACCTTCATTCTGTTCTTTTCTTTTTTCTCTTTTTTTGTCTTTTCTTTTCTTTTCCCTTACCCTTCCTCCTTCCCTCCCTTCCTTCCTTCCACAATGCTATGGAGTACCATTGTTTATTCAATCAATTTCCTATGGATGGACATGTTTCATGCCTGTTGCTTTTTATAAATAATGTCAAAACAAATAGTCTTTGTATACAGGATTCCATTATTGTTCCAATGAAACTTCAGGATAAATTCCTAGAAGTAAAGTTTCTGGTTTACAGAACACTACATGTAAAATTGCCCAGTTCTCTGTAGCTATTATACAATTTCATCTTCCCACCCATAATGTGCAAGTGCCTGTTTCTCTATGGCCCCATTGACAGAGTATATTGTAAAACTTTCATTATTTTTGCCAATCTGATAAGTGAGAAATGAAAACTTAGTGTAAATTTAATTTGCATTTCTTATACTAATGTGATGATGAGCATTTTTCATATGTTAAAGGACCACTGCATTTATTTTTTCAATTATCTGTTCATATTTCTGCTGATTTTCATTGACCTTTTGAGCTTTTCTTGTTTGTAAAACAGTGCTAAAACTTCTAACTGTGGCTTGGACCCAAAGTGACTCCGGGCAAGTTACTTTATCCACCCTCAGAAAAATGGCAGTAGCCATTGAGTATATACAAACTATTTACTAGGTTGAGAAATTGATTCACAATAAAATAAATAATTTTACTTTTATAATTACTAGTTTGTAGCTGCAGTGGTGTTATATAATATTCAAGCCATTTTATCAACTTCAACAATGAATAAAATTGTGCAAATGGAAATCTACCTGGAGAATCAATCAGGAAAAAAACTGATAACAATATATTATTTTTTAATCTTCGTAATATATTATTTTTTAACCTTCCCCATGTAAGTGAGGAAAGGCCATCACTACCCTCATTTCACATCAAACTGTAACATACAGAAGCTAATTTATAAATGTAAATCTTTTGGGAAATACAGTGTAACAGTAATGTAAAATAAGAGTGCATTTTGATCATATAAGAAACACAGATATAGGGAACTAAATTAAATAATTCCATGACCATAATTACAGCTTCCCAAGTGCAATGCTATTTATTAGATAGCTCCACCTTTTTGTTCTAATGAAGCCAGACTTTCTCCTTTGCCCTCAGGAGGCCACAAATTATAAGCCTCGTGACCTCCAACCAATTGGATCCACTAGCATAGCTATGCCCAAGAGCATACCAAAGATACAGAAACTAAAACAAAAAATGACTGAAGCTGAGGAAAAGCTCCACTGTGTCAGTTATGGGGAGAGATCAATGAGGATGTATGTACTAGCCTTCTAGGATAGACTTACTTTACCCTAAAAAGTAAGTGGAAAAGATGAAAATTAACATCTTGCGTACCCTAGATAAAAATCAATTCCAGAATAGTTTATATTTTATTTTCTCACATTGTTTTTGGAATTGACCTAAAGTAATTTTGTTATACAAACTCATCAGATTCTTTCTTTAGCTATTTTGGAATTTGAAGTAGGTGAAGAGTTAAGGCTAGCTACTCCCCATAACTTGCTAGCAGGTTTATAGTAATAGCAACATATTTATTAATACTAGTCACATAGCCAGTCCTATAAGTTTGACATCCCTGTCATCCCTGAAGCTCTGAAAAACTCTTGCAGAAAGTTTTACCTAAGGCAAATGCAATACTATTCTAGCAGCAGAATTTAGCTAACCCTTTGTCAGCATCAGAGGACCAAGAGTCCTCTGACCCAGCAGCTACAAGAAATCTTAAAGAGAAATCCACACTGCCACCCCTAAAGACATTAGCAAGCAACCTTGGATGTTAATGATTAGCCCATGAAAGGATCAAGAAGTGTCTGCAATATTTCAGCAAATGCATGTATGTTGAATAATATTAATTTTACCAGTACTATTTAGAATATCCTATATTCAAATTAATAAGCCACCAATATCACCAGTGAAAACCCATTTCTCCTTCAGATACTACACAACTTAACAAAGCCTCTCGTCTTGATGAAAGATAAAGATGCTCACAGTACTTTTAGTAGCTACCTCCAGACAGTGGTCTTCCTTCTGATTAAATGCTCAGTGATGACCGTGGTGTAAGACTTCCTGATTAGACAATTGCTTGCCTCTTAAGTATGGCTCAAACAGTATCTCACTGCATATGCTGAACTACTTTAAAGTACATTACAGATGTTATAATTAGTTTATAAGGAAGATAGGTAATGCTTCTTTTCTTCATTGTGCTTTTATTCTATTTTTAAAGGAAAATTCAAAATCGTCAAATTCAATAGTAACATTTTCACCTTGAGAATAAACCATCTAAGTTCATAATATTTTTATATTGATAATGAAAATATATGAGGAATTTCCAGATTTACTTACATAGAATTCTATAAGTTTTGTCACTATAATTCCCTCTGGTGATAATATTCTGATTAGAAACAGACAAAAAAGGCAACAAGTCTTCAACCATTACTTAAAATAAGTACTTCTCTAAGTGCATATGCAAAAATTCAACCTGCCTTAATTGTCTCAAATTAGAAGATCATCTGATTCCTTTAAATGCAGTCACAGAGCATTATAGGTGCACTAGCATCAAGTAAGTGTGTTTATATATGCTGAGACCAAGAGGGAATGGAGGCCTGAAGAAGGCAAGAGAAGCCTTAGAAAATCCTGCTGTATGCTTTGCCAGAGAAGATTTCATTCTTTCTATTAGTTTTTTTCTGCTTAACTGCCCTTCAAGTTGTTCCTGAGGATTTTTAAAGTGCAGTGAGGTTGTTAAAGGACAAAGACTAAAGTGTTGTGTGGGAATAACCAGCTAAAGTTGACCAAGATTATAAAGTAATTTGTGAAGCTATTTGCTTCTACACAGAACATTTTATGCCACTACAAAAGAATTATCTAAAATGAGGTAATATGCTGTATTGCACTGTACAGGCTATAAGCAATTATGGAGGGATATACTTTCTTCACTTGTGTTAATAAAGCTGAGCAGAATATAAAGAAATAAAAGCCTGGAGTATATAACAACTCCTGAGGCAAATTGAAAGAAATTATAAAAGAATTCATTGTATTATTGAAACAAAGCAAAATGAAATGCATTGTGACAACATGATATAAATCACAGGATAATATCACATCTTAATAACCAATGCTGAACAGAAGAGAGACTTCTGTGTTGATTTACTGTGTGGAAAATGTGACATGACAGAAGACCCTTCACCAGCCAAATCTTTACATGCTAGTGCTGTCAGTTATGCTTTTCTTCTCAGTTTATGACTGAGAAGTCATCCAGACCAGAATGGACATGAGCTGAACAAAGTATGGTCAACAATTCTCCTTACCTGCCCCTGTTCCATGGAGTTAATGCTCCGAACCTTTACATCTAAAATAAAATCCTAATGCCAGTTTTTAATTCAGTAATATAAACTTTCAGCTAATTACCATGTGCCAAAACAAGCCTCCAGAAAGTATAATCTATTAGCAATAACTTGTGTCTAACAACATAATTGCATCTGGAATAATGAAATGTTCATTTTAGTATGAAAATTAATAATGTCATATCCATGCCATTAATAATTAAGGATTCTTTTTATAACATCACATCATTAATAACAACTCATTATGAAAAATTCTATTAATATCAACAATAATAAAAATAATATCACATTGTCTCCCTATAGTTACAATTTTGCAAGCATAATGAAAAAGCTGTTCACATATTGGACTAGACCCTGCTGTGTCAGAGGATAGCAGTTTTGGAAATACATTACACTTTCAGATAAATAAAGTATCTTTTTACTTTCCCAGACACTAATTTGTGAGTGGAAAATTTGATTAAATACTCAGAAAACATGAGACAATTCTGTTTAAAATTGTCTACTTCTATGTTTACAGGAAATTCTGGATGGAATTAGGAGCAGTGCACAATAGCTGTTACTGGGCTAATTCCTTATTTGGAGATGGGTACATGGACTTTTTTTCTTTGCTTCGTAACTTTAACATGTTATATATGACAATGGCATGTTTAATACATATAACCTTGTATAACATTTTCTATAGTCCACTTCTCTATCTTTGCAGGGAAACAAATATCAGCTACTAAATACAGGTGATTTTCTACTTATCCAAGTTTTCTCTATCTTAGTGATGCATTCTAACACACAAAGATACCTCTAGACCAGGAATAAGCATGATAGCCTGTGGGCCAAATCTGTCTGCCCACAGCCTAGCTTTTTTAAAATAAAGTTTTATTGAAGTATAGCCATACCCATTTGTTTACATATTACTTCTGGCTGCTTTCACCCTACAACAGCAGAGCTGCGTAGTAGTAACAGAGACCATATGATTCACAAAGCTGAAATATTTACTATCTGGCCCTTTACAGAAAAAGCATGCTGACTTCTCTAGATGATAAACAGAAAATAATTTTGACATTTCCAAAACACAGATAAGGAAAATAAAGATAGATAAGGGAATCAATAATATATCCTTAAGAACTGTCACATTCATATTTTGTATTTCATTATGATATTAAAATAGTGAACTATAGTTGCCTTATTCATTGTTATTTGTTGTTGTTTGGATGAGTATAAGTGTATAATATAAGGTCAATGCTGGGAACACACAAGGACTTCAATAAAAGCTTATTGAAGCAATAAAAGAGTAAAATTTGTAATTTAAAATTAGAAAATAATACCTTGAAATAACACATAATGATTTATTCTCATCATTATTTATTCATCAATATTTTTCTAGTTATTTATCAATATTAAACTATGAGGATAGGAGAAAATGCAAAGATATTATCCATCTCCAAGTTTTAAAAAAATTTTATTATGAAAAATTTCAAACACAGACAAAAGTTTTCAGAAGAGTAAATATCCCCATGTACCCTCTACCAACTTTAAGCAGTATTCAAGCCATAGCCAATCTTTGTTTCATCTGCAATTGAAATATCTGTTTTCTCTGATATAAGTCTGAAACAAATCACATCAGTTAATCTTTAATTATTTCAGTAAGTATGTAAAATTCAGACTCCTTATTTAACTATAATACCATTATCATACTTAAAATTAAAAATAATTTCTTAATATTATAATATACCCAGTTTGTGTTTAAATTTCAAATTATCTCATAAATTACAGCTTTCTTATATTTTTTATAATTTATTTAAAAATCAAGATCCAAATAAGGTCTTCAAATTTTACAACCAGTTTGGAATTCACAGGGCATGTCCTCACCTTGCTTTCTATTTAGACTTTTTATTTATTTATTTATTTATTTATTTATTTATTTATTTATTTATTTATTTAGCAGATACAGAGAAAAAGAGAGGGTAATATCAGTAAAGCATAGAAGGTTTCTAAGGGGTGAAGGGCCAGGAAAAGCAGATGTTGTGTGTCCTGGTGACCTCAACCTCACACTCACTCAAAACCATCAGGCTTGCAAAATGACAGTCTAAGTAAAATATGCTCCCAATAGCTTCTTCCGAAGAACTTAAAGTCATCCCCTATTAGTGGCATTAGCTGGTACCAGGCAACAAGTGAATGTTATCAACACAAGGGTTAAAGCATCTGGGATTCTCCTCCCTGGACTCATCTCCTTCCTGCTCCTCAAATTCGTGTAGGATGAAGACTAGGCCCTTGGTGCGTCCCCAAATCACTATCAGGAAAAGGAAATCATGGGCCAAAACAGCCACATAACTGAAAAGTACAACTACCTCAAAAATAAAACAGTACAACAAAAGGGACAGTATGCCACATTTGAAGCAGAATTTAAACAATAAACCAATAATGTTAAAGAAGCATCAAAAGTATACTTGAGAAAATAAGGAAACATGTAAATTATCAGAAGCAAAACCAAGATATGATGAAAAAGTTGAAAACTTGAGTGAGATAATAGGCATGAAAAAGTTATAAAGACAACACTTATTAGATGTGAACAAATAAGTGAGTTATATTACCAAAAAAAAAAAAAAAAACTCTCTTAGAAGACAACAGGAAAGCATAAATAAATAAAAATACAAAGGAATGAATAATACTAGAATTATTGAAAAAAATAAAACAAATCCATACCTGAATGCATTACAGTAATGTTAAGAACATCAGAGTAAAACGAAAATTTAAAAAGCTTCTGAGAAAAAGAGATTTCCTGCATAAGATAAGAATCATAACTCCATGATATGTATTAAACTGACACTGGATAAAAAAAAAGAAATCATATTTTAAAAGTATTTATGGAAGAGGAACTTAGAATCTTGCAGCAAAAGGTCAAACAAACAACCTCACAGTTTCAGAATTGAGTACAAGGACTAATACCCAAAACATTAAGAACTCAATAAGAACTCAAAAGAAGAAAGAAAGGAAAAAAAAAAAAAAAAACAGGAGGAAACTTCCAGATATATAGAAAGTAAGGATAATCAAATGCTTTGTAACAGTGTATTATCTAGAAAGAAAGAAAGGAAGAAAAAAAGAAAAGAAAAGAAGAAAAGAAGGAAGGGAGGAAGGAAGGAAGGAAGGAAGGAAGAAAAGCCAGAGAAAGGAAAAGTCACAGTGACTCCACAGCCACCCAGGACCAAAAATCAAGGAACAGCAAGATCTTTCTAAATGTACAGGTAAAGGGAGACCAGTGGTACAGAAAAGCATAGCTAAGTAAATGTCTGGTTTGGGAGGATAAGTACATATGCTGTGATTAAGAAATTAACAGGAATAAGTAAATATGAGTAGAAGTCCCAAGTTAAGGACAACCACCATAAAAAAATAAATAAATATAAAACTAAGAAATGCTGCAGAAAAACCCAATGCACACAAAGAAAAAATTATAAATGAAAACACATCTGACAGTTTGCCCATGGAAGGGAATGGGAAATGAGGATAAAAGAAGTGAATGAATGAATGAAGTAAGAGCCTTCCATTAACCAATGTCAACAAGGAGCCACAGATAATTATAATAAATTCCATCCTCTGCACCCAAAGTCCAAACAAAATATGCAAATGAATGAAAGAAAATTTCCATGCTTTTCTTTTGTTTAAAAATTAAACCAGATGTTCCTTAAAATTCGGCTTTCCAAATGTACTTGTGTTGGGTTTTATTTGCAGTATATGAATATCTATAACAATAAGTCCCTTGAATATAAATCAAACAGTTTGTGATCCTATAAAAGTTTGATGAGTGAATGCTAGGGAAAACAGAAGCCAAAATTAACCTGTTCACTGCCTGAACAGAATGAACTGAGCAACTGTCAGTGGTTTATGATGAAGAAGAATGCTTAAATATACAGCCAATTTCTGTATGAGAGTGAGCTGTACTGCCTGAGCTAAAGGACACACACATTTTACTTCCATAAAAACATGAGACGTTTTGCTTTACTATTACAAATCCATGGAAAGCAAACCGCAATTGTGTGTGGTGTCTTTGTAGTCAAAGCTTTCAGGACGTTCCTCTTTTTATTGGGATGTAAAGGATACTGAATTCTGATCTTGGTTGTGCTTAATTTTGCCGCAGTTTTCCCATGTACTGAGTAGTGTTTGACGCCGGAATTTGAAATGAACAATCTCATTTCCCAGGATGAGTAGGTCTCTTTAAGGAAGGCTGCCATAAGGAGAGCTTTGCTTTGTAAATTACTGTTAATAGCCAATGTGAAATGTGAGCTGAGAGGGGTACAAACATGACTCCTTTAATGAAAGGACTATATGTGAAATTAGAAAAATGAGTCATTTAGATCTTTGTCATTTGGTAGAGGGCAGCTAGAGGACCATCAAGGAGGAGCTGGTGGAGAATTGAAGTAGTTTCTTCCATAGCTGGTAGGACAAGATAATAGAAAGAGTCCAAGCTACTCAGTTAGAAGCACTTAAGCCCAAATCTTAACTCTATTCATATATGGCCCTTATGAACCTGTTTTCTTATCTCTAAAATGAGGATAAGAGCATCTACCTGAAAAAGTTAGTGTCAAAAAATTTTAAAGATAATACACAAAAAGCAATTAGCACATAAGCATAAAAATATTATCTTTCCCATCCTCTCATTAGAAGTTTCAAGTTGAGTTTTTCTTTTTCTTCTTGTAGAAACCATAAAGATCTAGAAAGAACTCCTTAAATTAATGTCAGAAGAGGAGAAACAAGATAGCGGAAGAGTAAGTGGAAGCTACACTAACCTTCTCCCAGAACTAGTCTGGATTTACAACTTAATTTTGGAGAAGTCATCTGGAATAACCAACCAAACACTAGCTGGAGAGAAGTCTTATAACCACGGAGAGAAAGAAAAGGCTGCTACATCACAACATGACCGGTAGGGAGTGTGGAGACATGGAAGGGCTGGCTGGGCTCACACGGGTGGCAGCTGAAGGTACTGAGAAACAGCTCAGCAGCCGGGGGTTCCCCCTGAGAAGGGCAGGGTCTAAACCCCCAGCTGAGCTTCCCAGCCTACAGCAACAGAGTAGAAAGTAAAATAGTATCTAGCTGTGAAAAATGAAAAGCCACAGGGTTTCTTGCTAACCGGAGAGAAACAGCGGGAGAAAAAGAGCTCTTAAGCGGATCACATAGGAAAATATTTTGGCCCCCACTTACCCTGGGCTCGAGCAGAGGGAAGGCAGATAGGACTGGAGACACTTGGGGAGAGTTTGATGTGGTGGCTTTGAGGGGAGAACTGGGGAAGCAGCTGACTGGATCCCAGTGCTGACTCATCCCTAGTACTGCAGGCAGACCATTCCCGGCCAAGTGGCGTCAGCCTGAGGGGAAGCAAAGGCCCAGCCTACAGGAATTAAGCTGCCACACCCATGGTCCTTAAGCCTGACAGCTAATCACAGATTGAATAGATTAACAACTAAAGAAGTCAGACAAAGGCAGTAGATCCCTGGAAGTCTACAACAGGCTGCCTAGGCCCAGACTGGTACAGGATCTGACACCACCAGGGGCAGATCCAGGAAGTGCAGATCATTCTAAGAAGCACCAACAAACAATAAGAGTCACAAAAATGGGGAGACAGAGAAACAACCCCCCATTGAAAGGATAGGTAGAGTCCCCAGAAAGAGTGCTAAGTGAAATAGAGGGGAGCCAACTATCAGATATGGAATTCAAAACATGGATTATGGAGAAGCTCAATGAGCTCAGTGGAAACTACAAAGAACTCCAGGGAAACTACAAGGAACTCCAGAAAAACTACAAGGAACTTACTGACAATTACACCAGCATGAAAAAGGACATAGAAGCTATCAATAAGAGCCAAGAGGAAATGAAGAATATGATCTCTGAATTGAAGAACACAATAGAAGTAATTAAAAGCAGGCTAGAGGAAGCAGAAGATCGGATCAGCGAGCTGGAAGACAATGTAGACAAAAGCTCCCAGACAGTGCAACAAAATGAAAAAAGACTGAACAAGACTGAAGAGGTTCTAAGACAGCTGCAGGACAACATGAAACATAATAATACCTGTATCATAGGAATTCCAGAAGGAGAAGAAGAAAAGCAAGGGATAGAAAAACTCTTTGAAAAACTAATGACAGAACACTTCCCTAACATGAGGAGAGAAAGAGTCATGAAAGTCCAGGAAGCACAAAGAGTCCCAATGAAGATGAACCCCAACAGGCCCACTTCAAGACACATCATAATTAAAATGGCAACATTCAAAGACAAAGAGAGAATCCTAAAAGCAGCAAGAGAGAAACAACTAATAACATACAAGGGAGCTCCAATAAGGCTATCCTCAGATTTCTCAGCAGAAACACTACAAGCCTGAAGGGAATGGCAAAAAATATTCCAAGCAATGAAAAACAAAGGCCTACAACCAAAAATACTCTACCCAGCAAGGCTCTCATTCAAAATGGAAGGTGAAATAAGGAGTTTCCAAGACAAAAGAAGGCTAAAAGAATACATCTCCACCAAACCAGCATTGCAAGAGATGCTAAAGGGTCTGCTTTAAAAAAATGAAGAAACAAAGACAGACAGAGAGGAACACGAGTACGAAGGGGGAAAATGACAATGAATAAGTACTGAAAGAAAGAAGGAATTTCTACCATTTGCAACAACACGGTTGGAACTAGAGAGAATTATGCTTAGCGAAATAAGCCAGGCAATGAAAGAAAAATACCTTATGTTATCACCTATTATGGGAAACTAATGAACAACACAAACAAATGAGCAAAATCAAACCAGAGGTATGAAAACAAGGAATAAACTGACAGTAACAAAGGGGGTGATGGGAGGGAGAGAAGTGGGTAAGAAGGGGGAGGGTCTAGTCAAAGAACATGTATCAATGACCCACGGATATGGACAACTGTGTGGGGACTAAATGTGGGAGAAGGGAGGGACAGGGTGCAGGGAAGCAAGAGGGGGAAAAAGGAGGGACAACTGTAATGAAAAAACAAACAAAAAAATTTTAGTGGGGGAAAAATAAAAATATAAAGAATGGAAATGCAAGTTCAGTGAATATTAGAAGGACAAAGATTTTCCTTCACACTGTATATTTTTCTCCCTATCTGATCCCTCCAGAACTTGGCATTCTAAAGAAGTAAGTAATGACATGTTTCTTTGCATAAAACCAATAAGACCAGTTGTTAATAGAGGTGTTTTTTTTTACTAAGACTTTGACTGGAATGTCATGCCTAAAGGAGACATGCTTGGGCTCTGGTTGTTACCAAAAAGCACTGAGGAACTGGGATTGACTTTCAAAGGTAATAAAAGCCCAAGAGATAAAAGGCCTGGTACCTTGGTTGGATGTGCGGTCCATGGCAATGTTTCCAGGGAAGGAATGAAGGTTGTTTTTCCTGAAAGATGGCTAGAAGGGACCTTAAGGCACAATGAAAAACCAGAAGGACTTGGAAAAGACAGGTGTTTACAGGCAAGGCTGAATGCCAGGTATGTGGTTCTGCTTCTGTGCCCTGAAGGGCAGACTGAAGGTCACCCTAAATGTTCCTTGCGTAAGTTCCAGCAAAGCAGAACTAAATATTATAAGTGATCATTTTCTGCTCTTCTTGTGTTTATGCAAATGAACTGGATAAATTAAAACTAGACTTAATGCAGTCCCTTTAATGACAAGGAGGGTAATCTTAAGGAGAAAAATCATGATTTAAGGAAAATCACAATGCTCAGTGGTAGAGTATAAAGTAGTGCAGCTAACTGTCTTTAAAGTTTCTTTTCATTTAAAGTTTGTTTTGATTTGAAAATTAAATTATGTCTGTGGTATTATCAAAGATGTTTAATTTACAGGCAAGAAGAATGTCAAATACCTTGCAACTGGATGTCTTTCCAATAAGACAGTCCTACAGATTTAGAGACTTGTATGTGTGTTATGTTACATAAATTAACATGTGTTTTCTGTTTTCAAAGGGCATAAGCCTATGATCTCATTACCTGATTGATTGTCTGTACGTATAGGCCTCACTTAATCCTGTCTGCATTGCTGCCTCCTGATACTCAATGGTTTAGCTGAACTAAGTGGCTGGGTTGGTGAAGAATGGGGAGGTCTGTGGGCTTCACTTTAAAACTGGTTTCTCTTTTCTGTCATAATGGCTTGGACAGAAAGAGCCCAGAGGTCTGAGAGGGGCAAATCTAAACTATTCCCCTCAGCCCAAACTAAGTATAATGGGCAAAAGGGTTTTGGACAGGTGAGATGTACCTGGCACACTTTCCTCCAAAAAAGCCCTTTTTTTCCCTAATGTGGGACATTGAAAAATTAATACCTGCCTTTTGTCATTTAGTGGTTATGGATTGAATGATGTCTCTTATCCCTGTTGCCAAATCTGTTGCCTCCAGAATACAACAAGGATGCCAGCCTGTTAAATCAAGCATGCCGTTGTCCGGGGACAGCCAACCGACCTGGAGTCTGCATGATCCTTCCCCATATGGAAAGGCCAACCCCGCCTCCACACCCCCACCCTTATTAGGGATTTCTGGACCCAAGGGTAGGTAGGATGATGACCATGTCCAGCTTGAATCAGCTAGAAGAGCTCGAGACCTTCGCCCATTGTCCTTTATAAGATTATAAAGGGTCTTAAGTCTGAAAGGGAGGGATTGTTATTTTTTTATTGTTAAAATAATTATTTATTTATTTATTTATTAAAAAAAGAAGAAGAAGAATATATGAAAGGGTGAGGCAGGAGAGCTTGTATGTACGACCCATGGGCATGGATTGGGGAGCGGAGATTGTTGAGGGAGGGGGGTGCTGGGCGGAGGGGAGCAAAGGGGAAAAATTGGAACTATTGTAACAATATAATCAATAAAATATACTTATAAAAATTAATGTCAGAAGCTATAATTTTGCTTCCTCTGTATTCAGAAAATTTGCAGCCTAATATACAAAGTGGTGGTCAAAAGCAGTTCTTTTTCTTTCTTTTTTTTTAGTTGTTGTGATACAGTTTTTATTTTAGTGTTCATAGTTTTGATCCTCCTTCTAAACAAGTCCCTTTAACAATTCATATAACAGTGGTTTGGATCTGATGAACTCTTTCAATTTTACTTTGTCCTGGAAGCGCTTTCTCTTCCCTTCTATTCTGAATGCCAGCTTCGCTGCATAGAGTAATCGTAGTTGTAGATTTTTGCTTTTCATTGCTTTGAATATTTCTTGCCAGTCCCTTCTTTCCTGCAGAGTTTCTATTGAGAAATCAACTGATAGTCTTATTGGGACCCCTTTGAATGTAATTATCTTCTCTCTTGCTGCTTTTAAGGTTCTCTTTTTATCCTTAATTTTTGACATTTTGATTATAATGTGTTTTGGTGTGGTTCTCCCTGGGTCCAGTTTTTTTGAACTCTCAGTGCTTCCTGAACCTGTAAGTCTATTTCCTTCCCCAACTTAGGGAAGTTCTGCTTCATTATTTAATCAAATAATTTTTCAATTTCCAGTTCTTCTTCTTCACCTTCTGGTAGCCCTATGATTTGGATGTTGGCCCACTAAGCTATCTGATAAGTTTCTGAGCCTCTCCTCATTTTTCTCACTTCTTGTTTCCTCTTTCTGCACTAGTTGACTGTTCCTTCCTTCCCTATGTTTCGATTTGTTGATTTGATCCCTGGTTTTCTTGCCCTCGCCACTAATTTCGTGTATGTTTGTGTTCATTTCAGCAGGACTAGCCTTCATTCCTTCCCTGTCTTGTTTAAGATCTGCTTTTAGGTCTGTAAGCATTTTTATAACCAAAGCTCTGAACTGAGCCTCAGAATGATTTCCTATTTGCTGCTTCATTAGATTAGATATTTGCTGTCTGGGCAACTACATCACCGGAATCTCTATCATAATCTGTGCCATCCTGACCCTTTTGTGTTTACCTTTGCTTCCTGGGCAGGGCTGTCACAACTTATACGCTATGGGTGGCAGAGCCCCATGCACTCATCACAACCAGGTGACCTGTCTCACCATGCTGTGGCGTTTACTGCAGGGGTAGGGGTCCAAGATGGATTCCTGCCATTCACTCTCCGCTGAGAGACCGGGAGCCTCCTTCTCCATCTCTACCTACTCCAGGCCTCACAGTCCAAGGCAATGGACATATGCCTTTCCAGGTTTTGGAATTGCAAGCTGATGGGTCTGGTCTGCAGCCGGGGGTGCTCCCCAAGCACTTCTCACCTCCCCCTAAATATGGGTGTCTGTGCTTACCATTGTCCTGCCTTCATTGCTACTGTTGCCATGAGCAGTACAGCTTGAACTCTCCTCCTCGGCTTCGTCCCTCCTACCTGTATAGATGAGCACCACTTCTTTATAACGTCACACGTTGGACTTCTATTTATTTTCTGGAACTTCTGATTATTTCGGGTTTTGTGGTAATTGTATTCCTCCTTAGTTGTGGAGGGAGATGGAGTGTGTCAGTCTAGGCCTCCATCTTGGCTGGAAGTCTCCTGTGTTTGTTTGCTTCCATGTTCCAGGGAGAGCTATTGCTCCTACTATGTTGTAAGGGGCACAATCTTAGGTATTCATCAGTAACAGGTGACCTGTTTCACCACACTGTAGCGCTGTATGTGGGGGAGGAGTATGAGAAGGAACAGTGCTGCTAGCCCAGCACTCGCCCCCTTTCCAGGCACCTCTCCCACTTCCACACCGGGCTGGCACCCCTCTAGCTGTTGCCCTGGCTGTCGTTCCCAGAGTAGGTGGGTCTGCAGATGTTCTAGGTCTGTGGGGGCCCTTTAAACAAGTGGACTCTGCTGAGAGACAGGCAGTTTCTGCCTCTTTCACAACCCCTACTGGTTTGCACAGTCAAAGCAATGGGGCTAGATTTTCCCCAGTGCTGGGACAGCGAGCTGCCTGGTCTGATGAGGAGCTGGGAATGCTCCCCAGGTGTCCCTCCTGACTTTTTAAAACATGTAACTGCATTTTCCACCAGTCTGCCACTGCTGCTTTTGCTGCCACCACCACACTGCATCCTCTCCACCCTGGCTCCTCCCCTTCTACCTGTCTGGATGAGTATTTCTTCTTTATATCTTTGTTTGCTGGACTTTTTTGCACATTGATTTTCTGGAACTTCTGGTTGTCTCCAGTTTTGAGGCTGTTGTATTCATTCCTACTTGTGGAGGGAGATGCAGCATGTCTGTCTACACCTCCATCTTGGCTGGAAGTCCAGGAGCAGTTCTTAAGGAAACATACAGGTAGAGGAGGGTAGTGGTTAAATTCTCACCTGAGTATATTATATTTGGCCATGAGTTAAGCATGTCCTTGTTCTGCCTATTTCTTAGACTTCTCTGACACTATATCTTACCTTCCTTAATCTAGGGATAAGAAGCATATCCTCTGTACTGCTCCTGCCTCCACCAGTGCCTGCCATGACTTCCTCAACCTAAGGAGTCCCTATCTTTCTAGTCTATAGAAGATGGAATTCTAGGATTGGTTCCTATTCCTGCACATGGTATTTGAGTATGACAACGACTAAGACTCCTTCAGGACTTGACATTTGCTTCAAGTCTGTATAGGAAAACTTCTAGACTCTGAAAAGAAAAAGAATTTGAAGTTCAAGCTATTTGAGTAACTACTGAAAAAATAGCAAGTGATAAACTGGAGATAAGTATATTTTATTGACCCATGAATTGCAGTTTCCTTGCAAAGGCATACTATAATTTTGCTTAATTACTCCTTTTTTTGTAGTGCAAATATATCTAATTTATATACTTGGTATAACTTTTTAAAAGCTAAGAACACATTTTGGAAAAAATAAAGTTGTATATTTAATACATACCCCTCAGGGGAAGCAGATTTTGCCTCTCTCGAAAATATACCTATTAGGGATAATGATTATTTTAGCTGGTCATTTTTAAGAAATGAAAGACTAAGGGAAAACCTTTGACCTTCCCCCTGTCTATAATAATTTAGATAGAGGACCTGCTCCAGGAAAGGAGATGTCATCATAGATAATTGTAGTTTAATATGGACTAGTGTGTGACGCACAGGAGGAAGCTAGCCAGGCCCTTTTGATTCAAGTCCTGTGCCTCATTGTTAAAGATGGCCCAGCAAACATTTGTTTATCAAATATCTGCATTTCCATTTCCTTGTGAATTGCCTTCTTGCCCTTTGAAGACCCATGTTCCTCCACCTCCACCTCACACCTTTCTATTTAGCTCAGGATAGGACACAAATCTCAACTGCCTGATTGGTCCTTAGGTCTTATATCCTTATAGAATCTTTATATGTGCATATGTAATTAATTTGGTTAAGTTTTCCTATTAATCAGCCTCTTGTCAATTTGATCAACCAGAAAAATTTAGACAAGTAGTAGAAAAAATATTTTTCTTCCCTTATACCCACAA
Source organism: Furipterus horrens (assembly GCF_987537825.1). NCBI lineage: Eukaryota > Metazoa > Chordata > Mammalia > Chiroptera > Furipteridae > Furipterus > Furipterus horrens. The sequence goes on along the minus strand of NW_028327176.1, from coordinate 140,719,029 downwards.
CAAAATTTGATATAGATAAAACACCTACATGTAAAGTAATAAAAATATAGTATTATTAGGAGAAACTATATTAGCATAACTTACATTCTTTGCGAAGGGAGAGCCTTCTTACGCAAATCACAGAATGAGATTGACATGAATATACTGATGAACATATCAATTAAAGAAAGTAATGGCACATAAATAAATAATTAAAATACAACAGAAAAATATTTTTATGTATGTGACAAGGATCTTGGCAGAGTATAAATCTATGCAATAGGGATGACTAGAGGTCTTCAAACAAAGAAGTACCTTTAACAGAGCTGAACATCATAAATATTACAAAAGCCATAATCAAATGAAATTTCCTTTATGAAAATCTCATCAAACTATTTACTTATGAGCCACACAAGTAAAAATAAAAACTATCCTGTACCAAATTTACATAAAATTAAAGGGTTTATACATTAATACTTTTGACATAATTATGTTATATTAACATAAATATGATATATGGACATATTTGACATAAGTATCATCTTAACAAAAACAATAAAAATTGCCAATTGTACAACAATGTTTCCAAGTCATCAACATGCTTTAAAGCAGAAGATACAAAATTAGCCTTTATAAACACTGGGAGCCAAAGTACTTATCAACAACAACAAAAAAATACTAGTAGCTACTCCACAATAACCTGAGATTTAAATAATAAAATGATAAAATATTCTATGTAAAGTCGTTAACATAGGGCCTGGGTGGAAGGACTAAATGTCATCCATTAACACTGAGTAGGCATGAGAAAACAAGACCCAGAAGCTCTCCTGGTACTGCCCCAAATAGGTACAGAAGGTTCCAAGAAACAAATTATGTTTCAAAATATGTTTCAAATTAGACTGAGATAGCCATTGATGCTAGAAAATCTCTGTATACAAGGCAGGTGGATTATACCAATTACTTTCAATTTACTAAAATGTTTCCATTTTGTTCTATGTGGATGTATTTGGAGTGTTGGCTGAAGTCTACTGTCCTGATATCTCCAGCTCTCAGTGGCAGTCTCAGCAAGATGGCTGATAGCTCTGCACTTGTTATAGGTTCTATTGCCTAACTTCTAACATGGAGTCCTGTGTATTTAATACATGTGCATATGGTACATATTCCTTTAGACAAAAATTTTAAAACATTAACCTGAACTACTTAAATATAAAGACTGAAAAAGCAGTCTGACTATTTCCGTATTTTTATACAAATAAAAACAAACTGGATTTTTATGTGGGAAACAGAAAGATAATCCTTTTTTAGAGTTAAAATAGGAAGAAAATGAGTTCTCATTGTTTAAGAATAAAATGTTCACAGAAAAAGGGAAATACGTGTTTCTACCAGATATTCAACTTCTACAAATATATGTTTAAATAGCCACTTTCCCTGGTATTCAGTCTTTGAAATATCCATTTAAATAGTTTTTGGCTATGACTACTACCTAGTTTTTAAAATAGTTCTGTTTTCAGTGTCAAACATTTGGTGTCCATTTGCTACACTTAAAAAAAAAATGTGGGCAATGTTGTGTCTTTTGAGATACAGTAACATGACAGAAAGTGACAAATGAGGGGATGTGTCACAATGAAGCATGATATACTATAGCAGAGTGATATGCTGATACTCAACGAATCCATAATATGCATCTTTCTTTTTATTTGCTGCTACAGCAGAGAAGATTATTCTTATAGATTAAGGGACTACTGTCACATCGTAGGTAACAAAGTAAATATATTTCAGTGCATTTATATTTCTCTATAAGACTGTCATGTGCTTTTTCTGTACTTCCTTTCTATTAATTTCAGATTAGCAGTAGATGCATTTATAAATAGAAATATATTCCTTATGTCTGACTTACCCAGTGGCAACACAATATTCTGAGTCTGAATTCCAAGTCATTAATAAGGAAAAAGATTAATGCTAACAGTGGACACAAGAATAGGTGTAAACACAATGGCATTTTGATAATTTCTACAGGATCCTTTACACAAAAATATAACAATGCATAAGAATCTCTAATATTAAACAGAAAATTATTCAAATCATAAAAATACACTTTTAAAACAAAAATTGCATTGTCTTTTTTATTTGTCTATTCAGGTTTAATAGGTCTTATATGTTTTGTTGGTGTTGTTGTTCCAAATGTTAGCAACCAGCACTATCTATAATACTCAGTAAAGATGGCTTACCATTAGCTTTTTAATTACAATTATGAACCTTTGGCTTTTTTATAAAGAGGTATGCATGTTGCCCTGTTTTTCAGAAAATGCTGAGGTATGTTTAGAAGCCAAAGCAAACTACATATAATCTGTGTTATTAAGCATTAGTGATCATATTATACATTAATGCCAAAATAATATGCATTACAAATACAAATGCAATATTAATGTAAGTTGAAAGAGGAAGCATTTTTTTTTTGCTAAAAATAAAGCTTTGTTAAGATGCTTTTTTTTTCCTTTTCATCATGATTTCTTTCTATTAATTTTCTTTATTTCTTCCATTCTGTCCTCTTATTAACAGGAAGAGATACCCACAGACCAATCTGTACATTACCATCTTATAACCACTAGAGTGTGGCTTAAAATCAAAAGCCTGTTCTATATATGAAAAGATTATATAAGTGAATTTAAATAATCATGCTGAAGAAATTCACTACTGGTATATTGTATACAACTTTCCCAAGACATGGTGACTCATGTATGATTAAGATGATTCTTTTGTCCTAACCTCTGTATATATTAAGTTCATTAAAATAAAATAGCAAGTAAATTTTATTTTCACAAGTCAAAAATACAAATAACTCATTTGTGAAGCAATCACAAGTTATTCCATTTCTTCTCACTCATAAAAATAAGTAACAAAAGAGAAATTAATCATTTTTGTACAAACAGGTTACATAGACTCATACTCATAATTAAATATGCTTAATACTTCTCTACAACACAGGAACATCACTTTAAAGTAAAAATGCTTTGGTATTACGAGTATTGTTCTAAGTGTGATAGTCAACATTTTGCATGCCATAAACTAGATTATTTTAAAATTTCCAATTAAGTTTTTATATTCAGTATGGAGAATATTTAGTCATAGAAAAGCCTTTTTTTTTTTATAGGTAAAAATACCATTTACTCTAATAGAAGAGTATTAAAACATTGACTATACAGAATGTTACTTTTTCAGAGAAGAAAGGCACTTGATTTTATGTATGTTATTTTAGAGATAATTTTTTTCTGTTTAAGGTCTATTGGCCAAATTATCCCTTAGATATAAAATTAGAACTAATTCAGAATAATTAAAAATTTTGGAATAGATATGCTTAATAGATGATAAACTTTATAAATCACAGTATCACATTACAAAAATAAAAGATCAAAATATTCTCATGCCATTATCTTTTAGGATATAATTCTTGATATAAAAATGTATAATTTGTTTAGAGAATGTTAATACAAAAAGGCAAAAATGTAAATTTGTAATAAATGTTTTATTTTTAAAATATAACAAGCTTTTATTGTTTGGAAAAACACCACTATGAACATCATCATAAATATTTCCATTTCCATAAACACATGTCTAAATCACTTGACACAGCAACAATTTCAGTCCATTAGAAGCAGAATATCTGCTTCCTTGAAAAATGTACCTCATCACATGAAATAAGTTAATTCTTTTATAATGCTCATTGAAAAATAAAATAAAGCTACTTTCCCTCTAAGTATTTAAATTGTGTCTTTAAATTTGCTTTATCCATCTCCAGATTAATTTCAAACTATAAAATTTATCAGGTACACAGTAGCATCCCAATAAAGGAGTAGTCTAAAACAATACATGATAGATTAAAGCCACATATTGAATTGCATTACATTGTATCATTGAGTATCTTTAAGGACATGGTTCATTGTGAGCTAAAGAAATCTTTTATTTAAAAATCATAAGCCTATCCACAATTTCATACTTCAGATCTTGATTTATATCTGATCACTTTTTAAAACTCAGTTTACATAAAAGGCTACACTAGACCCAATTCTGCTGCCTTTGAAGAAGAAAAATCCCAATACTACTGTAACCATAAACAGACAACAGATAGCTTTACAGAACATCCAATATCTCCATCAGAATAGTATTTTGGTAAATCAAACAAATCAAAATTATAATAATTTAATATTTCACTAAAATGTTTAGAAATAGAGAAATTATATGGAATTTTGTGTCTCTTATTTCCAGCCTTCAGTTCAGCAGTAATAGTGGATAAAAAGTATTTTGCAAATCAAATTTAGTATTTTCTCAAGTTTCAGAGACTACAGTAGCAACCTAGCATCAGAAATATTCCATCCCTCTCCCTTCCCACCCAGATAGCTCTAATCAGTTGACTGCTTTACCATTGGGCTTATAATCAGTTGTGTGCTGGTAAATGTTTAACAATGGACTCTCCAGAAGAAGAAAAAGGCTTATTAATAGTCTTTGTTGATTTCTTTGGCGAACTTACTCCTTCCATGGCCAATTTCCTGCTACCTATGCAGCGTCTGATTCAGAGTAGCACACCTTTGTATAGTATTTCCATCATACCTATCCAATAGTTGAAAATAACCTCAGAAACATAGTAAACCTGGAAAATAATTAAATATAGTTTGCTAAGTATAAATTTATGTAATTTGATTTTTAATAATGTTTATTTTAAATAACAAAAAGTTCTGAAAATTTAATAATTGACCCTTGTAAGCTGGTTTATTTCAGAAAATCTTTCATATGTGCTATTTTTATATGTATATTATTTTAAATGTTTAGTGTTAAAACTATCAATATTTGAAAGAATAAAAATTAACAGTATTATAGTAATCTTATTGACATTAATCTGCCAAAATCAAGTAGCCAGCATTTTTATGTCTCTTGTACCAAAAAGACAAATGAATTTTTGTTATTATAATTTTTTAAGCCCATAGAATTCACTTTTTAATCTTGGCTCTTTGATCATGCCATCCTCCTTAGCTGAGGCATTGCTTATTATCTTTGCTAAGTGATTTGTAACCTTGAGAATATTCTGGGCAACAGTTATACTTACATTGGCCCATTTCTTGGAAAAGAAAGAGGTTGATGGAAAGAAAGTGATACAAACCTCCCTTGAGAATTTCACACAGATATGTGAAGAGGTCCACCCTGGAGACAGGAGAAAGATTTCTTAAACGGTCTGGGGAAAATGTTTTGAATAGTACACTAATGTGTAAATCAGCTTTTATTTTTCTGAGTTGCTTCCATGACTCCTTCGATATAGAGAAATAAAGCAATGGATGCAACGGACATTTCTTCACTTTTCCAATTTAAAAAACTACTTTAGTGGCATATAACTATAATCTCTCTATAGAGATTATAGTGGCTCTAAAGTAGCAGACAGGAAGACAATAGGCTTGGTTAATGAAATGTGAGACAATTGTATTATGGCATTAGAATTCCTAATGAATGAGTGGTTCCCTAATTACAGTTCTACCAGTCACTATTCTTCATGGCTTCCCGTAGAAGAAAGCTCTTTCAGTCTCTGGGAAAAGGTACTTTCTCTAGCTCAGTGAGTTACCTGCTAACCTTTCAAAGATCAACTTTCAGAGAGAGTAAAAAAACAAAAAGTGGCCATTTTAAGGAAAATAGAGAATAAAGTTTGGGGGAGTTCAAGTTCAGTAATACTAATACTACTAAGAATTACTATAATTTTAAACTCATTTTGGATACAGAAAATAAATGTTTTTTGAAAATAAATTTATATTTAATGTAGCAATTTGTAAATTGCAAATTCCTTGTCTGAAATTTAATGTGGTTCAATCTCATTGACAGTATTGTGTACAGTAGTCCCTCTCTATATCGCACTTCACTAATTGTGGCCTTACTGAATCGCAGGATTTTTTAAAATATTATATTTATTTATCGTTGATTTTTCACTATATTGTGGGATTTTGCGGTACTGTATACACATGTAGTTCAAGTTATGTAGGTTTAAGAGTGTAGAATATGATTAAGAACATAAGCAGTGTTTATAAAAGTGTGGAAAAAGTTAATAAAGGAGTGGGAAAGGTTAATAAGGGACTGGAAATGGTTTATAAGTGTGTGGGAAGGGATTATAAAGCCTTAAAATACATATAAATACTAAAATAAATGTAAGGTTCCTACTTCGCGGATTTTCGCCTATCGTGGGGTGGGGGGGGGTCTAGAACATAATACCCGCGATAAGTGAGGGAATACTGTACACATATTATAATACCTGTGGTTAGGATAGGAATTACTGATAACTGTTAAGACCTTTTTTTTTTTTTTTTAATCTTTTATCAGTATTTTTATGATACCCATCTGTTTTCTTTCACTATAGGGATCCATTTTAGCTAAAATTCAAGATTCTGACTCTCATCTGTGTTTACTATCACTGCAATTGGAATGAGTAATTTTTCTTCCACCCATCATTCCCCATGAGAATGTGAAGTTTTCTCATATCATCTGGATCTATGATGAATGAAACTTGACACATTTATTTAAAGGAGCTGCTTAACTATATCATTACTGCATGAAACAATCTAAGGTTGCTTTTGACATTTCACAATATGCGAAATTCACTGTGAATTAAAGTGAAATGAATAACTAATAAGATAAAACACAGTCATTTGACTTATTTTTTCCTCCTTATATTTGCAAGATTGTGGAGGTAAAAATCATAAAGCCAGAATTTATCGATGTCTCTATTTCAACCCCTTAATAGGAATCCATGTCTTACTAAATGCTGATATAATTGGTTATGCATATCATGTACAAGAACTGTAGAGTGTTTCTTAATTTGTACCCCTTGATTAAATAATTTATTTAAATACAAATATTAGCCTGAAATAGAGATGTCATTTTTTTTACAGAATCAGTGTATTCTAAATACAAGCTCCTGGGTGACAAAAGCAAAATAAATAAAAAGAAAACCTATTTTTGAAATTGTATTCTGTCCTGAAAATAGAAAAAAAAACAACTAATGTTTTCACTGATAAAGACTTTGGTGGCAATTAATTTTAGGTTGTTTTGTAAATCTGAACTTTTGAACTGATCTCTCCAGACTTCTTATCTTATAGTAAAGCTACATTTTAGAAAAAAACCAAGCATATGAGATAATGGGTTTCTAAACTATAACTTTAATTTTTGCATCATGTTTTTATATGTATTTTAAGAACCAAATTTTTCATAGGATTTTCCATATTAAAATTTTAATTTCAAACTCAAATTCTTACCTGTTTAGTTACTGCATTTATCTTGGGTAAATTGTATTGCCTTTTCATGATTGAAACAGATGAAATGCTATTTACAATGTTATTTTAGAAACTCTGTAACAAAGATCTTATTTAATATAGAGTCTCAGTTTATGTACATTTTACTTAACATCAAATAGCATGATATATTTGATCTCTGACCAGTTTGGAAAGCCAATGCTGACTACGTAAACTACTATAAGAGTATTTTGCTTGCTTTGCTGATTTTAAAGCAAATGGTAAAATACTGCAGATTTATGGTGTAGTATATTGATGAAAATACATTATAAGTACCATGCTCAATAAGTAACCAATTTAAGGTTTGAAAACCAATAAGTTACCAGCTCATATATAAATCCCACTACATGTTAAATAATGAAAACCTTCTCAGAGATCAAATAAAAAACATCAATTTAAACTTTTGTCAAAATTTTGGTTCATGAATAGCCTGACCTGTCCATGGATCAATGGAATAATTCTTTTAGTTTGAATAGGACTCTGTCTCTTAATATAACATATTAAGTTATTAAAGTTCAATGTTACTGAAAAAATTCCAGTTTTTTAAATCACATATTAATGTGTACGTTCATAGGAGAGTAGCCAGGGAATGCTATTATTAGTGAAAAATTCAAATAAATTCTTGAATCTGTACTAAGAAGCATACTCAAGTAAATTTAAGTTATTAAAGTATGCAACATAGAGAAAACATTAGAAGACAGGAAATTATAAAGGATTTAGTGTTTTTAAAACCTTCATATTTAAAGCTGGGTGACCATGGTCTTATTTGTAGGTTCTAGAAACCAGTCTCGGTATGAAGAAGTGTTAGAATCTGACCCTGGGCTTGGGCTTACATTCCTGTGTGTATGTTAGCTGTGCAGAAGTCAAGGCGATTTAGTGTAGTTATGACAAAACCATTTATCTTCTGGAGGATTCCTAGGAATTTAGGCACCTTAAATAAGTCTGGTCAGGGGTGGGAGTGGGGACAATAAATTATTCCTTAATGGTATCGACTGAGTTAAGGCACTGGGGTAACCTATCAATTACTTCTGGATGTTCCAGAGAGGCAGCCTGCAAAAATGGAGAAAGAAGGGTCTTTGAAATCAGAACGCATCTGTCCGGTTTCACTGTTCTATCCGTGAAAGCCTTTTCTACAAACCTGTGGATTAATTTTTCGACAATGAAAAACTGATTATATCACTTCCTTAAACTTTTAAACTAACCATTTATAAATTGGTGTTCTTTATAATTTTTACCTTCAGTGAATCATCATAACTTTCATAATTAAACCTACACTGCTTTTCTTGGACTCAGAGGTCTGGATCCTGTATCCTGCCTTTCACTTCCCACTCTTTCCATGTTCTGACTGTATTAAACTGTTTAAAGATACTTGAATGCTTTGCTCTTTCACCTCTCCATGCCTTGCATACACTATCTGAAACATTCCTTCATTTCAAATTTCCCCTTCCAACTTCTCCATCTTCCCTGCTTTAGAGCTCTTACATAGGCCTCATTTCTCAAGATTTAGTTCAAATACTCCTCATCTAGTTTCTTTCCAAATCATCCTCAATTTCCCCATTCCTTCGCTGAGTGAAACATCCCTCTTATGTGCTCTCAATACTCTCTGTTCACATTTCTATCCACGCCTACAATGATGTTGTACTGTAGCTATTAATTTGCTTGTTTTTACATTGCAATAAAATACAGTTCCCAGGGCTATAACTTTTAACACCAAATTACTAATTCCATAGTTCTGTACTCAGAATGACTTGTTGGATAAATGTTCAGGTGTCTTGAAATGAAGAGTTGAAGAAGAAAGCATTAACATATATGTGATTTTGGAAAAGGAGAATTGGGAAAGGCTATCAAAAGCAAAATCAGTCACAGCTTAGCATACTCAGGGCTTTGGTCAAATTTCTTGCCAGAATGGAACTGACTCCTTAAAGACAGGCTTTAGTAGTATATTACGTCTTTGGAAGAACCACACTCCCTATTGCATAATAATGTTGTTACACAGAGTTTGGAAAGAATTGTGTCCTTTCCTCATATCTGCTCTTAACCTCTCCTCCTCAGTCCACATGTCTAAGGGCTCTCCAGTGAATTCTTCTTCTGAGCTTTTCCATAAGCTATCAGGAAAGATCATCTCTTCTAGAATAATAAGCTTTAAAGAACATGTGTTTTGGAGGGCTAATACCTTTCTAATCACTGTATAGAAAACACCTGAAATCAGTAAGAGAAAGAAAAACTTTAAAAAATTAATTTAAAAAATTTAATTGTGATAAACACATAACATAAAATTTACCATCTTAAGCATTCTTAAGTGCATAGTTCAGTAGTGTTAACTATATTCACATTGTTTACATATCAGTGTTAAGTACATTACAACAGTCACAGGTCTCCAGAATGTTTTCATCTGGGAAATTGGAACTCTATATCCAGTAAACAACAATTTCCCTTTCACCCCTCTCTCCAGTCCCTGGTAACCAATAATCTGCTTTGTGTTTATATAAATTTGACTAAGTACCTCATATAAGTGGAATCATATATACAATATTTGGCTTTCTGTGATTAACTTATTTTGTTTAGCATAATGTTCTCAAGGTTCAACTGTGTTACAGCATGTAACAATTTAAAACATTTTTTAAAGCTAAATCGTCGTCGTCGGCAGCCGTCCGTCTCGAGAGACGATGGTGTAGCTTCTCAAGAGTCTATCTGCACCGCCGAGAATGGCTGTGCAGTCCGACTCGGGAGTGACACGGTATCTGTCTCCTCCCGTGTTGAATCGACATCTTGCGATGACGCTGGAGTGTCCTCTCCAGTGGAGCTGAAGCTACAGAGCCTGGGCAGGGTGATATGGAGGGTCTGCTGTTGCCCATGCAGCAGACCCCCCCTCTCTTCGCAGCTGAAGGGTCCAAGGGAAAGACGGAGTCAATACAGCTTGGCTTCAGGTGCGCCGCAGGAGTTGCCGGTGTTGACTACAACGTCAAACCGCCTTAGGGACTCCGGCTCCGGATTTTCTGTCGGGGTTTACTCCCTTAGCCTTTCCCCTGAAGAGGTATGCCGCAAGGCAGCGGAGGTTTTTTGGAGTCAGAGTTTTCCTTCTCTGTAAGGCTAAATAATATTCCATTTTATGTATATGTCACATTTTCTCTATCCATTCATCCATCAATGGGCATTTCAGTTGCTTACACATCTTGGCTCTTGTGAATAACGGTGCTGTGAACATGAATGTATAAGTATCTCTTCAAGACCCTCCTTTCAATTTTTTTTGATATATACTGAGAAACATGATTGATGTATAACATGGTAGTTCTAATTGTACTATTTTAAGGAATTACCTACTATTTCATAATCTCCCAATCATGTACAAAGGTTCCAATTTCTCCTCATCCTCATCAATACTTATTTTCTATTTTCTTTTGTTTTTGTTTAATTACATCGTTGAGCTGATAGATCCAGATGAAACTACATAAACTGATACATTTTTGTAATGTCTTTAAGCTACTTTGGGTTTCATTTGCAACCAAAAAAATCCTGTCTAATATATATTCCTCTGTCCTAATATACCTCTTCACCTTACCACCTAGGATAGGCTTTACTGATACTTATAGTATGCCATGGCCAATCTAACAAGTGAGAGGTCTGGAGTTAACAGAGATCCTTGTTAGAAAATACAAATGTACCTTCTACTGTTGAGAAGCTTCTAGTCAAACTTTGCATGAACTGACTTTATCAGGATGCTTCCTTTTAACAGCTACCTAACAAAATCATCATGTAAGCTTTGCAATTATCTTTGCAGTGAAGAGAAGGAAGAAAGTGAAGAAAAGGTTGGGAGATGGAGGAAGGAAAGAGAAAAAGTAGAGAAGAAGAAGAGTGGAGAAGTAGAGAGAGGAATAAAAACTTCAAAAACCTGCTATTTTGGAGTGCTTCATGTGTTAGGACCTGCATTTCCCAGCTCATCAGAAGAGGTGCACAAAGGGGCCACATGAGAGTATGATGTTGGAAAACATTGTCACTCATACTTGAGAGGCCAAGCTACAAAGGGAGATAAGAGGATGCAAGATACACACATGCCCTGTTTTATTAGAACCAGTCTTGGAGTAGGAAAATTAAAGGATCATCCTCAATCCCTAGGTCTCAGATCTCAAAGTTATAATGAAAACATTGAAGACTGATAAAAACAAAGTTATAATATAACTACAATAAAAGGATGGGAGAAATGGAGTACAGTCAGACAGGTCCAGAGTAAGAAATCAATGGATAATACTAAACTGAAAAATCAAGAAATAACAGTTTTGAAATTATTTACAAATATCATAGCATTATAAAATGAGACAGTAATGGTTAAATGTAGTATGGTATGAAGTTAACATTTTTTAAAACATAACTACCTCTCATTAACTGAAATCTGATGTGGGCAGAAGTTGAGGATATGGGCCTTCTGTTTTTAATTATAAGTTTTGTAAAATTTGTGCTTATACCATGTCAATGTACAACACAGAAGATAACAAAGAAAGACACCATGACCCAGTATGATGCCCTCACATATTACACTTCTCCAATTCAACTCTTTTAGGTAACTACAGGTGGATGGGTACATGTTTACATCTGTGTGTGTGTGGTATGTAGTGAGATGTGTTTTTGTGTTTGGTCGTTTCTGTGTATGTGTGTGTATTTTTTCGTTTGTTTGTGTTTGTTTTATTTTTAGAGAGAGGGGAAAGGAGAAAGAGAGGGAGAGAAACATCACTGTGTGGTTGCCTCTCACTTGCGCCCCCAACTGGGGACCTGATGTGCAACCTTGTAATGTGCCCTGACTGGGAATTGAACCAGCGACACTTGGCTCACAGGCCAAGGCTCAATCCACTGAGCCCCAGCAGCCAGGGCTTATATGTGTGTTTTTAACCAAATGAATTCTTGTCATGGTTTTGCAACTTGCTTTACCTCTTAAGAAAATACCAGGGGTATCATCCATATTCTTTATGTTACATAATTATACGAACATACTCTTATTTACCCATTCCTCTGGATTGGATTTCATATGCTTAAAAAAAAAAAAAAGATTTGTTCTCTATTTTGGGGATATTTTTCAAATAAATAAATATAATTTATTGAGTAATGATTTAGTATCAGAAACTATTTTATGATTATAGTGATGAAAATAAAGGGAGAGACATCTATTTAGCAAACTATAATACTGTATAATAAGTTCCATGGAGGGATGATAAGGGGATCCATAATAAATATAGTATGGAAGCAGAAGTTCATGTGACTCTCCACCTCCACAAGAAAAACATTATGATGGCAGAAAGATGATAAAACTATAAAAATATATTCAATGAGAAAAACTTCATTTATTTTTAAAGAGAGTAATAACCATATTTTTATTGAAGTAAAAATTTAAGTTAAAACCTCAGTGCAGTTTTGTGTACTTCAACTGACCATGATTTGGTAAGGAGGTAAATAGGAGGTGGGGATGTAAGGAGAGAGAGAGGATGAGAGGAAAAGGTGAAAGAATAAATTTAGAATAAACAGTTTCTCTACAATAGTTATTTCATTCCCATAGATATGAACCATACCAGATTTGAAGATGTCTTTAGTAAGGCTAACACTGGTTGTGTGCTGTTTGAATAAGTCAAGAGCACTAAAATGTGGGTGAGTTTCCTAGGATTAACTTGATGAGTCCATTTAAAAAATTAGCCCACTCAAAACAAGGTGAACAATTCTGCTTATGCTCTGAACTTAATCAATGTTCTTAGTATGATTATATAGAAATTCTTAGTATTTGCTGATATTATGCTAATGTACACACTCTAAAAACACAGGTCACAAGGCATGTCTGAGCAGAACATAAGACTTTGTACCAAGAAAGACATTATTTATCTGAAGAAAATAGACAATAACAATCTTGAAGCTAAACTTTTCAGTATAGGTCAGAACTGAAGTATTAACTGAATTCCACTCTAACAGCAAAACAAAGATGTGTGATATCTAAAATAGAGGCATAACACTAATAGAGGAACATGGTACTGTGGAAGATCAAGCTTTGAATGTATAGACTCAAGAGCATGGTCAAAATCTTAGAAAGGTAAGAGATTTGGTTCCAATATAGCAATTAAATTAAGTTCTTATATTAAAAATAATGTCAAAATTAAATCTCAGACTTGAAAAATTGTGAGAGTAACTCATTTTACTGGATTTAACCTAAAAACATTTTAAAATAATGGTCACCAAAACTTGTGACCAATATATAGTGCATGTGTGTGTGGGGTGTCTCAAATTCAAGAAGCAAATTACACATGTTGAGAATAAAAATCTTTTCAAAAGGCATCAGTAGAAGAAGGTTCCATGCCTCACAGTCTATCAAGTAAAGCACTATAAAGAATGGGATTCTGATATATCCCAGAAATGGAATTGCTAGGTCAAAAGGCAGATTCATTTTTAACTTTTTGAGTAAATTCCATACTGTTTTCCACAGTGGCTGTACCAGTCTGCATTTCCACCAACAGCGTAAGAGGGTTCCCTTGCCATCCTGACAGGGAAAAAGTGATATCTCATTTTGGTTTTAATTTAAATATTTCTGATGATAGTGACATTGAGCATCTTTTTGTACATCTATTGGGCATCTGTATGTCTTCTTTGGAGAAGTGTCTGTTTAGATCCTTTCCCCATTTTTAATTGGATTGTTTGTTTTCTTGGTGTTGAGTTGTATAAGTTCTTTAAAGGTTTTGAATATTAATTTCTCATCAGATGTATTATTGGTGAATATGTTTTCCCACTCAGTGGGTTGTACAGAAGATGGTTTCTTCTTCTGTACAAAAGCTTTTTTAGTTTAATGTAGTCCTATTTGTTTTGTTTTGTTTTCTTTGTTTCCCTTGCCTGAGGAAATACTTGTATATTCGCAGAGGTATTGCTGTGAGAAATGTCTGCAATTTTACTGCCTGTGTTTTCTTCCAGGATTTTTATAGTTTTTGTGGCTTTCATTTAATTTTTTAATCTATTTTGAGTTTATACTTGGGTATAGTGAAGGTTGGTGGTCTAGTTCTATTCATTCTGCATGTATCTGTTCAATTTTCCCAACACCATTCCAAGAAATTGTCTTTATCCTTTTGAATATTTGTTATAGATCTGTGAGATATGCCATAGGAATTTTAATAGGAATTGTATTGAACCTATAAATTGTTTTGGATAGTACAGGCATTTTAATGATATTAATTCTTCCTGTCCATGAACACAATATATGCTTTCACTTATTTGTATCTTCCTAAATTTATTTCTTCAGTATTCTATAATTATCTTGGTTAAGTTTATTCCTAGGTACCTTATTTATTTTTTTCAGTAGTAAACGGGATTTTTTCCCTTAGTTTCCCTTTCTGATGGTTCATTATTTGTGTATAAAAAATGTCACTGATTTCTGATTTCTGAATATTAATTTTGTATCCTGCTACTTTATCAAATTCATTTATCAATTTTATTAGTTTTTGATGGAGTCTTTAGGGTTTCCTCTATACACTATCATGTCATCTGTGAATAATGACAGTTTTACTACCTCCTTTCCAATTTGGATGCCTTTTGTTTCTTCTTCTTGTCTGATTGCTATGGCTAGTATCCCCAGTACTATGTTAAATAAGAGTGGTGAAAGCAGACATTCCTGTCTTGTTTCTGATTTTAAGGGAAACAATTTAGTTTTGCACATTGAGTATGATATTGGCTCTGTGTTTGTCATATATGGCCTTTATTATGTTGAGGCATGATCTCTCTATTCCTACTTTGCTGAGAGTTTTTACCATAAATGGGTGCTGGATTTTATCAACTGTTTTTTCTGCATTGATTAGTATGATCATGTGATTTTTTAATCCTCTATTTTGTTTATGTGATGCATTACATTTTTTGATTTACAAATATAATACCAATATTACATCCCCAGAAAAAATCTTAATTAATTATGATGTATGATTTTTTAATGTATTGCTGGATTTGGTTTTGTGAATATTTTATTGAGGATTTTAGCATCTATGTTTCTAAAAGATACTGGTCTATTATTTTCCTTTGTGTGTGTGTCTTTAACTGGTTTTGGAATTAGGATAATGCTGGCCTTGTAAAATGGGCTTGGAAGTCTCCCCTCCTCTTGAATTTTTTGGAATAGTTTGAAGAAGAGAGGTATTAGTTCATCTTGGAATATTCAATAAAATTAACTTGTGAAGCCATCCAGTCCAGAACTTTTGTTTGCTGGGTGTGGTGAAATTACTGCTTTGATTACTTATAATTGGTCTATTCAAGTTTTCTGATTCTTTGTGATTCAGTTTTGGAAGATTGTATGTTCCTAGAAACTTACCCATTTCACCCAGGTTGTCCGATTAGTTGGCATATAGTTTTTCATAATCTTTTCTTACAATCCTTTATAGTTCCATGATGTCAGTTTTTATACCTCCTCTTTAATTTCTGATTTTTTATGTGGGTCTTCTCTCTTTTCTTCTTGATGAATATGGTTACTGTCAGAGGGCAGGGGGTTTAGAGGGAGTGAGTGAAAAAGGTGAAGGGATTAAGCAACAAAAAATACACACACACACACACACATATATATATATATACACACACATAACACACACACACAGGAAATAGTATGGTGATGACTAGAGGAAAAGGGGGTTGGGGAGAGGTGTAGTTTGGCAAAAGGATAAATGGGGCTAGAAAGAGACTTTACTTTAGGTGATGGGTGCACAATGTAGTGTGCAGATGATGTTTTGTTTAATTGTAAGCTGTATGTTAACCAATGTCACCCTAATAAATCTAATAAAGAAGGGGATTCTGGGCAACAGATCACTGGTTCATTGACTCATGCAGAATGACTAAATGCTTTTATCTAGATGTCTAGCCACTCTGTTACAGATATAAAGAGAGAAGTGGAGAGCCAGTTAAGTGTAATTTACTTTTATATGTTAGATGCACACACATGCATATGCAAAATGAATATAGCTTTGCATTCACTTTTTTATATCTTTGACCAAAATGTCCCAGGTTTAAGAATTATGCAGATCTGGGTTAAATTTTGGTTCTGTCGTCTCATTTGGTCTGACTTTGGGCAAACAACTTTAATTTACATAGCCTGAGTTTCTTCATATGTAAAATAGCATAATAATTCTCATATCAAAAAGTTATTAGGATTCATTAATGAGGTAGTGTAAAGCATATAATCAGTTCCAAGCATAGGGCAAATGCTAATGATAACTACATAATAAGGTCAATCATGCCACTATCCTTACAGTTATCTCCCTTTAACAAATTATTCTAACCCATTGGAGAAGTTTAAAATATTTTTATGTCTATATTGTATGGTTTGAGTGAAGATCTTTACTTTCAGTCATTTAGTTATCTGTATTCATCATAGGCACTATCTTGCCATACCTGTTTTTATTCATTGTCATAAAATCTGTACAAATTTAGATTGCCTGTTCTTTCACTTTCTTAATGCATTCAGCAACAATGAAACCTGAGATAATGTTTTTTTCTGTTTATTCAACAGCTGAATTATTATTTTTAGAGTGTTTAAAAATGGCCAGTACATACTAATTCTAACAATAAAAATGAATTAAAGAACCTAGATAATATAAAACATTTTATATTTTGAAAAACAATTAAAGCATGGTTTCTTTCATGAAAAATAAAAGGAAAGGTGAGTAAGAATTTCTTAAAATATAGATGTCAAATTTACACATTAAAACCTTTTATTTTACTATAAAAGTGATATGGCTTTATATTATATTTCATGATGCCAATAAAGCCTATTAGACCGAACAGGATGCTATGCTGAATTGACCATAACTTTTCATGATATGAATTGGTGTTCATAGTAAAAATATTTTTAAATATAAAAATATGAGTATGAAATATTAGTACACTACAAGTAATAATGGTTTCAAAGTATTCATTAAGACTTTTGCTCATCAGAGGTCTGACAATTTTTATAGCCCACCTTTAGTTTTTCATGTGTTCAGCTTTACTTTAGAAAGCACCTACCAAAACATCTCTACTTTTCTTTCACCTCAGTGTTATGGTTTTACACATTGCTAAATCTCAGGCAGATAAACAGATTCAAATAATATTTGGTGATAAAAGAAAACAGCACCTACTGTATGTTGAGAATTTCGATGGCAACTTTCAGCCGAATGTGAATTAAAATGGCTAGGTTATAAATCCCCTGAAAATAAGGTTTATAATGGAAATGCTGACAGGCATTTAACGATAGCAGCAGTAGCTGGCACCACTGTAATAAAAGGACTTAAATGAAAAAAAAAGTATGCTTCACAAAGACATGTGGATTTCAGGGTAAAGCTATATGCAGACTCAATGTAAGGATGGATAATAATATGCCTCAGCAATTATGATGCATAGGGGCGAGTAACAAAGAATCTTGAAATTCAGCTTCCAATCAAATTGTGAAAGAGTTTAAGGACAAACCTGAATAGAGCATTCTTCAGTTCTATTACTCTGGCACCATCTTCCTCTTAGCAACATATTTTATTCATGCTTTAGTAACGGAGCAGAGAAGAGCTTAGTTAGTAACTGACCCTTATGGTAACAAGGTGGGAATTTCAATGACCAACCCTTTGGAACCCCCATTTTAATGAATTATAAAGCATTGGTTAGGCAATAGGTAAGAGAATACAAACATTCTTTCAGGGACACCACTGGATTTCCATAGTCATAAAGTTCATAGTTATGTTTCTTTCAGGTCCCTCCCTGGAGGGGACAATGGTCCTGTGTAGTTTCTTTAAACCGTCTGGATACAAAAATTTGTCCTTTGATTTTAATCAAGCAAAAACGTTAATGACTTGGTTTTCCTTTTCCCTTAACAATAAGCCTTCTATTTTTCAATTTAAACTCTTCTTATATTTCAGAATAATATAATGAAGAAATAAAAGTTTAAAGCATTCTATTTTTTTCACGATTGCAGCCATAAAACAAAATGGGATTTTAAGACTGCTAAAAAGCAAATTTAAAAAGTCTTAATACTAGCTCGTAGATCCAAACTGGTCACTAGTATATTCCTGTTTGCAGATTCTCATGCTCCAGGTTACTCCCAGAGAGCTCTACTCTATAATTCTTCTGACAAATAACAAGCTCTTTAGTTATTTTGGGAGGGAATTTTCCCCAGGAAAAGGATAAAGGTACACTGGTGTGAGTGCCTGTATTCTTTCTTCATGCCTATAAATCCCACCCAAACTGTCAAGGTTGACAATCCAAAACGATAATCAAAACCACTTTTTACATTCATTCTTGTAACTGCCGCAGGCAAGTTTTAAAAGATATGCTAACAAATCCCAACGAATAGTTGGTATTAAATATTTAATATAGCCTGAAATGAATACTATGGATATAAAATTTAAATATTATAACTCTTCAATTTCTTATCTATAGATAACTATAGTTATGTGTGTGTGTATGTAGTATTCATTTAATTTTTAATTATTTAATTGAACTAAATTCTTTGACTTGAAAATAATATATGTAAATACATACATACATACATATATAGACATGTATATTATTTTTAATTTACAAAAATTTGAAAAATAAACAAAATAACAAAACAGAGGTTGCTATTTTATAAGCTAGATTATTTTAATGTTCTAATACCAAAGTAGTACATCAAAAATCACCTTGTATAACTATTTATAATTAGTTGAATTGAACATTTCTCTTTATACATTTTAGTATACATTTACTGCTATGTATAAACCCCTTTACTAAATTATACCAAATATTTTTAAAAGTGAAAAAGATTATACATGCACATTCAGTGGATTTTTATGACATGGACACTTTTGTTTAAACCTACCCAGATAAAAACAAAAACATTAGCAGCACTCCAAATAGCTCCTTTCTTTCCCATCTCAGTTATCACTAACTTCAAATGTAACCACTTATCTTAGTTCGAGTCTCTCAAGAATAGATGTAAGATGAGGGCTTGGGTGCAAGTGGCTTATTTGAAAGGAAACCCCAGGATTCACCAAGTGAGAGAGTAAGAGAACAAAGATAAGAAATGAAAGGGCCAATAACATGTAGGTAAAAGAGTGCTATTGGTAACTGGGGTCCAATCCTGCTATAAACACTCCAAGAAAGCCATGTAGCATATTCCAGAGTTGTCCCACTGGAGGACATGGTGACTCTATCCACTGACTCCATTTATCTCTGACTTGAGAATATCCCCCAGGAGGATTTATTTATTTGTACTTCTGGGTTAGGGGAATAAAAATTGAGAAACACTAAGATAAAATGCTGAGATAAAATAGCCACTTCTAACTTCTACTTCTATTAGGTAGTTTTTTTGGTGAGAGTTAAGTCCATATCCCATATCCTTTTGATAAGAGTAAGTTAAGGGCAGTAACTTCCATTTTGATGGTGGTGGTGTTAGTATTTATATACTAGATGACATTCCTCAGCAAGTGAAACTGTTACCAGCTGCTCTGATTTTTGCAGAAGGAAATATTTAGCCAATGTCATGATTGGCAGGATCTCCTAGTAATACTGTATTTTATCTGTTCCTGTGTGGAATCTGCCCTAGAAAAGCTCCATCCATGTCTTTGACTGATATAAGGAGATGCAAACTTCTCACTGCATAATATCCTTGAGATTGCAAGGCCCACAAGATAGGACAAGATGGTATAATTGTTCTATCTTCAACTTGACATGAGGCATAATGGTTTATATGAGAAGCAAGAGAAAGCAAGGAAAAGGCAGAGTAAGTCATTTCATGAAGCACGTACAATAGAGTAGGACAGATGATGGCAGGTGAAACTGAAATGCTGAAGAAATTTGAGGGAATGTATCAAGATTCAATATCAAAAAAGCAACTTTGATAGTGACCGAGATAATAGTGTCACTATTTCTGAGAGGAGATAGCAGAGTTCGTATCAAATGAGTGAAACATAGTGATGTGGAAGCCAAGTCTGTACATCATGCATTTATCTACCAAGGCTGTGTGACAGTGACAGAACCAACACTGACAAGACTACAATCTAGGGTCATATATGCAAGCTCGCAAAGGAATTAGAGTAACAAGACAAATACAATATGTCCAAAGGAAACACTGTCTGGGGCCCAAGGGCTCAAGGAGAGAAATGACTGGAGTTGGCTAAAATGTCAGCACTTCAGGTCTGGGCAGGGGGTGATTCTACCATATTACACGAAGGCTAGAAGAATAAAGGTACAAGGGCTCATTCTCAGATAGCTAAGAGTAAATTTCTTGTCCAGCTTCTTAAAGAGTTGTTGGCCTTGTCTGAAGACAGTGATCAGGACATGCATATTGAGTTGTATGTCTTACACCCAGATGGATGTGTTCTGCTGGTCAATTCTTGCTATTTCTGCTGATCGACATATACAGGGTGGAGCAAAAATAGGTTTACAATTGTTCATATGGAAAATAATTCAATAATTAATAAATAATAATACATGAATAAACTCTGTTTCACATACTCTCAAGTGTAAACCTACTTTTGCCCCACCCTGTATTTCCCAATCAATTGTTTTAAGACAGAAAAATTCTTTCTGAGAAAAGTTAACCAATAATACCATGGCTCATTAGTACTGATTGCTATTCCTGGTTTCTGTTTGATCTTCAGATTCATTTGATAATCATTTAATCTCTTTCATCTAACATGCTGTTCATACTCTGAACATACCATGCTAATTCACACTTCTTGTTTTAGTATGCTATTTCTGATATCTGGTATCCCTTACAACTGCTACCAACTCAAAATTTGGATCTTTCCTTTGAAACTTACCTAGCTTTCCCTGGCCATGCACATTTGTTTTGGTGTTCTACTATACCTATGCCACTACGTGACATATATTTATCTCCAACAACATTACAAACTCCTCTACAAGGCAAAGATCTTTGCATCTCCTGGAATGAATGAGGATATCAGTTGGCATGTACTAAGCCATCATTACATGTTTATTGATTTGAATTGATATATGCTAGGTGGCCCTAAAAGAAATTACCCTTTTTGCCTTTTTTTTTTTAGCATTTCCATGGTATATAGTAAATCCTCAATAAATGCTTATAGAATATAATTGAGGTATGTTAAATGGCACAGAGAGATGGTGAGCATAATTATTTCTCTATACACCCATTCTCCCATCTAGTTTTGGGAAATAATAAAATAATGAAATGTAGAAGTTAAATGCATTAAATTCTGGATACAGATTTCTTAATTCACTTTTTACTCACAAATCGTGGATTTTGTTTCCTCATCTGCAAAGCAAAGCTATTAATAGCATATACCTTGCATTTAGTACATTATAAATGTTGGCTATTATTATCCAAAAGATGGCATAAAGAGGACCTCATTTTTTAAATTTGAGCATGTAAATCAAACCCTGTACACTTAATATAAATGACAATTATGGCACTTGGTAAGTGTCTGCCACAGATAAGGTACATCTTAAGTGTTCAACTAATAGTCATTACTCTCTACTTCACTCTTTACTAGGGAAACTAAAATGAGCTTCTGAATAGTAATATGAAAAGCCCTGTGATGGACATATTACCAAAGGGAAACAGCATCTGTTTCCCCACAGATGTGTCCATTGTTGGCTCCCAAGCACTACACATTTGATTGGATGGAAGAGAGTGGAATCTAAGGCAATTTTTCCTAAAAGAAAGAGGTATTCCAAATACATTTTTAACTAAGTAATTTTGATGGGTCTTTATACATCACTTTCAAAACTTACTCCCTTCAGAGCATTGGTGGTGATGTTCTTTCACATTCTAACACTATAAGAAAAGTTGGAATGAAGTAAGAACTTCCAATTTGGAAGACATTAATTGGCTGATAGTGCAGCATGCTAGCCACTACAGGAATAGGATGAAAAATGAAGAAAATATGGGCCTTATCTTAAAAGAGGCTAGTCCTTAAGGTTCTTCACATGCAAGTAAAATAATGTAATTAGCAAGCATAGAAAATCATGGAATATGGTAAAATGTTAATAATGTGAAATATATTTACAAGTATACTATTAATGTATTTTAGAAAATATGCAGAAATTGGTAATATTTTAGGTATCTATTTCCAGTGGAAATTACCATTTTACCATTCAAATATAATGTAATTTAAATAAAAAAGTAAAACAGAACCCAACAAAAAAGCAGTTATATCCTGTATAATTGAAGATGGCTTAAAAATGAGGACAGCTTAGATCTTGAATTAATTATGCCAAGAAGGTCAAACTGGATCATCAGAAACATTACTTTTGAGAGATAAAGGTTTAACTATCATTATTTTCTTGCAGAAACAGTAGAAAATTGGAATCTAAAAAGGAAAACCTACCAGGTATATACCAGTATTATTTAATTGTGGTAGGTATAGAAAATAAAGTACAAAAGTATATCCTGATAGCAAATATAATCAAAAAAATGTATTTCTATGACTTTCTGTATTCAGATATGATAAGTAGCAGAGCTAATTATCTATATATCTGTGTCATATGTTCCAAACACTGTCCTGATAGTTGTCTACTTGGCAGAAGTACATGCGACACAGATAATATCTAATTTTGATTAATTAAAAATAACTTCATATGTCTAATGACAAGTTACAGACACTATAGAAAAATAAGTTAATACAGAAACAAAACATTCATTTTGAAATTTCTTGTAATTCACTTAACAATAAGAATGATGAACCAGATTTTGTTTTAAAAAGAAATGGATATGTTTAAATTTTCTACTTTCCATTTTTGAAGTTATTACTATTATTATTTATGAATATACTCCTTTGACTCTCACACCATACCATATTAAACTTTAATTCAATAAGCACAACATTTTATGTTTGCTTTATGAATGACTGTACTTTAATAAACAATGGATTATTTAGATTGAATCATCTGAAGAAAGTTGTGGTCTAGAAAAAAATTG
Source organism: Furipterus horrens (assembly GCF_987537825.1). Taxonomy (NCBI): domain Eukaryota; kingdom Metazoa; phylum Chordata; class Mammalia; order Chiroptera; family Furipteridae; genus Furipterus; species Furipterus horrens. Next base: position 140,695,833 of record NW_028327176.1, on the reverse strand, counting down.
TAAAACAGTAAAAATAGGTCATTTCAATGTTTTGTTCAGTCCAAAATGGCTCCACTCATGTGTTTTGCTCTGACTTTTGAGTTTTTGAATAAAACCTGCATTGTCGAAGCACAACACATTTTATTATCAACCAGATATCTTATTGGGTAAAACAAAAGAATAGCAAAGTTACAAATAATGTGCATGGAATAAGTTAAAAAGTAATACAATAAAATAATCTGAATTTGGAAATCATATAAAAATAGAATATGTAAGAGATGTTGAATCACAATTTCTAAATTATCAATATTGATATAATGTCCATGATAAAACCACCACATTGCAGACATATTATAGAGGAAACATAGTGCAAATTGTAGAGGAATCCCCTTTTAGCTACAAATTTTTGAGTAAAATAAAAAATATAATTTCATAAATAATATGCATATATGGTACAGTGTTTAAAATATCCCTATAAAATTTATATACGATTTTAGGCAACTTTAGGTTAATCTTTTTTTAATTATATTTTATTGATTATATTGTTACAATAGTTCCAGTTTTTTCCTCTTTGCTCCCCTCCATCCAGCACTCCCCTTCCCCAGGAATCCCCCCCCTACCAAGTCCATGCCCATGGGTCATACATACAAGCCCTCCCACTTCACCCTTTCATATATTCTTCTTCTTTTATTTTAATTAATTAATTAATTAATTAATTTAACAATAAAAAATAACAATCCCTGCCTCTCAGACTTAAGACCCTTTATAATCTTATAAAGGACAATGGGCAAAGGTCTCGAGCTCCTCCAGCTGCTTTAAGCTGGTTAATCTTTGATATCCCTTTCTAAGTAGTGTTTGTAGAAGTTAACATTACACTTACCAAAATTGAAAGGATATTTATGACTCCTCAAAAGAGCAACTATGTGTTACTTTTTTTGTAAGTATTTATACAATCAGGCTAAGAGAAAAGTTGCAACAATACTGCTGAGACCTCCCAACGAGTCCTTTATCATAACTGCCTAATTGTTCATATTTTGTCCTAATTGTTTTGTGGTTTCATTTCTCTGTCATCTGTACATATACATGTTTTTTTTCTGAACTGTTTAAAGCAGAGTTGGAGACATTGTTTTGTGTTACATTTAAATATTTCAGTATATCTTTCAAAGAACAAAGACATTCTCTTAAACTGTAGTAAAGTGATAAAAATTATAGAATTTCACAAGAATATAGTATTATTATCTAATCAACAGTTCATATTCACATTTTTAAATTGACACAAAAATGTCATTTGTAACTATTTTTTCCCAGTGCAGATACAATCTGTATCACATAGTACTACGGATCTTTAGAATCCTTTAATCTCAAAGAGCTGCTGAGCCTTCTTCTATTGTTAACCTTGAGGTTTTGAAAAATACAAGCTAGTGATTTTGTAAAATATTCCTCAATTTGGGATTGTCTAATGATGCAATTTACATTTTGTGCCTTTGGAAGGAATAATACAGATGTTGCACTTTCTTTTTCCTTAGTGCGTTATAACTGTAGGTATAAAACCCAACTTTAGTGATGTAGACTTTGATCATTTTTGATCATTTCATATATGTTGTATTGTGGTATATAAGTAAGTTTCTCTAACTATACAGTTACTGCTTTCTCTCTTGTAATTAGTATGTAACTTATAAGGAGCTAGCCTGAGTCTAATTTGTGATGAGATAGTTTGTGTCTATATAGCTGTTCTATCTCATCAAAATTGTACCCACTAATTTTAGCATCTATTGGTTTTCCAACTTCATTATTTCTTTTATAATTATCAATCAGAGCTCTTCTGTAAGGAAGAGCTTTCCTTATTCACTCATTTATTTGTTTGTTTCAAATGACTTACTGGTACTGACTTTTTTCAATGATTTATAATTCAATTGTATTACTTACTGTCATTATTTATTATGACACTCAATTTGTTTCAGATTTGACCAAGTTTAAGGCCCTTCATGTTGGTTCTCGTGTCTTTTTGACATGTCCCCAGTAGTTTTTTTAGCACTTTCTTAATTGTTTTACAAGAAGATATTTCAGGCTAATGTATTTTTTTTCTGCCAAAGTCCTAGGACTCAACCATTTCTCCAAGTATTCCTAGTTCTCTTTACTGGAAAAATGATATTCAGAAGACAAAAAGATTGAGTAGATTTCTATTAGTGTCAACTATTAATTGATAGATAGTAAACATATGTTTTTATGTATGTTTTTATGTACTCTAAATATATAAATATGCATATTTTGTATGGGGTATAAGTCATATGTAATATTGGGTTGGCCAAAAGGTCTGTTTAGTTTTTCCATAAAATAAAAGACATCTTTTTTTCACCAATAACTTTATTGATTGGGGTATTTTGAGTATGTTAGCTATTTCCCACATGGTATGACATTGATTGTTCCCAATTAATGTCTCAATTTGATTGCTATCAACTTCAACTGATCTACCTTACGATGGAGCATCACTGGGCAAAAAATCTCCAGCATGAAACTTCTCAAACCACTTTTGACACATTTGATTAGTCATAGTACCTTCTCCAGACACTGCACACATCTTTTTAAAAATTTTGTTGCATTTTTACCTTTTTAAAAATAATAAAGCATAATATGCCAGAAAGTCACATATTTTCTTTTATCTTCAATATTAAAATGACTACACAAAAATTCATCAGTTTTGATGTTTTTTTAAATACATGCAGACATGACAGCTGTTATGATACAATCTAACAAAGTAGTTTCAAATGAAGTTAAAAAAATGAACTTTTTGGCCAACCCAATATTTATGTGTCAATACATATATGCATTATGTATTTGAAATATATGAAATTATTTTACACTGATACTTTTCTATTCCAATCCAATGCAATAGGGTACATAGAGAGTTTTTTCCCCTTCTATATTTCTAACATGCTTCTTCAACACAGAAAACTGCCTTCTATTTTCTCATTTACTAATGTACATAGAAAATACTTTCAGAATTGCTAAAATATACTACTGTGAAAGTAAGTACACTGAAAATAATTCAGTTTGTTTTAATGTATAGGTAATATGTGTACATGGTAAAATTCACAAATCATAAATGTAAAATTCTATGAGTTTTCAAAATGAATACACTTATGAAACCCACACTCCTATAAAAATTTAGAAGATTTATATCATATAGTATGATGAAACAATGTATTATGTACTGTGACATCTTTCACTCAGTATAATGTCAGTACAAGTTGTTCATGTTGCTTCATCTGTTAGGAGTTTTTTCCATTTTATTGTATAATGTAAAATTCATTTATTCAATCTGCTTTGAATGGATATATATATATTTTCCAAGCAATTGGCTTTGTCAGGAATAAACTTTTCTTCTGTCCCCTTAGGTTCTGTCTCTGAGGTCCTGCAAATTAAACTAACCAAAGCAGATTAGCAATGGGGGTGAGGGGGTGGAGGGGAAAGAAGCATGGAAATACACAAATAAATGTGATTCAAGTTGGTTAGAAATTTTGGCTTCTATACCATTTTAACAGAGAATGGGGGACAATGGAGCATATCTGGGAGAAAAAATGACTTCTTGGAAGACAAAGGAAAATTAAAAACTTGTGAAAAAAATAAATGATTTTTGGAAAGCCCCTTAAGAGAATAGATAGAAGATATGATAGTATTGTGACAATGTCTGTTTAGGTGTGATGTCAAGGACTTCCTGTATCCAGAATGAAGATTAGAAAATTAGAGTTGCTCTTGGAGAAGGAATTTATAACAAGTGAGTTTTTTTGGGAGGTTCTGCTTTTGGGCAGATAGGGGATTTCAGGAGTTCAAATGCCTTCACTTCAAAATAGTTCTTATGCCACAGTGACTTATTTAAGACACTTTTTCAGCTTTTATAACCAAATGCCAAAATCATTCTTTAAAATCTTTTTTTTTAAAAATATGTTTCTAATTCTCTTGGAAAATACACAATAACATATAGTAGGTAAGTTTAACTTAGTAAGAAAACTGATAAATTCTTTTTCTAAATGTTTGTATCATTTGCACTCTCCATGGCAATGTGTGAGTATTTGAAATGCTTCAGACATGTTATTTTCATATTTTTGTATTTAAGCAATTTAAGTGGCTATATAGTAGCAACTAATTATGACTGTAATTTATGTTTTATAAATATATTACTGTAAAAATATTTTCCTACCTCATTTTGTTAACATAATCTCCTTTGTTTGCCTTTACAACTATTATAACTTTTAATTTTAGCATTTAGATTGATATGCATCAAATTAATTTTTTTAATATGCTTTACTGTTTAAGCTATTACAGTTGTCCCAATTCCTTTTCCCTTTATTCCCCTCCACCCAGTGACCCCCCCTCCCTCCAGTTGTCCTCTCCCTTAGTCCATGCCCATTGGTTGTGCATATAGTTCTTCTCAACATCTTCCTGTCTACTCCTCTCCCTCCTACTGTGCTTCTTAATTCCTGCACCATCACCCTCCCTTTCCCCTTTCCCCCTCCCCACTGAGCTCCCCCCAAAATGTTCCCCATACCTATAATTCTTTTCCCACTCTCGTTGCCTACTTAGTCTTCCTTTGTTTTGATTCCCCAGCTTCTGTTGTTGGTTGTTGTGGTACAGTTTCACTTTAATGTTCATAGTTTCGATCCTCCTTCTCCTAAACAAGTCCCTTTAACATTTCATATAACAGTGGTTTGGATCTGATGAACCCTTTCCGTTTTACTTTGTCCTGGAAACACTTTCTCTGTCCTTCTATTCTGAATGACAGCTTCGCTGGATAGAGTAATCGTGGTTGTAGGTTTTTGCTTTTTATTACTTTGAGTATTTCTTGCCAGTCCCTTCTTGCCTGCAGAGTTTCTATTGAGAAATCAGCTGATAGTCTTATTGGGACCCCTTTGTACATAATTCTCTTCTTCTCTCTTGCTGCTTTTAAGATTCTTTTTTTATCCTTAATTTTTGACATTTTGATTATAATGTGTCTTGGTGTGGTTCTCCCTGGGTCCAGTTTTTTTGGAACTCTCTGTGCGTCTTAGATCTGTAAGTCTATTTCCTTCCCCAAGTTAGGGTAGTTCTGCTTCATTATTTTTTTCACATAATTTTTCAGTTTCTAGTTCTTCACCTTTTGGCAGCCCTATGATTCGGATGTTGGCCTGCTTATAGCTGTCTGATAAATTTCTGAGCCTCTCCTCATTTTCCTCACTTCTCATCCTCTTTCTGCACTGGTTGACTGTTTGTTCCTTCCCTATGTTTCAATTTGTTGATTTGATCCCTGGTTTTCTTGCCCTCACCACTAGTTTCATATGTGTTTTTGTTCATTTCAGCAGGACTAGCCTTCATTCCTTCCTTGTCTTGTTTAAGATCTGCTCTTAGGCCTGTAAGCATTTTTATAACCGAAGCTCTGAGCTGAGGCTCAGAAAGATTTCCTATCTGCTGCTTCATGAGATTAGATATTTGCTGTCCAGTCAGCTGCTTCACTGGGATCTCTATCATGATCTGTGCCATCCTGACAGTTTTGTGTTTACGTTTGCTTCCTGGGCCAGGCTGTCTCCCCTCCTATGCTATACGGGGCAGAGCCTCGTGCACTCATCACAACTCGGCGACCCGTCTCACCATGCTGTGGCGTTTTCTGTGGGGGTTGAGGGTCCAAGATGGCTTCCTGCCGTTCACTCTCCGCTGAGAGACCAGGAGCCTCCTCCTCCATTCCCACCCCCTCTGGGCCTCACAGTCCAAGGCAATGGAGGTCTGCCTTCCCTGGCTTTGGACTCACAAGCTGTTGGGTCTGATCTGCAGCTGAGGATGCTCCCCAAGCGCTTCTCACTTCCCTTTAAATATGAGTGTCTGTGCTTACTGCCGTCCTGCCTCCATCGCTGCTGCTACCACGGACAGCACAGCTTGAACTCTCCTCCCCAGCTTCGCTCCTTCTACCTGTCCAGACAAGCACCACTTCTTTATAACTTTATACGTTGGACTTCCATTTATTTTCTGGAACTTCTGGTTATTTCTGGTTTTGCAGTAGTTGTATTCCTTCTTAGTTGTGGAGGGAGATGGAGTGTGTCAGTCTAAGCCTCCGTCTTGGCTGGAAGTCTCCTGTGTTTGTTTACTTCTGTGCCCCAGGGAGAGCTGTCGCTCTACTACATTGTAAGGGGCAGAGCCTTAGGTATTCCTCAGAAACAGGTGACCTGTTTCACCATATTGTGGCGCTGTATGTTGGGGAGGGGTCCGAGAAGAAACAATGCCGCCCGCCCAGCACTCGCCCCCTTTCCAGGCACCTCTCCTACTTTCGCACCAAACTGGCTCCCCTCTAGCTGCTGCCCTGACCATCCTTCCCAGAGTGGGGGCCCTTCAAACAAGTGGACTCTGCTGAGAGACCAGCTGCCACTGCCTCCATCCCAACCCCCACTGGTTTGCACAGTCAAAAGCAATGAGGCTTGACCTTCCCTGGTGCTGGGACAGTGAGCTGTGCAGTCTGGTGAGGAGCTGGAAATGCTCCCCAGGTGTGCCTCCCGATTTCTTAAAAGGTGGAACTATGCCTTCCACTGGCATGCTGCTGCTGCCACTGCTGCCGCTACCACACCGTGTCCTCTCTGCCCCGGCTCCACTCCTCCTACCTGTCTAGATGAGTATTTCTTCTTTATATCTTTGTTTGCTGGACTTCCATGTACTTTGATTTTCTGGAACTTCTGGTTGTTTCTAGTTTTGAGGTAGTTGTATTCCTTCTTAGTCATGGAGTGAGACACAGCATGTCTGTCTACACCTCCATCTTGGCTGGGAGTTCATCAAATTAACTTTTATGTTTGATGATTGGTAAAGTTCAAGCGTCATGTTTTTTCATATGGATATTCAGTTGTTCAGCTTTGTTTGTTGAAAATAATTTCCCTGATGAATTGCTTAATGCCTTTGTATAAATGCAATTGTTCTGTGTTATGTGTGAGCCTATTTCTGGACCCTACATTTTCCATTGATCTGTTTTTTATGGTGAAACAAAGTCAAGATGTGTTAATTACTGTAGCTTTGTTTGAGAGCTTGAAGTTAGATGATGTAAGTGTTCCATTTTTATTTTCCCCCAAGACATTCTGGTGATTTATTTTGCATTTCCAAATAAATTTTGAGCCAGATTTTATATTTCTACAATAAAACCTTGTTATTTACATTGGATTGTGTTTAATCTACAGTTCAATTAGGGGACAATGGAGAATTAACATTTTAACAATCTTGAATGCTCTAATCCAAAACATGGTGTATTTCTCCATTAATTAAGATTTTTCTCAATTTCTTCCTAAGTAATGTTTTGTGATTTGTGTGTGTGTGTGTGTTGAGGTTCTGTAGTCCTTCATTAAATATATTACTCAATGTTTCTTGTTTTTAGACACTATTGTATAAAGGAATGATATTAAACTCATTGTCTATGCTGCTAATATATCAATCTTCTAAACCACAACTTTGTAACATTCACTTACTAGTAGTAGTAGTTGTTTTATAAATTTCTTGATATTTTCCATGTAAATAATTATGTTATTTCCAATTAAAGATAGATTCAATTTTTCCTTTCCAAAGTTTGTTTATTTCTTTTTCTTGCTTGATTGGCATGACATGGAATAGAAGTGCTAAAAATAGACACTCAAGCTATTTGTCCTTCAGTCTATTAATATAATGAATCAATAATTGATTTTCAAATGTTAAAAGAAACTTAAATTCCTTGAAGAAATCCCATTTACTGAGAATCTATTATCTTTTTTATATATTACTGTTTTCATTTTACTAATATTCTGTGTTACCAAACTGAAGGGGTATGTTTGCCTGTGTGCATTAAAGCCCAATCAGGAGCTTGCAGCCAAGAAAATAAAGGTTTATTTTTAAGGAAATGGTGCCACACCAAAGAAAGTCACAAGTGAAACTTTGCTGAAAGACCTGGCTCATAATGGCCTCCAAGAGAAGGATTATATAGAGGATAATTATTAATCATGGTGGCAAAAGGAGTTGGGGTCATGGGTTCTACTGATTTGTTGGGGTGGGTAGTTGAGCACTGTATCAGATATTGATGTCAGCCACGGTTTCATGAGGCTGTGGTCAGGATGGTCATTTAGCTTTAACGGCCTGGAATTCAAACACAACTGAAGTCAAGATGTTATCTTTAACTTGACTAAAACTCTCTTTCTATGGTCAACAGACCTAAGGCGTTGGTCTTAAGACAATTTGATGCTGACCAGAATCTGATGTTCTAAGGGCTTAATGATTAAGGAAGGTGATAGATGGAAAGAAAGGAGAAAGGAACATATTAAAGAAATGAAGTTTCTGAGTGGTTATGATACTGGTGTGGTGTCCAGAGTGAGGAAGAAGCCACAGAAAACTCCAGAGGCAGCACAACTTGGCTGAGTGCCAATAGATTCCTTACCCCTGGGCAGAGGCATGCCAGAGGACACCCTGCATGCGTCATGCCAGAGGCTAGTGAAATGTCTGGATAAGGGAAAAGCCCTTCTGCTCCCTTCTGGTGCATGGCAAAAGCTTGCTGGAGCATATGGAAGTTTGGGCCAGGAGGTTTAAATTGAGGGAAGGGAGAAACACACCCCCTTCTGCCCCTTGTGCACCCTGTTGGCCAGCTCATGCTGAGGGGACATGTGGCCGGCAACTGTTGGATATTTAGGTGTCTTCTCACTGCAAGGATGGTTCTGGACTGTGCTCCTCTACCAGGGTGGATATGCAGGCCACGCTTTGTGGACCAGCGGACTCTGGTAGCTACATGGCCCATTGCAGCTCTGAGAGGAGGGGGCCTTAGGCTCTACAGTGGTGGAGAATGTAGCTGCTGGGAGGACAACTCAGTGCATCCTGCAGTTCCCAAAGGACAGTATTTTGAGTGGGTACAAGAACTCTGTGTGCAGCCTTGGGCTGCTCTGGCAGAGTGGGTGGGGTTTTTTCCCTGTGTGTTCTGAAGGAGATGGCCTCTGAGGCAGAAGCCTGCCATTCTTCCAAATTGTGCAGTTTTTGAATAAAAGACCTCTTTCCTTTTTCACCATACCTCTGCCTCTGGAGCTTGTCTTTGGGCAGCAGGCAGCAGAACCACATTTCTGTTTGGTAAACAGATGTTGGATGTTGGTCTTAGACGTTTTCTTTTTTAATATTTCTTTTCCAGGTTTTGGATAGTGCTGCCTTCATAATATTAGTTTAAAAGTGTTCTGTCCATCTCTACTTTTTGAAACATTTTGTGTAAGGTTGTCACTTCTAAAATTCTTGGTAGAATTTGCCTAAAACCATCCATTCCTTGTATTTTTATTTATGAAAAGTTTTATCTATATTTATCTTTAAATAATAAACTCTACTTTTTACTAGATATGTGGCTATTCAGATTTTCTATTGCATCTTGTGCTGGTTTTTAAAAATTAAATTAAATTTATCCATTTGTTCCATGTTGTCAAATTTATTGAATAAATTCATTCCTAATATTTTCTTATTCTTTTATGTTCTGTAAAATATGTAGTGAGATCCCTTTTTCTTGTATGATAGTAGTAATTTTGGTTTTCTTTTTAAGTGTGGGTTCTCTTCATATTTTATCAATTTTATTCATCTTTGTAGTATGGTAAAATATTTAGTCTTTGTCCCCATTTCCAGGCACAGAGCTCCTAAAACCCTTGAAATTTTCTGAGTAATAAGGGTGATTGCATAATCTTTTGATCAAGATAGCCTTAGGATGAGGGATGGTAATGAAAAAGACCAAGTCTAGATTAGAATCTTGGAATTTTCAGCCCCACTCCTTAAACTCTAGGGAAGGGAGAAGAGCTGCAGATTGTTAAATACCAATGGACAATGATGTAGTCAATCATGTCCACATCATGAAACCTCCATAATACCTTTAAACAACTGGGTTTGGGGAGCTTCTGAGTTGGCAAACATATCCACATCCCAGGAGGGCAGCATACCCCAGTTTCATGAGGACAAGGCTCTTGTACTTGGGACCTTTCCAGAACTTGCCCCATGTGCTTCTTTATATGGCTGTTCATTTGTATCCTTTATAATAAACTGTAAAAATTAGTGTAGCATTTTCCTGAGTTCTCTGAGATTTTTTAGCAAATTATTCAACCTGAAGAGGGTGTTGTCAGAACCCAAGACTTAGTAGCCATGTCAGACAGAAATGTGGGTAACCTTGGGACTTGATACTTCTGACTGGTGTCTGAAGGGAGGTCTTAAACCTGTGGAGTCTGATGCTGACTCTGGGTAGTTAGTGTCAAAACTGAATTCAATTATAGGACACCTAGTTTATATCAGAAAAATGAAAAAATGGTGTTGGGAAAGACTTCATGTATTTGCTTGGTGTGGGAAAAAAACATCAGTCTTTAAAAATAATTAATTTGGCTTTATTAATTTTCTCTATTTTATGTATTTCTCTTATCTTTACAATTTTATACTATATATTTTGGATTTAATTTGTTCATCTTTCTTTAATGCTATGAATTAGAGTTAAATACTTAGATTGTTTATTCTAAATAATTAATTTCTTTCCATTTAAAGCTATTAACATCAATTCTAAGCCCAAGTTTAGGTACTTCCCATAAATTTGGTATATTGTATTTTTCCTTTGTAATTTGTCCTTGGATGAATGGATTCTTTAGAAGTGAGGTCTTTTATATAAAAATATTTGGGGATTTTTAGATTTTTTGTTATTTATTTTTAATTTAGTTTTGTATAGTCAGATAGTATCTTCTATTTCAACATATGGTCTACCTAGGTAAATGGTTCATGAGCAATTATGTTTGAGTATTCAGTAAGGGCCAATTAGGTCAAAATGGCAGACAATGATTTCCAGACTTTATATATGACATTTTTTTTTTTTACTAGTTTTTCTAGGGAGGTGTGTTAAAAATTTTAATTATTTCTTTTGATTTGTCCTTCTCCCTTTAGTTCTGTCAGTTTTAGCTTTATGTATTGTGAGACTTTCTTGGTAGGCAACATCACTTATGATTGTTATGTCTTCTTGGTAAATTGACTCTTTCGTCAAGGTGAAATTAACTCATCTTGTTCACAAACCTTGTTTTAAAATCTATTTGCTATGGTATTAATACTTCATACTTCAGGTTTCTTATTCATATACTATGTGTGATATACTTTTTGGTTCTTTTACCTTCATTCTATAAGTGCATTATATTTACTTGTTCACTTATAGACAACATAGAGCTGACTCATGCATTTTTAAATATAGTTCTTATTACTTATACCTTCCAATTCAATATAATTTAATTTATGTCTGTGTGTCTTTTTTTCCTTCACTGTTTGACTTTTAAAAAATATTTTTATTATTCTATTTTATTTTCTTTATTGGCTTTGTATTTATAATACTTGGAATTTTGTTTTTAAAATTATTACTGTATAGTTACAACATGTAAAGTGAATGTCTACTTATGGTTAGTATTGTGCCACTTCATGTAAAACACAAGAACCTTCGAACCATAAAGTTTTGTTCACCTTAATATGACTTTTCCTATTTATCCTTATGTTTGCTAGTTTTGATGATCTACATTCTTTACTGTAGATATTCCATCTTGTGGCAACTCCCCACAGCTTGAAGAAATTCCTTGAACACTTCTTATAAAGCAGTTATACTGGAAATGATTATTTTTACTTTTTTGCTTATCTGAAATGTCTTTATTTAATAATACTATTAAAAATAACTTTTCACTGCGTATATAATTGTGAGTTAATAATTATGTTGTTGAAAGATCTTCAATTATCCTTTTCTCCAGTTTTTCTTATGAGGGGCCTGCTCTTTTTGATGATTGTTCCACTATATGTAATGTGTCATTTGCTTTGACTATTGCCAAGATTTTCCATTTATCTTTTATTGTAGTCAGTTTTTGATGTTGCTTATGTATTATTCTGCTTCAAGCTGATAGAGATTCCTGGATCTACAAGTAGATATTTGATCATTAATTTGAAAAACTTAAGAGAATTGCTTGATGTTATTCATGTTATTAATATATTGCGTTGTTGGGTTTTTTTTTTCTATCTTTGTTTTTCATTTTTTCCTCAGATTGGATAATAATTATTGACCTCTTTCAGGTTCACTAACCCTTTTGTCTGCTATCTTCAAATTTCTATTAAATTAATTTAGTGGAGACTTCTAGTCAAGATGGTGGTGTAAACAGACATGACTCACCTCTTCACACAACCACATCAAAATTACAACTAAAATATAGAACAACCATCACTCAGAACCATCAGAAATCAAGTTGAATGGAAGTCTGACAACTATGGAATTAATGAAACCACATTTATCAAGACTGGTAGGAGGGGCAGATATTCAGAATGGGCTGGTCCTTCACCCATGTGTGGTGGATAAAAATTCAGGAGACATATCTCGGGAGCGGGGCATCCCAGGCCCATGCCAGGCCCCCCAGCCCAGGATCCCAGTGCCAGGAAAATAAGTCCCCACAACCTCTGGCTGTAAAAATAAGTGGAGATTGAATCAGAGGAAGAAACTGCTAGAGCTCCAAGCAGTTCCTCTTAAAGAACCCACACACAGACTTACCTACTCAGACTCACTCCTCCCGAGCTCCAAAGGCATCAGTGGTAACAGCTTGAAAGGCATCAGTGGTATACAGGGAGAAACTGAAGTGTCTAGCGTCAAGGCAAGCAGAGACCATTGTGTCTCTTCTAAACCCTCCCCCCACAGGGCCAGCAAGCTGGTATCATATCTGCAATTCCATCAACCAAACTAACACTGTTTGACCCACCTTGAAGATCCCCAGAGACTCTGCACCACCCAATTTACAAGCCCAACCAGGCTGCTTTTCCATGTGAAAGGCTGGTCTTACCTCATGCTTCACAACTTCTTAAATCCTATCAAACAAGCAACAGCTGGCTTCATTGAGCTCCAGGCCTGGCACTAGCAGCAGCCAGCCTAGATTCACAGCTTGACTTTGGGAATTTCCAAGTCCAGTACAAGTAGCAGCCATATCAGTTTGCTTCATAGCTCAGACAGGGTGGTCCTGGGCAAAATACAGGTGGGGGCTGACCTTGGCCTGCATCACCTGGGAAACCCCAGAGCCAGTGCATCCAGTGGACAACTACAGACCACACTGGAGCACCACCACCCTGCTCCTGCACAGCTGATACTCCATGGAGGGCAGAAGTTGGTGGCAAGTAGTCATAGCCAATCCTTGCAGGTGACTGGCCTGGGTACATCCCTCCCATTGATCTGCCAACACCAGCCAAGGCTCAGCTACAAAAGGAGGGTGTACTCAGTTCACACAAAATGTGCACTTCGAGTACTCAGATTGGGCCCCATAGGACACCTATTATACTAGACCACACTACCAAGATATGGAGTCAAAGCTGTTATACTTAATACATAGAAACAAACACAAGGAGGCTGCCAAACTGAGTATACAAAGAAGCATGGCCCAAATGAAAGAACAGAACTCCAGAAAAAGAGCTAAATGCAATGGAGATAAGCAATCTATCAGATGCAGAGTTCAAAACACTGGTTATAAGGATGCTCAAGGAACTTATTGAGGACCTCAGCAGCATAAAAAGACATCCAGACAGAAATGAAGGATATACTAATTGAAATAAAGAACAATTTACAGGGAATCAACAAAGAAGTGGATGATGCTGAGAACCAAATCAATGATATGGAACACAAGGAAGCAAAAAGCAACCAATTAGAACAACCAATTAGAACAACAAGAAGGAAAAAATAATTTAAAAAATGAGGATAGTGTAAGCAGCCTCTGGGACAACTTTAAGAGGTCCAACACTTGCCAGAAGGAGAAGAGAAAGAGCAAGAAACTGGAAATCTATTGGGAAAATAATGAAAGAAAACTTCCCTACTTTGGTGAAGGAAATAGACAGGCAAATACAGGAAGAACAGACAGTCCAAACAAGATGCATGCAAAAAGGCCCACTCCAAGACACATCATAATTAAAATGCCATATATTAAAGATAAAGAGAGAATATTAAAAGCAGCAAGAGAAAAGCAGTTAGTTATCCACAGAGGAGTTCCTATAAGACTGTTGGCTGATTTTTCAAAAGAAACTTTGCATACTAGAAGGGATTGGCAAGAAATATTCAAAGTCATGAAAAGCAGAGACCTACAGCCAAGACTGCTCTACTCAGCAAAATTATCAGTTAGAATCAAAGGGCAGAGAAAGAGCCTCCAAGACAAGAAAAAAACTAAAGGAGTCTATCATCATCAAACCATTATTAAATGAAATGTTTAAGAAAATTCTTTAAGAAAAAGAAGAAGATCAAAACTATGAACAATAAAATGGCAAAATATACAAATCTATGAACAACTGAATCTAAAAAGCAAACTAAACAAACAAGACAAACAGAGAGAATCATGGATACAGGGAGTGTTTTGATGGTTGCCAGAATGGAGGGTGATTTGGGGGATTGGGCGAAGAGGTGAGGTGATTAAGAAGTACAGATAGGTAGTTACAGAATAGTCATTAGGGATGTAAAGTACAGTATAGAAAACAAAGTAGCTAGAGAACTTATACGAATGACACATGGACATGAACAATGGTTGAGGGATTGTGTAAGGGAGTGGGGAGTGCTGGCTGGAGGAGGGGCAAAGGGAGAAAATCAGGACAACTGTAATGGCATAATCAATACAATATAATTTAAAAATAAAAATGAAAACAATAAATACATTTAGTTGACTCATAATTTTATGTCAAGGACTACCATTTGATTCTTTTTTATACATTTGACTTCTCTGATTATATTTCCCCATTTTTTATTCACTATGACCATATTTTCTTTTAAAAACTTGAATTAAATCCTTAGCTATGACATTATAAAAATCACATTAACACATTTGTTGATTTCTTTTGTTTGTGTTTGCCAGTTTCAATGTCTGAGTCATTTCAAACTTATTTTTTTAATATTTTATTTATTTTTAGAGAGAGGGGGGAAAAGAGGGGAAAAGAGAGGGAGAGAAACATCCATTTGTGGTTGCCTCCCATCTGCCCCTTACTGGGGATCTGGCCCACAACCCAGGCATGTGCCCTGACTAGGAATCAAACCAGCAATGATTTGCTTCGCAGGCCAGTGCTCACCACACCAATTATTTTGAGCCACACCAGCCAGGGCTCAAAATAGTTTTTGCTTAACTGCTTCTATTTCTGTTCAGAGGTGACATTTTCTTTCTTTTTTTCTTTCTTTCTTTCTTTTCTTCTTTTTTTTTTTTTTAGGTTATATGGCAATTTTATTTTTCAGTGTACTGAGCTTTTATTTTTACTTATATATTCAATAGAATTAATTTTATTTTTGTACTTTAGATAAATTTGTTTATTTATTTTATTGATTATGCTGTTACAGTTGTCCCAATTTCTTTTGCCCCTGCTCCCCACTCCTTCCAGTTGTCCCCACCTTAGTCCATGCCCATTGGTTGTGCATATAGTTCTTCACAACATCTTCCTGTCTACTCCATTCTCTCCTACTTAATTCCTGCATCATCTCCCTCCCTTTTCCCCATCCCCCTCCCTGCTGATCTCCCCCCAATATGTTCCCCATACCTATAATTCTTTTTCACCTCTCCTTGCCTACTTAGTTTGCCTTTGTTTCGATTCCCTAGTTTCTGCTGTTGGTTGTTGTGATACAGTTTTCATTTTAATGTTCATAGTTTCGATCCTCCTTTTTCTAAACAAGTCCCTTTAACATCCCATGTAACAGTGGTTTGGATCTAACAAACTCCTTCAGTTGTACTTTGTACTGGAAACACTTTCTCTGCCCTTCTATCCTGAATGACAGCTTCGCTGGATAGAGTAATCGTGGTTGTAAGTTTTTGATTTTCATTATTTTGAATATTTTTTGCCAGTCTCTTCTTGCCTGTAAAGTCTCCTTTGAGAAATCCACCAATAGTCTAATTGGGACCCCTTTGTACATAATTCTTTTCTTCTCTCTTGCTGCTTTTAAGATTCTCTCTTTATCTTTAATTTTTGACATTTTGATTATAATAGGTCTTGGTGTGGTCCTCCCTGGGTCCAGCCTTTCTGGAACTCTCTGTGCTTCCTGGACTTGTAAGTTCATTTTCTTCCCCAAGTTAGGGAAGTTCTGTTTCATTATTTTTTCACATAATTTTTCAATTTCTAGTTCTTCTTCACCCTCTGGCAATCCTATAATTCGAATATTTATTCGTTTACAGCTGTCCCAGAGGTTTCTGAACCTCTCCTCTTATTCCTCCATTTCTGTTTCCTCTTTCTGCACTGGTTGACTGTTTGTTCCCTCCCTATGTTCCTATTTGTTGATTTGATCCATGGCTTTTCCTTCCTCACCACTTGTCTTGTATCTATTTTTGTTCATTTCAGCAGGGTTAGCCTTCAATCCTTCCCTGTCTTGATTCAGCTCCACTCTTAGGTCTGTAAGCTGCCTTATGACTATCGCTCTGAACTGAGCCTCAGAAAGATTCGCTATTTGTTCATCAGTCAAGGCCTTTATTTGTTTTTTCGTTAGCTTGTGATTGGTATTTCAATCATTAATTCTGCCATTCTGACCATTTTGCTTATCTTCTTGGGTGGGGCGCTGTCACACCTCCTACACTATATTGGGCGGAGCCCCGTGTGCTCATCACAACCTGGTGACCTTTCTCACCATACTGTAGAGCTTTGTGTGGGGCCAGGGGTCCAAGATGAATTTCTGCTGTTACTCTCCGCTGAGGAACCGGGAACCTGCTCCCAATGGGATCTTCCTTCCCCGGCATTGGAATCCCGAGCCGATGGGTCTGGTCTGCAGCCAGGGCTGGCTCCCAGATGCTTCTCTCCTCCTGCCAAATACAGGTGTCTGCTTAACAGGTTCTGCTGTTCATTACTGCGGCTGCCGCCTCCAGCACAGTTCGATTTCTCTCAGCCGTGGATTTGTCCTTCCTACCCATCTGGACAAGCACCACTTGTTTATGACTTCATACGTTGGACTTCCATGTAGCTTTATTTTCTGGAACTTCTTATTATTTTTTGGTTTTGCGGTAGTTGTAGTCCTTCTTAGTTGTGGAGGGAGACAGAGCATGTTGGTCTATGTCTCCACCTTGGCCGGAAGTCTCCAGAGGTGACATTTTCTTTCTTCTTTGTACAATGAATAATTTTTATTTTTTACAGGAAATTGTATATTCTACATTATTGAAAGTCTGCATTTTACTCTCTTTCTTTAGGGGCAGGCACCCTATCTACAGGGGATGCACTTGGTGATCAGTTTGATTCTTTTAAGTCTTGTCTTTTAGATTCATTAGTTGTGTCCATAGTAGCACTTACTTTAGGGCTACAGTAGTCTCTCTTCTGAGTGGCCTTTCTGGGTTGTCATTGAGTGTTTTGTGGCTGTGTAAAGGTTTATTCACTGTAGCTAGTCAGAAAGTCTATGTTTCCCATTACTGTGATATTTTCAGGTTATTTTCAATTCACACATCCCCAGCATGTGTTCTTTACCAGCCCTTGTAGAATTTAAATCTACTCATGATCATTTTTCTAGTCAGATTAACATGTGAGGGAATCCTTATGCTGATTTTTGGAACTCTTCCTGTAAAGCTCACTTTTCTCCAATTCCCTGCCCTGTTAGACACCAGAAGTCCCAAGAGTCACCAAAAATTTTTTTTCCCTTCCCAGATCAATGGAAAGGACTGCTTGTTTTGATTCTACATTTTCACGTGTAGGTCCGGATATTGTTGGTGAAAATCAGGATCTTCCATGGGATTGCAAAGAAAACATTCCAAAGACCCATGCACAGGAGATTGTGGTGTGGCAACATGGTTTATTCATGTGGTAGGCTGACCCTCTGTCCCCTCTGTCTCATCCCGTCCATCCCACCATAAAAGAAGTCCAAACATATCTTCAGCAAGGCTCAAACAAAACCCAGTGTCCATAGTTTCTAGCTTCAGATTAAAGCTTAGTCCTTTGGAGCTTACATCATTAGTTGTGGGCCTGGTAGCTGCCAGAGCCACATGGTTGCATGCTCCCAGGCAAGAAAGAACATGTGAACACATCGGGCAAGTGCAGGTCACCAAGCAATAGAGGAGGGGAAGGGGTGTGTGAGGAGAGAGAAGAGAGAGAGAGAGAGAGAGAGAGAGAGAGAGAGAGAGAGAGAGAGAGAGAGAGAGAGAGAGAGAGAGAGAGAGAAAGAGAGAGAGTAAAGAGAGCTTCTTTATTCCCTGGGATTATGTTATCTTGGGTTTGGCACAGATGCGTTTTCAAAATAACCTATCAACTTCCCAAGCTTTCACAGGCTTTGTGATAGGGTCATACTCTAGTTAGACTGAGAGGACTCTAAGGTCCAGCACTTCCTCCTCCTTCCTTTAACAATCCAGCACCAGAGGGAGAAAGGGAAGAGTGTTAATACTCTTGGCAGATCAATACTATCTTATTATCCCTGGGTGTGTGAAGCTATTTTCCTGGTGAAGCAAAACTCATGCTTTCCTGTTTATTAAGCTAAGTGTCTAATTCCCTTTGCCTTCTTTCTTATTAAAAACTAGTTAACTACCTATGCTGACACCAGATAGTGCCCTGACTATGCTCAGGTACAAAGCTGTAGCAATAATAAAGCCACCCAATGCAGTTTCTTTCTTTCAGATCACAATCCTATGCTGTGTATTATCCAATGTCTGAACATTGTTTTATGACACATTTGTTTAGGTTTTTAAATTTTTTTATTTATACCAGGGGGTCAGCTATAATATATAGTTACTCTGTTATGGCCAAAAGTTGAAATCTTTGTATTATTCTTATGCATCAGATGTATTTTACCTGATACTTAATGCAATTTTTAAACAGATAACAAGGCTTAATCATAAAAAGTATAATAAAATTTCACCAAAAAACTTGAAGTAGAAGAAAAATATATAACGGAGCAGAGTCAAAGTTTTATCAATACTGGGAAATTTTACTGGTGGTATTTACTGTGTTCTAAAGCTGAGCTATCTATATTAGCTTTTATCAACAATAGAAATTCAATATAATATGTATACTCTTTTTAAAAATAATTTTATTTTGTTGATTTTATAATGTAATACTTGTTTTTTATTTAGTTCATTAATAGTTTTATGCATGGTATGAGCCAGTTGTACTTATTAGCATATCTATATTTTAAATCAAACAGTCAATCAAATGTACCAGCACTATGGAAAAACTCTCATGAAAATATTAGCAAACCAAATTCAGCAATACATTGAAAAGATTATACACCACGATTAAGTGGGATTATTCCTGGAATGTAGTATTAGTTTAATATCTATAAATTAATTATTGTGATACACCACATAAATAAGATGAAAGATAAAAATGATATTATATATACAAAAATAAGCATTTTCAAAATCTAGTATTCATTTATGAAAAAAAGAAAACTTTCAGCAAGGTGGGAATAAAGGGAACACACCTCAACATAATAAAGGCCATATATATGACAGCTGAAAGCTTTCTCTTTAAGACCAGGAACAAGACAATAATGTCCCTTTTCACTGATTTTTTCCAACATAATATTGGAAGTCATAGCCACCGCAATTAATCAAGAAAATAAATAAAAGGCATCCATATTAGAAAGAAAGAAGTAAAACTGTCATTATAAGCAAATGACATGATACTCTATATAGAGAACCCTAAAGATTTCACCAAAAAACTATTAGAACTAATAAATGATTTCTCTAAAGTAACAGGATACAAAGTTAATGTTCATAAATAAGTTTCATTTTTCAATACCAATAATGAACTATCAGAAAGAGAAATTAAGAACAGCCCTGTTTACAATTGCATCAATAAGAATAAAATACCTTAAAATAAATTTAACCAAGAAGATAAAAGACCTGTACTAGGAAAACTATCTGACATTGAAGAAAAAAATTTAAAAATAAACTAATAAATAGAAGACCATAATATGCTCAGGAATAGGAAAAATTAACATTGTTAATATATCCATACCACCTAAAGCAATCTATAGATTTAATGCATTCCCTATCAAAACAACAATGGCATTTTTCACAGAACTAGAACAAATAACCCTATATTTTATATAAAAGTATGAAAGACATTTGGAGGAATCATATTACCTGATAACAAAATGTAATACAAGCCACAGTAATCAAAACAATATGGTACTGCCATAAAAAACAGACATAGATCAATGAAAGAGACTGGAGAAATCAGAAATAAACCCATGCCTATATTGTCAATTAGTCTATTAAAAAGAAGGCAAGATAAAGACAGTTTCTTCAATAAATGGTGTTGGAATAACTGGACAGGTTCATAGAAAAAAAAAATGAAGTTAGACCACTTTCTTACACCATATAAAAAATAAACTCACAATGGATTAAAGATTTAAGCGTAATATCTGAAACCATAAAATGTCTAGAAGAAAACACAGGCAATATACTCTTTGACATTGGCATTAACAATATTGTTTTGGATTTGTCCCCTAGGGCAAAAACAACAAAAGAAAAACAAATAGAACTACATTAAACTAAAAAATTTTAATCATAATGAAAAAAATCAAGAAAACAAAAGTGCAAATACTAAAAGGGAGAAGATATTTACATATAACTAATAAGGGATTAATATCCAAAATATATAAAGAACTTATACAGCTCAATATCAAAAAACCAATCTGGTTAATTAATGGGCAGAGGACATGAATAAACATTTTTTGCAAAGAGGACATAAAGACAGCCAATATGTATATGAAAAGATGCTCAACATCACTAATCATCAGGAAAATGCAAACCAAAATCACATTGAGATATTACCTCATACCTATCAAAATGGGTATTGTCAATACATCAACTAAAAAGTGTTGGCAAGGATGTGGAGAAAAGGCAACCCATGGGCATTGTTGGTGGGATTGTAAATTTGTGCAGACACTGTGGGAAAAAGTGTGGAGATTCCTCAAAAATTAAAAATAGAACTACCATATAGCCCAGCAGTGCAACTTTCAGGTATTTACATGAAAAATTCAAAACAATAATTGAAAAACATATGTGCACCCCTATGTTCATTGCAGTATTTTTTTACAAGAGCCAAGTATGGAAGCAACCATGTGTCCATTGATAGATGGATGAATAGATTAAGAAAATGTGATACATATATACAGTAGAATATTACTCAGCTATAAAAAGATAATAAAATATTTTCATTTTCAACAAGGTGGATGGACCTAGAGAATATTTTGCTAAGCCAAATAAGCTAAAGACAAATACTATATGATTTCACTTATAAATGGAATCTATAAAACAAAATAAAAGAGCAAACAAAACAGAAACAAACTCATTGATATAGATAACTGATAGTTGCCAGATATGAGGGCATTGGGACAATGGGCAAAAAAGGTGAAGGGCTTAAAAAGCATAAATTGCCTGTTATAGTTATGGGGATGCAAAGTACAGCATAGGGAATATAATTAATGATATTGTAATAACTATGTGTGGTGTCAGATGGGTATTAGATTTATTGGGTTGATCACTTTGTAAAGTATATAAATGTCTAATTACCAAGCTGTACACTTGAAACCAATATAATACTATATGTCAACTATAATTGAAAAAAAAATTCCAGCACTATTTATGGATTAATTTATTACCTTCCAATGGCTTTGAAGTAATTTATTAAAATGTATATCAGTTTGGCACTTACTATACTTCCAATATTGTTAGAATATAATTGTGAAAGCAAAAGTAAAGAACCTGTCTTGCATCAATACATCTTCATATTCTAATGGATGGAATCAGACAATAAACAAGGAACTTAAATAATTTATTAGATGATAAAAAACAAGGTTTAATATAAATTCTAATATTAAATAGTATGGTTATAATAGCCCTGATTGACAGGATCACACTTGTATCTAGGTCTGTACTTATTCTTTTCATGGATGATTTATTCTTATTGCAGTTAATCCTGTTTAAATAAATGTAGCTATGCAATATATATTTGCTATCTCATCATGTAAATTCCTCTTTATAATTGCCTTCCTTTTCTAACATTTTATGAGCTATTACCACTCTTCTTTTTCATTCCAATCACAATAAAGTTCTAAAAATTCCTTTGAATAATGACTGGATGTCATTATGTATAAACTAATTTCAGATAAATTTACACTTTATTTTTTAATTTTAATTTTTCCCATTACTATTGACATTCAATATTATATTAGTTTCAGGTAGACAGCACAGTGTTTAGACATTTATATAACTTATGAAATGATCCCCCAATATGTCATCCGGCATCCACTTAGCACCATAAATTTACATATTTAGATTATATAGGCTTTCACTATGAGAACATGGGAAATATATTCATTATTGCCAATATTTGCATACCTATTGGAAAGATTATTTTTCCTCTTAGGTGCACATTTGTATCTAGGTTAATTTCTAGGTATTTTATAGTTTTGGTAGCTGTTTAAAAAAAATCATTTTTCCTCCAATTTATTTTCAACTTTGATGTAGAAAGTCTGTTGATATTATATGTCTTCAGAGGAAACTTTTCAATCTACCTATCTAATTTCAATATATTTTATTAGTTAATGCTTTTTGCTTGGCAAAATCATATATAAACAATGAAAATATCTTTTTTCTTTTCTCTCTCTCGCTTTGTCTAATTGTTATCTTTTTTGTACTATCATATAAAATTTTACGTGAAGCAAAATGTCAAAAAAAATAGTGGTAAATTTTGGAACTCCTACGTTTATTTAATTGAAATGACTGTAAAAATTCTCCATTAAAATAATGTAGGCTAGTAGATATAAAAATAAATATATTCCTTATTCCTTTTATATTAAAAAAAGTATTGCATTTCTTGCTTTGTTTGTTTTAATGTTTTTTTTTTTTTTAATTTCATGATTTTGATTTAGTCAGGAATAAATATTAAAGTGTCAAGTAACTTTTCAATACTTATTAAGATTATTACATTGTATTAATTGGTAACATTTTTGAAAAATATATTTCAGAAAAAACTTAGTGAAACATATTTTATTAAATATATGGGTTTGTAGTCTGGTCTGGTCATATTTGATTTATGATTTTTAATTATTTAAATAAAAGATAAAGATCTAATTTTTATAAATTTTTGTTTCATTAATGACATCTTTTCATACTTCATTACAATATTAACAAGAAAATATAGTAATTCCCATGTTTCAAAAATTGAGGGAAATTGGTACTTTGTTTTATAGGTAATTATTTGAAAAATTTTCAGTTATTTTTAGAATTTTTAAAAATTTAGTCAACTATGGTCATCTATATTTATTATAGCCAGGTTTTAAATTAATTAGAAAATATGTGTACACATACTGACAGATTTCCCTGAAAAAAGTAGGCCAGTAAGAGCTCATATGGTTAACGAAGGTCAATTTCAGCAGCTAAAACAAGCTATTTTCAACTGGTATTCTGCAGCAGACACACTGGTGTGCTGCAAAAAAATTAAAAACATGCAATTCCTGACTATTTAGTCCAGGGCACTGACCTTTTTTCCCTTAGATTGTCAAATGGAAAAAAAATGACAGCAGCCAACACAACAATAGCCGTCAGGTGTGAATGAATAAAAATTAAACCTATTTTTTTCAGATCGGCAAAAAATATATTTTTTAGTGTGCCTCAAAATTTTAGTAATTAGTTTCTGTATGCCATGAAATGTAAAAGGGTGAAAATCAATGGCTAAAACCATTTCAACAGACTGCTGTCCGTACTTGAATATGCTCCCTAGTCCACTTATAATAAGCACAATAAATACACTCTCCCACCCTAAAAGATAGCCACACCCTTAATTTCCAGAACCTGCATGTTAGAAATGAAGCAGGAAATAGAATTAAGTTTGCTTATCAGTTGTCTTTAAAACACGGAGATTATCCTGGATTATACAGGTTTTCCTTTAAGCATTATTAGGAAGAGTAAGGCAGAAGAGAGAACTAGAGAGATGGCAGCTAGGGAAGGACTCAGCACAACTGTTACTTGTGTGAAGACAGAAGTGAAGGGGCCCAAGAAAGAAGGAATGTGGCCTGCCTCTAGAAACAAAACAAGGGAATAAGGTCTCTCCTAAAGCCTTCAAAAGCAAGGCAGCCCCGCCAACACCTTAATTTTGGTGTAGGGAGACCCGTTTTAGGCTTCTGAAGTATAGAATTGTAGCACAGTATATTTTTGTTGTTTTAAGCTACTAAATTTGTGGTTATTTGTTGTAGCAGCCATAGAAAACTAAGATACCACTGCACTGGAAAAATCACAGATACAGATGAAATCCTATCAGAAAATAAATGCATAGAAGAGAAAAATACAAATAATGCAAAAAGAAAGAATTTTTCCCCAAAGAAATAGAGTTAATAGAGGAGTCAAAAAATAACTTCAAAATAAGTATATCTTACACATGTAGAAAAATAAGAAAGAAAATATGGTTCATAAGAAAAAAACTGATCGTTATAAAGGTTAGAAGTTTTTGATATGAAAAACATAATTACTGATATAAAGTAGCATTGCACACTGGTAAAAAGCAAGTTATTGAGGTAAATGATCATGATTAAAAAACATGAAAATCCTGTAAAAAGACATTTAAAATAAAAATAGTAAGCAGAATGGAGGAAAATACTTTTATCTACCAGCAGTTTCTAAGGAAAAATATATAGTAACAGTGTGTAGAAAAGAACATGTTTAAAGAAATCTAGTCACAAGAGTAAAATGAGAACCTCTCTGAATGAAAGAAAACAGTAAACAATTAAGGGTATATTCTTCCAAAGGGAAAATGTAAATTTATAAGGGCACAAGAAAGATAGGGAATGATGAGCATAAGATTAAGTAAAATGTTTGTTTAAATTTAGTAATTATAAATTGGAAGAAGAAAGGAGAAGAGAAAAGGAGAAAAAGAATGGGGATAAGGCTGGAAGGAGACGAAAGAGGGGGAGGCAGCAAAGAAAAGGAGGAAGAAATGTCTTAAATGATAGTTTGAAAACAGAACTCAAGATAAGACAAAGGAGTTGGAGCAAGGCGAGATTAGAGAGAAAATGGGTAGGAATAGGGAAGGAAGAAAATGATAAATTTTTGGCCTTTTAAAAATATATTTAAATAAATGTGTTAAAAATTAATCATAGCAACTGAAAGAGTAGAAATTAAATATAGAGCTATCAAAATACAAACCAGATGAATTTAGTTAATCTAGTAGAAGATAAGGAAATATAGAGAATGCATGAAAAAGAAAAAACACAAAATGAGGAGATATGCATCAGAAATGACTAATCACAATGAGTGTGAATGAACTAAATTTTCCTATTCCCAGAGAGAGACTATATGATTGGATCACATACAGAAAACCAAACTATTATACCTACATATCTTTTTCTTTTCTTTTTGTATATCAATGAAGGAGTTTGTCTGCACAAATAGCAAGAAAATAAATGACAAAAAAATCCCAAAACTTTCCAAGCATGCATTTAGATATAATGTAAAGTTACAATAATGAGAATTATGTGACCTGGGAACAGTAATAGATAAATAGATCAATTAAGCAGTAAACATATATACATATGAATATGGCATATAAAAATTTCAAAATAATTTTAAAAATCTCAAATTATTTACATCTGAGTATTTAAAATTTTTGATTATTAGAAGATAATCTGCCTTGGGCTAACACTTCTGGCATGAGAACAAGCTGTTTGTTGAAAATGCATCTTCAATACCAAATATGTGTACACTTATTCACCAATATAAATCTGAGTCATAGCAATATGATATTTCATAACTCAAGTAATAATTTCTTTGTCTATTGTATTAGGTGAATTATGTGGGAGTAACATAATTCTGATAAGAGGTGAGAGTAATGCATAACAATAATAATATTGCTAATTACATTACTGTAGTAATGATATAATCAAAATGTTACTAGCTCTTCTGTAGCATAACTTATGCTTAAGGCATTGCAACCAGAGGCATTATGGCTATTCAGTATTACTCTGGAGGTATGGCAATATTATGGAGGGCTAGTCTGACAAATGTTGGTGCAAGTGAAGAGAAAAACATTACATTATTGCTCAATTGATTCATATTTTTTTCAATATTGAAAATCTCCTAATTTTATTCATGCCAATATCAGAGAATACATGCCAAGAAATAAAGTAAATTTACCTCAACATTATTCCCTATTCTTTGACTTTTTTACTAATCTGCCCAAACTATGGAAAATTGTTTCAGAAGATATCTTAAACTATCCAGAAACAAAAATGAGCCATTCAAAAATATGAAAATAATTTTAACCTGAAAATTGCTTTGGGGAACCTTTAAATGTTCCTGTGTATTGGTGGCAGTCTATGAAAGCTTCTTGATGCATTTTTAATGAACCATATTTATTATCAAATACAGGACTGCATATTCTATCAGTGGGGTAGTTGAGTTGGAAATAACAGAATCTAAGTTTTTAAAAATGATATAGAGACTCCCTTATTTCAGTATTATAACTTCAGAATTCACAGAATGTTAGATGCACAGCATTTTTGCTTTATAAAAGCTTTCTCAAGGACACATTGTGGCTTTTCTATCTACTTAATAAATATTGGCTTCTTCATCTCTTTAGAATTTTTTAGAATAATTTAAAAAATCTAGATGTAATGAAAATCTTATATGCTTGAAAATACTGTATGAATGAAAGCCAAACCAGTTGCCATTAATTCATTACTCTGCACAAGTATAGTTTTCCTGATTCTGAAATAGTGATGAGAGAGAATATGACCAATATTTCATCTGACATTGAAAAAAAGCACAATAATAAGGTTATTTCTAGGCACTTATATTAGACTCCTTTTTTTGGTCACTTTCTGTAATATTTTATTAAGTAAAGCATTCTAATCTTTCCCCTCCAAAATCTACACTTAACACATCCTCACCCTCAAAGAAAAGCCATCTCACACTTTTCTCCAGAGATTAACTACAAAGGGTTAAACAAAATCTACCCTGACAATACTAGAAACAGTTCTCTCTTGGTGTGTGTTGGTTCATTGCTCCACAGGGCATAGCAGATGTTGTGTCTGGTGGTAAGAAGGGCCCAGGAGGTGTGGCTGTCAATCACTTTTTTTTTCCTGTTTTTTTTTTTTCTTTTTCCTAACTACAGGCTAAACTATGGATCTGAAGCCCAGCTAAAACAATCTGCCTCAGCTGGGGTGTGTGAGGTATCAATAACCCTTGGCAGAGGTGTCAAGAGCCTTGCTGGAACTGAACTACCCTGCTGACCAGATGCTTAGCACGTTAACAAGATAGCACTGGGCATTCACCACTTTTCCAACACAACAATTAACACAACTGGGAAATCACTGCACTGATATTCTGAAAAAAAAATCTCACCAAAGTTGCCTTTTATGGAACAGAGTCAAATAACCTTTAAAAAAACTTATCCTCCCAGATGAGTATTTTAAAGTTTCAAGTCCAGAAGGTGCATTTGCTAGATAAATGAAGCTGAGAAATAGAACTATTATTGAAAGTATTTTCTCAATACATTTATATAAGTAATTTGTGAGTACACTAAAACTATATTCAATTTCACCTTTACAAATACTGATGTTTTATCTTTGTGAATAACAGAATCTAACTCATTTCCCCAAAAGAGATCAAGACTAAAACTTGGTTTAAGAATATAACCTAAATAGGTTGTTTTGCTAAAGTGAAAATCTATAAAACTTGACGAGAATAGAGCAATCAAATTACTTGATTAAAACAAAAATATCATTTTTAAAAGACTGTATAACAAATTAACATATTTCCTCACATGAATAAACTTTGGTTTTGTTTTCCAAGTTATATCAATTTAAGATTATTCTCTATGCTTTCATTCATAATTTTATTAGATAGTAATTATATAGTTTTTTTCTGGAACATAGATTATATACCATTCCTAGAAAATACACAGTATGCAGCAAAACATGAATATTAACTTTAAACAATTTAATGTTGTTTGTCTTTGCTTTGAAATTCAATAATGCCATCAGCCTGTAAGACCTCTTAGAGCCAGTATTTCACACAGTGAAAGCAGCTTTCTGTTACAAAAGCACAGCAGCTGTGGCTCCCGCAGATACCCTTAAAGACAGATATAATAAAACGCTGGGAGGGAGTAGGTCGACACAGGAGCATGAAATGGACGAGATGAAGCCCCTTTGTCACAGCCAAACACGCTATACAGTTACTATAGTAACATACAGTATTAAACTCCAGGTGGATTGACTTAATCTTCCTCAAACAAAATATAAAGGTTAACAAAAACCAAACCAATAATGATTATAATCACTCTACCCAAATATTTTTCAAGAAGTTGTTATTTTTTTTGTTTAGTCTGGATAGACGAGGAACAGGTACACTGAATCATGCACTGATTTGAAGAGACAATCCTAGAAGTTATGGGTGTCAAGAAAGAGATGTATTATTAAATAACTTGAATAAATCCAATGACTCAAGGAGAAAGAAAATCAAAGTGACAATGCAAGGACAGTTAGACTATGTGGACTCTTAAGCTTAGTTTTTTCTATACTCATCACATTTTTGTCAAATGATGAGATTATATGTGGTAATACTTCTGGAAGTAAATGCATCGATAATTCAGCAGCCTTTTCTTAACTTGGGTTAAAGAGTTTCAGGATCCATCTATTTCAATCTGTGTTCTCAGGAAAAAAACAAAACAAAACAAAACAGTGACTCTGAAATAAGAGCTAGGGAACTATTCTGTTGAACATAACCCAAAAAGTAAAAAAAAAAAAAAAAAAAAAAAGAAAGAAAGAAAAATGAAA
Source organism: Furipterus horrens (assembly GCF_987537825.1). Lineage (NCBI taxonomy): Eukaryota > Metazoa > Chordata > Mammalia > Chiroptera > Furipteridae > Furipterus > Furipterus horrens. The sequence continues at coordinate 140,667,131 of NW_028327176.1, read as the reverse complement.
AATCACAAATTGAACTCTAATTTTTAAAATATCATAAAGGAAATAAATCCAAGTGGTTAGACTATACAATAATCTCTCACCTGGGGTGGGTGCTAAGTTGGCTTATTCATTCTTGCAGGTATTGTACTTTCTATTATTATTTTGCTGTGATTATCAATTGTTTCATCTATAGACCACTCCTATAGGCTAAACCTCACAAACTTAATTTTACCCAGCTCTCTCTCTCTCTCTCTCTCTCTCTCTCTCTCTCTCTCTCTCACACACACACAATTCTTAGTCTCTTTTGCTTCTGTAAATACCCATTTTTGATGGCTTTATATTCAAATGTTAAAGCTCATGTCTTTAATGTAGATATAAACTTGCAGTTAAAAATAAACCTTAACATGAAGATATTTGCATTTTGGATTAATCCAATTATCACTGGAATTGCTCCCTTTGAATGCAGCTTTAATGATCTGAAAGAGTTAAGAGACTTTCTCTGAATTTTAATTTATGCCATGGAGTTAGGCACCAGGGCAAGCTGAACTCAACTCGAATATTTTTAGTAGGTTTTAGCTAACACTGTGAGACATACATTTAATGGATTTAGTTTGGGTAAACAACCTTTGTCTAGACAGCCCAAATGTCACAGGTATTGGTGCTCATTTTAAGTGGCAACATCTATGCAAATAATTGCAAAGTTGCATTTTGTTCCTTGTAGTGATATCTTATGAATTAAGGTTTTCAACAATACCAAGAGCTGAATATACACTCACAAGTGGTAATTTTAATCATAGACCTTTCTTACCAGTAACTCTTATTTGACAACATGGGAATAATTAGGGTTTAGATTATACTCTGAGACTTATGATGTGATTGCTGAGGCAGGTTAAGATTCCTAGTAGTATTAAGAAATCTAGAAAATAGCCATGGAAAGGAAGAGCAATAGATAGCAGATTTTGGAAAAGAAAAGAACAGGATCACTTATTTGTTATAAGTAAAGCTGTTCATTCCTTAAACTTCTTTAATATATCCAAGCATATAAGAAATATAAAATTTTGAGAACTAGCACAGACAAATTATGTTTATTTAATTTTCTTGTGATTTATAATTAAAGATATTTAATATTAAGTGTTTTCTTTTATTAAGTAATTTAAAGATCATATAAATTTTGCTAGTTATGCTTACATTCATCCATAACTTATTTACTGTTCACTTATTATATTTTTGAAGAATGCTAAGAATTGGTGGAGAAAAAACAGTACTTGATATATGGAGGCATTGAAACTAATATGGAGCATTATAAATGTAATTGCACAAAACTGTCCATAGTGATAGCATAATACACCTTCAAATCTGGCTTATTTTATAATAGATGCTTTATTCTAAAATTCTAGGAAAGAAACAGCAATGTAAGTAGTTTATTAACCTTATCTAAAAAATAGTAAGTCAATAATTTTGTGTAAGTTGAAAAAAAATTTAAATCATTAACAGTAAATTCTGGAAAATCCAATTCTCTAATATAATAGAACGTATAAAATAAGAATAAATTCATTTCTTTTCAGTCATATAATTTTATTCTAAAGAGAAATACAATTAAAATTTTTAGTACTGGATAAAATTTTTGCTTGTACATAAAAACATTCAGCTTTTTATGCATGTGACTGTCTACTCTTCATTATTTTAATTTTGTTAAGAACACTGTGTCACTAAGGTTGTAATTTATTGTACTGGTTGATAATATTGGAAAGCCCCTAGAAAAAATGAAACAATAAAAAGGAATAGGGTCCAGAACAACTACCTTTGCATTAAATGTTGTTTTAAATGAAAATGAGTTCCTAATATCCTCTTCATATAATGCAATATGTTATTTATTTTTCTTTATTTTTCCCTTTTGCTATTTAGTCCACAGTCCACATTTTACCAGAAAGTCTGGGGGTTCAAAGCAATAATTAAGAACCTGTGGCTTTAATAACTTTGACAAATATTGTGGATCTGCTCCATTGTATAAGCTGCTCACAGAGGAGAAAAAACATAAATGCATTTTTAAAAGATAAATTAGTTTAATTCATTAAAATTCACATAATAGATAATAGTTTATACAGAGCATTTCTGCCATCTTCATTCAAAGAAATAAACAAGGAAAAGAGAAGTTGCAAGTCATGTTTTTGGTGCTATCAACTGGAAAGTGTGTCAGACTCTTAAAATTGCTGTAATTTTCACCTCAGGCATCCCAAAGTTCTCAGTAAACCATCTAGGATGAAATCCACAGAAATCTGTAAACTCCAACATTCTTCCCTCAAACCCTGCCGGTTACCCCAAACTCCCCATACTCTACTACAGCAATATTAACTTTTTCATCTCATGATACAGATAAACTAATTACTAAACTTTTGAGGCAAACCAAAAATATAATTTTTGCTGGTTTCACACAAACTAGGTATAATTTTTGATTGATTCACTCCTGACGGCTATTGTTGTGTTAGCTGTCATCATTTTTTTTTTTTTTTTTTTGAAATCTAAGGGAAAAGAGGTTAAAATTTTTGCAGTACACCCATTGAAGATCGCTGTTCTAATGGCCTCCTCGACAACTTGGCTCTGACCTTACTGAGTATCCCATCAGATTAACAGGGCCCCCTCGTTTGATTCCTTATGGAGACATGAAAGAAGAATCAGAAACAAATGACCAAAGCTGTTAAGACATTTTTAGATACAGAGCAAATCTTTTAATGACCCTGTAGATAGCACCAAAATGTCCCTAACTTCCAAAGGAATGATGTGAACTGAAGGTTCTATTCAACTAGTAAGCAAAGATAATCCTTACATGTTCTGTATGATGGACATGCCTGTGAACACGCAGCAAAGAGTGGTTGAGTAAGCTTATTTCTATAATAATAAAATTTAGTAAAGCCAATAATAATCACTTAGGTTTTTTTCCCCAAGAAACATAAACCCCTCTAGAGGCTGCTTCTAATCTCTAATTATATCTACCCCAGAAAGAAAGTACAGGAAACTCAAAATGACAGAAGTTGTAACTATCATCATGCTAGTTTTCTTTCTTATCCGCCCAAACAGAAATGGGGTTTGCAATGACTTCTGCATAAATATATTGAGCCATATTCACAGTGAGCAAATTGCTTCCTAGATACCACTGAAAAGCTGACAGCATTTGTCTTAATAAAGTGAATGGAGATACCCTATGCCCAAAACCTTTCCATGGGATTTTGTTAACTAATTTGTTAATGACTTCATTACTGGACTTAATCTTCTCTTAAAATGTAAAATATAAAAGTGGCTGTCAGCCATCTTAACAGCCATCACATTCAAAGGGCAACACTAACTGCTTTTCCTCTTTGAGTAATAAATAGAGCCTTTACTTCAGATCCTGTCTCCCAAGTAGTGGCCAGTAAATATTATAGATGTAAAAATTCTCCAAAAAAGAAGTGAAAATAGTAGGGTCATAATTTCTGGATGAAGCCCCAAGTGCTTAGCAATATTTGCACTATATACAATCAATCCTTAATAGTATATTTAATTTGTAATATATTAACAGTTTGTTAGAATGTGAGCCTCATGGGCTCAGGGCCTGTGTCTGTTTTGTTCATTCCTTCATCTTCAGGGATTGAAATAATGTTTGACACATAGTAGATATTCAGCGTTTATTTAATCAATAAACAAATGATGAAATTACTGAATTTGACATAATTTTCTAGCTGACTAAATATATGGAAAAGAACATTCTATTACCCATTTCAATACACTTAAATTGAAATCCACTTTACAAAACAGGTTTAAATGCTTGGTCTGCCTTAAGGAGTATAGAATTCATAGTGAGGATACAGAAAGTTTATAATTTTCTTTAATCATAAAATAATGCTCTCTTTGCATATTGTAACAAGATTACTGTCAAAGGAAATTTCAGAGATAAATTTGTTACAAGAAAGCATGTTTACTGGCAAAAGCAAAATGTTTTTAAGGGAATCTTCCCAAACACTGGCTTCTTATACATGATCTGAAGCAGATTTCTAAAGGGAAATAGCCAAATGCAAGGTTATCAATGTGGAAGAAAAACAAATGTTTTCTCAAATGATTATCTTATTTTCTACTGTCTTTACCTATCTGTAAGTGTCAGTACTGCAAAGTCAGGATTAACTTTGTTCAGAAGTTGGACACTTCAGGGAAAAGACTAGTCTTCATTGATTTGGAGGACTGGGGTTAGCCAGGAGTTTCTGGGTTTTTTTTTGTTGTTGTTGTAGTTTATCCCATAATGAAAAGGTGTTTGGTTGCTTGTATGCTTCATTTTTATTTCTGACTGAGCTATGATACGCTTATGCATGATGCAGGCAGGGCAAGGTGTCAGTTTTGCTTATTCACTGGAGCTCTGTGACCAGAAAATAAATTATTAAAACTGTATTTATTGCATGCCTCATGTTAGTCTATCAAGTCTATCTGTTTGCAATGCTCCGGATGTTTGAGTTAGTCTGCCTCAGCCAGGTTGGTTGGGTCACGAAATATAAACTGAAGATACTTTAGATTTTTGTTCCCTCGAAGTCAATTTGAACACTTCTCAGTACACTGGAAAATATGAGTCCACCCTCGCTGCCCCCTCTATTATGTTGTTATATATTATTTTATTATATTATTATATTATTTCTATTTTAAACTGAATAAAATGAATAAGTGTTATAATAGCTATGAAATAACATATCAGTTTTAGTCATAATTGTTATTTAATCAACTTGAAATTATATTTTATTATTTGGCCTATCAAGAAGAATTTAAGAAGTGCCTTCCCTAGGTCAAGTTTCATTTCACCTGCTCAAAAAATGTTTGTTGAATGAAATAATTTTGTAGAATGCTTTTAATAGAAACTATAACCTATTTGATCTTATTAGCCAAGGTCACCTCAATAAATTTAAGAATAAAGAAACTTATTATACTAGAAACTTCTAGAAAATAGCTTTATTTCAAGAAACTCAATAGGATACTTAGTCAAATAAAGAGCTTACTATTCCAGGTACCGACTAACAAGATGTCCTGGAGTGAGAAAACCCTGCTAGTCTGATACCAGGAATTTCCATTGAGGTTGTAATGGAAAACTCTGACTCCAAAAAACCTCCGCTGCCTTGCGGCATACCTCTTCAGGGGAAAGGCTAAGGGAGTAAACCCCGACAGAAAATCCGGAGCCGGAGTCCCTAAGGCGGTTCGACGTTGTAGTCAATACCGGCAACTCCTGCGGCGCACCTGAAGCCAAGCTGTATTGACTCCGTCTTTCCCTTGGACCCTTCAGCTGCGAAGAGAGGGGGGGTCTGCTGCATGGGCAACAGCAGACCCTCCATATCACCCTACCCAGGCTCTGTAGCTTCAGCTTCACTGGAGAGGACACTCCAGCGTCATCGCAAGATGTCGATTCAACACGGGAGGAGACAGATACCGTGTCACTCCCGAGTCGGACTGCACAGCCATTCTCGGCGGTGCAGATAGACTCTTAAGCAGCTACACCATCGTCTCTCGAGACGGACGGCTGCCGACGATGTAATGGCAAGCCTTCAGAAAAAACTAGAAAACTAAAAAGAAGAGAAAAAGAAGAAGAAAAACATGCATCACAGAACATCTCAAGGCCCGAAGGGAATTTGTAACACCCCTAGATTTCACATGCATTTCATTTGAAATGAAATTTTCATGGAATGTTTTGTGTAAAATATAACTAAACCTGCCTTCTTTGCTTTGTCACCAATTTATGTGTAACAAATAATTTTTTATGCAGCAGAAAGTGAGTGGTAAGTGGATGTGTATAGGAATAGAGTCTTGGTATGATTAAGTTTGTTAAACTTCAAATACTGTATAAGCCAGTGAATTTATCATGAATTCTGTTTCTGAGCTTTCACATTACAAAAATCAGTTGTTTGGACAATGTTGGCTGAAAGTCAAATAAGAAAATTAAGGAAATCATATCAAAATGCATATAGAAGGAAAAATTCAAGTTCGCATTAAGAAAACCAGTGGCCACTCCTTTTAAACAGACCAGAGTACCTGGGTCAATGAAGTCAGAAGTTTCATTGTCATACCAAGAGCAATCATGAAAATTCACAGGGGCATATTTTGGTTGCCACAATGATTGGGAGAACTTTTGGAATTAAATGGAGTAGAGGTTAAATATATTAGATATCCTGAAAAAATAAATAGCACTAAGTCCTACACTATTTTTCAGTGTTTTCTCAAGAGACTTATGTGGAACTTCTGGCCAAAATGGAGGCATAGACCGACACACTCTGTCTCCTTCCACAACTAAGAAGGACTACAACTACTGCAAAACCAAAAGTAATAAGAAGTTCCAGAAAATAAAGCTACATGGAAATCCAGTGTATGATGTCATAAACAAGTGGTGCTCGTCTGGACGGGTAGGAAGGGCAAAACACAGCTGAGAAAGATTGAACTGTGCTGGAGGCAGCAGCCACAGAAGCGAACAGTGGAACCCAGTAAGCACACACCTGTATTTGGGGGGAGGAGAGAAGTGCCTAGGAGCCGGCCCTGGCTGCAGACCAGACCCTTCGGCTCAGGATTCCAGGGAAGGAAGACCCCATTGTCTCGGACTGTGGAGAGAGAGGAAGCTCCCGGTTCCTCAGCGGAGAGTTACAGCAGTAATTTATTTTGGACCCCTGCCCCCACGCAAAGTACCACAGTGTGGTGAGAAAGGTCACGAGGTTGTGATGAGCACATGAGGCTCTGCCCAATATAGCGTAGGAGGTGTGACAGCACCCTGTCCAAGAAGGAAAGATAAACAAAATGGTCAGAATGGCAGAATTAATGATTGAAATACAAATCACAAGCTAACTAAAAAACAAATAAAGGCCTTGACTGATGGACGAAGAGCTATAGTCATAAGGCAGCTTACAGACCTAAGAGCGGAGCTGAATCAAGACAGGGAAGGAATGAAGGCTAGTCCTGTTGAAATGAACAAAAATACATACAAGACAAGTGGTGAGGAAGGAAAAGCCATGGATCAAATCAACAAATCGGAACATAGGGAGGGAACAAACAGTCAACCAGTGCAGAAAGAGGAAACAAAAAGGGAGAAATATGAGGAGAGGCTCAGAAACCTCTGGGACAGCTATAAGCGAACAAACATTCAAATTATAGGATTGCCAGAGGGTGAAGAACTAGAAATTGAAAAATCATGTGAAAAAATAATGAAGCAGAACTTCCCTAACTTGGGGAAGAAAATGAACTTACGGGTCCAGGAAGCACAGAGAGTTCCGGATAGATTGGACTCAGGAGGACCACACGAAGACACATTATAATCAAAATGTCAAAAATTAAAGATAAAGAGAGAATCTTAAAAGCAGAAAGAGAGAAGAAAAGAATTATGTACAAAGGGGTCCCAATTAGACTATCAGCGGATTTCTCAAAGGAGACTTTACAGGCAAGAAGAGACTGGCCAGAAATATTCAAAGTAATGAAAATCAAAAACTTACAACCACAATTACTCTATCCAGTGAAGCTGTCATTCAGGATAGAAGGGCAGAGAAAGTGCTTCCAGGACAAAGTAAAACTGAAGGAGTTTGTTAGGTCCAAACCACTGTTATATGAGATGTTAAAGGGACTTGTTTAGAAGAAGGAGGATCAAAAATATGAACAGTAAATGAAAACTGTATCACAACAACCAACAGCAGAAACTAGTGAATCGAAACAAAGGCAAACTAAGTAGGCAAGGAGAGGTGAAAAAGAATTATAGGTATGGGGAACATATTGGGGGGAGGTCAGAGGGGAGGGGGAAGGGGGAAAAGGGAGGGAGATGGTACAGGAATTAAGAAGCATAGTAGGAGGGAGTGGAGTAGACAAGAAGGTGTTGAGAAGAACTATATGCACAACCAACGGGCATGGACTAAGGGGGGCGGGGACAACTGGAGGGTAGGGGGAGCAGGGGGTCAAGAAATTGGGGCAACTGTAACAGCATAATCAATAAAATTAAAATAAATAAATAAATAAAAATAGTAAAAAAAAGAGAGAGAGAGAGGGACTTATGTGGGTGTTAATGGTACCTAGAATTTAAATCAATTTTGTAAATAAACTCAAGCTATTCATGTAATTTTAATGGAATAGGAACTTTTCCAAAATTATGTACAATGATGCAAGTATGTTCTTTATTTACTTCAAACTGATAAAAGTTATTTACCATTTAACAACATATTTCATACCCAAGGCAATGCCACTCCTACTTGCAGTGCTATGACAACATACCAGAATGAGTCTACTTTAGTATCTGTTGCTCTACGCATAAGCCAATGATACAGCCTTACAGAGATGTAACTTCAAGTAATGCAGAGACATAGACTGACTCTTGGCAGAGCTGAAATGATGTACTATCATATACTGCTTAATCTACATTCCAACATAGACATAGCACTGGAAAATCATGCTCTCTCAGAACACAGTATATCGTAGTTCAGTGCTCTCATGGTTTCCCTGAAAAGACTCTGGCTCTTTTCTGCCTTTTGTTGTTGTTGTTGTTGTTGTTGCTGTGGCCTCTCCAGCACTTTTGTTTTCTGTCTATTATTCTGGGGCAGAGTTACGACTCATGTTCCTGCCTTCATTGCCTGTCAACTTTCCTCATCCAGCAACATACATAATCTGTTCTCACTGCTTCTTATCCAAAGCAGGAAACACTGAAAGCTGAAGACTACATTAACAGCCTACTGACTCTTTAGTAGAAACTTTCTGAGTGTACGCCGCCCAAGTTTGCATGTGTTTGCAAGAAAAACTATGCCCATCAAAACATTAACCACTGTCACACTGAGTGCAGTTAAATTTCAGGATTTTTAAAAAACAACTTTATAGTCTTTTGTGTTGTTTGATTCATGCAATATAACAATCTCAAATTACTGAACACAGGACAGAGTAAAAAGTGCTTTTACTTTTTAAAAGAATTATTGTTATTATTCTTATTACCAACTCTTCTTGTTGCTCTTCCAGATATTAAAGATAAAAGCACTTTGAACCTTGACTCAAAGAAAGAATCATCTTTTAGATTTTGCAAGTTTTATAAATAAATGAAAGTTGTTTTAGAAGGAATGCATAAAATAACAGTGGTAAGATTTATAGGTTTTACTCATGAATGGTTGTGATAATAAAGTGAGAATCAAAACTATATAGACATTTTAGATTGTATTAGTTTCTTTAAGTCTTAAATAAAATCTTTAATCCTCCCCTCTGTAAATAAAAAGACAAATTTTCAAAGCACCCTTGTTTCTATATTATCTTAATGCATAGACTAAATAATAATTAAAGAAGTGTAAAAAAATATGGAAGAAATAGAGATTATACTGTGATGGATTTTTGTCTTAGAGCTAGGCTTCAACTCTTGTTTTGATTTTTGTCTTAATATACAGTGTGATTCAGAACCTTGGCCAGAATTTTTATTTTCTTTTTGTAATGATTAGGTTTCTAGGTGACAAATGGCCTTGATGACAATGCATATGTTAGCATCAGCAATAAAATAAGTTAAAGTTTTCTTTTATACTTATGTAACACAAGAGACACCATACAAGTATGACCACATATTAGCTAAAATCACTGTGCACAATACAGACTTTCCTCTATCAAAAAGTCTTAGGCAAGACCTTCAAATGACGTTTAAAATTAGTTCATATTGGATTCATTGTAAGATCTCTGAGAAATACTGAAGTGATGTCAAAATGTCTCCAATCAGTTAAGAATAGTATAGGAAAGGGTGAAGCCAAAGAACTTATATGCATGACCCATGGACATGAACTAAGGGGGTGGGATTGCTGGAGGGAAGGGGGCTGCTGGGCAGAGGGAAGCAAAAGGAAAAAAAGTTTGGACCACTGTAACAACATAATCAATAAAATATACTTAAAAAAAAAACATGTCTCCAATCAAAATTCTTTATGGATAAGAGTGTGAATTACATTAGAAACTGTCCATGGTCAGAGGTGGCCAAATGTCATGTACAGGAGCTCTGGGAGACTCAGAATTTTGGAGGTCAACATTTTCTTTTCTTTTGCTTTTCCTTCTTATTGAATTTATTGGGGTGACACCGGTTAATAAAATTATACAGGTTTCAGGTCAACAATCTCCCAACACATCATCTGTACACTATACTGTGTGCTCATCACGCCAGTCAAGTTTCTGTCATCACCACTTTTTCCCACATACTCTCCTCTACTTCCTCCCACCCACATCTCTTATGAGTATGTATTTGTTTGTTTTGTTTGTTTGTTCATTTGGTTTTTTCCTTGTGTGTTCATTTGGTGCTTTCAGTTTCATATCCCACATATGAGTGAAATCATATAGTTCTTAAATTTTTCTCTCTGATTTCACTTAGCATGATATTCTCAAGGTCCATTCACATTGTCACAAATGGCAATGTTTTATAATTTCCTCATAACTGAGTATTTTAATGTGTATATGTACACAAATTCTTTATCCAATTATCTAAGGACACTTTCATTGTTTCCATGCTTTGGCCACCATGAACAAGACTGCAATGAACAAAAGGGTATGTATACTTTTGCAAATAAATGTTTTCAAAATTTTCAGGTAGATACCCAAAAAAGGGGGTCCTGGGTCATATGGTAACTCTTATTTTTAATTTTTTTTTCATAGTGGCTGTATCAGTTTACATTCCCACCAGCAGTGAATGAACATTCCCTTTTCTCTACAAACTTTACAACACTCATTATTACTTGTCTTATTGATAATAGCCATTCTATCTGGTGTGAGGTGGTGTCTCATTGTAGTTTGATTTGCATTTCTCTAATAGCTAGTAAAGTTGAGCATCTTTTCATATATCTATGCCACCATCTTGATTGGAAGCCTGGGGTCAACTTTTTCAAGGATGCTGACATTGTTCAATTATAAAGAGATCTTTGACACCTTGACGACTATTGATTGCTACAATGCAAACTAACATTTTTGAAAGGGAGATGTGGAAAGTACACACACACACACACACACACACAAAAGCAAAACTTCCCAGATTCTTCTGGGATTTGACAAATGGACTCAATGATTTTCAAGATCTCTACAAGCCCCCAAAGTCCATAATTGTTTTTGAATTATTGGAATTTTGGAATTTGGAAGTTTCATGTGATGTAAAATGGCATCATTAAAACATTTTCAAAAGAGGACTGGTTAATAATGATGTGTTAAATACACATGGTAAATTTTTGTTATATAGATACATTCCCTAAAAGGCAAAAATAGTTCAAAAGAAAATTTGCTTATCAATTTAAGCATGTAAACTGCATTATGGGGAAAAGATTTTCCTCCTGTAAACTAAAGCAAATCTTTAACTAAAATTATTTTAATTATTTTTACTACTAATAATATTTGAATGCTATGCTGTATTTTCTCTTGTAGTAGTAAGGTTAAAATTTAAGTTTCAACCCACTTCTTGTCAAATCCAATTTCCATTTTAAGAGTTAAGAGCAGCTATATCAAGCAGTTTTAACAATGAGGATATCCTTAAAATATAAATTACATACATTTGCAATGGGATAACATTAATTTGTTTAATTGGCATTCATTTGTTAGACTTCTTATAAGATCATTTTGTAATGTAGATAATATGTACTATTTTTTTGTAGTTTTTGATCATTTTAAATATATATAAAAAGGAAAGATACTGAGTGGTCTTTATGGCCAACATACAAGCTTAAATTTCAATTAATAATAATTTAAAACCTTTATATAAATTAAAACTTACAAATCACTTTTGTATTTGTAATGACATTTAAAAAATTTTTATCATAAAAATGAATTTTCCCTCAAATTAATATAATTCTTATTTCAATTTTTTTGAGTCCAAATCAGGATTTCTTTTCAAATGCATTAAATTATTTAGGACAAGTCAGTTTTAAATTAAATAGAAAACTCTGCAGAATAAATTTCTCCTTCTACATGGTAAGGTTCTCTCCATCTACATATTAAACTTTTGCCCTTTTTGAAGACTTCTTCCATCATTAAAATATATGTCTTATGTGGAATTTCTTATGGTGTCAGGGTAGAAGAAGATTTTTAGAAGACTTTGTAGCAGATTAATGATGTTTGTGAATAAGATCGATAAAATAAAAGTGAGACTGGTCACTACTAGCTTAAGATTCTTGTTTTCAGTTTGGCACAATGTGTTCAGATCCAAAAGAAAATGTATAATAATTTAGCTTTAGAAATACATCCTACCAGAAATGTTATTCTTAAGTGTGAGTAGATTATGCTTATCCTTTAACAGGTAACAACAAAAACATTGTGCAGTATTTTGTTCATTACGCCAAAGCAAGTGTATTGAGAAATCACTGGCTTTTTCGTGTCTCTAATGCCTGATTTATTTGGGGGCAAAGGGAAAACAAGAAAGGAAACATTTCTAGAAAAGCTACTTTAGTAATATCTGAGACAACACCATTCTTATTTCACTGGGATTTCATTTCTTTCTTACAGGCTTAACATCTCACTGCATGAACAAAGAAAATATCATGTGAAAAAGGCTTCAGGCTAGCTCCTTCCAAAAGGATTCAACCTTCTGAGTGCTATCAATATCATCCATACACCCACACAGTTAGCACTTTTGAATACATTTGCTGAAAACCATTAATAAAGCAGCAATCTTAGTCTGGTTCTTAACCATGTGTCACAGTGAAATAAGTTCATGTAAATCTGTGAACTGCACGACAATGATCAAATTAACAGTCATTTCAAGAAAAAATGTCCCTCAGGCTGAAAAATAATTAGTAGTCTCTCACTATCTTTTCCTCCTAATAAAAATCACGATATTATTGTTGACTGTGCTAATAAAACACCTCTCGTGACCCTGATGTAGCTTGATGTAAAATGTAAGGACTGTTCTATTGTGCAGTCTCACACATGTTTTATTGAACATTTCCATTTGGCTCTTCAACGGGGAACACAAGGGCCATAGAAGCTGGAGAACTTTTGTCACAGCGTAATGCAACTCTCAGTTGTTTATTGCTGCAGTTAATAAAAGCACCCACTCTGAAATTCATTATCTTTGAAATTTAACTTTTAACTGCATATGCTGAATATTCAGGACTTTGAATATGAGCAGGAACAAGAGCAAGGGACAGAAAAAGCAAACAGGGAAAACCCATTTAGTGCATAAAGCAGCACAAGGTTAGCGCATATGTTGCCATAAATGTTAAGTCTGGGATTTTGATTTTTAGAATTATACTGAGGAAGTCACAGTGGTCACAGGTTGCTCAGCAGATTTTTCTTTTAGTTATTTGTATCTACTCCACAACTATTTCTTGAATGCTTTTTGTACAAAACAGTATTATAGGTTTCTTAGGGACAGAACAAAGTAAATATTTAAGCCCTCTCCTCAAGTTGCTTATCAAGGACTTGACAGGTTGGGCTTTTGTACTGAAGTGGATGATGAGTTCATGTTGGGTATTGATGTTTCCAATATATGAATTGAGAATGAATGCCAGTTATCTGTAAAGACACAAACAAAACAAAATACAGAAATCTGATAAAGTCAGCAAACTAATGAAGCATGTGAATCAGAATACTGAACAGTATGTACTACATATTGATGTCATACTTCAGGAGAAACCTAGGTTGAAGAATCAACACAATTCAGTAAAGGTTTTTGAACATGGCAAAGTAAGAAAGATATTATCTTTTCCCTCAACTAGTGTTGAGGCCAGTGAGGAAAATTCACATGCATAAGTAATTACAACATAAGCTAGGATATGGTAAGTTGTTCTAGTGACCATTTACTCTGTAGTGGAATATTTTGATTATAATTTTGTAAATTCTTAGAATTATACCTTTGGAGAAATGAGCAATACATATATATCTTGGAAAAACTGAGCATTTCATGCATACATATACTTTTAAGGTAATTTCTATTTTTCAAACATTATAAGAAATATATATATTAGTGAGAAGATAGTAAGCAATTGGAAAGAGAAAGAAAATTTCAAGCTTACAGGAAATATTACAAAAGTATATGAGGAAATAGAAATTTTGGGAAAAAAAAGAAGGTTTGTTTTGCTTAATTTTTATACAAATAGCTTCTCAGCATTCTTCTAAACGCTCTTTTCTCAAAGTATGCTTCATGGACTGTGTTAAAAATGTTTTGAGGTCCGGTAAGTCTGGGACTATTTGGTTAAACCAAGTTAAATATCTTTAAGGCTTTTCAACATGATCACGTGCACTGTGAATCTTTAGGACAAAATGTCCCCTCACGGAGCATCTCAGGGGACTGCAGCACTATGGGAGAGAAACTCAGCATGGCCACAGCTGATGGTGGATGAGAACAAATGCAGACTCTCAGGCCCCATCCCTACAAGAGAGGGTCTGAACGTCCAGATTTTTAACACACTCCCGAGCTATTTTGATGTAGTTGCCTGGTATCAGACCCGGGACTGATATCTGAGAGTCTCTGATAAGACTTGAACATTTACATTAAAATGCTACCGGTGAATCAAGGTTCACAGGTACTAGTTGCAATATGCTTGCAGACATTAAAACACTTTAAAACATTGTTTCAAAAAGCCTCTCAATGAGCAGAAGAAAGTAAACACTTTCATAAATACCCTATGCTGGAAGAGGAAAATGTTTTCATTCCTTAGGTTGTGCTCTCCTTCTACATCATAACAATATTGACACTTTAGAGAGAAAGGGGAAGAAGTTCCTGAATGTCACTTAGTGTTGGAGAGGCCTGGCTGGATATACTTTGCACAATTATCATCTACACTGCTTATTGCTTCTCTCAGCTGTGGATGAGTTTCACTGGGTCTTTTTTTTTAACAAAGCAAAATCACCTTCTATCTTCCTCTCCCAGTCTCTAAGTAGCCCAAGTACCCATTAAAGAGAAACAAAGGGAAGTATGTCATTGCTTTAGATATTACAAGCTCCTGGGTGTCCAAATACAAAACATTCCATCCTATGTCATTTCTACTTTATTAGATACACGGTCTGTTTTGATAAACTATTTTCACTCCGAGTTTTGCAGCTTATGATCCAACAGGAAACAAGTCCAAGAAGGTGATAAAGAAAAGCAGTTAGAACTGTCAAAGAAGACCAAAGGCAAGAAGCAAAAGGAAAATATGTATAAAAGTCAATCCATAAATTAAATTGTTTTCATCTACCTCTCTCCCAAAAGAGAGAGGTGTGATTGGTGTGGCCAATGCTGTCCATAGCACATAAGATGGTATTGATAATGATCTTTCTAAAAGGTCAAGAGTAATGCCACCACTGCTAGGATAATTGCATTAATTGTGGGGAAAATTGGTGTTACTGTTCTAATAGCTAGTCAGAGTTTTTCATTTCAAACACTAACAAAACTATAACTTCTGTTCAGGGAATTCATTCTTGTACTTAAATCAGTGTAATTTAAAGTTAAAGATAAATCATCACAGCTCAAAATCTCACCTCAGTTCTGAAAATGATTTATAATGGTTTATTAAAGATGTACATTTTCAGCTCAATTTCTTTATTTGTAAACTTATTTTGGTAATTCACTCTTCTAAATCAATATATGTTGGGTAACTAAACCATCTGTTTATGAAAATTCTTCAGTGTATGTAACAAACAAAAATTCTGGATGATTGTAACCAAATGATGGATGGATGAATGAAGATAGTTGATACACAAAAATACAATTCTTCCCTCAATTATTCAAGTTCCAGCTGTGAATATTATTTTGATTTGCAACTGTGATGTAAAAAAGTTTAAATTATGCTAATATGTAGTTTTGCTGTTATTTCATTAATCTGTCTATATAAGAAATTATCCCATCTTAGTGGTTTAAAGTTACACTTTATTAGCATTATTCACATTTCTGTGGATCAAATGGATTCACTCAGTGATTTTCACCTGGGGTTTCACACAAACAGTGGCTGGTGTTGGTGTCATCTGAAGGTTTGATTGAGCTAGACATCCAAGATGAAGGTCAGTTTACATTGGATGTCACATGGGAGCTCAGCTACAGATTTTGACCAGCCTCTCCATGTAGCTCTCTTATGTAGCTTCTTACAGGTTCTTAGAGAAAGCATCACATGTTCCAATTTAGGGGGAAACTACAAAGCTTTGTATGACCTAGTTTGAAAATCCCAGGACATCACTTTGCCTCATTCTGTAGGAAGAGGTAAGTTACTGTACTCAGGCAAGATTTAAGAAGAGAAACACTGGACACCATTTCTTGATCTGGGAATCAGTGTATATGTACAGGAAATGAAGGAACTGATGGTATTTAGCGTTGACTATCACAACTTGTCAATAGTTCTTTCTTCAAAGATATAAGCACGTCTTAAAGTTAAAGAGAGATATGTCAGTAAAAGCACTTTTCCTTTCTGATATAAAGAGATCCAACACCGTTCCAACTCTTTCCAGGTTTATCTGTTTTTGAGACAGAGGAAAAGTAGCAAAACCCATAAATGAAATTTACCTCATTTCAACTATAAACATTGGCAATAATTTTATGCCCTGCCATCAATGTGGCAAAAATGGCAAATATGGCAAATACTTAATAAACTATGAAGCACTAAGAAACATAGTTACCCTTGCTTTGACAGGACTAATAGGTTGTTAAGCAAATTGGGTGAGGAACCATATTTCTTATTTCATTTACATCTCCATGGAGCAAATATTAATAATCCTATTTTGCAGATAAGGCACAAAAGTTTTGTTTTTGTTTTTTGCCTTAAATTACACAATTAATGAGTAGTATAACTAAGATTCCAGCCCACAGATTGCTTTTTCTTACTACATATGCTGCTTCAGTGAATAGTTAATAAATATAATAAAAACTTGTGGAGAAAATGAGAGGTGATAGAACAGAGATAGGGCAGAGTAAAAGGCAGGGGGAGCCAGGAATCATTGTCCTGAGCAACTTTTGTTTTATGCTATATAAATAACTACAAAAGCTGTTTCAACAAGTATTTTCTATAACCCTATATAGTGAGAGTGACAGTCTTAAAGCAACCACAATTGGAAAAGAAGTTAACAAAACAAAATTATAGATGTGGGGAGTGGAGGAAGAGAGAATAATGTCCTGAAGGTCATGGAACCAGCAGTCAGAATGAGGCCTATAGTGGCTAGGGATGGGGTGTGGGAAATACTTTGACAAGTGATGAACAATGAGATACATGCAGAGACAGGAGAAGTGACCCTTTCCCTCCCTTGGTGCTCCCACCCCTGGTGCTGAATAGCCTTTTGGGTTTGTATAGAGCTTGAGGAAGACTGTGAAAGAAAAGATGAGCACATCCATGCTGCCCGCTGCATGGCACTCTCTGATTTTTTTCTCTTGCTACTGTTTGAAAACAAAACAAAACAAAACAGCATGCCCATAGTAAAGTGAATTAATTTAAAATTTCAGTAACAGCAAAGAAATATAATGTAACAAATAAAACATACAATTTTTTAATTATATACTATTATTCTTCTATTCCAGAATTATGTTTGTAGTTCAATCTTAAAAAACAGAGGGAAAAATAGCATGAGCACAGCTACTACTTCATTTGATTCACTTCATTTCTCTAAACAGTATATAATTGTTTTAAAATGGAATTAATTTTTTTTAAGAAAAACACTCCGACAAAATTACCCAAAACAAGGAAATATAATGAAAGTGTTAAATATTACCTATTATGCTATTATTCTTTATAACTGATTTATATGTGTTACTAGTTGGAAGATTTATTTAGGCAAAATACTGTTCATAAAGCTTAAAATCTCATCAAAACCTGCTTCCAAAAAATTTCAGGCCCAATAAGAAATTTTTCTCATATATTTTCTGAATAAATTGATTCATATCTTTTAGGAGTTATGTGGTCTCAAATAATTTTTGATAATTGATGTACATTTTAATTCATGAGAGAAAATGCACACTTTAAAAAGATACCAAATTTAATGTCATTCTTTATCTGCTTCTAATTCTTATCTATACATTCATCTATATCCATCCCAGCCTATTGTGAATAATAATTTCTAACTATTTTATGATCCATGTTTTTGCTGCAAAATACACAAAGTAATTAAGCCACATTGAAACAATTCATAAATACACTATTCAATAACTGAGCTACCAAAAAGTTTTACTGAACACTAAGGAGACAAAAAAGAATGCCTATATAGCAGTAATATCATTCCACATGTTACATTTGTTCTTGCAAGCCAGCCAAGCTCGAATTAATTGTACTGACTAAACTTTTCTTCTTGGAGAAAATTAAAGATATGCTGTTGTCAACACTTGAGCACAACCTTGCCGACACTTAAACGCAGAGAAGGGTGTGACATCCTGCCCCGGCTGCCTTGTGCTAATTAATCACTCTGGTATTTAGGACCATTCAAGCAGACAAATTAATGGGGAATAATTAGTGTATCTTTGTTCCAGCTCAGCTTTGCACACCAGACACTCTCTGGGAGAGAGGGGAGTTTGCAGAGCACAAGCCATTAGCACGTGCATAGTTTCACTTCTGTTCAGCAAGTTCTTCAGAGATTAAGAGAAAGGCCAAATTAGTAGACGTGTGACTGAGGTTAGGACACCCTTCTGGAAAGAAAGCCCTGTGTTTGGGTATCAGCTTACAGAAGCAAGTTCTTAATCCATATACTGACTTTCATGAAACAATTAAACCTCAGAGAAAGATATAATTTCAAACGCCATAAAGAAGTCTTTTCAAAAGTACAGTGAATTAATTTATTTTTATTTGTATTATTTATGTTTATTCATATATCACAGAGATAAATTCAAGCCTCAGAAATTTCTCATTTTACCTTATTGTTAGCCTTTGTGCATTTTTACTGAAAAAATGGATTTTTTTCAACAAATAGTACTCATAAATTTTGTAATTAAATAGTGTAGACCATTTAACCTCTCTGCTGTTAGTAAGAACTCTCTGCAGATACTCCCTACGGCCATAAAACTTAATTTGTTTCTTCTGATAGGAATCATAGAGTAGAAAATTCAGGCAAAGTCTACATATACAGTCAGTGTGACCAGCACAGTATTGATTAAACTCTGTCCCATTTTACACTGTTGACTGGTTTCAGCGTATGCATGGACTGAGTTAAGGCACTGTTTTCTTGTTTGTTTGTTTGTTTTAATCAAAATATGTTTAAAAGCTAAAACTAAAAATTAGGTATTTATGGTTATGGATTTAGATTATTTCATGATTTGTCTCACCTCTAAAAATATAACAGAAAGTCAACTGATTCACGAGTTCAAATTCTCCTGAATGAAACTCATCAGTTTTACTTTAATACAGAGATTTCTCCCTTCACCAGACAAAAACATCTGATTTTCTACAAATAATACTTTAAACATCAGATTTTATTTTGATAATAAATTATTTCTAAGCTTTTTATTGAGTAACAGTTTGCTATATGAAGAAATATAAACATACTGCAAATAATTGTATGAATATATGTATATACATTCATATAATCACACTTATTTTTAATAGCATCTGTGTGAGTAATCTTTAATTACTTTTTATTTTTCTGTAAAGGAGGTGTTTGACTACCTAAAGTATGTTTTCGGTGTTCAGTGACTATTTTCTATTTCACAACCTCACTCTCCAGCTTTGGCCCTTAACAATCAAGGCACGAATTATTGCTGCAGGAGGACAGAGAGCATCCTGCAAACTCCACACCGACTGTAGGGAGGTTCACACCCTGATCACCTCACTCTCAGAAGGCCAGGCTACCCAATGGAGGGGCAGGCCTGACTAGGTCAGGAGCAGATGGAAAAGGAGACCACACAGTGAGAAAAGAGATTCCAGTACCTGATCAGGTTATCCATCCTTTTGTAAATAAATTCCACCACCCAAAATATAAAGATGAAAATAAACGTGGACCATCTGTGAATAGGTTTAGTTCTATTAAAAGCACATCATGATTTAACAGTATAAGAGAGAAATGTCCCCACCTGGGATATGCTATAATTTGGAATATTGTTTTACCACACCCAACTTCAAGATTTCATGAAAACATAATATTGTTAGGCATAGTGCTCTTGAAATTGTGCTGGTGGAGAGGGAGAGAGAAAAAAAAACCAATCACAAAAACCACACAGTCTTGCAATTTCTTAGAGGCGAGAAATGAATCTCTCTCTCGTTTCCTCTGAGATACTAAATTACTGCCTACAATAAGCCCAGATGCCATTAGAAAGGCTTCCATCCTGGGAGCGGGCCCTCCTAGATCTTTGAAGGTGCCTAATCCTCATTAAAGGCAAACCCTGCGCGTAGGAGGGGCTGCGCTGGCATCAAGGCACCTGGCGATGACTAAAAGCGCTGGCCCCATGTGCGGCTGCCGCTGAGCAGCAGAATGTAATTTAGTCGCACCAGCGGGAGCAGGGGTCAATGATTTTATATTAATGGGGATCACGACAGTTCTAAGCTGTGGCGTGCTTTGAAATAAGTGTTGTACAAGGCAGCAAAGAGAGCTCGGCGGAGGAAATGAGCTGTGTCACTGTCTCCTCATGCCTAGCAGCAAACACTGCCATGTTTTTAGACTCTGCCATCATAATATTTTATAAACAATAATTACCTGTTTCATTTAAAAAACTCAAACTCCGAAAGTAATACCACTGAAGATGCAACTAGATATGAGAAAATTCCTTTCTAATACAAATAGAGTCCATGTGTAGCCAAAGAATAAACTATTGATGGGATGCTCAGAGATGAAAACTAACTTATGCAAATAAGCCAAGGCCTGTTATGGATAGTTGTTGTGATGCTGTTGGAAGATGGTATATCATTACATACCTTGACATGTTGTCACTGTCCATACCTAAAACAAAAGATATGGAGAAATATTTAGAGGCAGTGATTTTAAATAGTATTCAGTATTTAATCTTTGCAGTAAAAACATTATTATCACAATTTATGCAAAATTTCTCTATAAAATTATTTTCAAATTTATTTTTAGGAATACCAGGTTTAGGCTTCATATTCAATTTTTAGCAGATCAATGTATATTTTTTACAATTAGCAATGGGGTACAGGGTCAGAAAATTATTTTTGTCAGCATCTCTGTGGGTAAGACAAAGAAGCAAACTAAGAGTTCTTCTAGGTCTCATGGATAGTCAGATGAGAAGGGGCGCATTGTATGTGGAAAACAATAGAGGTATAACAAAAAGTGAGGTTTTGATTTTCAAAATTTCTTTTTAAATATACAAGTAAGGGTTACTTGAGCCAATAGAGGTAAACATATAAACTGTTTCAAAAAATGATTGATTGGGGGAACTGTATTATTAAGTGGATAACAGCTATCTGAGAGTTACAAGCAAATTCTGTTGTGAAAAAGGTGGACATGCTTATGCTAAAAACAAAATCTATTCTCATAAATTGACACGTGGTGAAACAACCGATTAATTTTCAATATTTCTCCCATGCACAAGACAGTTTTTGCACTTAGTGAGCTATTACTGTAGAATAAAGTGGTATCATTGAACACTGAATTACACGTTATCTGAAAAACATTTTGTATAAAACAAAATCCAAGTATGGTTAGTCTATTAAAAGATGCGCTTTTCAGAGATAATCTGTGAAACAATAGTGTGTTGACAATGCTCTATACTAAAGCTCATACACATTTAGACATACATATGAAGATTGTGCAGTACAATATGTTTAGGAAACACTGCATTCTATAAGAATTAAAAAAAAAAAATTCTTGAAGAATGTTAGCATGTTAAAGGCTCTGAGAAGTCCTGAAATACTCTCTTTAGTTTTGTTCAGATTTTTATGTATCCAACTGATTTCATTATCACATTTTGCTCCTGAACCTATTAACATCCTCTTCTCTGAACTACACTTTGGTTAATGCTGCATTAGAGTCCACTGAACTGGTGAATACACATTTTCATGAAAAGGAGCTAGTAAATATAATCTCTGCTCCAAATTTAACTCCCTTGTATGTAGATCTGGTTAATAGAAGATCTGGGTAGCAAATTATAATTTAATTAAAATTCCAGACTTTCAGAAACTGTGCAATAATCTTCATGGTATTTATAAATTAATAGACCAACATATTGGAGAGATACACTCTCTCATTCTCAGGAATAGAAAAGCAGAGCATCAGGAGAAATAGGAGTCACCCAAGGTTGGGTTTTGATGTGGAGACTTGCCTAATTCATCATGATTTTATATAATATGGAATACATAATAATGGGAGATACATGTAGTTTTGTCGGAATAATTCAAGCTAGGACTAGGTGAGGTGAATGAGGCAACCTCTCAACCACAAAATATAAGGGTCAACAAAGAACTCAGTAATCAAAATACATAATATTTAAATCAATGTTTTAAGAAATTGATGCAAATAAATCCATGAAAAACAAAGTATAACACTTTAAGTAAAGACAAGATTAGTGTTACAGATTTCTCCTTTTGCCTCAGACTCCAATATGGGTCAGTACATCACTGGCAATATAGTGCCAGGAGACAAATGGCAGAAAGGGGCACTTAATTGGGAGTTCAAATTAGTTCTGATGCTCTCTGCTAATAAATAGCCATATAACTTTAGAAACATCTGTCAGTAGACCAGGTCTCCGTATATTCATCTATGGAGAGAACAACATTTCCCAAATTTTTCTGAAAAGCATTTATTTAATGATATGTTTATAGGTATTCAGGAAAACAGAGATGTGGGTAGTAATTTGATATCAAATATGTTTGGGAAAGCTGCATCAAATTTGGTCAGATTTCTTTACTACAGGACTTCCCAGAACTTTTAACATGCTGATGATATATTTCATGACTGTCTTACAAGAAAAATAGACAATACAACAAATAGAACATTTATTATCATCTCGCACAGGATATGCAAAATGCTGAACCAAATGATCTAAGCTCTTTCTTTATAAAACTTAAAAATTTGAAAGAGATTTTTTCTACAGGTAATGGGTATAGAAAACATAGGAATTTGGTAAAATTAAAATTTGATAAGAAAATAATTTTGACTATGCTTAGAGAAATCTATACTTCTGCAAGCATTTATAGCATAACTGACTTCATATTTAAATTCCCTAAAAATAGAATATCTATAAGTTGGCTTCAAGAGCCAAAATAAATTTTAGATTAGGGCTAAAGTTCTGATATTAAAACTTTACAAAAAACATGTGAAAGATGGAAAATGAGCAGATTAGAAAATGAACCACTATGAGAAGATGATGGGAAGAGTAGATGGGAAAAGTTATTTTATGGGAACATATAATTATGAAGATGCTTCAGTATATGATTATGAAATTTGGTATCAATCTTAAAAAGATTATCAATCATTATACACACACATGCATAGATACAGATATATGCATATGAACAAATAGATATTGAAGCTTGAAAGGGATAATTTTAAGGTGTATAAATGAATTCATAATCAGAGAAGAAAATTTTATCAATATCTTTTAAAGAGTTGATAAAATAATGCAAAACAGATCTATGATAGATTAATAATGCACTTAGTAGGGGTTATTTTTGGAAGAGCTCAGTATCAAGTAGCTGAGCTGAATACTGTACAAAGCATCTCTTTGAAGCTATGTCCAAAACAAAGTACTGAACTGGAATTTTCATGAATCTGAATATAAATATTATTCTTTTCTTTAAATCTGGTTTCCTATTGTTTTCTTCTATAACCCCATGTCAATTTTGTCAATCAGTAACTACCATATCTAATGTTTTAGCTCACTCTCTTAAACCCCATTTTCAAAAACCCTTCACTCCAGAGGACTTATAATCCACTAATTCTATCAGGTTTTCATGGCCCACATCATCTGATGTCCCTACTTTCCTGCTTACACAGCTATCTTCCTCAGTCATATTTACTGCCTCACATGCACTTCCAATTCTCTCATTCCTCTTTTATTTATTTATTTAATTTTTTCTCTCGTTCCTCTTTTAATTCATTGTACTGGATGCCAAAACAACCAACATGGGTAAATCCAATTCAGCCTATTTCGGCATGTACACTTGCACAGAGTGAAACACACACACATGCAACACACACATGCATACACCCACACACACATTTCTTTCTGAATTCAGTTTACATTTATGATCACAGACCTCAGTTGTGTTCTGATGCTTGATGGTACTTTATTGTAACTTACTCTTCATCATGCAGAATGGTGATTTTTCATTACTCCTCCTCCTCTGACTCTTCAGCATTAGCTAGTTTCCCCATGTTCATTCTGTAATGACTCTGGTCTTTGTTTTTTTGCACTGAGAATTTCCACAAGCTTATCTCATTTTCTTCGTAAGTCTAGCAACTTATTCTGGAAAAAGCCCAGCTATTGTTAATAAAACGAGAAAAGTTTGTGTGAAATCAATGTACCCTGGCATCAAAAGCGGACTGGATGCACATGCATGACCAATGATGACTTCACTGTACTAGTCAGTGGGGGCGGTAGATGCTGTTGAGTGAGCACGTGTACTGTGTGACTGTCACATTCAAAATGACTGAGTGAGTAGAGCAAAAAAACCACATCAAATTTTGCTTTAACTTGGAACATTCTTCCATAGAAACTATTCAGATGATTCAGAAGGCTGTAGCTATGGGCAGCTGGTGACTGGTGGCTTCATCACAACAATGCACCAGCTCATGTATCACGTCTTGTGCAGAGTTGTTTGGTGAAACATCAGATCACCTAGGTGACTCTGCCTCCTTACAGCCCAGATTTGGTGCCCTGTAACATCTGGCTTTTCCCCAAACTAAAATCACCTTTGGAAGGAAAGAGATTTCAGATAATTGATGAGGTTCAGGAAAATATGATGGGTAAGCTGATGGTGATTGGGAGAACTGTGAGGTCTCAAGGTGCCTACTCTGAAGGGGACTGAGGTGTCATTGTTAGTGTACAATGTTTCTTGTATCTTGTATCTCCTTCAATAAATGTCTCTGTTTTTTATATTACATGGCTGGATATCTTCTGGACAGACCTTGTAAATTTTGTCCTCTATAATTTGTAAGGTCAGCTTCTCCATTTGCCTGTTTGATTGCATGAGATATGACCTAATCAATTACATAATTCAAAAAAGTCTTTCATTTCTCTTATCACTCATTTTCTTACCTCTACAGCTCTCCCATCTCTTGTCCCCATTTCCCCTTCTGGCTTCTGTATAACTTCTCTCCTTGTTTTTTAACAGCAAAATTCCTCTTTTGAAGACTTCTACTCCCACTTACTCTTTCTATTTCAATTTGAGCCCACTCCAATGAGGTTTTTGCCACTATTCACTGTACAGAATTCCATCACTTATCATGGGTATTACGTTCCAGATCCCTCCACCCCCCTGTGAAATAGGAACCTTACATTTATTCTACACTCTTAAACCTACATAACTTTAATGACATACATATACAGCACGGCAAAATCCCGCAATATAGTGAAAAATCCATGACAAGTAATTAAATATAATATTTTTAAAAATCCCGCAATACAGTGAGGCTGTGATAAGTGAACTGCTATATAGGGAGGGAATATTGTACTGTACAAAAATTGGGTCACCAATGAACTCTATTTTTACTAAATTCAGTGGTCAACTCTTACTATCCATTATATTTGAGATATAAGTAATATTGGACAGTCTTCATATCTGTTGTAACTTTAAATAAATCCATATTATCTTCCACTTAGATTATTCCAAATCCCCTCAACTGTCCTCCTTGCTCTCATATCCCTGCCCCTCCCCATTCACCCTTGACTATCCATACCTTACTGTAGCCAGAAAAATCCCATGGAAAGATAAAATATACTGTCACAATTTTATGCTCAAATTTCCCTCTCCTTCTTACAGTTAAAGCCAAAGATTTCACAATGTACAAGGTACTGTCTGTGCTGATCACCTATTTCCTCTTTGACATTATCACCTAAGCCTTCCCTTCTTGCCAGACCAGCTCATTACACCCCAAGTTATCTTCTGAAGGGTTGGCCCCTTTTAGTACAGGTTTCCTTTTCTAAGTGAGTGTTCTAGGAATGTATCTGTATCAGTGTACCAGCTGGTGTTCTTGTGAGAGGCTGCATTTGGCTTTAGGTTGTTTTTTTTTTTTTAAGACTACTTCAACGTGTTTGCCCATTTCATGATGGGTGATTTATGAGCATACCTGCCGATACTGTGCTGAGTGTTTAGCAGGGTTTTTTTTTTTTTTTTACCAAAAAACAGTTTGACCCCTGTGCACCACCCTCCTTATTCACTCAATCTCACCCTGAGTGAATTTTTTGTTTCCCAGAATAAAGAAAAATCCTCATATGGAAACGGTTTCCAAATGTGGAAAAGGCAAAACAAAAAATGGCAGAAGCAATAAAAGGCATCAAAATAGACAATTTCTAAAACTGTTTTGAGCAGTGGAAAAATGTCTCAATAGGTCTATTGCATTAAATGGAGAGTACTTTGAAGGTGACTAAAGTTTAAACATGTAAGAATACATACACAATTTTATATAAATAAATTCCATTTTTTGGTCCCCCTTTGATAGCCACTTTGGCCTCTCTGCTTTTCTTCAAACTCTGTACACTTCTAACTCACTGCTTTTGAATATGGTCTTTCCTCTGCTTCTAATAATCTGAACTTTAATATTCACATGACTTATTTTACTTCCTTCAGATTTTCAGTCACCTGTCACCTTCTCTGAGTAATCCCCTGGAGACCTTGTCTAAAATTGTACACACACACACACACATCATACCTCCCATATCAATACTTGTGTTTTTAACAACTGCACTAACCATTATCTAACATTATTATTTTTAACATATATTTTATTTATTACTTATATATTTCAATTACTATGTATTCATTTTACTTATTTAGAATGTGAGCTCTATGAGGGCAGGTTTTCCATCTTTGGTTCTATTCACTGATTTATACTTAGCACCTAGAACAGGGTTGAAATATAATAGGTACCCAAAACATATTTGTGAAATAAATTAATAATGATTTCAAGTTGAAATCGCTCATCTAATTATAATAATTAAATAAATAATTCAAAGCTAATATATAATATTGTAATGAGACAGATTAGAAACAATACAAGAGATCCTACTTCTCTTATTCTATATTTATATTGCCTCTCAACTTTTGGAAATCTGATATATAAAGTTTTCATTTTTATATTATTAAACATGACTTTATATTATTTTCTGGCAACTAGATTTCTATTCTTTCTTAAGAAGGTCTTTCTCAGAAACTCTTTTTAAAACCATCTAGAGTTTATTTTGTACATGTTGTATTATACCAGTTCAATGTGTTGTTTATCCCTATTTGTACTCTTCTTTATTTAGTGTTCCATATAATCTTTAAGATCATTTTGCCCAATTTTCATAATAGTTCTGTTGAATTCTAATTGGAATTTCATTAAGTTTAATAATTAATATTTTTAAAATGACCATGTTTAGCATATTAACTCAAGGCTAATAAATGAGGTGGGTTCATAGTTCTCTAGTTTATATTCTTCTTATCAGGCTCTGAAGGTATTTCTGTTGCTGTTTATATTTTGAAACAACTTTAATCACAATGAAATCACATTACTTGGGTTTGCATAAAATTCAGACTTAAAACAATCTTGTTCTGATGACTCTTCTCCTCAATTTTAAAATTATTAAATACCTCACACATATAAAAGACTATAAACACCCATAGGCCCATCGCCAAGCTGAAAAACATAAACATTTCCAAAAGATTAGAAGACTCTCAAATTTCTTTACATGCACAATTCCTTCCTTCCAATTCAGAGGTAGCCATTTTTCAGAATTTTGAATTTATCATTTTATGATTCTTCTTTATAGTTTTATGATGCTGATATTTATGCGTAAGATATATTATTCAATTTGGTGTGAATTCAAACATTGCTTAACAGAAATAATACTGCATGTATTGTTCTGCAATGTGGTATTTTCAGTCAATATCATGTTATGAAAGTTATTCATATTATACACATCTGTATTTCAATAATTTCTCACTGAATTATAAGTGTTGCACTATCATATTTTATTAGTTTCTTTAGGCATTATTTTGCTTTTACAAATAATTACTTGATAAACATTGTATTTTATGTACCATAATTGACATATACATATAAAATAATTAAATAAATGGATAATTAAATATATGGATATATATTTATATTATATTATATTATATTACATTATATTATATTATATTATTTAGAAAATTCTCTCATTATCCTTTCTGGAGATAGTCATTTTTTTTAACCTGTACCACCATAAACTAGTCTTGCATGTTCCTGAACTTCATATAAGTGAAGTCCTAAAGAAAGTACTCTTTCATGTCTGGCATTTATATGTAGCATCTTATTAGCCAAAAAACAAACAAAAAACAAAAAACAAAAAATGTGGGTTTTTTTTTTTTTTTGTGTGTGTGTGTGTGTGTGTGTGTGTGTGTGATTCCTCCATGTTTTTGAATCTTTTAGTACTTTGTTACTTTTATACTGTTGGTAGTAATTCATTGCATGAATATATCATCGTTTGCTTATAAATTCACATATTATGAGCCATTTCATTGACTTTAAGTTATAGATATTATGAATAAAGCTGCTATGCATATCTTTCAATAGGCGTTTTATAAACCATGCTTTTAATTCACTTGAGTAAATATAAAGGACTGGAATTGTCAACTGGTTTTTCTAGTTCACCACTCCACCAGGATTTTAAGAAAGTGGCCATTGCTCTAAAATTTTGCTAACAATTTGCATTGTCAGTCTTTAACTTTTTAACTGCTTTATTGGGTATAAAGGAATGTCCCCTTGCATTTTATTTTTATTTATTTATTTATTTTGGTTTTTCAATTACAATTGTCCCATTTTCCCCCATTTCTCTCCCCCACCCAACCCACCCCTTCTCCTGCAATCATATCCCTCCCGTTGTCCATGTCCATATCATTTATACGGGTTCTTTGACTAAACCCTTCCCTTACTTATCTCCCTTCTCTCCCTCTCCCCTCCCCCCTATTGACTGCTATTCTGCTCTTTGTTCTATTTAGTTCCTTTGTTTGTGTTGTTCTTTAGTTTCTTGTATTAGGTGATATCATATGGTATTTTTCTTTCTTTGCCTGGCTTATTTCACTAAGCATAATTCTCTCTAGTTCCATCCATGTTGTTGCAAATGGCAGGAGTTCCTTCTTTCTTTCTGCTACATAGTATTCCATTGTGTAGATGTACCACCGTTTTTTGATCCACTCATCTACAGATGGGCACTTAGGTTGTTTCCAGCACTTAGCTATTGTAAACAGTGCTGCAATGAACATAGGGGTGCATAAGTTCTTTTGAATTGGTGTTTCAAGATTCTTTGGGTATAATCCTAGTAGTGGACTCGCTGGTTCAAAAGGCAGTTCCATTTTTAATCTTTTGAGGTAATTCCATAGTGTTTTCCATAGTGGCTGCACCAGTCTGCATTCCCACCAACAGTGCAGTAGGGTTCCCGTTTCTCCACATCCTCGACAGCACTTGTTGTTTGTTGATTTGTAGATGATGGCCATTCTGACTGGTGTAAAATGGTATCTCATTGTGGTTTTTATTTGCATCTCCCTGATGGCTAATGACGTTGAGCATTTTTTCATGTGTCTATGGACCTTCTATATGTCCACTTCGGAGAAGTGTTTGTTCAGGTCCTTTGCCCATTTTTTAATTGGATTGTTTGTTTTCTTGATGTTGAGTCGTATCAGCTCTTTATATATTTTGGAAATCAGTCTCCTGTCTGTAATGTCATTGGCAAATATGTTTTCCCATATGGTTGATTTTTTTTTCATCTTGCTGAAGTTTTCTTTTGCTGAGCGGAAACTCTCTGGTTTGATGTAATCCCATTTATTTTTTCCTTTATTTCTCTTGCTTTAGGAGATGTATCCGTGAAGAAATTGTTATGTGAGATATCTGATATTTTCTTGCCTATGTTTTCCTCTAGGACTTTTATGGTGTCATGGCTTACATTTAAGTCTTTGGTCCATCTTGAGTTTATTCTCGTGTGTGGTGTAAGTTGGTGGTCTAGTTTCACTTTTTTGCAGGGCCCTATTCAGTTCTCCCAGCACCATTTGTTAAAGAGGCTCTTCTCACTCCGTTTTATGTTCCTTCCTCCTTTATCAAAGATTAGTTGACCATAGAGGCCTGGGTTTATTTCTGGACTCTCTATTCTGTTCCACTGATCTATATGTCTGTTCTTATGCCAGTACCAGACTGTTTTGATCACAGTGGCTTTGTAGTATTGTTTGATATCTGGTGTTGTGATTCCTCCTGCTGTGTTCTTCTGTCTCAAGATTGCTTTTGCTATTCGGGGTCTTTTTTGGTTCCATATGAATTTATGGAGTATTTGTTCTAGGTCTGTGAAATATGTCATTGGTATTTTAATAGGGATTGCATTGAATCTGTAAATTGCTTTGGGTAGTATGGCCATTTTGATGATGTTGATTGTTCCCATCCAAGAACATGTTATTTGCTTCAATTTATTTGTATCTTCCTTAATTTGTTTCTTCAATGTTATGTAAATTTAGGAGTACAGGTCTTTTATCTCTTTGGTTAAGTTTACTCCTAGGTACTTTATTTTTCTTGTTGCTATAGTAAATGGTATTTTCGTTTTTGTCTCTGTCTCTGCTATTTTATTGTTGGTGTACAGAAATGCTTTAGACTTCTGTGTATTTATTTTGTACCCTGCAATTTTGCCAAATTCATTTATTATATCGAGTAGTCTTTTAGTGGAGTTTATAGGACTTTCTAGGTATACTATCATGTCATCTGCATATAATGATAGTTTTACTTCCTCTTTCCCAATTTGGATGCCTTTTATTTCTTTTTCTTGTCTGATTGCTGTGGCTACGACTTCCAACACTATGTTGAATAGGAGTGGAGAGAGTGGGCAACCTTGTCTAGTTCCTGAGTTCAGGGGGAATGCTTTCAATGTTTGTCCATTGAGTATGATGTTGGCCTCAGGCTTCTCATATATAGCCTTAATTATGTTAAGGTATGCTCCCTCTATTCCCATTTTGCTGAGTGTTTTCATCATGAATGGGTGTTGTACTTTATCAAATGCTTTTTCTGCATCTATTGATATGATCATGTGATTTTTGTCTTTCATTTTGTTTAGGTGATATATTATATTTATTGATTTGCGAATATTAAACCATCCTTGCATCCCTGGAATGAAGCCTACTTGATCATGATGTATGATCTTTTTGATGTATTGCTGGATCCTGTTTGCCAATATTTTATAGAGAATTTTAGCATCTATGTTCATCAGTGATATTGGCCTGTAGTTTTCTTTCTTTGTTGTGTCTTGACCTGGTTTGGGGATTATTATAATACTGGCTTCATAGAAAGAGTTTGGGATTTTCCCTTCTTGGATTTTTCGGAACAGTTTGAGGAGGATAGGAGTTAGTTCTTCCCTGAATGTTTTGTAGAATCCGCCTGTGAAGTCATCCAGTACCGGGCTTTTGTGTACAGGGAGATTTTTGATTACTGTTTCAATTTCCTTCTTTCTTATTGGTCTGTTGAGACTTTCCACTTCTTCTTGATTCAGTTTTGGAAGGTTATGTGTTTCTAGAAATTTGTCCATTTGTTCTAGATTGTCAAATTTCTTGCCATACAGTTGTCTGTAGTAATTTCTAACTATCATTTGTATTTCTGTGGTATCAGTTGTGATTTCTTCTCTTTCATTTCTGATTTTGTTTATTTGGGTCTTCTTTCTTCTTTTCTTGATTAGACTGGCTAGAGGCTTGTCGATTTTGTTTATTTTTTTGAAGAAGCAGCTCCTAGTTTTGTTGATCTTTTGGATTGTTTGTTTAGTCTCTATGTCATTTAGTTCTGCTCTGATCTTGATGATTTCGTTCCTTCTTCTTGCCCTAGGCTTTGTTTGTTGTTGTTGTTCTAGTTCTTGTAGCTTTATGGTTAGGTTTTTTATTTGAGATTCTTCTCTCCTTTTCAGATAGGCCTGTATTGCTATGAACTTCCCTCTCAGGACTGCTTTTGCTGTGTCCCACATGTTTTGATCTGTTGTGTGCTCATTATCATTAGTTTCTAGAAATTTCTTGATTTCTCCTTTGATGTCATTGTTAACCCATTCATTATTTAATAGCATGTTATTCAGTTTCCATGAGTTTGGGTGTCTTTGATTTTTTTTCTCTGAGGTTGATTTCTAGTTTCAAGGCAATGTGGTCTGAAAAGATTCTTGATATGATTTCAATTTTCTTGAATTTGTTGAGGCTTGTTTTGTGTCCTATCATGTGGTCTATCTTTCAAAATGTCCCATGTGTATTTGAAAAGAATGTATATTTTGCTTCTTTGGGGTGGAAAGTTCTATATATATCAGTTAGGTCCATGTGGTTTAGTGTATTGTTCAATGCCTGTATATCCTTGGTGTTTCGTTGCTTGGATGATCTGTCTATTGTTGATAATGGAGTGTTGAAGTCCCCTACTATGGGCATGTTGTTGTTGATATCCTTCTTGTGGTCTTCTAGTATTTGCTTTATGTATTTGGGTGCTCCTATGTTGGGTGCATATATGTTTATCAATGTCATATCTTCTTGGTGGATTGTTCCTTTAAATATTATGAAATGTCCTTCTTTGTCTCTTTTTATTACCCTTGCTTTGAAATCCGTTTTGTCTGATATGAGGACTGCTACCTCGGCTTTTTTTTCCGGTCCGTTTGCTGGGAATATTTTTTTATATCCCTTTACTTTGAGTCTGTGTAAATCCTTTGTTTTGAGGTGTGTTTCTTGTAGACAGCAAATATGTGGGTTCTGTTTTCTTATCCATTCCGTTACCCTATGTCTTTTAATTGGAGCATTTAATCCACTTACATTTAAGGTTATTATTGACGTGTATTTATTCATTTCCCTTTGCACCTCTGTTCCTCTCCTCTTTTTTTTTTTTTTTTCTTCTTTTTTCTTAGAACACTCCCTTTAGCATCTCTTGAAATGCTGGTTTGGTGGAGATGTATTCTTTTAGTCTTCCTTTGTCTGAGAAACTCCTTATTTCACCTTCTGTTTTGAATGAGAGCCTTGCTGGGTAGAGTATTCTTGGTTGTAGGCCTTTGTTTTTCATTGCTTGAAATATTCTTGACCATTCCCTTCTGGCTTGTAATGTTTCTGTTGACAGTTTATAGCCTTATCGGAGCTCCCTTGTATGTTGTTTGCTGTTTTTCTCTTGCTGCTTTTAGGATTCTTTCTTTGTCTTGAAATGTTGCCATTTTAATTATGATGTGCCTTGGAGTGGGTTTTTGGGGGTTCCTCTTCATTGGAACTCTCTGTGCTTCCTGAACTTGTATAACTTTTTCTCTCATCAGGTTCGGAAAATTTTCTGTCACTATTTCTCCTATCAGTTTTTCAATTCCATGGTCCTTTTCTTCTCCCTCTCTAATTCCGATGATCCTGATATTATTTCTTCTCATGCTATCCTGTAATTATCTTACATCTTGTTCATATTTTTTCAATCTTTTTTCATTTTGCTGTGTTGTCTGGAGTTTTTCTCTACGTTATTTTCTAACTCACTAATCTGATCCTCTGCTTTGTTTAGTCTGCTTTTGACTGATTCTACTGTGTTTTTCAGTTCAGAGATTGAATTCTTCAATTCTTACTGGTTCTTGTTAACAATTTCTATGTCTTTTTTTATGCTGGTGTAGTTTTCTGCAAGTTCCCTATAATTTTCTTGGAGCTGCTGGTAACTTCCTTGCAGGTTGTCATAGTTGTTTTTAAGGATGTGAGTATATTGAGCTTCTTTACCACCATTGTTTTGAATTCCATGTCTGACATTTGGGCTATGTCTATTTCATCTATCTCTCTTTCTGAGGATTCCTCTTTTCTTTTCATTGAGGGGTTATTTTTGCATCTTACCATGTTGGATTCTTCTTGTTTTTATTTATTTATTTATTTGTTTGTTTTTTTTGGGGGGGGGGATGGTCTGCTTTGACTTCCCTCCTTTGTGGTGTGACATTCTTTATGGGTGATCTGGGGGTTTCAGTGGTG
The DNA here is from genome assembly GCF_987537825.1 of Furipterus horrens. NCBI lineage: Eukaryota > Metazoa > Chordata > Mammalia > Chiroptera > Furipteridae > Furipterus > Furipterus horrens. The sequence continues at coordinate 140,633,214 of NW_028327176.1, read as the reverse complement.
CAGTCTCTTTGATATCCTGAGCCTGATGTTCTTGGGTTACCTTTTATGTCGTTTGTTTATGCTGTCTGGTTATATTTCAGTTGTTCTTAGGTAAGATCTTCCTTCTGGCTAGTTGATTGAGAGTCACTCTATCCACATTGTCTTGAGTTCTTTTGTGGAGATGCTGTTAAAAACATAAACACACAGTCCAGGCAGGAGACCCACACCCTCAAAAAATATCCCCCACTCTCTATCCTGCTATCATCAGCCAACGAGCCCATATTAATATACATATAATGAGATTAGAGCTTTTATACTATAAGAAGAATATATAAGAGTTGTTTTTAGGGAGGAAAAATATAATTTTTGATAGAGGGGGTGATAGATTAATAATAGTTGAGACTATGCAAGCCAGTAAGTAATATTTACATTGTATGTTAATAAATATAGAAGAAAAGGAGGGAAAAATGCATAATATAGTAAGAAAGTGGGATTGTATTGTATTGGGTTTATATAGTAATTATATTCTATTATTTAGAGTGATAGGGGGGCTAAACTAGACACACAAACAAATAAACAATGATTAAAGAGAAAGGATGAGAAGGAGAGGTTATATGGAACACATTAGAGATATAGTTTGTTTTTATTTTCCTTTTTTCTTTCCCTCCTCTCCTCTCCTCCTCTCTCCTTTCTTTTTTTGGAAGGGGAAAAAAAACAAAAACCAATAACAAGAAAAAAGAAGAAAGAAAAGGAGAAAGAAAGAAAGAAACGAAAGAAGAAAGGAGAAAGAAAGAAAGAAGAAAGAGAGAAAAAAAGAGAAAAAAAAAAAGGAATGTTTTTACGCAGTTCAGCCTTGGTGTGTCGTCTTTTTCTGCGTCATGAGCTGGTCTAGTGTGGCAGTTCAGAGGTTCTTGTTTCTTGCAGCAATGGTGTATGCCTGTGGTGGCTGGCACAGCGAGCTCCCTTGCTGCCCATTGGAGTCAGCTGAGGTGTCCTTGCACGCGTGCCCATGCACGCGCAGGCGGCCCGAGAGCTTGCCCTGTGATTGGCTCCTATTGCCGCCAGGCTGAGGTGTTTTCGCACTCCTGTGCACGTGCCCTTAGTCCAGCTGAGCCGAGCTCAGGGAGTTGGTCTCTCGCCTCTTAGGGTGAGGCCCCAGACACTTGTGCTCAGTGGAAGTGAGTTAGGGTGGGGCCCCGGACACTTGTGCTCAGTGGAAGTGCGCATCTGTGAGTCACTGCCACCCGCTGTTCCAGTGCCACAGCCGCCCGCCTTCCCTCACCCGTCTGGGCGGGCCCAAACAGAGCCTGCGCTAGTGGTCTGCTTTCCGGCCTGGGGCCCAGCACCCACGGGAGCTGTCTAGGGGTATCTGTGCACGGTCCTCTGCGTGTTCAGTGGGCCCTCCCTGTGCCTGTTGGGGCACTGATCTTATGTCCGTTGGGGAGTGTCCAAGGGACGCTTGGACTCATGGCCCCGCACACCTGGGCCAGTGAGTGAGAGCACTTCCCTATGTGCGCCCCCGCGACCCAAGGGTAGGGTTGGGGAGTGGATGAGCGCGCCTCTGCGCCTGTGCTCCTCAAGAATGGCCTCCCACCCCCAAATTTTCCTCCCCTCTCCACTGTCCACTAGAGAAAAATATAAAGGAGAATTATGTTCTCACTTGCCCGGCAGCACGCTGTCTCCTGTCCTTCGGCACCAATGCCACTTGGTCGAGTCCCGTCTCTGCCAGCGGGCAGAGATCCGCTCTCCTCCCGACTCCTCTCTGGGGCAGCCTGTGGTTGCCAAAAAGCCTTTGTGTACTTCCAGCCACAACTTGGGCAGTCGCCCCAGTCAGGAATCCCGTTTCGTCCCCTTTTCCTCCACTATCCTCACTAAACAGGTTGTTCCCAGATGGATTTTCTCTAATCCAGCAGTGCCTTGGCTCGACTCCTGCCAGTGTCCAGCTGCTCACTTAGATGTTCTGTCTGCAATTAGCCCAAACTGCAAATGGGTCCCAGGAGCCTGAAAGCACAGACTCCCCTCACCCCTCCACCATCTTTCTCCTATCCCCTTGCATTTTAATTTGCAATTTCCACATTCCATTTGTACATTGTGAATGGTTTGCACAAAATTTTTACTCATTTTATAGGATAAAGTCCTTACATTTTAAAGTGTTACCTTTTTATAATTGATTTTAACTGTCTTTTATATATTTTAAATCCATATCTTTAACAGATATGTGTTGCATATATTTATCCCATCTATATCTTGGCTTCTATTTTATTTGCAGCATCTTTTTGAAAAACAGGCATTTTTTGTTTTTTTGAAGTGAAAACACTTTTGACAATATATAGCTTCTGATGTTATCAGAAATGAAATACCTGGTTTAGTTTTCAAAAGCAGGTCTTTAATTACCTTTCCAAACTCTTCCCCAATAATCTTGAGTATTTTTTGGAAATTTTATATTTGCATGTACATTCATTATCACTTCTGTCAGATATTTCCACAGAGCTGTACCTGGTATTATATTTCCACAGAGCTGTACCTGGTATTATCTCATAATTTCATATCTATGATATAAATGTAGTTATTTCTCCTTTCACATTTTTAATCATTTTTTCCTTGTACTCAATTTTAGTCAATAAATCACATGATATATTGTTCATTATATTACAACTGTTAAACAAACAGCTTTGATTTTATCTTTTACTGTTTTCTACAGTCTATTCTATCAATTCCAAATTTAACTTTAGGATGTTCTTTTTCTATTTTATTCTGCAGTTTTATTTTTCTTCTAATTTCATAAACTATTCTAATTTTTTGTTTTTCTTTTTTATTAAGACATTTATAGTGTATTTTTATCTGAGTAGAACTTTTGCTGAATCCTTACAATGTTGTCATAAAGTAACTTATTTTTGCTTTTTAAAGCTATCATAATTTTCATTTTTTAGCTTACAAAATTTCCAAATAAAATAACTAATATTCTTGTTAATATTTATATTGCTCTTTTTATTAAGTACATTTTATTACATTGTTACAGTAGTCCCAATCCTCTTCCTTTTTGCTTCCCTCTGCCCAGTACCCCGCCTCCCCCAGCAATCCCATCCTCCCTACTTCATGTCCATGGGTCGTGCATATACATTCTTTGGCTTCACCCTTTCCTATATTATTTTAAACTTTCCCCTGTCAATTTTGTACCAATCAATTATGCTTCTTTATCCCTTCACCATTTCTCCATTTCTCTCCCATCCCCCTCCCACATGATAACCCTTTAAATGATCTCCATATGTATGATTCCGTTCTTATTCTGAATTGTTTAGTTGGATCTTGTTTTAATTTTTTAGATTGAGTTGTTGATAGTTGTGAGTTTGTTGTCATCTTAGTTTTCATAGTTCTTATCTTCCTCTTCTTAAATAAGTCCCTTTAACATTTCATACAACAATGGCTTGGTAATAATGAACTCTTTTAGCTTTACCTTGTTTGGGAAGCACTTCGTCTGCCCTTCCATTCTAAATGATAGCTTTGCCGGATAGAGTAGTTTTGGTTGTAGGTCCTTGTTTTTCATCACTTTGAATACTTCTTGCCTGCACAGTTTCTTTTGAGAAATCAGCTGAGAGTCTTATTGGAACCTCATTGTAGGTAATTTCCTGCTTTTCTCTTGTTGCTTTTAAGATTCTTTCTTTATCTTTCACCTTCGGCATTTTAATTATAATGTGTCTTGGTGCAATTCTCCTTGAGTCTAGCTTCTTTGGGACTCTCTGTGCTTCTTGGACTCATATGTCTATTTCCTTCACCAAATTTGGAAATTTTTCCTTCATTGTTTTTTCACATGAGCTTTCAATTTATTGCTCTTTCTCTTATCTTTCTGGAACCCCTATGATTCAGATGTTGGCATGTTTAAAGTTGTCCCAGAGGTTCCTAAGCTTCTCCTCATTTTTCTCAATTCTTGTTTCCCCATTCTGTACTGGTTGACTGTTTTTTTCTTCCTTGAGTTCCAAATCATTGATTTGAACCCTGGTTTCCTTTCCTTCACCATTGGTTTTGTATGGATTTTCATTTGTTTCATTTAGCATAGCCTTCACCTTTTCCCTTATGCATTTGCCATACTCAAGCATATCTGTCAAGTCTGTGAGAATCTTTATCACCAGTGTTTTGAACTCTGCTTCAGTTAGGTTGGCTATCTCTTCATCTGTTAGATTTTCTATCTTCTCATCACTTAGTTCTCCCACTGAAACCTTGATCCATTCACCCTTTTGGGCCATACTTCTCTGTCTTCTCATCTTGACAAGCTCCTGTGTTTGTTTGCCTCCATGTCTTAGGTAGAGCAGTCGCTCCTATTATGTTGTAAGGGGCGGAGCCTTAGCTATTCATCAGTACAGGGCAACCCATTTCACAATGTTGTGGTGCTGTATGTGGGGGAGGGGATCTGAGAGGGAACAATGCCACTTGCTTAACACTTGCCCTTTTTCCAGGCACTTCTCCCACTTTTGTATGGGACTGGTGCCTCTCTAGCTGTTGCCATGGCCATTGTTCCCAGAGTGGGTGGGTCTGCGGATGTTCTAAGACCGTGGAGGCCCTTTAAATAAAGGACTCTGCTGAGAGACTGGCAGTTTCTTCCTCCGCTCCAACCTACACTGGTTTGCATAGTCAGAAGCAATGAGGCTTGATTTTCCCCGGCGCTGGGACTGTGAGCTGCGCAGTCTGGTTAGGAGCTGAGAATGCTCCCCAAGGGTCCCTCCTCACTTTTTAAAATGTGTGACTGCTCTTTCCGCTGGCCTGCCACTGCTGCTGCCACCACACCACATCCTCTCCTCCCTGGCTCTGTCCCTCCTGCCTGTCTGGATGAGTATTTCTTCTTTATATCTTTGTTTGTTGGACTTCCATGCAGTGATATTCTGGAACTTCTGGTTGTTTCTAGTTTTGAGGTAGTTGTATTCCTTCTTAGTTGTCGAGGGAGACCCAGCATGTCTGTCTAGGCCTCCATCTTGGCCTGAAGTGTATTGTTCTTTATTTATGTGGTAATAATCAAAGAATGGGACCTGTAGTAATGTCTTTGTTTTTAAATTTCTTAAGGTTTCATTGTGATCTAGTATGGAGGGGTTTTTGCAAATTTTTCAGAACACCCAAAATAAGTATCTTCCCTTTTCAAGAGATATAAATATCTATGTATAGATGATAGGAAATATTAATGATTTCATTGTCTAATTTATTTTAATAACTATTTTTTTCTATCTCTTTTCAATTGAAAAATGGAACTAAAATATTCCTGTATGAACAAATTCAGCTATTTTGTGTCTTGGAAAATATGTAGTTCCCCCTTATTTACAGGTCAGGGAATATGTTCTAAGACTTCCAGTGGATGCCTATAACCATGGATGGTACTGAACCCTATATACATATACTATGTTTTTTTTCTATACACACATAACTTTTCATTTAAAGGAAGCATTTTACAGCTTCTCTTTAATGTATCTGAGTTGTCGGTACCACTACTCATGCACTTTGGGACCATTATAAAGTAAAATAAGGGTTACTTAACACAAGCACTGCCATATAGTAAATCTGATAAACTATGTGGCTACTAAGTGACTAAGAGGTGAGTATGTGTATAGTGTGGGTATGCTGGACAAAAGAATGATTCACGGCCTAGGCATTATGGAGGAGAAGTTGCATATTTATAACTCAAGAATTGTTTATTTCTGGAATTTTCCATTTGATATTTTGGACTGCAAGTAACTAAATCTACGGGAAGCAAAACTATGGATAAAGAGGGATTATGGCATACCTTCTATGTAAGTGGTCTCTGTTATTATTACTTGGTATCTTCACTTTCAGCCTTTAAAATTGATTGCAACATGGCTGATATGACTATTAACACTTCTACCTTCTTTAGTTTAACCTGGTGTTTCTTTGTCCATCTTTTTATCTTCAAACTATTAAAAATGTATTGCCATGAATATGTCTCACATTCTCTTGTGCATTTTAAGTCAACCCAATAGGCTTTTTTATAATGAAAAAAAAATCAGTTAATTTACATTTAGTGTTGACTTATGAATTTGACTTTATTGCTTCTACCTTAATTATATATTTATTTTTTAATTTAAATATTTTATTTTTATGCTATTTAGGTTGCCCCAGTTTTCCCCCCTTTGCCCACCTCCACCTAGCAGTCCCTTACTTCCATAGTCAATCCCCATAGTGTTGTCCATGTCCATGGGTCATTCATATATGTTCTTTGACTAATCCCTTCACTATCTTTCAACCAGTCCTCACCTCTCCCCTACTTTCTTACAACTATTCATCTGTTCCATGTTCCAATGTCTTGTGTTCTGTTTTACTCAGTTTATTTTGTTTATTAGATTCCACTTATAAGTGAAATCATATGGTATTTCCTTTTTATATAATGAGGTTTTCTTTTTCTTTTTCATCTGGCCACATTGTTTGTATTCCATTTTATTCTTTTTAAGTATATTTTATTGATTATGCTCTTACAGTCATCCCAATTTTCTCCTTTTGTTCCGCCTCCACCCAGTACCCTGATTCCCTCTGGCCCTTAGTTCATGTACATGGGTCATGTATATAATTTCTTTGACTATTCCATTTCCTATACTGTTTTTAACACCCCCCTGTTGATTTTGTATCTACTAATATGAACTTTTTAATCCCTGTACCTTTTCCCCCATTGTCTCCTTGCTATTTCTCTTCTCCTTCTGGCATCCCTAAGATTCAATTGTTGGTATGTCTGGAGATGTCCCAGTGGCTTCTTAGCCTATCCTCATTTTTTCTGAATTTTTTTTTAATTCTTACTGTTCTGGTTGAATACCTTTTTCTCCCCTATATTCCAAATTGTTGATTTGATTCTCATTTTCACCCCCTCCATTGTTGGTTCTCTGTAGATTTTTCTTTATTTCCCTTAATGTAAACTTCATTTCTGTCAGGATCTTTTTTAAGCTGTTGAAGTACCCAATGAGTTCCTTGAGCCTACTGATAACTAGTGTTTTGAAATCTACATCAGATAGGTTGTTTATCTCCATTTTGTTTAGTTCTTTTTCTGGAGTTTTGTTTTGCTTTTTCATTGGGCCATATTTCTTTGTCTCCTCAATTTGGCAGCATCTCTGTGTTTGTTCTTGTGTATTAGGTAGAGATGCTTTGACTCCCTGTCTTAGTAGTATGGCCTACTGTAGAAAAGTACACCTGTAAAGTATATGTAGTGGAGACTTAGGTAATAACCAGGGTAGGGCTACCAATGTCACCACTCTATGGCTCTGTGTGCAGGAAGGCTCAAAGAGGGGACAATGCTGCTGTCTGGCCTCTGGAGCTTTGCCCAGAATAAAGCTGTCTCCTGGCACTTGCAGTGATGCCCGTCACTTCAATTTTTCCCCATATGCCACTGGTGCCCTTCCAACTGTTGACTGGTGCTAAACCGCAGAGGGAGTGAAAGTCTTAAATCCATTGTGGACCCTTTGAGAGGAGTTACCTAAGAATACTGCAGTTTCTTCCACTGCCTGAACTCCTACTGGTTTTTACAGCCAGTGGTTATGGAGACATATCTTCCTGGTGCTGGAACTCAGGGTGAGGCAGTTTGATCTGGGGCTGGGATCCCTTACTCCCGAGGTGTTCTTCCCAATTTTATCCACCACATTTGGGTGTGGGATCACCCATGCCCCATTTCCATATCTCTCCATGCCACTCTGTTGCACCTCTCCATGCCACTCCTCATCTCCATGTGTCTCCACATCTCTGCCCCTCCTACCTGTCCGGATGAATGTGGCCTCTTTAAATCCTTATTTGTTGGATTTCCATAGAGCTCAATTTTATGACTATTTCTGGTAATTTTTTTTTGTAGTCTAGTTGTAATTTTCTCTGTAGTTGTTTGAGGAGGTGAGGTATGTTTACTATTTACCTATACCTCCACTTTGATTGCCTATTTATTCCTGTAAATTGAAAATTAATACTATTATTTATTATTTTATTGATGTCATCTTTCTTTTCCTATTTACATAATTGGGCACAAATTTCTGCATCATGATTAGAAAAGAAAATACTAGATATTTTCCTACTCAGATGTATAAAAATGTACATAAAAACAGTTTACTTTCTTTTCCCCAAGTTTTCTTCCCCACTGCAGTAGGATTAGCTCAGAGAAATGAATTAAGTTCCTTTGGCTCCTCTCTTCTTTCTCCAAAGAAGAGACATTTGAAAATTTTACTTCCTTACTTCCTTACTTCCTTCCACTGCTCATCTTCACCTCAAACCCTAACCTCTGGATATTGTTGAGATAGGTATGTATTTTAAATTCAATATTGTTATTAAAATTTCCTTTCCAGAATATCCATTTTTTCAAAAGGCTTATTACTAAATGATAAGCTTTTTATTACTATATATTATAATACATACTACATAGTAATATAAACATAATAAGATATTAATATAATATAAATAATATATAGAATACTGTTATAATTTTAAGTTTTATATTACTTCAATTTTTACAATATTATTTGACTAAAGAGACATTGGTTATTCATGAGTATAACTATAATTTTAAGTGATATCAATTCTTACTTAATATTATTTTAGGTAATTAATGTAATTTTAATCAAAATCTGAAAAAGAAGTTTCATAAACTTGATACCTTGACTATTTGTTTTAATAGATTTATTTTTCTACTTATTAAAAGTCACTATAAGGATAGTTGTGTTAGTCAGCACTCATACTTCTTATCATAATCCAAAATTATTTTACATAATTAAGGTGTTAGATGATAAAATGTAAATTAAAGGAAAATTTCATCAATTTACTTTTCAATTATCTAGATTGGTAAAGACTCCAAATATGTGCAAGTGAAGAAATCATGATAGATATCTCCAAGGATTTGAACTTGATCAAAATTGAGTACATCAAATATATATAAAAATAATTTAAAAGCATACAATACTGGGGAAATTTGTTATAAATATAAAAATATGTTTATAATATTAATATATAATTAGTGGTTACTCATCAATTAGAAAAAACTAATAGTTCAACAGGACTATTATATGAGAAGAAATACAAATGCTTCATTAGCATATGAAAAAATTCAACTACATTTGTAATCAAATAAATGCAAATTATAACAAAATTCTCTTCATTTACTATTTCAGTAAAGTTTTCTCTAGCAATAATGCCTTTTTGTTTTTGGAGGAGAGGGGTAGCCAAGAATTAGGCATAATCTCAAACTAGTAGACATTTAATTTGAAATAATATTGCTGGATATCAGTTTTTTACTCATAGTTACACTTTGGGGGATTTATTTTGTGAAAGTAAATGGTGAAGCAAACCATACATTTATGATTAAGAAAATTAATTGCAACATCACCCAAAGCAACAGAATACTGTTAATAAACTAAATACATTTGAGGAGAAAAAGGATTAAGTCAATTTTTGTACATACATTTATTAAAATATCATGGAGTCTTTTAAATATTTTAGATATTTAATATAATAATACAATGATAAAAAACAAAGTTAAGTTTTAAAAACCAAAATATATAGTTAATAATTAGATAGTTTGTAATTCAAAATAAATTACATATATATGCACAAAAAAAACCAATATATTAAATGTTAGCAATGCATCATACTAAAGAATGTTACATGCCCTGGCCAGATACCTCAGTTTGTTAGAGCAACCATCCCATACACCAAGGTTGAGGGTTCAATCCTCAGTCAGGGTAGGTACAAAAAGCAACCAATGAATGCATAAATGAGTGGAACAACAAATGAAGGTGTCTCTCTCCCTCTTTCCCTTTCTCTTTCTCTGTCTCTTCCTTCCTCTCTCATAAATCAACAAACAATTAAAAGAAAAAACTAAAGTTACTAATCTTTTTATTTTTCTCTTTAGACATTTTTCTATATTAGAAAATTTCTACAATAAGCAACTATTATTTTGATTTCAGAAAACCGTTTAATATCAGAAAAATTGTCAATACAAAATGATTAGCAACAAATCACGGAAATAGATTAGAATCTAGAACATAGTAGCTGTTCAATAAATATTTGCTAAATTAATAATTAACACCCATTTAAACTTTTACATTTTATTATCTTTTCTGTTTCTCTACTTTTTGCTCTATTATATTGTGTTTCTATATTCTGGTTTTTTGGACTTATTTTTTCCCACAGTCTGTAAATGCTTTTTATACCATTGCTCACTGTTTAGTACTCATTTTTAGAAATGATTTATCCAGTGACAGTGATATACTGAGGGATTTCACATATTATGGTCATATTATCAAAGATTAAAATTGCAGACTACTTTTATTTACATGTTATTTAGTCTTTATAAAAAAAATCATACTTCCGGCCAAGATGGAGGCTTAGATGGACACATTCGGTCTCCCTCTACAACTAGAGAGGAATACAACTACTTCAAAACAAAAGATAACTAGAAATTCCAGAAAATAAAACTACACAGAAGCCCAACGTACAAAGTTATAAACCAGCAGAGCCCTTTGGGAAGGTAAGAGCAAAAGGGGGCGGTGCTGTTTGCGGTAGCACCAGGGACAGTGGCAGGGAGAGCAGTCTCAGCTGCAGTCTAACCCGGGCAGCTTGTGACCCCAATGCTCAGAAAAGCAACCACCACATCCCCCCGAACAGTGAGGCTCAGAGGGCGGGAGGATGGATCCCATTCTCCTAGCAGAATAACTGCTGGAATCCATCTTGGACCCCCTCCCCCACACAAAGCGCCACAGTGCTGCGAAATAGATTGTGGGTAGCCACTGGCTGCTGGGCAGTGACGACAAAGGGCCACAGTGCGGCGAGAAAGGTTGCTGGACCACCGCTGGTCGCTGGGTCGTGACGAGTACACAGGCACTGCCCCCTATAGCCGGCCCAAGAAAACAAAACGCATCTGTCAAAATGAGGCAGACAACTATAGAAATCCTGGTGGCACAGCTCACCAGGCAACAGATGAAGAACCTGACAGATGAACAAATAAGAAACCTGTCAGAGGCTCAGTTCTGGGCCATTGTTATCAGGTGGCTTACAGAATTAACAAAAGATCTGGAAAAAGATGAGAAAGAATTGAAAAACACTCATACTGAAAGGAACAAAACCACATACGAGACAGATGGTGAGGAAATAAAATCCAGAGTTCAAATCAACAAACCAGAACATAGAGAAGGAACAAACAGTCAACCAGTGCAGAGGGAGGAAACGGGAAGCAAGGATGAGAGGATCAGAAACCTCTGGGACAGCTATAAGAGATCGAATATACGGATCATAGGATTGCCAGAGGGCGAAGAAGAAGAACTATAAATTGAAAAATAAGTGAAAATATAATAAAGCAGAACTTCCCAAACTTGGGGAAGGAAATAGACTTACAGGTCCAGGAAGCACAGAGAGTTCCAAAACAACTGGACCCAGGGAGAACCACTCTAAGACACATTATAATCAAAATGTCAAGAGTTAAAGATAAAGAGAGAATCTTAAAAGCAGCAAGAGAGAAGAAAAGAATCATGTACAAAGGGGTCCCAATTAGACTATCAGCTGACTTCTCAAGGAAGACCCTGCAGGCAAGAAGGGACTGGCAAGAAATATTCAAAGCAATGAAAATCCAAAACCTACAACCACAAATACTTTATCCAGCGAAGCTGTCATTCAGAATAGAAAGGCAGAGAAAGTGTTTCCAGGACAAAATAAAACTGAAAGAGTTCATTAGATCCAAACCACTGTTATATGAGATGTTAAAGGGACTGGTTTAGAAAAAGGAGGATCAAAACTATGAACACTAAAATGAAAACTACATCACAAGAAACAACAACAGAAGCTAGGGAATTGAAGCAAAGGCAAACTAAATAGGCAACGAGAGTGGAAAAAGAACTATAGATATGGGAAACATATTGGGGGGGAGGTCAGTAGGGAAGGGGAAGCGGGAGAGGGAGGGAGATGGTATAGGAATTAAGAAACATCGTAGGAGGGAATGGAATAGACAGAGAGAGGCTGAGAAGAACTATATGTACAACCAATGGACATGGACTAAAAGGGGGGGACAAGGGGAGGGAGGTGGGCCATCAGGTGTAGGGGAGCAGAGGGAAGGGAAATTGGAACAAATGTAACACTGTAATCAATAAAACACATTAAAAAAAAAAAAGAAAAATATCATTAGCAGAGATGTCAAAGAGAAAACAAGGGCCAAGGGCTGAGTATACTAAGAGAATATTTAGGTATTGAGGAAGTTCATACTCTCTAAGAAAGATGAGATAGGCAGTTGAGATAAGACATCCTGGGCTTCTAAGTTCTTGATCTTTTTATACAATAACATGATGAAATAAATAGCATTAAAGAGTGATACTATAGGCTGAATGTCTATGTCCCCAAAATTCATATGTTGAAACCTAATCCCCAATATGATTGTATTTGAAAGCTAGATATTTGGGAGGTGACATTAATAAGATTAATTTAAAGCCCTTATAAAAGAGATCCCAGATATCTCTCTTGCCCCTTTTGCCATGTGAGGACACAGTGAGAAGACGACTCTCTGTGAACCAGAAAATGCATTCTCACCAGGCACTAAATCTACCTGCACATTGAACTTGGACTACCCAGCCACCAGAACTACAAAAAATGAATGTTTCTTGTTTATAAGCTGCCCAGTCTGTTATATTCTGTTATAGCCTCTTGAACAGACTACAACAGGTGAGGGTTTTTTTAAAAAAATTTTTAAATATGATCAGTTAGAACTATTTTGCTTTGAGCTTTCCTTTAATGAAAAATTAAGGTACAAGATTCAAAAAGGATTATATAAAGGCATATATTTTTAGTTTTTCCTGTTGTTTTTTTTTTTTTTTAATTTAAGTATGGTAGCTTATCAGACTTCATGTCTTTAAGTACAACAGATTAAACATATTCATGAAAGCAAGTCACTTCCCTTGTCAAAATACAAAGCAATGTGGGAAAAATAATTTTAAGTTATTTTTAGAAATTTTCTTATGAGTCTTCAATAAGATAATAGATAGCATATAAACACTGGAGTTTACTGCAGATAAAAAATATTTATCAAGTAGTTTCTGCCCCACTTACCAAACACATTATTGATTTCTGTGCAGATGTGGTTCTTGGCATTGTCCAAGCTGCAAATTTTTAAATATGTAGGAAAGTTGAGCCTGAAAGGGAAAAAAAATGTTAAAAATAAATGCTGAATTTGAAAGTAAGTCTGTTTTATAGAAAACAACTGGTATTATTCATTTTATCAAAAAAAGAGCAAGCTTACAAATTGATTCATAAAACATTTCCCTATAAATATAAAAAAAGCAGCAGAATCATTGCCTTCAATTTTTTTCCTTGGCTGTTCAACCGTGAATCTGACAAATATGAATTCAATGTGTCTATTTTATTTACAAAAAACAGATTCTTTTAATTGGTAGAATATACCAAAGACATTCATAATGTTATTATCTTACTACAGCACATCATGATATTTCTTTTAACTACCATTTGCTTTTTATTACTCTCTTTAACACTCTTTCTTTTCTTTTCTTTTAATTTTTGATTTATTTATTGTTTTTCTGTTACAGTTGTCCCACTTTTTCCTCCATTTTTTCCCAACACTCTTTCATTTGTAATGGTACTACTACTCTAGCAATATAATATGATGCAGTGGTTTTAAGCTCAATACTTCATAAATTAATTCCCAGCTGCTGTCATAAATACTCTAGAGTATTAGTAATATCCACACTACACAAGCTATAAAATATTATTAGGAGTATCTAGTGAAATATTTACTCTTTATAATATTTTACAAAATAATTTAATGTCACTGAATTCTTCCTGATGGCATTGTTACAGAGGATTGCTATTTTATAAAGAATTTAAAAATACAATAAAAAGCAGAAATATTTTAATTTCACGTGGTAGGCATTAAATAGAAAAATGGCTTGTACCTGCTTTTCAAGGAATATTTTTAAATGTGCCCAAAATATCCCTTAAAATGTACATACTTTTGAAATAATAATGTCAAAATATTTTATAAAACCTTTGTTCAGAGGCAAATGTGATTTTTTGTGTATGTGTGAGCACACGTATGTATTAGAAAGCGAGAGCAAGCCAGAGAGAGGAACAGATGGAAACATAGAAATCGGAAAAAAAAGTAAAAAGAAAAATATAGAAGTCAAAAGGAGAAATAAGACATTGTGCCTATGTAATGTTTATAGTCAAATGAAAGTCAAAACATATTAAACCAAAAAAAGATGTTTCAATTGTCTCTAGTTCATCTGTGCACTTTATTCTATTTATACCTCTTGAGAGAGGTCAGAGTATATCATCAAATCACCCAAACACTGGACTAATATAACTTATCAGGTCTTGAAATTTCAAAATTCCACAGGTATTTCTAGATTTGAGTCCTCTTAGGGCCCTACAGCAACAGGCATTCCCCATGTTGGTATTATAGAAGGTTCAAAGTGAATCAAAAAGGAGGTGAATGTAAAAATGAAGGCAAAAAACTGTCCCAGGGACAGCTTGCCACTGTTATTGGGCCTATTTTCCTTCCCGAGCGTCAGTGACCTCAGTGCTTGATACTGTCAACTAAAATGGTCTGAGCAACACTAGTTTTCCCAAAACCCTCCATGATTACTCCTGCAGGCAGCCCTGACACGCCCTCATGAAATGAATGGCAATGGAGTCGAGGAAATGGGCAGCTGCCAAGGGAATTTTTCCATACCTCTTGATTAACCACATATATGTTCTTTCACCTCATTGATAATGGAGAGAAACACATTTTTTAAATTGAAGAACAGTATTGATTAGTTTAAAAAGCTTTAAATTGGATTTCAAGATAACATAGTTTCATTCACTGTTAAATGTCAGCAATGTGACCTTGTAAAATATTTGAGCTTTTTTTGCAAAAGCATTCAGATTTTTGTACCTCAGTTTTAAAACATCCCAAAAGGAAACAGTGAGCCATTTTTTTCCTCACAGGTTTTATAAATCAGCTTAAAAATTCTAAGTATTCAATAAAACAGAATTATATTGAATTTGATTCAAAGTAAAAAAATAAATGTTCTTTCCTAAGTGGAAATAATATATGAAGTATTGAAATGTTGCCACTTAATCATTTGAGTTGCTCAAATAATTTTATTTACTTTTTTCAGACCGATCTTTGCAAAAGCTATACAGATTATCTATGTGGCAAATGGTTTTGATTTTTGTGATGGCTAAACTATCAAGAAAACATACTAGTTTGCTTATTTTGCTTTGTTTTAAAGTTTTTTATTGTTTTTTCTTTCCCATTAACATTTAGTCCCATATATTCCCTAGTCCCAACCCCTGTAATCACCACACTGCTGTCCACGTCTATGAGTCCTTTTTCCTTTTTGCTCAATCCTTCCATCCCCTCACCTCCTTCCCTCCACTAGCTGTCATTCTGTTCTCCAGTATTAGTCTTTTTCTGTTTTACTTGTTGACTCAGTTTGCTCATTAGAATCCACATATAATGAAATTATATGGTATTTATCTTTCTCTGACTGGCTTATTTCACTTAGCATAATGTTCTCCAGGTCCATCCATACTGTTGAAAACAGTAAAGTTTTCTCCTTTTTTATGGCTGAGTAGTATTCCGTTGTGTAAATGTCACATGGTTATTTTATCCAATCATCTACTGATGGACACTTGGGCTGCTTCCATATCTTGGTGATTGTAAATAATGCTGCAATGAATACACAGGTGCTTATGTTCTTTTAAATTACTGTTTTGGGTTCCTTCAGATATATTCCCAGAAGTGAAATCACTGGGTTACAAGGCAGGTCCCTTTTTAATTTTTTGAGGTGTCTCCATACTACTTTCCACAGTAGCTGCACCAAATTGCATTTTCACCAACAGTTCAAAAGGATTCTCCTTTCTCCACATCCTCATCAGCACTTTCTGATTATTGATTTATTGATGATACCATTTTGACAGTTGTGTGATGATAACTCATTGTGATTTTAATTTGCATTTCTTGATGCTTACTGACATTGAGCATCTTTTCATATGTCTATTGGCCATCTGTATGTCCTCTTTGGAGGAGTGTCTATTCAGGTCCTTTGCCTATTTTTTAATTACGTGGTTTGGTATTTTTTTGGTGTTGAGTTTTATAAGTACTTTATAAATTTTGGATAGTAATCCCTCCCTTATCAGAAATATCAGCTAATATGTTCTCCCATTCAGTGGGTTGTCTTTTGATTTTGTTGGTGATTTCCTTTGTTGTGAAAAAACTTTTTGGTTTGATATAGTCTCATTTGTTTACTTTTTATTTTGTTTCCCTTGCCTGGGGAGATATATCCAATAAAACATTGCTACAAGAAATGTCTGAGACTTTTCTGCCTAGGCTTTCTTCTAGGATTTTTATGATTTTGGGTCTAACATTTATGTTTTTGACACATTTTGAATTTATTCTTGCATGCTGTATTAGAAGGTGGTCTAGTTTTATTTTTCTGCATATACATGTCCAATTTTCCCAACACCATTTATTGGATAACCTATATTTAACCCATTGTACGTGCTTGCTTCTTTTATTGAATATTAATTGACTATAAAGACATTGGTTTACTTCTGGGGTCTCTATTCTGTTCCACTGATCTATGTGTTTGTTTTATGCAGGTACCATATTGTTTTGATTACTGTGGTCTTGTAGTATAGCTTAATATTAGATGGTGTGATTCTGCCATATTTGTTCATCTTTCTCAGGATCACAGTAGCTATGTGGGGCATTTTATGGTTCCAGATAAACTTTTGAAATATTTGTTCTAATTCTGTGAAATATGTCATTGAAATCTTTATATGAAATGCATTAAATGTACAGATTGTGTTGGATAGTATGGACATTTTAATGATGTTAATTTTTCCTATCAGTTCTAATAGTTCCTTGGTGGAATTTTTGATGTCCTCTATGTACAATATCATGTCATGTGCAAATTAAGACTGTTTTACTTCATCCTTTCCAATTTGGATGCCTTTTATTTTTTCTTGTTCTCTCATTGCTGTGGCTAGGACTTCCAGCACTATGTTAAATAAGAGAGTTGAAAGAAGACATCCCTGTCTTGTTCCCAATCTTTAGGGCAATGCTTGTAGTTTATGCCCATTGAGCAGGATGCTGGCAGTGGGTTAGTCATATGTGGCCTTTATTATGTTTAGGCATGTCCCCTCTATCCCCACCTTACTGAGAGTTTTGATCTTAAGTGAGGGCTGAATTCTATCAAATGCTTTTCTGCATCTATTGATATGATCATGTGGTTTTTATCCTTCCTTTTGTTTATGTAGTGAATAACATTTATTAATTTGCAAATGATGAAACAACTTTACATTCCCAGAATAAATCCCACTTGATCATGGTGTATGATCATTTTGATGCATTATTGTACTCAGTTTGCTAATATTTTGTTAAGCATTTTAGTGTCTATTTTAACTAGGGATATTGGCCTATAATTTTCTTTTTATAGTGTCTTTAATATGGCTTTGGCATTAGGATAGTGCTTGCCTCATAAAATGAGTTTAGGAGCCTTTCTTCCTCTTCAATTTTTAAAAATATTTTGAGAAGGAGAGGTTTAGTTCTTCTCAAAATGTTTAGTAAAATTCACCTGTGAATCCACCTGGTCCAGGGCTTTGTTTGGTGGGAGTTTTTTTGGTTTTTGCTTCAGTTTCACTAGGTGTTTTCTGTCTATTCAGATCCTCTGATTCTTCCTGATTTAGTTTTGGAATATTGTATGTTTCTAGGAATTTATACATTTCATCCAGGTTGTGAAGTTTGCTGGCATATAATTGTTCATAATATATTTTTATAATCCCTTGTATCTCTTTCATTACTGATTTTATTTATTTGGGTCTTCTCTCTTTTTTTCTTCATGAGTCTAGTTAAAAGTTTGTCAATATTGTTTATCTTTTCAAGGAATGAGTTCTTAGATTTATTTCACAGGAGAACAATTTTCAACATAATTCCTATTGAGTTTGCCTTTTCAGATGTTTTAGACTTAAATAGGCATGCTGATTTCAAAACTGCAGTTAGTTTTCTTCTATCATATCAAGTTTTTTTCTGTACAGCTTATCTTAATGTGACCACTCTAAGCTGGACCGAGCCTGGATCGAGGGAAGCACTAGTGCTCTCCTATTGGCTGAGAGCAAACCTCCCTCAAGTGGGGAGAGGTGGGAACAACCTTGAAGACCAGAAACAGGTTCATACTTGTCTAGGCTAATCAGTTACACATGAGACAGTGTGGCAAGAGGTTGTGTGCCACTCTATATAATGAATCATGTTCTAAGGTGTAGTCCAAGTTCTTGTCTGTATACGAGGAGTTAGCAGAATTTATTTTTTATTTACATACATACTTATTTCCTTTTCTTCAGATCATGTCTGCCTCTACTATTTCTCGTCATAAGTGCCTAAACAACCCTGATTTGTTTTGTTCTACCTGTCAGTTTCACCATTCCCAGTCAAAGGACAAACAGTGCATTTGTCAGGCAAGCCTATTTTGTATATTTTAAAGTAAAACTTGATGATCAAGATAAGTCTTGTGCCCCTCACAAGGTGTGCAAGCAGTGTGTTGAGAGTTTATGGACGTGGACGAAGGGAACATGTGATAAATTGCCATTCATTATACCTATGGTTTGGCGAGAACCCAGACATCATTCAAGTGACTGTTAATTTTGTATAGTGAAAACATTAGGATATAACAAGAAAAATAAATGTAAAATAGAGTATCCCAGTCTACCAACAGCTATATGCCCAGTGCCTCATTCAGCTGAAATCCCAGTGCCAGTTTTCAGTGAACTACCCTCTTTTGAAAAACAGGAGTATGATGAAGATTTTGAAATTGAAGATGGCTCAGTTCATAAGGGATTTATTTTATCAGCATGAGTTGAATGATTTTGCATGAGATTTGGGACTATCCAAAAAAGTTTCAGAACTAGCATCAAGACTGCATGAGAAAAACTTCCTTGAAAAAGGAGCAAAGGCATCCTACTTTCGATCAAGAGAAAGTGTATTTCTGCAGTACTTTCGAAGTGATGGTGGCTTTGTGTATTGCCATAACATACGTGGTTTAATGGAGGAATTGGGAATTGTAATCCATAATGCAACTGAATGGTGACTGTTCATTGATATCTCAAAGTGGAGCTTGAAGTGTGTCCTCTTCCACAATGGCAGTTTATTTGGTGCAGTCCCAATTGACCATTCGGTTTGTTTTCGTGAAGAATATGAAGACATAAAGAGAGTCATTGATCTGTTGCAATATCACAAGCACAATTGGATCATCTGTGTTGACCTTAAAATGGTCTGCTTCCTTCTTGGTCAGCAATGTGGATACACCAAGTATCCCTGTTTTCTGTGTATGTGGGACAGCAGAGCTCATGAGAAGCATTGGGAGTTGAATTGGCCTCCAAGATCTGACCTCAAACCTAGTGATCCAAACATTCTACATGAGCCACTTGTTGACAGAAAGAACATTCTATTCCCACCTCTGCACATAAAACTGGGTCTCATGAAGCAATTTGTGAAAGCTTTGCCAATTGAAGGAGACTGTTGCAAATATCTCTTTTTGGTATTTCCTAGCCTGTCATTTGAAAAGATAAAATACCTTAATATGTATGTTTGGTAGCAAAACTTTACTAATTGTACACTATTTGACTTACAGTAACAATAAATAGCCTTTTATAAATAAAATAACTAAATAAACAGTATATTCAGGTAATTTTTTCTTTATTTTCCTTTGTATGTACATTTTGTATAATTTTGGGGACAAAGGGAGAGTATACTGTACCTTAAAAAGTTAAAGTTGACATGATAGAGAAAAACTAGGGTAATTTTTGGATTCAGATGCTAAAAGTTAGTCAAAAACAAGTGTCAGATCTAACTCAATGAAAATTGTGTTCCCCAATTTTTTAAATATATATTTTTTGTTTATTTCTGCTCTGATGTTATTATTTCCTTCCTTCTACTCCCTTTGAGCTTTGCTTGTTGTCACTTTTTCAAGTTCCGTTAAGTGTAAAGTTAGATTATTTATTTGAGGGTTTTTTTTTTTGTTGTTGTTGTTGTTTGTGTGTTTGTTTTTGAGATAGTCCTGTAATGATATGAATTTTCCTCTTAGGATTGCTTTCTCACTGTCCCACAGATTTTGGATAGTTATGTCCTCATTTTTATTTGTTTCAAGGTATTTTTGATTTCTCCCTTGGTCTTGTTGTTGACCCATTAATTGTTTAATAACATGCTATTTTGCTTCCATGTCTTTGCGTGCCTTTCAGTGTTCTTCTTGTGATGGATTTCTAGTTTCATAACATTGTGGTCAGAAAAGATGCTTGATATGATTTCAATTTTCTTAAATTTATTGAGACTTTTTTTGTGTCCTAACATGTGGTTTATCCTAGAAAACATTCCATGTGCACTTAAAAAGTATGTATATTCTGCTGCTTTGGGCTGAAATTCTCTGAAGACATCAATTAAATCCATTTGATCTAGTGTGTCTTTTAAAGGTCGCTGTCCCCTTGTTGATCTTCTGTCTGGAAGATCTCTTCATTGAATTCAATGGGGTGTTAAAATCCCCAGTATAACTATACTTCTGTCCATCTCTCCCTTTATGTTCATCAAGATTTGCTTTACATATTTAGGTGTTCCTATATGGGTGCATGCTTATTAGGGTTATACTCTCTTGTTGGATTGTTCCCTTTATCATTATGTAGTGGCATTCTCTGTCTCTTTTTATAAACTTGGTTTTAATGTCTGTTTTGTCAGATATAAGTACTGCAAACCCAGCTTTTTTTCCCTCTCTATTTGTATGAAATATCTTTTTCTATCTCTTCACTTTGTCTGTTTGTTTCTTTCGATCTGAGATGAGTCTCTTGCAGACAGCATATATATGGGTCAGGTTTTCTTATCCATTCAGCTACCCTGTATCTTTTGGTTGGAGCATTTGAGTCATTTACATTTAAGATGATTATTGACAGATATGTATTTAGTGACATTTTATTGTTAGACTGTTTTCCTCTGCTATTGTTGTTGTTATTGTTCTCCTCCTCCTCCTTCTTCTTCCCTCTTCCTTCTCCTTCCCCTTCCCCTTATCCTTCTAGCAAGCCCTTTATCATTTCTTGCTTGGTGTTAACAAGCTCCTTTAGCTTTTTCTTGTCTGGGAAGCTCCTTATTTTTCCTTCAATTTGAAATGATAGCCTTTCTGGGTAAGGTACTTTGGTTGTAGGTCCTCCTTGCTTTTCATCACCTTGACTATTTCACACCGCTCCCTTCTGACTTGAAATGTTTCTATTGAGTAATCAGATGCCAGTCTAATTGGTGCTCTGTTGTGGGTAACTCCCTGCTTTTCTTGTACAGATTTTAGAATTCTCTCTTTGTCTTTAAGACTTGTCATTTTAATTATGATGTGTCTCAGTGTAGGTCTCCTTGGGTCCAACTTGTTTGGGACTCTCTGTGCTTCCTGTACCTTTATGTCTTTTTCTTTCACCAGATTAGGAAGTCTTCAGTCATTATTTCTTCAAATAGTAACCTGATCTCTTCTTGCTCACTCTCTTCTCCTTCTGGTATTTCCATATTGCAGATGTTTTTATGCTTCATGTTGTCCAAAATGTTCCTTAAGCTTTCTTTATTTTTAATTATTTTTTTCTTTTTGCCCCTCAGCTCAGGTGTTTATTTAAATTTTTTCTATCTTGTCTTCAAAATCACTGATTCAGTTCTCTGCTTCATCTAACCTACTGTTTATTCCTTGCAGTATATTATTAATTTCAAATATTGCATTTTTTTTGTTTGTTTCTGAGTGGTCCTTTTTTATGGTTTCTATGCCTGTTTTTTCATGCTGCTGAGTATCCTTATTATCATTACTCTAAACTCTCTATCTGATAAATTGCTCGCCTCCATTTCCTCTAGTTCTTTTATTGGAAGATTCTCTTGTTCTTTCATTTGGGGCCTGTTCCTTGTCTTTCAATGTTGGCTGCCTCTTAGTATTTGTTTCTATGTATTAGGTAGATCTTCAATGATTCTGGTGTAGGCCTTTATCAGACGCTGCTTGTGACTGGCCCTGGTCAATGTGTGTGGGGCTATCAGTGATCCATAGCATGTGGTTCCCTGTGTCAGCTGTTTATATGCAGAAAAAACCCATCTGCGCACTGAGGTTGGCTTTTACCAGCACCAGGCCTGGGGATGGTCAGCTAAAGTCTCAGAGCTCCAAGATATCTGCCTTTCTTTTTAAACTTAATCAATGATATAGCCTCAAACTGTAGTCAGCAGCCAGGATTAAGCTCCACAGATTGGTGTGGAGTAATTTCTATGGGTGGGGGTGTTTCTTTCCCTCAGGCTGATGTCACTTAGCAAAGAGTGGTCTGCCTGAGAAAGATGTCCTCTGTAGTATGGGGAATACCTCAGCACACTGATCCTGGAGGTTGTTCCTTCAGTACTTTCTCCAGAGCCACCAGTCCAGATTCTCTTCACTCATCTCTAGTTCGTTTTGCCCTCCCTCTGACAGAGCCCAGGGTAAGTGGCTGCAAACAAAATTTTGTGCATTGGCCCTTAAAGAGGCTCTGCTTCTCTAGCTATCTCTCACTCTCAGAAAGAAACCCTGCTGCTTTTCACGGCTCTAAGTTATCTAGGTTCCTTACCCAGCTCTTGTGGTATAGGCTGGGGAGCCCAGGTTGGGGTTTAGGTCCCACACTTCTCAAGGGGAATGCCCCAGCTGCTGAAATATCCCTCCACAACTTCAGCTGATGCCCATGGGAGCCCTGTCAGCTCGTTCGTGCCTTCTCTGCACTCTCTTCTAGTCAAGTTGTGGTGAAGTGGTTTCTTCCATCCTTGGTTATAAGGCTTCTCTCCAGCTAGTATTCAGTTGGTTATTCAGGATGATTTCTCTGTAATTTAGTTTTAATTCCATATTGGTCCTGGGAGGATGTTAGTGTAGCTTCCACTTACTTCTCTGCCATCTTAGGTCTGCCTTGATTGGTTACTTTGGTTATGTATAGGGATTTAAGTTCTGTGTATGACTTATGTGAGGTACATAAATTAGTTTATTCTATATTTAGTATTAAAAAAGATTTTTCCCCAGGAAAGCAATGTTTAAAAACAAATTACAATAGTTTTATGTAAAGCAACTGCCTCAAATTAGGAAGAAAGAAGAGAATTAAAAATAGAGAAACTAGTATATACTATAAAGAAATTAAGGGCTTTCCAAAGATTAATATTCTAGCAGCAGTATGGCAAGAGCAGAATCTTTTTTTTTTCCAGCTCCATCTTACTGCACCAGGCTTAAGAGTCCCTCCCTGCATACTAAGGAATGAAATCAAAGTTGAAACAGCCAGGAAGGAAGAGGCATCCAGCCTCAGGCAATTCTCTAGCCCTGGAGCCAGATCATCAGCCAGCACTCTGACCTTTATGGCCAGCTTGATTAGCAAGACTTGAAATGTGTTTGGTAAGGCCCAAGACCTGACCTTTTCAGCAATAAGAAAGTTTGACTTTGTGAAATATATTCAAAGAGAAATCAACACAAAAAAGATTGCACCCTCATGCTTGCTGCTTTGGAAAAATAAGGCCAGGCAGATTAATGCAGAGCAGTACCACCATTACAGACTAGTCATGTGTTTTCTTAGTATCTGCTATTCAGAAAGTCCTAGAGTGGAAAAGAATTTACAAAAAGATCAAACTGGATGAAAGAAGTCAGTAATATCTAAACATAGCAGCAGAAGCTATAATCAAGGCAAAAAGTCTTACATTTTGAAACTGGACTTAAATAAATATGGTTGGAACAGAGTTGATCTAAAACCAACATGTTCTTAGAGATAGACTACCACAAGGTTATTTTAAAAAAGAAAGAAAGAAAAAGGGTCAGAGTTTTAGCTATCATTGATCATGCTTATACAGCATCATGAGGAATAGTTAAAAATGAACCATAATTTTCTGAAAAAACATTTAATTATTTTACAATTTGCTTTAGTTAATTTGGAAAATTCATGTAGAGTATCATTTTTGTCTGTTATTTCAGGATAAATGCTTCTGAAAAATGAATCAAATGTCTTTAACATTTTTTACGTGTTTTTCACAAACATTCTAGTTCTGAGACTTTATCTTAAAATTTCTAACAAAATGTAAAGATTGTGTCACAGAGATGTTCTTGACAACATTGTTTATGACTCATTCATTCATTCAACAAAATTTTGGGAGAACTTTTAATGGATTAGAAAATGTGTCAGCTATTTAGGAAAAAAACCCTAACTGCCATTAAAAGAGTAACCATTAATTACGGTATAGGCATATGATGAGCTATTATGTGGCAATCAAAATGGTGTTTATGGAATGTCTAATGACTTGGGGAAATGTTAATCATTTAATATTGAGTAAAAATGCATTTACAAAATAGCATTTATCATATAATCTGAGACATACAAAAATTACATTATGAATGAAATTATACTCCAAAATACAAACACTAATTGCCTTTGATGGTGGGATGATGAATAACCTTCTCTCCTGTGTTGCTTTTTATAAAGAACTTGTATCAAATTAATAACATGCATCAGAATGTTAACAAACATTCAGATTTGGGGAAAACAGAAATATCGGAAACTGATCCAACTGAACATCTGATCAGAATTTTATTCTTTAGGTGTAAAAACTTGATTGAGTCTGTCTGAATGAAGAATATGCAGACAGCTTTTATTAATTTTTTTTTCCTGGAAAGCACAGTGATTGATTTTGTTGACTGTCTGTACCCATTTTTCACATTCTTAAAACACTTTGCATGCCTAACAGTAAGCAGATGTGTTTAAGACTGACCTTGGGCTAGTAATCAAAAGAAAGCTTGACATGTTTCTCATCACATCAATTTTATGTATTTATAATTTACATACAATTAAATGTACCTGTTTTAAGTATACATTTTGATAAATTCTGGCAAATATATACACTGATATAACTATTCTAATAAAAATACAGAATATTTCGTTGGTCTTCAAAAGTTTCTGTGTTATACTGCTTGATGAGGTAATTCTTAGCCCCATCCCTGGCACCAAGCTAATACTGATCTGCTTTCTGTCACTATAGATCAGGTTTGCATTTTAGGATTTTCATATAAATAAAATCATAAAGTGTATACTTTTTTGTACTTGATTATTTCACTCAGCTAATAGATTTTTTTGAGATCTGCCCATGTTGTTGCATCTGTCAGTATGGGATACTATGATATACACTATAGGATGCATAAAAATAAAAAAAGGATTTATGATATAAAGTGTTGGTAAGGAAGTAGGAAAACTCAAAATCTCATGCATTTCCAGTGGGAATGTAAAATGTTTAAGCCACTTTAAACAATTTGAAGTTTTTATGAAGTTAAACAAACACCATATTACTCAGCAATTCTACTCCTAGGTATCATCTAAAAGAAATTAAAACATATGTTCACAAAAAGAGATGTATACAAATGATCATGACAGCTGAACTAGAAACATAACAATTATAACAGCCACAACTGGAAACAACCCAAATGCCTATTAACAGGTGAAGAAATAAACAAATTATGACATATTCATATAATGAAACACTATTCAGTAATAAAAAGCTGTCCTTTTTAAGCATAATTTTTAAGAGCTAGTTTAATAAAATATTATCCTGAGAAAAAGGTTTTAATGATGGCAAAATCGTATAGATTCATTATAATAAAACACATAGTACTACTCAGTATAATATTTTCTAAATTTTATTTATTTTTAAATAAGTTGCAATCAAGGTTTAAATTAATAAATACACATCAATTCTAAAGCACCTTTTTAATTAATTTGAAGTGAATAATGATCACACAAAAAACATATACGTAGCGAATGATGCAGAAATGCCCTTGAGACTCATGAATCTTACATTTCAGTGGAAAACACATGGAGGTGGGGGAGGAGAATAGGAAGAGAAACAATAACAAAGAAATTAGTATATAATATTGTATAAGGTTATGAACCTGGATTTATTCATTCTCAATACAATCTTAAAACTTCACTACTTTTTAAATGAAGAAACTGAAAACCAGAGATGGCATTTAACTTGTTTTCAAATCATGCTATAGTACGGTAGTAATTTAGCTAGGTCCTTCTGAATCCCTTGCTGTTTTTATTTATTTATATTAGGGAAAATAATCAGAAGAAAAATTATTAAGTTCATAAATTATAACCAACAGGGAAAAAATGGAGTGGAATATAAAAAGGCATTTAAAGAAAACACCTCTGTGTGGCATTTGTACTGAGGCCAAACTTCCCATGAGCTGCTCCTAATCAATGACAGTACAGCAGGGATATTAAGTGATACCCATTCCTGGGAGACATAGGACTCCTCTGATATTTGACTTTGGCTTGAAGACCCCCTGAAGCCCTTACTGAAACTTCCTTAGACAATATCATTGTCAAGAACATATCCCTCCCTCTCTTCTTTCCTCACATTCTGATGTGAGGGTACTCCCAAACTTAAGTTCTTCCTTCACCATTTTACCTCAAATAGGTGTTTTCTCTAATAAAATACTTGAATTTTTAATCTTATTTTGCTATCTACTTCTTGGAAGAACCATACTAGTGGTATAAAAATTGATCTGAGTAAATGAGCAATAAGATATGGATTTGGGACTGGCTCATCCATAACTGAGCAGGTAAAGAGGACATCATTCTGGTTAGTAAGTGGGGTATGGATAGTCCTTGCACAATGTGTTAGCTCAATTACTGAAGATTTCACCACTGATAACCTGGGAAAATGTCCTAGTGGAGCAGAATGCTATGGCAAGTGTAATAATGTAGACATTTGAAAAATATGGGGGGGAAACAACACTAACAGAGACAGTAGAGTAGGATGCTTTTTGGAAGGAGAAGGAGAGACTGGAGGCTGTTAAGGAGTTTAAGATTAACTGTGTGAACCCGCAGAGTTTCAGGTGGCACTTACAAAGAGGCCCTTATCACCTATAGTGAAAGGGTAAACACAATTAAGGGACAGGCTGAAGAGTTGTCAGAGTTACAGAGCTTCAGACACATTTGAACACACAGCCAAGGCAGGCTTGCTGAAAGATGAGGACCCTGGTATTTTAAAAAAGTATATCTTGAAAACTGGGACAAAGAAATATGAATGGATGACCCTGAGCATGCAGATTATTCAACCTGCTGACTACCCTTGAACCCTGTGGGCTTGCAAAAGATAGCCCATCTTTCTTTAGAGAGCAAGTACCTTCCTAGGGCTGAAAGATGCTACAGAAACTTCTCCCACACAAGACAATAGGCACCCCTCAGGAGTTGCCCCAGTTCCTCTTGGCTGCCAGGTCAATAACTAGGGTTAAATTTCAGAATAAGCTGGCTGGGAATGTGCTGAACCCAGTAAAGGAGGAAAGAGGTTTATACACTTTAAAAATTACAGGAACTAGCTGACATATTCTGGCACGAGTAAAGGGAGGACTCCTTGGATTTGATTTTGTGAATGTATGACCAAGGGCACCAGAATGTACGGTTGCATAAGCAAGAATTCGTTGTCTTAGATCTGTTTCTAAAGACAAAATATTTAACTTTGTAGCAAAGACTTCAGGCGACAGGACAAACTTGCTGCTGGAGTGGCGTTTAGATGTCTGTAAAACATGATGATGGCCAACTCTCAGCAAAATAGAAGTGTAAATGTTGCCCTTTCCAGACAGCAAAAGAGGGAATAATGGGACTGAGGAAAGTGAGTATGCTAAATGGACATGTTATGTAAGCCAGAAGACTCAAGAGAACATACCTTCACGAGGCCATCAGGAGTGTGCTGGTAAGAGGCACCAGACTAAGAAGGTCGGTGATGGTTCTTTACAGGTCAGGGATGGTGGTAACAGGGGCAGTTATAGAGCTGGGCTTTTTAACAACAACTGTGATACTACCTGCTTCTAAGTAACAGAAACCAGATGATGGCACTGATTTGCTGGAGCTAGGTGGCTTCAATTACCATAATTATAGGCAAAGTTGGAGAGATAGTCAAAAAGTTTAACCTGAAGAGAGTTATGGAAATGGTTAAGAGAGCATGATATCCTTATAGGCAGAAAAGATGGAAATTCCAGCTAAGTTGCTTCTTGACATCTAAAATAAAAAATAAATAATAATAAAAAAAATAAACAAAAAGGCAAAAGTGATGTAGCAAGAAAGGCTGCTATAGCAGGTCCAGGCTGTGATGCACTCAGCCCCACCATCTAAGCCATATGATACTCTATAATGTTAGAGGATCCAGCAGACCCTACAGTGTTGGAAAAGGTGCAATGTGGAATTTTTGGCAATATCCAGTGGAAGAATCACACCACAAGTCCCCGATTTATGGAGGAAGGCTAGGTACAGTAGAAAATTATTCCATGAGAAACATCTATATATGGTACTGGGTTCTAGTAAACACAGACCAGACCATAGAACATATACTGGCAAGGTATCTGAAACTGCCCATTTTTTAGACCAAGCAAGTCACAGTATCAGACAGACCCCAGTACAGTTCACTGGTCATGAGAAATTAGCCCAGACCGCATGTCACCCCTCAAAGTTACACCAGTGTCTCTCCCCCAGCTTGTACCAACAGTATAGGAGTTCCCATGTCAACATCTTAAAGAGCAGGAAATTGTATGAGTTTGATTTGTGAATGGGTTGCCACAGTATATGGATGCAAGTAAAATATGAACAGTGACTGCATTTCAGTCACATACAGGACCGACCTTGAAAAACAATGGAGTGAAAAAATCTTCTCAATGGCAGAGCCATATAAGCAGTGCACGTGGTCATTCATTTTGTGTAAGAACACAGGTAACCCTAGGTAAGAATACGTGAAAGCATCCACTATGGAAAAGCACTGAACAATAAATCAAGTAGACAAAATGATTCAGGCACTTGATATTAGCCAGTATTTATTAATAACCATGCCAGACTGATATGATGGGCACCCAGGTGAAATGGCCATCATGGCAAGGACAGAAGCCACCTATGGGTCTAATAGCATGGACTCCTACTTACCAAAGCTGATAGAATTACTGCTTCCTCTAAATACCCAATCTGCCAACAACAGACACCAACACTGATTCTTTTTCATGGCACTCTTCCTTGAAGAATTCAGTTAGTTCACTACCTTGTTCCATTTCCACCCTGGTTTGACCAACAGAGGTAGTTACTCTGAGCATGGGTTTACCTTTTCTGCCTGCAGGACAATGGACATCACTGCTCTCCAGTGGTTAACAGAATGCTGCCCTATCCACAGGCATGGAATCCCACAACAAAGCATCTATTTAGGGACTCACTTCATAGCAAAGGAAGTATGGGCCTAGGACCACAACTATGGAGTCCACTAATCATAACACATACTGCACCATTCAGAGGCTGCCAGCCTCAGAGAATGCTAGAATAGCCTCTCAAATGTGGAACTGAAGTACCGGTGCTGAGAAAACACCTGAAAGGACACAGTATGTTTATTAAACCAGAGACCCCTATATGGTACTTTGTCCCCAGTAGGAAAGATACATGGATTCCAAAACCATAGAGTGGCCATTAATAACCTGCTGGAGGATTGTGTACTTTCTGTCCTCACAATACTAGTTCCTATGTCCTTTGGGATACAACAAGGGTCCCATCAAGCTACAAATTATGACTACCATCTGGAAACTTGGTATTCCTGGTATCCAAAGAGAAAAGAGGGGTCACCATACTTGTATGGGTAATTGATTCTGAATGACAAAATGATGTAAGGCTGCTTGCCCAATGGGAGCAGGCAGAAATGGATATAAAACCTAGGTGATTCACTTGGATCTTAGTACTCTCTTGCCATTGTAAATATGAACAGTCATATGAAACAACCTCAACTATGAAATCTATGATAATCAAGGGTTCAGGTATTTCAAGAATGAAGGTTTGGTTTATATCACAAGACAAGTCACCAAGATCTTTTGAGAGAATCACTGGGGGTGAAGGGAATGTAGACTGATGAGTGGAGGAGGGAGAGAATGAGTACTTATAACAACCCAGGGTTCAACAGCAGACATGGGAGCTTTAGTCCATCTCACTAACCTCCCTTTTCTTATTTTTCACTCAGGAAGAAAGCCTAGGAAACCATGGCAGAGCTGCTCCCAGATCTGTGAAGAGAAGTAGATTTAAATGGTGCAAGGAGCAACGGATGTGAGCTTGGCAGACCCACCACTGCATGAGTATAAGCAATGATGGACGCCAGCTGTTTTGCTCTGAAATCTAAAGCCTTATTTGTGCTGAGAGCACATGTTCCATGGGGTAATACTGCTAATGACTGAGAGTGGCAGAAATCCAAAAACAGATGTGTTCCTGGGAGACACGGGTAACCTCTAATGGACAACTTTGGATGGAGGGCACTCTCTGGCCACCTTACCAAACCGCCCTCCCTCTTCCCTTTACTTAGGGTGAGATTTGCATTTTGGTTTCATTACTCTCCCTGCTCTATCTAGCTCTTACGCAGATCCTTGAACACAATCCTTCTTTTTCATCTGCTTTTTGAGGGTCTCAGTGACAGCCTTATATATTATTAATGAGATTGATGGATAAGCCCCAGGTCCTTACTTAATATCACAAGGAAAGTGCACCAAACTCGTGAAATGACTATCTCAAAGACACATGGCAAATAATATAGTGTAACTATACAACTCATTTTTAAAAATCCAACCTGGGTAGTGGTTTATGTTATTGCAGTTGTTCAAACTGACTGAATGGTATCCCTAAAAAGATAGGTTGTAAACCATATACAACCTAAGAAGGAAGGCTGGGCAAGGTGCAGACCACAGAGTATTACAATCAAAAGGTAGTGGAAATTGTTTTCCAATCCTCCTTTCATCTTTTTGAAAAATTAAGAAGGACTGAATTCACATTCCTTATCAAAACTTCCACTCTGCATTTCCTTGCCACTCCCATTCCAGTGTTCCTTTCCACAGTTAGAAGGTTCCACTTAGTCTGCAATGACCTTATGTGGCTTCCTCCCACCTTCTTTCTACCAGATTTCTCAATTTCTACTTTGCCCTCTTTGCCTATTTTCATTACTTTCACTACAACAGATGTCTGAAGGTTGGAAATGTTCCTAAGGAAGTTCATTTTATTCCTATCAAAGATACTACTGACATCATTAGAAAGAACTTTTGAATGGTGAAAAAGAGCAATAACTTTCTGAGAAGCTGAGGGTTTATGCTGCTAGAAAGCTTCTGGTGAAGGTAATCTCCCTCTGCGCCTTTTAGCTTTCATTTTCAATGACTCTAAGTCTTTCCTATATACGTAAAACCCTTAGGCAATTCGTTCTTTAAAAAGAGAAAAAATGATTAGCCACAGGTTCTTCCATAACCCTGTAGAGAATTGACAGTTTTTGGAAGTCCTTTAATCAGGTTATCACTTTATTTACATTTCCTTATTTTCTTCTTCTGCAAAAAAGCTAAAGATAAACTTCAGTGTGTCAGGATTGTCATAAACTCTGAATCATCACTGTCAAAAATAATGCTATATTTTTACACTTATATAGTTGTTCTCTTTTGGTTATTCTTTTGTTTCCTGAAATGAGAGTTTTTCAGAATTCAGAATTCGAAAAGTTTAGCATAATTTGTTTTGAATTAAATCTTCACTATCAAACGTTCCCAATATTAATATTTTTCTGTCAATCAAAAAAGGTAAAGTGTTAGGGAATCATTCACTTTAGGTTATCATTGAAATGAGCAGAAAACATGAAAAAAGGATACACTGCTTTTTCCTTTTCAAGCAAAACTTTCCAATCATGTTTCCTTATATGTATACTTATGTCTTCGAAGTTCCACTTAAGGTGTAATAAAAAAATCTTCAAGCAATAAGCTAAAAATTCTGGAACTCAGTCATAGTTAATTTCCTTCATTAGATATCTTTTTTCAAGGTAATTTTTAAGTCAAAAATAAATTTCATAATACTTTTATGTTTGCAAAAGCTATGTGATGACAGAAATTACTCCGATTACTTTGAATAACTTTCATCTACTATAAAAATGTTACATATATTTTCTTTCTTAATTAAATTTAACAATCATTGTCAATATAGCAAAAGTTAGTACTAAGCACTGTATTTCAATACAAATTTTGCAAATGACACAAATATTATAAGCTTTTATTTAAAACATTAAGAGTTTATGGAAATATATTTTCTTAGGTCCATATTAAGTAGTATATATATGTAATATATATATATATATTACATATATATATCACTATATATAGACATATCTAAAACTATACATGATTTTCAGGTATAAACTATGGCATCCATTACAACATATGAATATACATTTTGAATTTTCCAGTTGACAAAATAGGTCAGTCACTTGTATTACTTCCTTCTTCCTTTTTTCAAGATTCATGTAAATGCTTAAGGTAGAGAACTATCTAGCATAACATCAATTTCCTTTGTGTTAGCTTCTTGATTTCCCCATGAAATGAAAGTTTGTGTTTCTTCTAGAACATCCCTAAAATCCCTTGACATTTCATGTACTGTTTTGATTGTTTTTAAAATAATTCTTGGGACCCATAATATATCAGTGCCTCACATCTAAAGATACACTGTATATATTATAGTTGATTTGAAATCTTTGCAAGAAAAACTGCAATATCTATGCTTATTAAACTATGTTATAACTGTTTTTATATTTTGCTTATATATCTACTATATAAGTCCAAAATTTTTAAAGTAACATCCTTTATTCAAAGAATGATTAATGATGTTAAAATTACTTCTGTCTTCTCAAAGCAAGCATCGTTATATTTTTACACAGGAGACTAAAGATCCTAATGTAATAATTCCTTCTCCTCAACAACAGCCCCCCTCCCCCAAATGTACACAAATCTTCTTTTTACAAGTGGAAGTGTAAATAAATGCATTTATCTCCCTTCTTCCCTGAGTTCCATTAAAATGGAAAAAAGAAAACAATGATATAAAGTCAAATGATGAAACAGGTGAGGGGCCTCAGTAATTAAGAGATTGTAATATATTATTGGAAGATGTGGAACATGTACGAAAAAGGAAACAAAGGACGATACTTCTTGGGGAAGGTGACAGGACATAGAGCTAAAAAAGGAGGCTTCTTCCTTTTTAGAATCTCAGTGTACATACTTGAAACTGAGAAATGCCAGCTAAGATGGAATCAGATGGAAGACCAAGCACTAAAAATGCATCAGTTGAAAATGTACATGAGGAGGACTCGCTGGCCTAACCACAAATCATTTCCCTAATTTGGGTGCAGAATGCCAAGCAGATAACAGTCCGCTGATGATGATAGATAAGTCAACAAATTAAGTTAAATCAGAAGTGTGCTCTTCATAAAGATGGAAGGATCTGAGTGTCTTAGTTCTGGCTGCTATAACAAAATATCATAGATTAAAAGGCTTACCAACAAAAGAAATTTATTTCTCAAACCAGGAGGCTGGAAATCTAGGATCAGGTTGTCAGTCTGTTCAGGATCTGGTGAGCACCCACTTCTGGGTTGTGGACTGCTGTCCTCCAACTGTATCTTCACAAGACAGAAAGAGAGCTAAAGGATTCTCTAAGGTTCCTTTTATACAGACACTAATCTGATCCAAGGGGGTTCCACCCTAAGGACCTCCTAATGACCTAATTACCTCCTAAATGCCTTACCTCTTAAAAAACATCTCACTGGGAACCGTGATTTCAACCTACAATTTTGGGAAGCACAAACATTCAGTCCATTGCACTGAGATAAACAATTTTTGCATTTTGGTGACTTCGGAAAATTGGCTAATTCTTTGCATCAACACCATAAATCAAACTTGATTATTAATAAATCTAAAGAATTCACTATCAGTTACTAGAAATACTTTGAGCCATCCCAGTCTTGCATTTAAAATTGCTACTTCAGAACCAGAGAGTGTTTATCTAAGATGAATTATTCCCCACTAGTAAGATAAGATTCTTATGAGTACTCTGCTCAATTATGAATTTTTCTAATCTAGCTGGTGAGGAGAGCAATATTGAAGGTGCTTATGAGTGCTGGGCACCATTTCCTCTAATCTTTGTGAGTGCTTATTTTCCAGGGCACAGGGTATTTTCCTCTACTGACTACTTGAGGGGGGTCTTTTGCCAATCTCTGGAGTTCTCTTTATGTGCATTTCTCTCCACTTCTGTGCTCTGTTCTGTGAACTCTTAATAACCTTAGTGCCCCTCGACTCCCAACTCTTTCTCCTTCTGTTAGGGATGTGGACAAACTCTGTGTTCCCTTTCTCTGTACCTTTACCTGGAAACTCTCTTAAGGCAGTTAACTGGGGCAGTCACTGGGCTCATCTTGTTTGCTTCCTATACTCAAGAACCAGTGTCCTTCATTGTCTGTTTTCCAGTGTCGTATAACCACTGTTTAGGGTAATTCAAATCCCCATGACTCCATTTTGACCAGGAATAAAAGTTTAGAGTGCCTTTCAAAACTATTATTTTCTTGGCTTAAACCTTTTTACTTTCTAGGGCAATTAATTACATGAAAGTAGGGGGTGGATTACAGACACCTCTTCACAGTACACTGATTTTATTGTGTCATTCACTCTGTGCTCTGGAACCCCAAAATGGCTCTTCTTGCCCACTAAGTTAAATATAAATACAAATGCAAGCCAGTAAAAGTAGTTATATAAGGAACTAAAACAGTGTTTTCCTTGTTAACAGATTTATTATGTTCTAGCTTGACCCAAGAATACACTTAATGTAGAGGACTAAATAGACTACATAGCCTGTATTCAATCATCCATAACTAATAATACTATCAAACAAAATTTTATAAGGATTGCACAAGAATTTGTAGGTAGTATTCCTTGAAAATAACCCACACTCTAGGTAATCTAAGTGGCAAATCAAAGAATATTAACCCCACAAGTGTAACACTTAAGAACTCTAACCAAGACATTCATGTAAATATTTTGACTGACCTCACTTAAGTATAGTGTGGAAAGCTGTTTTAATCTATTAAAAATACAAGAACATAGTTCCTTGAGAACTTACAATAGGAGTTGTGAATTTTCCGCACTTATATATTTCTATATATTTGTATACTTGTACCCTCTTTCCAAAGACCACATTTAAGTATTACTATAGAGTGTTAAACTTCTGGAGTTATCACTTCTTTTCATGCTTTTCACAAAGAATTTTTGAGTAACATGGTCCTTGTTGCCAGTTTATTAATTTCTATTTATAAAATATTAAATAAGGGACAAAATTACATGGATTAGACTGTTCAGAAAACATTTTCAGAGAAAACATTTTAATCTTAAATATCCATAGAATTTTATTAATCAAAGAAGCTGTACATACTTCCACAAAAACAATATTACTAAACTTTTTATTATTAACTTCTTTATTACTCTATATATTGTTCTTGAAACCACATTTCAGTACACCCTAATTATGACTAACTGGCTAATCCTTTATAGATAGGTACAGAATTGCTTTAGAATTTTGGTGTCTTATTCAGGATACATCCTTTTTATACAGTGGCAAAATTAGCAGAGTGAATACCTTTCAATATGTCTGTGTGGATGAGCTGTACGTGATCGGTCCCGTTAAAGATTACCATTAGCATGTGTATCAGCCAGCTATCTCCAGAGAAGTGCTGTATAACAAACTGCTCCTAAGCTCCTAAACTTCTTAGTGTTTAATTTTCAATGCTCACCAATCTGCAGGTTAGCTGGAAGCCAAGTGATTTACGCTGGATTTGACTGGGCTTCATACTAAGCTTCAGACTGAGTTTAGGACTGTTCTACCTGCCTCTAGTCCTCATCTCTTGTACTCTCTCTTTCTCATTAACAGGCTAATAGGGACAGGACAGATGACCTATACAGTGGCGAACTACATCATTTTATCCATCATCAGAAAGGATTCTTTTGAGGTAAGATTGATGTGATAGTTATCCAAGGAATGTGCTTATGTTTGTATAATTTTCTCTGAGAACTCCCAGGTATCTCCACATTATCTTTAACTATGTCATTCTATGTTTCCCAAACCTTTGCCAGGAGTCTACACAAAAAGACTGTTGTTCTTAAACACTTGTTAACTTCACAAGTCACAAAACTTTGTTTCCTGTGAGCCTCCCAAGTTGACTTAAAACATGAAGCTTTTTTCCAAGAGAAAACATTTCAAAAATTATAGCCTATAAGAAAATTTACCTTAGAATGTCATTTTAAGCCTATAACTTTCAGGCACCTGTCAGGAACATAAAGCATAGAGAAACGTTATATTTGAATGGGAGAACAATAAACAGTAATAAATACTGGCTTGGTGTTTCAGTGGCTTATCAATACCTGACTGAACTCGCTAAGTAGTTTGTCTTCAGTCTTATTTAGTGCTATGAAGTTCCCTAATAGCTTATAAACCTGAACACAAATATAAGAACACTGCTGCTTATTTGTTTTTCTCCAGCCACATCAATAGGAAAAAGTTTCTTTTTATAAGAATCAGAATCATATTTAGACTGTTACTTGGTTGACCTTATTTGGAACCATTGTCTAATATTAAAGTTGAAGCAGACATGTTCTTTATGAATGCTGCTATAAAAATGTAGAAAATTTTAGAGTCGTGGACATAAATGTGTGTTTTGCTATTTTTTTTGTCTAGAAAATAAAAACCTCACAAACTTACTTAAAATGTGAATATTCTGTGCTCTGGTACTGGCCTGTACATTTTCTGTTGTTCAGAGGTCTTGCTTGGTTCTCACGCAAATAAAGTAGTCCTGTTGTACTTACTTTTATAACTATGGCTGTCATTTAAAGGTTACCAAAACTTTCTTGGAATATAGTAACCTAAAAGTCTTAAAGGACACAGAAACTTGGAAAAGCCCTGGGAGGCCAGTAAGGAGTCCAGGTGCCCAGCGGAGGGCAAGATGCTTTTCTGCTTTAGTCATCTCATCCCCCTACATGGGTTCCTGGGGCCTGGAGCTTATTAGGGTCCCTTCACAAAATGGTTCAGAATACCTCCTAAAAGTGACTTTAAAAAATGTATTTTTAATTCTTCAGAGTCTATCATTCCCTATTGAGCCTTCTGAGCTTTGCTTCTTCCTGGGGAAAAACCCCCTATTCTACCTCATTGGAATTTTCTGAGCAGTCTGAGAGTGACTCATACTTGTTCTAAACAATGCCAAATGTTTTTTATTCAATGTTTTAGCACTGCAACAACATAGGTAAAATATTAGAGGCTTGGATTTCCTTCTTTCTGATATTACTACATATCACAAAGGCTCTATATAAAGTTTGTGATTTTATGCAGTAATTGAGAATATTCCCATTGGATTCCATTAGCCATGAACATTTATATTTACCTATAATTGTGGTATGTCTAATAACTTGAGACACATACATGTCTTCACTCATTAAAAAAACATTTATTGACTGCATAATATATTTCAGTCACTACAGATGTAGTACAGATGACTAAACAGAGTTAGAAGGAGGGCTATGTCTTGAGTTTTAGGAGGGCAAGAAATAGGGAAAAGACAAAAAAAGGAAGATAAAAGCAGAATGAAATAAGCTAACAACATCCTCTTGACTTCAAATAGCCATGACTCTGTTAGTACCTGCCTTGCACCCAGTGCCTAGCTTACTCTACTCACCCATGTTAAATTTTCCCTCTCTGGACTGTCACTTACTAGAGCACTAAGCCTGGTAAGCCCTGTGACCACAGGTTGAGTCACAGTACAGACCAAGTGGCTGAGATGTATAGTAAAGGAACTAGACAGTTCCAAAGCACACCAGCTAAATTGCTGTAGTTGCACGCTTGCTAATGCAGTGCTCTTGAGTTATGAACTGTACTGAAGGCTTAGAATCAAGGTAATCAGCTTTACACTGCTAAAACATTACTGCCTGAAACTGGCATCATTTCACATCCTTGGGACACATATCTCACGGAGGCACAAGTATTCAAACAGTGATAGGGAAACATGTACGTGTTCTTAAGTGTTACTATTAAGTTTATAGACCTTTTTATCCTTTCAGATTAAAACATATTCACATATTTCTGCACCACTACTACATAGAATAAGTAAATTTCAATTTAAATAGGAAGGAGTATTAACACTAGTCTCAACATTATCTTTAGCTAGAGAAGAGATTACTTCACTCAGATGCTCAAAGGTCAAATGACTTTAACTCAGGTCACTTAGAAGAGCTCACTTAGGGACTTGAGAAAGGCATTTAATGTTATACTTGGACTTAGAAGCATTACATTTGGTTACCTCTCACAAGTCAGTCCAAATGTCATGGCTTTTTAAAAGCATCAGCAATATAGTATTATTCATTTCTGACTGATATCTCTCTTAATCTTAAAAAGGTAATCCTTCTAATTTAAGGTATTGTTGATATAGTAAAGATAAGTTAATCATAACAATATGCTTTAGAGCTGGGAAATTAAAGTAACAACTTTTTTACATTATTTTTGTAAAAGCATCTCTTAGCCCTGGGCTATGCCTCGGACTATGATATACACACAGTCAGTGTAAAACTGCAATATATTTCCCCTAAAGAATTTACATCCAAATATATGCTACAGATCCTCAGGAAGACTTTAAACTATTCTGAAAATGTTACTGATAATATTGACGATGTCAATTGTTAGGATGAAACTTCAAAGATTGATTTTTTCCCCTCCATCATCTGAATGGTTGGTATCATATAGAGTTAAAAGAAAAAAACATAATTCAGAGAAACTAATGTTACAACTCTGTACAATGAACACATATACTTTATCAAGCAAGTAAATAATAAAACTCGCAAATTTCTTGAAGTCTTGAAATCAATCATGGGAAAAAGAAAAAAATGACGATCTGTGATTGGAATGTTTTCCTAACATGTCTACGTTTTGAAACAATGACATTATACCTTTGAATGCTTACTTTTTCTTATAGTTAGAAATGTATATTGTTTCATAATTAAATATACTTATTCTCTATCAGTTTTCATATAGTGCTGCAGTAGTGCCTGGACAAGAAGTACTGAGGCAGCATCTACCCTCAAAGAGTTTAAAGTCAGAACTAATGACATGAACTTGGATAAATCTGTGTTAATTATATGACAATAACTGAAAAGAAGTAGGTACTAAAATATGACCATAAATTCATTTAAAGAGAAGTGGTATATGATGGGGGTTATAAAAAGTTTGGGAGAAAGAAGTATGGGGACAGGGAACATGTCAGCTCTCTTCTGATCACTACACGAAGACATTCTGGGGCTCCCATGGAGATCAGATTGGGGAAAAATGACAAGATGGAGTTCTCTGTGATCAAAGAGTGCTAGGACTGGCTGGAACAATGCTGGGAAGTGAGAGTGGGTTGACAGAATGGAGGACAAATGAAATACTTTGACTAAGGTTATAGGCAGGCATGTGTGGAGCCACAGGCAGGACAGAGAAATTTGAGCACCTGGAACCAAAATATAGCTTTCTAGGCCAAGAAGAAGTCAATTTCACCGATTTTTTGAATCAAGAAACTGAATTAAAAACAATAGAAAAATTTAAAAAAACAACTTCTGAGAAATTTTCATTAAGACATTCCTGTGTGAACAGTTTCTATTCAAAAACACAAAATTAAAAGTGAAAAACATGTAAACTAATGGCAGAACAATGTTTAATACATGCTATGCAGAAATGATTCTAATACTAAAACAGGAAAATGCAAGAGATGTAAATGCTAATTTTGTACCCATAATTCAGGACCTCCACTTGAAAGTAAAGAAGACCAATCAAATTTAGTTAGGATATAAAAACAAAGCATTTGTTTGTTTGGTTGGTGGGTTGTTTATTTATTGCTCTATTACATGTCTCTCCTGAATATTTTCTATAAATACTAAACTAATTCAACACCCAAGCCACCCAGACTACTTTCTATCACCCCAAACTGAACTGTCCCATTTGGGTTTATCTCACTTTTATACACATATTCAGCTTGCACTGCACTTTTCAGTGAACTGACATTTGGAATTTGAAAAATTATGTCTTCTATTGTATAAAGATTTCTAAAAGGGAAAAAAAAGGAAAAAGAAAAGAAAATGTCAAGTCATACCTATCAGATCCATAGAACAGCAAATAACTTGTCTTGGAACACTTTATTGCTATAATTATCTTTCTCTTGACAGTTTCCTTTCATATATACACATACACAAACACACTAAAAAAAAAAAAAACAAACAAACAAAAAGAACCCCACAGGTCAGCTTTCCTGAGTTGTACACCACCCATTACAAAGGGCCACAACTGTCCTCTCTTTTATGTCAAGACAAGAGACCCTAAAATTGCAAGTGGTTTGGGTCCTGAGAAAGCAAAATAATAAAATAGGAGAAAGGGGGGATATGAATTCTGACCCTTTTAATTTATTTGTGTTCAAAGTTTGTGCTTTCTTAGGGGACTTTCTATATATTTACTTTTCTGATGTTATGATTAAAAATATAAATCACGATTGAGAAATAGTCAATGCTCAAATAAAGATACTTCTATTTTTCATTAGGAAATCTAATGGATTGAGCATAGTGTCCCATGTGAAAGAGACTAAGATTTGTTTGTCTAAATAAACAATGAAGTTCAAAAGGAGGGTGGATCGTATGGGCAACCAGGGAAAGAAGGAGAGCCATGGTTTGATGAGCACTAGTAGTATTACGACTGCCAAGTTGCTGAATTCAGGAAATATTTGCACTGCCTTTTCCAATTCCTTTTTCTTCTAGTCTTTGATGGATATATAATAATTATATTTTATAAGAATGCCAGTGGTGACGGAAGTGCTTCTCCTAATGCAGAGGCTGTAAAGCTATCAGAAGAGCTTTAAGCAAATGTTATCTGTTTTACAGAAGAAATCAATTACCCGTAGATTGCTTAAACCAGTGACAGGCATGGTAAGGAATAAAATGTGTTAAGTAGAAAAGTTACAGCCATCAACATGTAAGGAATTACATGATATATGAAAGCAATCACTTGTTCAATTTACCTTCAAAACTAAAACAAGTTCTTCTGCATTGGAAATAAACATGAACCTCTCTCTGAAAAGGGAACAATTTCCAACTCAATGGAAAAAGTACTATATAAATTTTAGCTAGCAATAGTGCTATTAGGAGCACACAACCAGGTTTTCAGAGATAAAATATGTGAACTATTTAACATACTTATTTCAAAGTAGGCATCAGTTTGTCTTCATCTTCCTGCAATTCAGCATTATGTAATTTTCCCGATATGCCTGGAATAAAAGGAGTCTGGTCACAAATACTCCACACTTTATAGCCTTCCTTATATTTATATCAAACTGCAAAACATTTTACTCAATTAAAAATGCCTTGAGTATATTTAAGTTCTAATATTCATTATTCTCTGTTGATAACACATTTTGTTATCTATTTTATCAAGAAAAGATTCAGAGTGGGTTTTTTTTAGTTCTTAAAGAAAAAAATACGTGTTTAAAAGAGGCTCTAACAGTTCTCATGGAGGACATCATGGTTCAAAATGCTCATCAAAGCTATTAATTGCTCAGGTGGAGCTGGCATCTTGCTTGTGAAACAAGGTCACCATTTTATTTCTTTATCCTATCAGTCCTTTAGGAATTTTTGCATTGCATAATTTAATTCTTAAAACAAATTAATTCAAATCACATGTAACATAAAAAAGTGACTTCTTAATATTGCAAAACAGAAGTCATGTTACCAGATGTGCCATTAGAGATATCACAGCAGACCCATCATGTTTTCATGAGTGTCATTGTGTGCAATGACAGCCATGACTAGAGAGATACCTGCCTAATGAAGAATTATTTTTTACTATTTTTTTAAAACTGGGACGTGTTTAGAAGAATTTGCTCACATGATCTTTTAATAGAATCAGGAGTAATATACCAGCTGGTGTATAACATTTTATAATATTCTGAGGGAGAGTTCTCTACTGATATAATTTTCTTGGGAATAAAAGATGTATATTTAGATTCCATGCAAGTCAGTCCTCCTTAATGGATAAAAGTTAACACGTGACAAATTTAAAGAACTACACTTTTGAACCATGTGTAAGCTAAAAATTTTAAGAAGAGTCATACTGGTAGGATTTTTTTTTTAATTCACTCTAACACAGAAAACAATATTGTGAAAATTCTCAACTGAAAGACCACAGTGCCAATGCTTCTTTCTCTGCAAAATTATCAGGTTGATATAATGGCGATGTGCTACTGATTATTCACCACAGACCTTCCAGCAGAACAATGCATTTTTAAAATATGAACTTGAAGCTAAAACACTAAATATGCATTTCCTCTTCCTATAGGACATGCTGAAATGCCACATGCTGTTGGTGAGGATGACCCATAAATGTTGGCTTTTTCTCCCTCTTGCTCTTCTTTTCCAGAAACAGTTAGTGTGGTGTGCAGTGAACCAAATCAACAATGTGATTCAAGCTGTCTCCATAGCTTCTTGGCAAAAGAAAGGATAAACTATAAAAACTCCCCTCCTACAGCTTTCAGCTCTTGCTTCCCACACTTTAACATCTTCTGTCACCTCTGGCGCTGTTACTGACCCATGCTAAGCTACACTAAAGGATGATAAGTTTGCTGCCTTTGCCCTTGTCCTGAGGGGCTGCACATTATCCTATCAAGTATCAGTAGCCATTTCTATGGGATATTTGTCACCCCACGAAGGCCTTTGGAACAAATGAAATGGGCAGCGAATTACAAAAATGTCATTCTCTAAAGGAAATAGATGAAGGCTTTTGTTCTCCAGTAATAAATAGATGCCATGGGCTTATAACACTATTTTTATATTAAATTTGACAGGGTTACTATTTCTAGTTCATTAAGGAAACAGCTTGAAAACTATTTCTTTCTGTACTTTTACAAATAATGTTGCTCCCCTCTTTTCGTCCCAGTAATAAATATAAACAATACTTGGGAATAGGTTCTAGAAATCACAGATTGTGATTAATTTCAAGTTACTTTTGCTAATAATTATTTGAAGAATGCACAAAAATCATTTTAGGGAGGGATATTGAGATTATAAATGGATTATGTGAGAGGTACCTATGAATGGATTTTAAGTCTGATTTATACCTAGTCTTCCTTTCTTTATAAATCACAAATACATTACTTCCTTTTCTCACTTTTTTTACACATTATAGTTTTACAGGGCATCATGATAAATATTCCATGGACAAAGGTCAAGCAAAGGATAATAACTCAATTCCTTAAATGAAAGCTTCAAAGTAAATCCTCTGTGTTTAACAGCAGTATACAGGGGTCAAGATGACAATGTCCCACACTAGAGCACAAAATGTGTATTAATACCTTTGAGCCTCAGTACATTTGTTAAATGGGTATACTTGGACTGACTACTTAGATGTTCTTTGAAGTGGAGCTTGAACAAGAGAAATAATGCATGATAATAAATAGCACCACATGTTTTTAGATAGACTTGGATTATATGGTTTATCAGGTTGAGCTGAGCATTTTCATGGTAGTTAACTATGTTTCTAACATAGTAGATATATTTGTTCTATAGGTTAGCCTACCCAATAGTTTTAGATTTGAGCTACCTTTTACTTACTAAACTTATTTTGTTAAACAAACTTGTAAAGTAGTGAAAATAATTCATGGGAATTTTTCTTTGACCCATTAGAGTATTGATGAAGACTGTTAATAGTGTGATATACACTGTGGATATGATTTAACAGTGAATTACAACTGCATTTATCTTCATATTTTTTTGATTCTTTGTTCTAAATCATGAGTCTTGCATAGATATATTATGTTGTATACCTTAAAGTTAGTCAATATATGTCAATATTTTGACATAATTAATTAGTAAAACAGTACAAACTAGGCAAAACAATTTTAATTTTCAATGAACTCAAAGTCACCATTTCTAAAAGGCAAATTATTTTTAAAAATTCAGCTATATCTTATGCATCTTCAGTGGACATCTGCTTTATTCTACACTTTAAATTTTTCTTTGCTTCTCAACATAGGAATACATGCCTGGCTTGGTGAACTCCCTGATTGTATGAGCTTTGTTAAAGTACCAAGGGAGCCAAGGGTTCTTCAGAAATAACCTAAGTATGTCAGTCCACATCTATCCACTTAATACATGTCCTGACGCCCCAAGACTCAGTTTTCTCATTCCGAAAAGCAGAACTTATAATAGTACCTCCTTCAAACAGTTGGTATTTTGAAAGTACTTGAATTTTTTGAAAAGTTTTCTTAAGCTATTTGTCATAGTATATTTCCTTCCAAGTCAGGGAATTTTAGTGGGTGTGTTTCCTAACAACATCTAAATAATATGAAATGCAAAATATGTTATCCTTTGAATTTGCTGGCATTTAGAAGATGCATTCAATAATACGTAAACTAGCATTCTATTTCCAAAATAATTTATATTCTCTATAAAAAGTATGATATACACTAATTTTATCACTCCATATTTATACAGATACATATATAAGCAGTTGTAAGTGTAAGTGCTTTAAAATCATGTGTAATGAAATGGATCTACGTGATTTTTTTTCCTATAAATAATTTTCTAAAAAGATGGGACTAATCAGTTCTTATCAAATCTGGGCAGAGTTCTGACTAAGACACTCAAGGGTTAGTAAGATACTCTAAACCTAGCTATTTAAATGCCTTTTTTATAGCAACATTAATGTCATTTTTCTTAAGAGCACAATAACCATCACATTTAATTATTCTTGGGGAATAATTATGAAAGGTGGTTTTCACTGTCATCTTAGTTTTCAGGTGATAATATTAAAGTAGATCACAAACTTGGGCTGTTAAAAACATCTAGTAAAATGAAATGTAATTTAAACCCATAATAAACAACTTTAAAAGGGAAGTAAACTACTACATTTAAGTGGCTCAGCTTTTATTGATATAAGTTGGTACCAATGACTAATAATTTTAAAGTTTACTTTCCAAATTTAACTTTGAGTTGCTGTTCACAATTATACCTGGTTAAAAATTACTTGGCAAAACAGCCATATTGTGTATTATATATACATTTAATATAAAGAGAATTCTTCAAATTATAACATATTAATTAGATACATGATA
This sequence comes from Furipterus horrens, assembly GCF_987537825.1. Classification (NCBI taxonomy): domain Eukaryota; kingdom Metazoa; phylum Chordata; class Mammalia; order Chiroptera; family Furipteridae; genus Furipterus; species Furipterus horrens. The sequence goes on along the minus strand of NW_028327176.1, from coordinate 140,588,243 downwards.
TAACAAGCCACAATCAGATTACTTATTGAACTAATTTAATTTGCACAGTGGCAGCTGATTTAAAGGAAGCATTCCCTTTCGAGCTTGTTTATAGAAATTGTTTAGTAAAAATTATTAGTTTGGGATTTGAAAACATTTTCTTCCTCCTATTCCCTCTTTCAGAGGGACAGTTAGTGATATTTCCATCTTTGATGGATAGAGATAAGAATATATATATATATGTATATATATATATATATATATATATATATATATATATATGAATAAACTAGGTGAAAACGCACTGCAAGAAGAAAATGAATTCTGGTTTCTAAGATCAGCATCAGATTTTCATCTCTTTATGCCCTTTTCAGGATCCTTTTAAAATCAATTTAAGATCTATGCATTAGGGTAAGGAAGAACACACCAAGTATGTTTTTGGGATATACTCAGAACAAATGGAAACTTCCCACAGGCCTACCTGCTTATATTCTGAAAAAAGCAAATATTCTGCTTGTCCCTAAGAAGTAGGATATCAAGAAGAGAACAAAGAAATAAAGAAACTTGATCCAAATAAAGTGATTCTTAAACAAGGTATTATGCAGAAAGATGTGATAGAAAGCGTTATTTATGTGATTACTAATATATTTTGAGACTGATGCAAAAATGTCCATGAAGAACCAGTTGAAAAGAGCAAGTGACAAACTGGTTTAATATTAGTTGATAAGGAACAAAATTTTGCCATATAGCAGAGCCCCAAACTTGTGGAAAATAAAGCTATTTCAAAATTGTTACAGATATATTTTAAAGACATTCTAATTAAATAATGATAGACATAGTCCAAATATACCAATTGGTTCTGTAGTGGAAGTAAACAATAAAAATGATGGAAGGAAAAAGAAAACTCTGCTTTATTAAAATTTAGTTACCATTTACATAAGGTAAAATATGTCCCAATTTAACTAGCCTTATAGTCCTCACCAATCTGTGATTATCTGCTATTAGTATAGCTTTCATATTCTTAAATTACTCAGGGATAAACAAATGTATTGGTCACTTAATCAAACACACATTTCCCAAGTTAGAAGACACCTGTCCATGTAAGATTCACCTTACATAATTTTCAAATGATGGAAATTGGTGTCCATACAGGCAAAACTCTGATGAAAAATTTTTGTTACTGTAGATTTATAGAATATTTATTTTGTGTCAGGCACTATTTAATGTACACAAGTAAATCCTACATGTTTCATACCCTTCTTCACCAAAAAGTTCCCTGAAATTTGCCTATAAACACAGTTTCTGAACCATTGGACCCCCAGTGATAACTTTAGCCTAAAGTACCTTATAAAAAAAAGCATTTATACATAAGTTTATTTAAAATTTCAAAAGAATAGATTCCAGAATGTTTTGGAAAGTGGCAGTACACTTAAAATGATTATATATTCATATAAAGTGGTGGCTCTCATCTGAAAATTTTAATTAAAAATATGACATTTTGTCAACCTCACCATATATTCAGATATTTACTGATTTAAAGGTGGTGCTGTCTTCTATATTCTTTTGAAAAAGCACAGGTCTTATTTCTATTTTTTGTTATCTCATATGTATTAACAGGCCAATCATATGAGAAGAGAATTATTTCCCTTTCATTTGATGATGTCTAGAGGAAAATTATATGGTAAAAGCTAGGCAGCAAAGTAGGAATAAGAAAGAAAATATATATTATGAATGAAGAAGAAATTGAAACTATAAACAATATGTTAAATAATTATTTACAAATCAAGGTCCTGGTTAGCCTACCCACTTCCCATTTTTCTTTCCTTTCTCTTATTTCTTTTAGTGTCAAAGTGATTACTTACAATCCCTAGTCATCTATATCTTTTACTCTTTATTTTCAACTTTGACCAAGCTGGCTATTTGCCATGCATTAAAATTTTGCATTTGACATTTATACAAAAACTTTTCATTTCTTTCAATTCTGAAGTTTGAAACTTCACACACACTCCAATCTCCCCAATTAAGTTAAAATAGAAAAATATAAATAATAACACTTTTCAAAAAGAATGAAAAAGGGAACAATGGAGTAACTGAATTTTTTCAACAGTAACCTACACTTGCCTATCTTTTCCCTTTTAAAAGAAAACTCACAAACATTTTCCATTCTTCTAGCTTCATGAAGTCATTCAATAAACTAAAAAGAAATCAGCTCATGAATGGCATTGAAAGAGCACAATGATTTTGCCAAGAGTACAGTAGCTCTGGGACTTTTCCTAATAGCCACAAGCAGAGAAGAACATGGAGTATGCTATTGGACCTGTCTAGTCTCATTTAACACAATCCAGGAGGCATACAACTATAGACACCAAATTGTTTTCACCTGGTACCTGAAATGATTGGAATGACCATGCTGCTGTGAGTTCTGGCTACCTGAGTAGCTTATTTCAACAGTGTAGATTTTGAATATTGCCTGACACAAAACAAATGCTCAATAAAGCTCTGATAACAGAAATTTTGATTTGAGCTTTGCCCACTCACTAATCAAGTACTTGCTCTGTGACCAAATACTTTGCTTGGTATTGAAAAATTTAGTTAACACTTTCACCAACCAGAGTAACCAGAGCAATCAAATCCCTGTTATGTACCTCAAGAGGTTTGTTAACGAACTAGAATTTTGAGACTCTTGAAGAATGTTCAGTTTCTCTTTATTAGTCCAGCTTTTTAACTATTAGCAAAAACAAAAACAAACAAACAAACAAACAAAAAAATCCTACTTAATGAACTGATTCAGAAAAAAATAACAATGAAAGCAAAGCAAACATAAAATGAGGAGACTGTATGGCTTTTTACATGATATATCCCAATATCTGTCTTCACTTACTCATCTTTCTACCAGATTTACTTATTTGCCCTTTTATATATAAGGAATTGAGGACTTTTATATGTTTTTCTCTTCCCTTAATAGAGCAATGTTTGGGATTCTGGGAGACATCTAATTATTCTTTAAAAAGAAATTTATCAGAAGAAATTTCTTTCTCAAAAATCATTGTGAATTTAGAATCACCTTTTGCTCTCCCACCAATAGATCACCACCTTCTGTTTGGTTACATTTTGGGGAAGAAATCTGCCATTCTACTGCAAATTTCTCTGTTCCTGTGTTTTCCCAAGCATGGACATTCTTAGGTGCGGTGAGAGAGGGACCACTAATGTTAATGATAAGGTTAAAGTACAAACAAGAAACTTTAAATTCTCCCTAATATTAAGAACACTGAGATTAAATATAGTCATCTTCTTTCTCTCTCTCTCTCTCTCTCTCTCTCTCTCTCTTTCTCTTTCTCTCTCTCTCTCTCTCTTACTCACTCTCTCCTGTAAATTATACTTTTCAAGTTCACAGGAATTTAAAAAAGTGTATTAGGCCATCAACTATTACTTCATAGTTTATTACATAAACTGTTATTTTTTCAAGATCTGTTTACCCATAAGCTAATTACAAAAAATGCAGGTAGAGCAAGAAGAAATGCATGTTTGTATTACTATTAAGAGTAAAACAACTTATAAGAAACTCCTGAAGCAAATGGGTTAGCCTTTATCACCCTAAAAGATGAGCAGCTAGCAGTTCTGCCCACTAATGAGCCACTTTTGACCTGACTAAAACCATTTCAGGACCCCTCTAGTGTCTACTCATTGGCAAAGGCCTTCCCCACCCCCATACCATTTCCATCCAATGGGCTGTCTGCCTGATCTGCATGCAATATTGTCCGCTAGCATGAACGATTTACAACGGGCACTTTATTTCTGTAATTTAAAAAGAAAAAGAGAGAGAAACAACTACTGATCCAAAATATCATTTTTTTCCTTTCTAATGGATGAGTAATAACCAAGAGATTTCTGAAAAGCTGTCCAGGGTGCCTGACAGTGCTGGTAAAATTTCTGACCCAGAGAAATATATTCACAAGCAGCCCCTGTGATTATGAGTTGCAGGTCCTTTGGAGAATCCTGCTTACAGAAGCACCAGAGAAATTGTAAAACTAGTCTAAATACTTGGCACATAGACTTCACCATTCATGCATACATACTGTTTTGCACAGAAGAAAATATATAAAATTATATGTTCTGAATTAAATTAAAAACAACATATATAGAATATACATTATAGAGTACTCTACAATGAAACCATATTTCAATAGATGCCAAAGGGATGGAAATCAAGAAATGAATGTAAATTAGATCAGACATTTGCACCTTGCAAATCCATATTCCCATCAGCCCCAATCCTTGTGCTCCAATCTAACTTGATTCTGAAAATCCTCTTTGTGGTCCGATTTGGAACCTATTACCTCTCTTTTGAAAGGAGAACAATAAGGGAGAAGAAGAGGAATATGTGAAGAAAGGTAACAATAATTCACTTGAATTAAGGGATCATTTTGCTTCATGTTCCCTTTCAGTCCCTCCTGCCCTTGCATAGATCTTGGCATAGGTTTCTGTTTCAGTGCCAATTTAGGAAAAGCAATGGACATCACGCTGGAGTGGAGAGGAGTAGCATAATGTCTTCAAATGGAAACTGTTTGTCAAACAGAAGCCAACTGAGCATATGAGGAAACCAGGGGTTAAAGCAACTGTGATGATGCAAATCAGAGCTTTGTTCTACCAGGGATTTCTCTTAACAAGGGCTATTGGCAGCTGGTGCCTATGACTGGTCCCTTGGGAAAACTCTGCAACTTGGACATAACTTTCCTCTAGGCAATCTCTCAGAGTGCTGTTCACTTCGCAGAATGTGAAAAAACCTGCCTCCAGTAAGTGAGAATTTGTACACTTAACAAAGTATATGAGATGTAGACAATATTATTTACATGGACTTGAAGTAAAAAGATTTAATTCAGTGATTATCCACTCCCCATACACATAGTAAGTTTCTTGGATAAAAATTAGTTAAGTGGCAATTTGACATCCTGTAGAAGAAACGTCTGGTTTGTTGACTGTAATTTCATGTATGAATCAGCAATTTGGGCACTGAAGAAACAGAATTAGAGATTAATTTCATGATGTTATCTGAGTTTATTTGTGCTTTGTTTTAAAACTCAAGCAAATGTCCGAGTGTGATGGGGGTGTGACGTAATAATCACTTTGCCTAGTAATTAAATCATATAAGTACTAATGGAATAAATCATATAAATAGTAACTTATGTCATATTTAGAGTCCCAGGCACTCTATAGGTATTGTCATTTGATTCTCATAATAACTCTGTAAAGTAGAAAAAGGAGATATTTTCAACTTCACAGTTGAGGAAACTGAGGCCAAGGAAGTTATTCTGCTCAAGGTAACATTTAATCAGTACTTTAATTCTGTTCATCTGATTCCAACCCTCGTGCTAATTTTCACCTCATTGGGCTAGGGAAATATGTTAAATTTATGAAAAAGTGCTTTTATGACTGGTCAAGTTTGCTGCTTTTGGTTCAGAAGTAAAAGAGCAAAAGGGAATGAAATTCATCCTCACCATTCAGAATCTGCTGCAGAAAGCAATGCATCTGTGGGCACTGAGAGACACAGTACATACACATGTAAGTGTGCATATTCACATATTGTGTGTGACCATGCCCTACAGATACTGATCAGTGTTTACATGGCTTGTGTGGTTGAAATGCATTGGTAAATTTGGTCTTAGTCAATTTTTACATGTTCTACAACAGTAAAGGTACTTCTTGGCTGTCACTATCACCTTATTGTCCTTTAAGAAGCTATCAAATAGAAAAGAAGAATAGAAAGGTGTTCACAGTAACAACACCAACACCACCCATTTTCAGTGTGCCCTGTAGAAGATACAGCATTCAGTGTCTACCACATCTGAAGCTAAACTTTTGATTCTTAATTTTCAATTTGAAAAAGAAGGTGGGGCCATTTCCTTATTCAACATGTTTATGAATGTACTATTTTCATTTTTTAAATTCCAAAATATTTAATTTTCTTTTCTTATGGTGCACTATTTTATATGCCATTTTGAACATATTGTGAAACCCAGAGAGAGTGAAAATTTAGTTTGCTATAGGCTATAACTTTTTCCTAGTAGTTCAACCCAAAATTCAGGAAATTGACTCTTCATGTGTGTGTGTGCTCAGAAACCCATGAAAAGAAATAAGGAGATAATCATAAAGAATACAAATGCCACAAAACATGGTTAGTTTCATAGGCTTCATTTTTAATTTCTGCCTTTTTTTTTTTTTCACTTCAAGAGTTAAACAAAGAACAAGCTAACAGCAAGAGATTAATGCAAAAAAAAAGGTGGCTCTTCCCCAAACATTCTGCCTTTTTTATACCACTGTCTGGAAAATAAATTGAGGTTTCTGAAACTAGCAGTGCTTTTGCATTTTTCTTCATTAGGAAGTGTATTTGTAAAACAAGCTCCAAATTTTTGCCATTCATGATTCCTGGTCACAGGGTGATAGTTTCCAGTGACACAATCTTCAATGTATATGAGCCAAGGCTCATTTCTCAACCAGGGCTCATGACGTAGGTAGTTAAGGCGCAGCTGAAACAACCCCTCCCATACTCTCCACTTCAACAACAGCAGCTCATTATCAGAAGCTCCTTGCAAAGGGCTGGGCAAGCACAAAATCAATCTGATTGCCTGCATAGCTCTGCAAAATCATTCCAGGGGAGAAAAAAAGAAACATTGGAAAGAGGAAAAGAGCAGGAACAAGGACATAAGCCCTCACGGGCCCATAAGGACTGGAGTTTAATGGCTGAGTGCTTGTTTTGAACTGTGACCTGAGGTTTGGCTGGGCACTAACAGTGGCATGCCTCATCAGCCACTGTCATAGCCACCCCAGGGTATACCTCCAGCAGGGAGTCAACTCCATATCCTGAATTCTCAACTACCAGCTACCCACTGCCTCCTCTGCATGCACTGCTGAGACCCTGCCGAGAAATCAGCATGCAACCCAAGGAAGCATCCTTTCCTCTGGAATAAAAATTAATATTACTTGTCATATTTCATGTCTGAGCTCTTTTCATGCTTTATCCTCTGGTAATGAGGGCTAAATTACCAATATTAGTAGATTTTCATGGCTAGCACAGAAAGAGCTGTTACCAGAATAAATGTTTGCCTTGCTTCTGTTGGACACAAGCTCTGCTAATGCAGCTTTGCTAATTATTTCTAAATAGGCAATAATCTGCATCCCCTAGTGCTGGATAGTGGATTGGCCACGTACCTGCTATTTCCCTTATTTACATGTTTTACAACTTTATCAACTACACTAATTACACTCTGAGCACTGTTTAAAATTTTCTGTTAATAGAGATACAATGATGCACCAGAGGATGTGTATTTATGCCATAATTACGCCTCTGTTCCTACGATGCAGTCTCCAATTAGCTGTCTACGGTGGCACAAGCAGCTGCCTGATATTCTAAAGCAGTGAAACATCTGCACGGCGGATGATACGCTCACATGGATTTTTTTTTAAGCCTAGAAATTTACACCCAAGGGAGTGCAGACAAATAGGAGCCTGTCATGTGTAGGGATGATTAGAAATCCTCACCATGGCAACATTGGAGCAGCCATGTCACAGAGTGAGGGGACACATGTCTAGATGAAGGCGCTAAAAACATTTGCCATTTTTTTTTAGCTTCAGTCTTCCAAACTTCCCTCCCTCCCCCTTTCTCTTTCTCATATCCTTCTCTTTGCATCTAAAGCCAACCAAAACAGCAGGTGAAAAGGCCAAAGTCTGCAGCCATGCAAGGCATGTGACACATGGGATTTAGTGTTAGGAAAAACAGTGTGCAATCAGAAATGTTAGACCCAGAGAATGTGCAGGGCCAGGAAAGTGTGTGTGTGTGTGCATGTGTGTGGTTTGAAAAATAAAATAATAATTATTATTTTTTAGTGGTGGGTTGTGTTAGGAGCAAGAGGCAAGATGGAAAATAAATATTAGATAGAACACAACAGTTGAGGTACCTTATTCAAAAGATGACACCTAATTTAAAATTTCTTTTTAACCCTCATTAACAGTTACAATTTCTGCATGAACAGTTGGCTAGCACACATTAGTGAGAGTAGGGCAAGGCACACAAATGTCTTCTAGTCTAATATTGAATATATTTCTTAGTGGCTGCTTCTTTGGTAAGCCTGCCTGTATAAAGACAGTGTATGGATGTATTTAAGTATACTTAAAAGGGGAATTAAACCCCATAGGCAAAAAAAGAGGAAAGGAAAAAAGCATCTTTATATTTCCTAGTTTTATTGATTGGTACATTGTATTAATTTTACTTTTGTTAGAAATAAAATTATGCTTTGCCTATAATTTGACCACAAGACTTCAGAGATGCATCTCATGGTATTTATTGTTTTGCTCTATTATACTGCCTTTATTTCAATACGAGAATACTGAATTTTAAGTTATTAATTTAAAATTGGTTTTCCAAACAGTAATCTTATCAGATGGTCATGGCAACATTTCACAATAACAAAGACATGTTTAAAGGTGTTTAGCAAAGAGCTGAAAGGTGAATGGGTCTACTACTAGTGAAATAATTAGAGGGAAAATACTTTAATATGAAGAGTAATTATAGGTGGGAGCAAAAATGTAACATATGTGCTAAGTTATAAGAGTACCATGAGAAATGTAAATTGCATTAAGGATCAAACCTAATCAGTTAAAATTAGTGCTTGTTCTGTGACTGCAGTTCCAGGGGGAAGATTCTAGGTTACCCATACTTGTGTCACTTAACTTCACTTTAGATGCTACCTTAGAATTTGTGAGATGTCAGAGTAAGGTCCAGATTATTCTATCATAACCGGACATCTCTTGGGATTAAATCCTGGGTGCACATCTTAAAAAATTATTTAATTCATTCTCTGGATAAAGGATACACTATTAGGAAATGCTTTAGTTATTAAAAGTCAAATGTATCTTTTTTTGTTAGTGAACTAAATATTGGCATATATGCATAATAAACATATACGCATATGTCTACGTACACACTTATAGACTGGCAATGCTCTCTCAAAATACTTACATACTACATGCTCATAGTAAAAAAGAAAAATCTCAAAGTTGGAGCTGTATGATTTAGAAGCAGGGTTTTATAATTTTTCAATATGTTTAAAATAACTTCATGAAATTCTACAGAAAACTTCATGAAATTTTAAAGAAAAGATGGTTTGAGTTAACAGTCTATATTAGCATTATCTTGGGCTAATGGCACTTAAGTCTTTTAAGCCCAATTCATCTAATTTCCCAATATTCTGGTACCACTGGATACATGATGATCAATATCTCAGTCAACTCCTTAGCCTCCTGGCTTTTATCAGATGAGGGCATTAAGGCACCTTACAGTGTTTACCAATGAAATGGTAAAATGTTATGTTATATTAACAGTGAAAATGCCTTTCCTCTACTTAACACTTTAGGTAATGTGGGAATTAGTCCAAAAGAGAAACCTAGAGTTGCTCCCATTCTCCCATACCCAGCAAGTGACTTCTGAGGCAATTGGATAGTGGCCACATAAATAATTCTTGTCATGACTCTGGTCTGTGGGTCTCATTGTCCCTCAGCATACCGTATTTTGTACAAGCCTTCTATTAGAGAAGTATGATACTGAAGATCCACCATCCACCACATCTGTCAGTGCAAGGACAGAGCTTATCTGATAAACAAGTCATTTTTGGAAACTGCAGATGCTCCCACTGTGAAGTATTAAATGTGGCCCCGCTTAGATACATAGAATGGGGTTCCAGTCGACTGCACGCGGGCTGATAAGCTCTGCACAGCTCAGAATGCTGTTTGCCCACATACTAATGTTAAACAAAAGAACCGCAGACTGCAGAGAAAGGATGCGGGTCAGACCAGTAAATTGCTTAAACCCTTAGGCAGCCTTCTGAAAAGAAAAGGCATGAAAGAAGCTGATATGAGCTTTTATGCAGAATTGTTCTGTTTATTATCCCTATTAAGGAAATGATGGCAAGTGTCTTGTTAAACTCCATATTCCCAATAAGGCAAGAGGACTGACTCCCTTTATAAACAAGATGCAATATGCCACTGGTCATCACTTGATAAACCGTATGTCTCTTCTATTTCTACAGTATGAATATAATAAAAAAGACAATGCTAAAGCAGTACAGATGATAACCACTAATGCTATTAAATTGTGTTCTAGTATCACCCTACCTGATTTGTCACTGGGCAGTCCAACCTAATGGCAATCTGTCACAGGAGAAATATATTCTGTATAAAAACTTCACAATCTTCCATTAAAACTTAGTTTAATTGTGATGACTCAATTACAAATGAATTGCTGGGACAGTTTAATAATAAAATCAGAATAAAATAAGTCATTGTGGCAACGTGTAAACTTAACCCGAATAGAGCAGGGATATAATTTTATTAGTGAAATTCTCCAGTGGATAACATGACAGTCAATATTGAATCTCCCTAGTGTTAGGGGTTTGAGCTGGGGGGAAGGAGGGGAAGATTCTTGAATTTGCTAGACTTTTAATACTTCCCCTCAGGTCTGACCCCTTAAGAAACAGCATTTTTCTGACAGCAGATTTTTCTTCTCTTCTCCTCCTTCCCCTCCCACAGCGACACTCCCATTGTGATTCATATATTGGGACAAAGGAAATGAAGAGAGATCTCAAGGCTGAAGAAAAATCTGATGAGAGAACCCTAATAGGTAAGAAATCCTACCTTCCAAATCACAAAGCAAGAAAAGACTGGCAATCAAAGGACCACTGTATAGCAGAAAGAAATAAAGCTGCGTGATGTAAAGGCAGAATAAAGAAAAACACACAGGGCAATTGTACTAACAATAAAAAATTAAAAATTATGCTTTACTTAAAAGCAGTATAACATGTCACTGAGTACTACTTTGACATTTCCCTGCAGTTTCTCTCAACAGGCAACAAATGAAGACAATCTTGAAACTGCTCTGCGAAAGGCTTAGTGGAGGAGGCCTGTCCATACCTTGTCATCAGATAATCTTACGTTTACAGTCTGGCTTAAAAGCATTTACGCCTATAGGAGCAACAGGTTTTCAATAGGAAATACTCAAGTCTAGTCCAAAATCTTTAAAGAAACAAACAAAAATAAAAGATACACACATATACATACATGCTAATATGATGCTTCCTTGTTACAATCAAACTTTAGAGAAAATAAAAGTTTAATAGCTCTACCCTTAAGAAACAAAGACGCTGAGAAATATTTTTAAACAGCATACTAAAGCAGTAACAAAGAGAGCCCCAGCCTGCAAAAAGGGAGTGAAAGTGGGCTCCAGGCTTGCCCAAGGACATGTTGTGATCAGGAGCTATATGGACTTATTATGACCAGATGAGAGCTCAGCTAATAAGAGACATCAAAGGGAAAGGGAGGTTTACCGAAGTTAAAAAAAAAAGAAAATCTCTAGATTAAAACAAAACAAAACAAAAACAATTGCACAGACGGGAGTATGACACTGTGACATTGCAACTCTAGTGAACGGTCCGTGGAGGGAGCTGTTGACACAAGTTCCTCTATGGAGATAAAATGACACCTTTACATCCTATCTGTGAAAAAAAGAAGGAAAAGGGGGAGAACTTAACTAAATACCACATTTGAAGTGATCTGGCAGAAATTAACTTCCTTTAAGTTACAGCTATGCTCTCCAAGGACATCACCTAACTTAGATCCCTCCTAGGCACGGGTCCTTCTGTGGGTGGCTCAATGCCCAATGTCACAGCTTCTGTATGTTCAGAGCAGAGGCAGATATTCTTCAAATCACAAAAATAAACCCACCACTCCAAAGAGCAAGGCTTCGAGAAAGGCCAGGAGAAAGTGAGTTAACCCCTGCAACGCCAGCCTTATTGTCACGGTAAATATGTACTGTGGGTAATGTAGCATTAGGTGAATGAATAGGCTGGCAGGATGCTCTCATCCTGAAGATTATTTCCAGACCTCTCTGAAGGGACAGGGCATGTGAAAGGAATATCATTTTGGATAATGTCTGACTTCATAATGCATAATTGGAGCATTACTTCAAATAATTTTAATTTCACACATTTCCTGTAAAGAAGTTTTGCAGAGTAAGCCTTTCTTTTTTTTCTAATTCCTTGGCAATGGGCATTGGCAGTTTCCAGATGATGGAAGTAGAAGATTATATATATGGACAAAGTACCCTAGTTGCTCAAGATTTATTTTCAAAGACCCGCACCCACCTAATCTGGAGGGTCCTTTGGGGCACAGGACTCACTGTCCCTCCTTAAGAGTGGCTGTGCAGAGAGCAGGGCCCAGGCAGCCCAGGGTCCTTCGAGCAGTCTTCATCTGCCTTCTGCTGCAGCTCAACTCAGGGAAACCTAAGGGAAGCAGCACACTTTCACAGTAGTGATAACATTTGTTGACACTTTTTAAAAAAATTGCTGACTTCCTCTTCTTTCCCTTTCCCTTTCTTTAGACCACTATGTGTGACGGGGTGAAAAGCTCAGCTCAACAAGAGCTATTGTGTAACTTGGTAAATTTAAATTATTTTGGATTAATTAATATTTTGGAAGATACAACTTTTTCTAACAACACACATATTTCTTTTTTGAAAGTCTACCACAAAGGCTATTATTTGACATTGAGGAACCTTTTTGAAAGCACGAATACTGAAATGAGAAAGATATTCATTTATTTTTTGATTTCTGTGAAATTTATACTCACATTCAGTTATTATCATAAAGCATTTTGGCCTCAGGTCACAAAAGTGATATATCTGCTTTTGAAGTGCAGAAGATTCTCATGAATCAACATTTACTAAAAATAAAGAATATAAACATAACAAGATGAAAAATCTTTTGTGACCTTATGTCTACTTGGAATGGTAATAAAGAGGTACAAATAAACTAGGAAAATTATTTTCCATGGAATTATAGTGAAAATTTACAAAAGGGTGAGGCTCCTACTTGAGACCTTAATGATGACCTTGAATTAAAATTCTCCATTGACTACAATATCACCTATATTCTCAAACTTATAATGTGAGACAGAAGTTATTAATAATATCTAGGTTTCAAACAGAGAAACTATAATAAAAAGATAATGAGCATTAATTAATGCTTTAATTAGTTAAGATAAATATTTTTATTCTGTTCATTTTCTTCAGTAGCTTTTCCTTTTTGCAAAAGTAATTTCCGGACTTGAGTTAACTACCTAAGACTACTTTTGATGTATAACCTAAAGTTGGTTCTCAAAAATACGATGCCTGTTATTCATCACACAGCATTAAGGATTTACTTATGGATACACTAAATCATTTTTATCTTCTAATAAAGAATTCTTCCAGGTATGTCTGACTTTCTTGGGTCTGAACTGCTGAGGTGTTTGTAAAGTATGCTAATTGGCATTAACTATTGTTCTGTTAATTTTTTAAATTCAGCCATACATAAGAACAGATGAGGAAATTTATAAAATAATAAAATGAAAATAGGAAAAAAATAAAGGCAGGAAAGTTAGTGATGGGATAATTCAGTAATCTTCTGTCCATGTGAACTTATTTTGACACCTAACATATCTCTAGAATCGTATCTAATAGAGCAGCATGCTTTAGACTTTAAGGAAGTTTATACATAGGTTGTGTTTACATAAACTAATACATCACAAAGATTAAGATTGAGACTTTTGGAATCAGTAATATTTGTATATTTAGTATATTTCCCACTTATTAGTTGTGTGTCCTCTAACTTGCTTAATATTTCTGATCTTAGTTTTTCCATGTATAAAATGGTCATGTAAATAACCTAAGCCATAGGTAGATGTGAGAATTAACTAATACATATAGCCAAACTTTTATTAATTCAGATAACTAAGGACTTTGTACTGAACTAATTTGAGACTGTGGGACTGTTTTTGGTACTGTTTTTGGGACTGTCTGCAGAAGTATTTGTTGGGTGGGTGGGGCTGCTCCCTAATGACCCCTCCTCTCTCCTAAGGCCTCGGCCCCAGGGTCCACCTTACTCCTCTCACAGATGGCTCCTCTTTTCCTAAGGACAGTGGGGCCACCAGGCATAAACACTTTCTGCTGTTCCCCCATGTCCGCAGAGACTGAGTTCCGTTTCATTAACCTCTGCCTCACAGAAAACAGTTTTTCCCTTCAATATTTATACCAGAAATATGTATGCCTCTCTCCTCCTGTTTCTCAGCCAAAATCCTTTAGAGAAGGGCCTCCCAGCGCTGTCTCCATCTCCGACCTCCAACTCACTGGGAGTCAGGCCTCAACCAGCCCCCATGCTCGCCTGCCAGGGTGGGGTGGGGGCGGGATAGGCATTGACTCACTGACTGACCCAGAAGCCAAGTGGCACTGCCCCCGCAGCCGGTGGTCTCATGGAGATCCCCTGTCCTCCAGGTGCCTGCCACACCAGCCTCAAGGGCCACTGCCTGTCTCCCTGACACTCCTCTGGGCATCCATCCCTCCAAGAGCTAAGGCCCCGCTGTGGCACTTACTAAGCACTTTGAGTGATTAACGCCTATAATCCTGGCAAGGCGTCTGTGACATGCGCATTAGCACAAGTGTGTTTCAGGTGAGAGGACCCAGGCTTGTGTGAGGTAACATGTGTGGTTACCCAGCTGGGGGAGCTGGGTTTTGAACCTGGCCGTCTGCTCCCAGTATGCAGACGACTGTCTGAGACGCTTGCTCTCCATCCCGCATGTACCACGTCCCTGGCAACGACGGCTGGGTTGGCGCTATTTACAACCACGGCACTACCAACCGGGCCTCAGCTGGATTCTTGTCCCATCCGGGGAGCGATCGCAACAGATTTCTATACCAGATGGAGATATACAATCTGTCGATTATTCAAGGCTGGGCTGGGTTGCCTTGCTGTGTTTTTGTACATTCCACAGGTGATGCAAGAAGCAGCTGTTTGGATGGAATGGGGTTTTCTGGCAGACAGCTGTGGCCAGCTGTGGCTCAAGCCTTGGCCCCCAACCTTTCTAGCTGTATGACCCTGACAATGTGGCTTAGCTTCTCTGAGCCTCAGTCCCCTCACGGGTGCGAGATGGAACAGTGCTATCACCTGCACATCTGGCAGGTGGTGGGCCATTCAGGGAGGTTTCCCCCCTCATGGTGTTGGCATCTGTCACAGAGGATGGGTTGAGGGAAGCCAAAAAAAAAAGAGAGGCAGCGAGTGGGTTCATTTAGCCCCGCTTTAGTAATTCTGGTAAAATGAGAAGTTTCTGTCTACTGTCCCCACTGAAACCCTCTTACCACAGGAACCCACCTCTCTGGACCCCACTGTGCTGTCAAGAAGGGCTTCTCAGAGGACCCACAAGTGCAGAGGCCAGAGGGTTCCCATGGAGAACGGGTCAGGCCACAGGCTTGGGAAGCCGAGCTATGTGACTTAGACAAAGCACTTCTCTGTGCACCTCAGCTATCTGACATGCAAAATAGAGATAATTCCACTGGCCGTGCAGGTGGACATGAGACAGCTAAAGCCTGGTGCCCTCGCAGCTCTACACCTGCTACCCACCTTCTACCTTCTCCCTGGCACTGAACACTGGACACAAATACATGGACACTGGCAGTGTCACCTGAGGGCTGGAGGGCTGACTTGTGGTCTTGGGAATGGCAGGGGATGCCATAAAGGGACCTCAGGTATATGTTCCAGGACAGCCACTTCTGTGTGAGCCACTCTCCACCCTGTACACAGGGGACCACTGCCAGGACCAGGAGGTCAGAATACAAGGAATAGGGGGCAGGGAGGGCCAGCTGGGGGGAGCCGGAGGAATTGCTGAGGATAGGCTGACCTGGAGTACAGAAGCTCATGTTCTGTTTGCTCCTCTCACCCCTTGCCCCCTGGGGAGGGCCACAGAGCCCTCTTTACCAATCCTGAGCACCCACAGGGGAGGGGGACCACAGGCTCTAAGAAAGGGATGTAGCAAGGAGTGATGGACAACATGATCCAAGTCCAGTTCTTTCTCCCTGCCCCACGCCACCCTCTGTCTCTCTAGTCTGGAGGATGAACGAGCAGGTGTATCCAGCTGTGATCCCAAAGTTATGCAAGCTTAAAGTTTTGTTGGGCTGACACACAGGCATCTCAACACCCAGATGAACACGGGTTATACAGAGGGCAGAGCAGGGCCAGTGAGGGTCAAGAAGGAGGAAGGAGTGGCCAGCCCCAGGCAGAGGAGGTTTCTGAGGAAAAGAGGGTTTTAAAAGAGCTGAACCAGGAACACTTGAAAAGTAGGAGAGCACCGGCCAGGTGGTTTAACTGGTTGGAGTGTCATCCATTACACCAAAATTTTGCGGGTTTGATTCCTGGTCAGGGCACACATCTAAGTTGCAGGTTTGATTCCTAGTTGGGGCACGCATAGGAGGCAACTAATCGATGTCTCTGTCTCTCTCTCTGTCTCTCTCTCTCTCTCTCTCTCTCTCTCTCTCTCTCTCTCTCTCTGTCTCCTGTCTCTATAAAATAAAGATACACATTTAGAACAAGCTAGTGTAGATAAATTATTGGATCAAAAAATCCTGCATACGTACTTAACATTCTTGATTATTTTTGGAATGAAAAGTTTTAAAATTGGAAAGACACAAAAGAGTTATTTGGATATTTGGGTTCCAGCCTTAATTTCTACTCAGAAAAAACTCATGTTGCTCAGTGTTTCCCTCTGCAGACGCAGTGATTCTGATAGGCTTTCTGCCAGTGAGGACTTACTGACAACTCTTATCCTCCTCTCTCTGGTATACTCCAAATATAGGAGATCCTTATTTAGAAATCCATTGCTTTGGTTTACAGGTTTATCAGACAAATAAGAACCTTTGGAAATAAAAGGTGGCACTGTTGACAACCACTCCCTGACAAGATTCTCTAGCAAACAGGGACGTGTGGTCCATGTATTCATAGGTATCACTCTATTGGTGAGCCATTTGTTTTAATTAATACATCAAATCAGTAACTTGTGAAATATTTCTCCCTCACTCACTCACATGCTTCTCACTTCAGAGTGATGTGGAACTACTCTCATTAAAAATGATTTTAAGTGAATTTAAAGGAACTACCAAAACTGTTAAATAAATACTACTGTAAGGTATGAGCGACATCTTTGTGACACAGAAATTATTTTCCAGAATAACATTTTTAAAGCAGGAACCTCTAAAAGTTTGTCTACATTAAGTTGGTAATATTGATACAATTATTCATAGAAAAGGAGTTTGATGTATTAAACCAAATAGGAAAAATACCTAGCTATTTTTACACAATTTCAAAAGAACATAAATATCTGACATTAATACTTATTGATTTTTGCCTTAATTTAAACCTGTAAACCATTATAGAATATTGACAAGGCTTTTATTTTTATCTCTTTGATGATATCTCCATTTTTTCTACCTTATAGAGATCCTGAACTGATGCTATAAAATTCTGTTGTGTTAGCAATGATGCAACAACATTCCTTTCTGGACAGGTGAGGTAAACAAAATCAACTCCTGTGAGCTGCAGGAGCTCTTCTAGTTGGTACAGGATCATCTTGCCATCAAATGTGACCTGACACGCTCAACAACAGTTGATATATGTGGAGTAGTTACTAAGGCTAAACTCTTGATCAATATGTCAGATTTCAGAAGCGATTGCAACAAAGTAGACTCTGGATTATGAGTTAGTTGAATGCACAAAGGCAATGGAAGGACAAATCAGGCAGGACTGCCTGCACTTTGCATGTCAAAGGACAGAGCTCATGATGCTGGATCTATAAATGCTCCTAGTATTTAGGAAGGCAGTAGTCTGTGGATTATTTGGTAGGCTAAAAATGTTAAACATTACAAGTTAATTATAAGTAAGAAGAAGAAAGAGAAGAGGAGCATGCGCACAGAGTTTTGTAAACCCCGGTAATTCTGCCCAGGCCTGTGACTTGCTCAGACCTCACCTAAGCATCAATTAACATGATAATGCACATTAATCCCACCAAACACAACTCATCTGTCATCCTCAGTGGCAACCCATCTGTGTGCATGTTGAGGGGGGAAATTCACAGTTTTAGCTGTTGAGGGATTAGCTTCAGAGGAAAGGGTGATTTTCTGTAATTCTTTGCTAGGAATGGACTCATTTGTTTGCTTTTATTGAAGCATCTATTTACTCTTCAGCTTTCATCATCTCACCAACATCTTAAGCAAAAGCTAAGCAGAGGATGGATAAAATGGCAATAAAAACATCTCAGGACAATCAAGCTGAAGCCTAATTTAGTTTTCTCTTAAAGTTCATGATATTATTTATTCTTCTTTGTTTGGCTGATCTCAGGGATACATTCTGTCCCAGCAAAAGAAAAATATGTGCATATGCTTATATCTATAAGTGTCATTAACAAGCAAAGCTGTTCTATCTTGATTTTATCTAATTGATACAAAATGGGTCAAAATTATGTTTTATTTTCATATATATGCCCTGCTCTGTGAACAAGAAAGAGAAGGCACTGCTTCAGAGAGGTAAGAATAAAGACAGCTTAATTTTTTCTTCACTAATTATTTAAATACAAGCACAGTGATTTCTCTCCTTGCCATGAAACTGTACCCAGTGGCTAAATGGTCTGTTCTTTGGGCTATATCTACTTTGGAAAAAATTACAGGTAACTTCTTTCTAATTTAAATTTATAAAAATATAAAAAAACATTGGCAAGAGAAACACCATTAAAATGTTTTGAGGATAAACTAACCATTCCCTTCAGTCAATTTAGTGAAAAGAAAAATTACTCACAAGGCATGATGACTGGTTGGTTGACTTAATTGTTTACTTTTTAATGGGCTATCTTGGAATAATCCAGTAATGATCTCTGGGTTAAAGAAAGTATGCAAACAATCATTTTAAAAAGAGGCATTATGAAGCAACCAGTTTGACTAATTTTTCATTGAAACGATCTGTCATTTAACTAATCTGATGAGCAAGTTTATTTTAAAAAATTATGTTATTCCATGTTTGAGTACAACCAGGCACTTTGTTTTCATTTTGTTTTGGTTGTTGTTAACTTTATGAAGACAATAATCTCATTTATTTTTGTTTTCCTAGTCTGGAGTGTCCTAAAGTGTGGCCTGTGGGATATTAAAAGCTCTTATGTGCAAACTTTTCTATTACATAGTAAGTTTGGTAAAAACTGGGCTAAGTAAAGTTAACAAAGTTAATTCATGACAGAATTTCTTAGTTAATGAATTTTATTCATCTGTAAGTAGGAAACAAATGAGGCAGTTATTTTACATTGTGTGTATGTGTGATGGGGCAGGACGGGAGGGGGGCCGCAGAACCTCCAACCAATTAATGCAGGCAAAGCATAGAGTAAGCACTTCATCAAAGTTAGCTAATATTGTTAGCATGCGTACGTTTTCCAGACATATTTGGCAATGTATCTTTCCCCCAAGTAACATTACTTGGAATTAAATGTGCAGAACTCACTCTTGAAAACACTACCGTAGAATAACAATGCAACAGTTCTATTCTTAGAAATATCTATTGGAAGATTTCTCCAAATAATAAACCCTCAATGTGAAAGGAATGGAATAAATATTTTTAATAGAACCTATTAAAGAAAGACAATTAAAGCCAATACTTTCAAGGAAAAAACATCAAACTAGCAAACTTGGTACTTGTGCAACTTTCTTTTGGGTACCTTGTATTGAACATTCATTACCACCCGTCCATCACACCTGGTAAATTGAGCAGATGTTAGAAAGCTGACATAGGAAAGCAAACACTACTATTTAGCTTTTCTTTTTTCCTTCCTTTCAAGATGCTACTAGTAGAAATGACATAGAAATTTGTGTATGGCAGCACTTCTGAAAAAGAACATCTATGTAAATAGAGCATGAAGCAGGCATGAAAGAACCTAGTGAGCTCCATTTGGGTTTTTAGACCTAATAGCCCAGATTTGGCCTTCGGATGTGCATGCACGCACGAGGTAATACTAAATTTGACCGAAGCTGTGCAAACAATCCTAAAACAAAATGAGTCCAATGCTTGATGCCTAAAGAGTTGGAACTGCAATTTCCAGACAAGATAGTCATAGAAAAACTACTTCAGCACAGAGGAAATGTCTTGTTTCATCCTCACTGAGACCAGAGTGACATTTTAAAAGAAAAAAAGACATTTAGAGTTTTTAAGTTTTTTTTTTTTTTTTTTTTTTTTAATTTAGGGAGCTAATAACCATGTTTCAAATTTATTTAAGTTAATTAATTGTAAATTTTGTGAAATAAAACATACTTCACTTCAATCCTTTAAAAATCTATAGGTATTTGTGATCTAGCAAAGTCAGTATAAGATTTAAAACTTGTGTATGTGTGCAGAACTTCAGTTCCCCCAAAGTGAACTTGGTACGTTTGTTTGAATATGCAATGGTGCAATCACTAAAATAAATGTACTTGCTGCACTCAATTAAACGTTGTATTGTACATGTGTGTTTATTCAATTGTGTGACGATACAGTGATTGAAACACACACGCTCGGCACATTTGTCTCAATCTGTAGTGCATTTATTTAAATGTGCAATCAATCATAGGTCTCTGCTTTTAGTTTTTCCTTTGTATTTTTAGAGAATACTAAATATAAACCATGTGTGTATGCTGTGACACAAAGAACTGAAATGCACATTAAATAAAACAATATAAAATTGGAAATTTCAGGAAATTATGCAACTAATATGTATAAATGGACAACTGCTTTCAAGTCTATTATTTAAGGTCAGAGTTTTATGTCCTGAACTGTTCCTGTTGATAATAGTTTATGTGTATGGTAATATTAATATATGTTTAATAGTAATTAACAAAAATTGTGTAAAAGATATTCAAATTTATATTAAAATATTTTAGTTTATTTTAATTTATTTTTGTATATATCTTTACTGAGTCTTGTTCTATATCATTACTTTAAGTATGCTTATTATTGTATTCATAAGACAATTCTGTTATCTGAATTTATCGTGACTCTCTTCCTCTGCTTATGGCTGTGAATTCTTAGAGTATGGTATATCAACATTTTTTAACTTTAAAGAGTAACCTTATCTTCAGTAGGGCTTTATGTATGCCTATTCTATGTGGTCTGAGTTGAGGAAATGTCCCTTTTGAGCAAATTTTCCTGCCTAATTTCCTGGCCTTAGACCCCCAAGTCAAGGATTTCTTTTCTCATGGAACATTTTTCTCTCCATCCAGTGTCAATATAAAGACAAACTTCCTTGCCCTCTTCTGGACCTTTGCCCATGTTGTTTTCTTTACCTAGAAAGTGCTTTTGTCCTGTGGTTGACCTGGTCAACTCTTCTCATATTTTATATCTTAACTGATATCTCATCTCTTTAAAGAAACTGTCCCTGAAGACAATTCTACTCCTTTTTTTTTCTTTCATTTATATATTCATTCAATTAATATGTATTGAATTCCCATAATATTCTAGGCATTGGTAATACAGTGATGAACAGGTCAGATGCAACTAATATACTCATGAAACTGATAATATAACAATGTGTTCTTTCCATTCTTTATCTTCTTATTTCATTCCTTAGATAGTACATGCTGTTATTTGCAATTTTTCTACTTGTTTACATCTTTTCTTTTGTTTCTCTCTCTTGCCTGGCTGCAAATTTCCTAAGGACTAGCATCATGCCTCTCTGGCTCACTTGTGTTTTCTTCAATACCCCAAAAAGTGATTGGAATATAATAGGTGGCCAAAAACTATCAGACTAATTAATTAGCTAAGAGAAGTACAGATTAGTTTAGTCCAAAGACCCAAAACAAGCACTATCATCACTAGTTTACAGATAAAGAGACAGAAGTTAAGTGGTACTAATATCATGTTCAAACTATGCTGACAGTCAGTTAAAGGATCAAATATTAACTTGAGACAAGTGTTACTCAAGAGTCCACACTCTTCTTGGTGGTGTTCTGAATTATTTCATTTAACACCTGTGAGAAGTAGCAAATAGTTAATAGATAATCTCTGAGGGAAGTCAGGTCTAAATTCAGAAAAGTTTCTTAGCCCCCTTCATCTATGTAGTGGGAATAATAATAATACCTAACTCATAGATATACTGTAAACATCAAATAAGATAATACATGTAAAGTGCTTAGAACTTTGTGTGTGTGTGTGTGTATATATATATATATATATATACATATATATATATATATATATAGTGATTGTTATTATTACCTTGAAACAAAAAATAAATAATTGTGAGAAGTGTCTTCTGTGTGGAAGTTACTTGAATTATACTATTTCAATGAAAAGTCTAAGGACAACTTCTTATACTTTTGTTGTATCTAGATTAGTATTTACATTGGTGCCATTCCTCAAATGGCATTCAATCTATCTGTCTTGGGTGGATGGATAAGTGGAGGATGAAGAAATAAGGAATCCTTTGCTGAAGAAAGAATAGGTTGCAAAAGGTAAATCGGTTGCTTAACCAATACTTCGAAAATTATTAAGAAAGCACAGTTTCTTAAAGTGTATTTAAATACAGGAGTGCTGTGTGTTTATTGAGTATAGAGAAACCCTCTAGGGATCAGAACAGTCCAAAATTATAGACTAGATTCTCTAAACGTCCCTAGGTAAGTCTTATACTGCCCAATACCTACAAAATAGGGTTACCAATAGAAACAGAAAGAGACAATGATTTAACAAGGTCATTAGCATCACTGAAAATGGAGTTTTTAATATGGAGTATTTTGACATTTTAAATACTATAAACACTGAGGTTATAATTACTTTTAGTAATAAATGACAATAAGCCCCTGATTTAAGATAAAGGGAAAAGGACTCATGTTTTAATCATGACTTCACTTACACTTATTTGAAACTCAACTTTCCCTAAACTCAAGGCATGGGGAAGTTGAACAAGGTATTGGAAAGCTCAAGAGAAAGGGGAGAGAGCACTTGGGAGAACAGGACCTCGACAAGGATGACCCAGAGAGCTCCGAGGACTAAATCCTCACCCAGTCTCCTGGGAGCCTGAACCACTCCCTGCCATTCACTCACCCTCAAATAAGCATGAGATTATCCTTCCTGTCATCCAGTGTGGGCTCACTGTGGGCTCCTGGAGGAAAATGCATGCTTTCTGCTCCATAAAGAACAGTTGCTTGACCAACAGCAGCCAGGCTGTCAAGCCCAGGAGGATCCATAGAAGGTTAGACTCTGGCTGCCTTGTAGCTGGGCAGCCCAGAATAGAAACAGTCATGCTTGGCAACTTATTTCCATCCGGACAAGAATTTCCAAGTTGACTCTGAGCTACTTTATTTATGAATCCTGTTTAGCCTCTGGCCATCATCAATCTTACCCCATCCAGAGGTGTGTTACTTGGACTACATCATTTTTGCCTGTTGCTGCCTACACCATGCTACACTGATATTCACATTGCCTGCCTGAAGTGCTTCTGCTTAAATCCCTGATTACTGGGCTAATTACATCTCCCTAGCTTACATCTATTGTCCCTGTATGATACCCACAGCAATCCTATCACTCTCAAAAGAGTCCTGATTTGGACCATAAATTAAATGATCATCCTGCTCTACCCTGACTCTAAGGCATCTGCTTTCATATTCATTCAGTAGGGAAACGCATCCAGAGCCATGTAGATAAATCAATCACTGCTTTAGGCTATCCAGGAAACTTCCAATGATTAAAAAACCAGTAATTTCACTCCTAATGCCACAGCATTTATCAATAGCTGATACACTATAATGTTCCTTGCTTATTTATTATCCATCTTCCCTAAGTGGAATATAATTTCCAAAAGGGCAGGAACTTTTTCTGTTATATGCACTGTTGTATTCTCAGTACTTAGAAAGTGATCAATAAGTATGTTTTTCTAAATAAATGAATGAAAAGAATCCAAGAGCTAAAGTAGCAGAATTTGAATATTACCATGGTCCCAGAACTATACCAAGGCCTTTACATATACTGTATTTTTCAGTCCTAACAACTCAGTAGTGTAAATATTACTTTTCAAGATGAATAAACCAAGGAAGATAATTTGGCCAAGGTCACATGGGCCCAGGATGCTCATGCAACTGTACTGCCAGAGTGCTTAGAGAGTCTATTGAAGCTACAGCAGAACCATACATCCTGTTTTTCACTTTTAAGTATTGTGCAGAAACAGAAACAGACCCACTCTTTTGTTTTGTTCTGTTTTGTTTTAGCAGATTTGTGGAAGATCAGGTTTAGGTAGACTTTTAGTTTCTGAAGAGATATATTTTGATTTAGAAAAACACCAATAAACCGAAAACTTGTCATGCTTCCAAGTCTGTAGAGTAGTTAATAAAAAAAGCACATGCCTCATTTCAGTATTACTCTAAGATGGTTAAAATAGCTAACACTAAATCAGGCAGTGTTGACTGTGCTCTCACCATCTTGCTAGTAGACAGTAGAGGGAACTGTTAGTACATTCAGCAGCAAGGTTAAACAGGCTATGACAAAGTGGGGGAGCAACCCACTACAGCATACATCACACTTGGATGCCTTCTCATTTAAATGTTATGTTGTTTTATCATGAACTTCTCTAACCCTGACAACTACTTCCAGTTAATTCTAAATGACATCTCTAAAATATTGGTTTTGTGGGCTAAAGTATTTAGAATTCCTATTTTATTGAGCTTTTTTCACTGGAATCTCATTGTCATTCAGATGAGGTTTAGCTACCTGTCCAAGCTCTCAAGGATTCCCCCCTCTCTTCTTCTTTTCCTCACCAGTCATTGCCTCCTCTGACCTCTACACCCCCTTCTCACAACTGCAACCATCTGGAACAATTTTCTTATTTTCCTCTGACAAGTGTCATATCTTTCTTAAGACTCTCCTTAAAACTCTCTTCTTCTGAGAAGATAATTTCAAGCTTACTTTGATAGATGTGTGGACATTCTGGTCATAACATCTACCACCCTCCTGAAAGCCAGCAGTTGATGACACTAGTTTACCGTCTAGTCAATTAATCCTTCCTTTCTCAATACCTATGTGATTTCCCCTCCAAGAAGTGCCTGGTCAAAGAGGATTATCTTTCCAGAGAGAAGAGGAATTCTTTTACTAAAGAGTTTAGGTACCACTATAGTCTACTACAAGAAGCATCGAACTTCTCCTTGGATAGTTGAGAAAATAACTATTCTACTTTCAAATTATGCATGTATGCATTACGTGATTGTCCCTTCTACATGGCTCTTAAAATATCAGGGAAAATATCCCACTGAAATTTTTGTATATACCACCTGAGTCTTTAAAGTGACATTGCATAGATCACTTAAAACTAAGAACCAAGGCCTACTGCAGTTTTAGTAAAAAATTTAATATGTATAGTGAGACAATTATTAAAATTTGTTTCATAAAACTTGGACACCAACATATATAAACTAGACAGATCCCATGCTCACATAATGTTGGAAAACAATACATATGTACTCTATCCTGAATTTGTATAATAAGCATTAATGAACATTAATAGAATAAGACTCTAAGGAGTCCTTTTCAAAACAAACTCTATTATTGTTTTAGTCAATGTTTCATAGATTTGTCCAATTAAAGAACTCTTTTCTTTAATTGGCATAGCATATACTATTATCTAACAAAAATAACATTTAACAGAGCATAGTTTAGAAAACATCAAATCAAAATATAAAAACTGGAGGCCTATAAAAATATCAAGTCCAGCCCAATGATTTTAATAAGTAAATTTAGACATAGAGAGGATGTCAGGCAAATTTGTGAAATATCACTTATTTTAGTTTCTTTATCCTTGAGTTCACATATTTCCATGCCAATTCTCCTCCAGTCCCTGACTGAGGAGCATCTCATTGCCCAGCACCTGTCTCTTTATGAAATAGTCAGAAACCTCAAAATTACCTTATTGACATAGCTTAAAATTCACAGTCCTTAGCATGGCCTTCTATGGTTTCGGTGAACCAAACAGCTAATTTCAGTGTCATCTAAATGTGCTCAATGTCCTACCAAAGTGTTGAGTTGCTTTCCTAAAGACATTCAGTGTTTTCCACCTCTTTGGAATATGCCAATCTTCCCTTACCAAATCCTGCTAATCCTTTGAGGTCCTGTCAATGGTACTTTCTCCATAAGACTTCTAGGACATCCTCAATTGAAATGTCATATCCACTTGTTCCCAAAGCACAATATGCATTGCGTATGTAAGGGCTCATCTGATATTCTCCTTAAGGGATGTAATTGATTTATCTTAGAATCCTGTTTCCCAAAGCATGTTCATAATAAATTTTGTAGAGTTTATCATATATTCCACAATCAAACAGACATGTAGTGACTGAGTAAGGCCCAGACCCTACCACCTTTCAGGATTACTGTTGTTGCTAATAAAACCTAGTGTAAGCAATGGGAATGTATATGTTGGTATGACCCTGTAGTTTTAGGTTTTCATAGGAAACATAATATATCATCAATATTACCATTTTTTATAACATTCCAAGGTGAGAAATAAAGATGTGTGAAACTACTATATAACTTACATGATGCTATTTTGGGATGAATCTTATAAAAGCAACAGAACTGTGGAAATCATTGTTTCTATAAATAAGTGATATTCAAATGATGATGGAAGTACAGTATAAGTCTTAGAGACAGACATGAGTTTAATCCCTCATTGAGGACATTTTAGTTCTATGACCAGCATTAACTCTAATACTCTGTTTCTTCATTTGTAAAATGGCAAATAATATTTATTGAGCATTATCCATGTGCTAAGTTTTGTGTACTTAACCCATATTTAGTATGTATTATCCTATAATTTTTATAACAGGTATATGAGGAAAATAATATTCTTATGTTATATGTAAGAAAACTGAGGCTCAGAAATTATGTAAAAAACATGATTAAAGACACACACCTAGCTACTGTTTATCAAAGGCAGGATACAAACACAACTTTTCAGAGGTAAAGCAATTTCTGTTTTTATAGTTCTATTCTAAAAGTAATGGTGAGAATTAAGTAAATGCATTTGAAATCCTCTTATACAATATATCTCATACTAGATTTGCTTAACAAATGTTTCTTCTCTCCCCATTTTCTTTTCTGCTCATGGATTAATGAGAATTTGCACCAAAACAATAATGAAAAGATCTGCATATGAGGATGGTTCTTATTACTAAGTGAGGATAACAAGACCATGACTATGAAAGAACTTAGAAAAACCCAAATCTTCATAAGTACAATTTTTTGTTGCTCATTAGATGAACAGTCCCTAGAGCATGTGATTGCTTGTTTGGCATTCTAAGATTATGGTTTCCTAGAGTTATGTGCCATTTTATGTTGAGGATGCAGCTCTTCCTAAGTCCAAATTAAACTCATCTTTAAGGAAAAAATACTAAAATTATAAAACATTATCTTGACTTTTTTCCTTGGCAACAGGTAGGTTCCTAAAGTATAAATTTATTTTAGCTAGGTGGCTTCTGACTATTCTCCAGCAAGTTGTGTCTAAGTAATACTGATACTACTGAGTTGAATACCTCAAGAAGTTATCCTGTCTTTTAAACATTGTGATTGACACTCAAAATTTTTCTATAATTTGAACTTGACCTAGTTGGTACTTGAGTCCAGATTTGGATGTTCACAGAATGCACAGAAAATCAAAGCCCACTGCTCTCTTTTCTTGTTTTGTCTGCGGGGTAACATCTTTTCTACGCACACACAACACATCCATAAAATACCAAAAATATGCAGATGTAATGTGAAAAACTCAGCCAATCATCTAAATGTTTAAAAAATATCCAGATGTTGGATTTAATGTGTAGACAAACCATCTGGCAGATCAGCTTAGTTTTCTACCTTACATCCAGCTGTCAGATGCTATGGAAAGGACAGCCTAAGTCTGTACTTAAAGATGAGTAAAGAAAATGGTGTCAGTTGTGCTGATCCTCTAGAAAACACTTACAATTGATTAGGTAATAGGCATCGTTAATACATATATATTTTAATATGCTTTATTGATTATGCTGTTACAGTTGTCCCAATTTCTTTTCCCTTTGTTTCCCTCCACCCAGTGACCCTCTCCCTCCAGTTGTCCCTCCTCCTTAGTCCATGCCCATTGGTTGTGCATATAGTTCCTCTCAACATCTTCTTGTCTACTCCACTCCCTCCTACTATGCTTCTTAATTCCTGTACCATCTCCCTCCCTTTCCCCCTTTCCCCCTCCCTGCTGACCTCCCCCCATAATGTTCCCCATACCTATAATTCTTTTTCCACTCTTTTTGCCTACTTAGTTTGCCTTTGTTTTGGTTCCCTAGCTTCTGTTGTTGGTTGTTGTGATACAGTTTTCATTTTATTGTTCATAGTTTTGATCCTCTTTCTCCTAAACAAGTTCCTTTAACATTTCATATAACAATGGTTTGGATCTGATGAACTCCTTCAGTTTTACTTTGTCCTGGAAGCACTTTCTCTGCCCTTCTATTCTGAATGACAGCCTCACTGGATAGAGTAATCGTGGTTGTAGGTTTTTGCTTTTCATTACTTTGAATATTTCTTGCCAGTCCCTTCTTGCCTGCAGAGTTTCTTTTGAGAAATCAGCTGGCAGTCTTATTGGGACACCTTTGTATATAATTCTCTTCTCTCTCTTGCTGCTTTTAAGATTCTCTCTTTATCCTTAATTTTTGACACTTTGATTATAATATGTCTTGGTGTGGTTCTCCCTGGGTCCCGTTGTTTTGGAACTCTCTGTGCTTCCTGGACCTATAAGTCTATTTCCTTCCCCAAGTTAAGGAAATTGTGTTTCATTATTTTTTTCAAATAATTTTTCAATTTCTAGTTCTTCTTCTTCACCTTCTGGCAACTCTATGATTCAGATGTTGGCCTGCTTATAGCTGTCTGATAAGTTTCTGAGACTCTCCTTATTTCTTGTTTCCTCTTTCTTTCTGCACTGGTTGACTGTTCCTTCCCTATGTTCCAACTTATTGATTTGATCTCTGGTTTTCTTGCCCTCACCACTTGTTTCATATGTGTTTTTGTTCATTTCAGCAGGACTGGCTTTCATTTATTCCCTGTCTTGTTTAAGATCTGCTGTTAGGTCTATAAGCACTTTTATAAGCAAAGCTCTGAACTGTGCCTCAGAAAGATTTCCTATCTGCTGCTTCGTTAGATTAGATATTTGCTGTCTGGTCAGCTGTGTCACTGGGATCTCTATCATGATCTGTGCCATCTTGAACAGTTTTGTGTTTACCTTGGCTTCCTGGGCGGGGCTGTCACACCTCCTACACTATAGGGGGCAGAGCCCTGTGCACTCGTCACAACCAGACACTTTCTGTACGGGTGGGGGTCCAAGATGGACTCCTGCCATTCAATCTTTACTGAGAGACCAGGAGCCTCCTCCTCCATCCCCACCCCCACCAGGCCTCACAGTCCAAGGCAATGGGGGTCTGCTTTCCCTGGCTATGGAATCACAAGCTGACAGGTCTGGTCTGCAGCTGGGGGTGCTCCCCAGGCGCTTCTCACCCCCCCTTAAATATGGGTGTCTGTGTTTACCACTGTCCTGCTGCTGTCACTGCTGCTGCCATGGACAGCACAGCTTGACCTCTCCTCCTCAGCTTCGCCCCTCCTACCTGTTCAGATGAGCACCACTTCTTTATAACTTCATACGTTGGACTTCCATTTATTTTCGGGAACTTATGGTTATTGCTGGTTTTGTGGTAGTTGTATTCCTTCTTAGTTGTGGAGGGAGACAAGCGTGTCAGTCTAGGCCTACATCTTGGCCAGAAGTCTCCTGTGTTTGTTTGCTTCCGTGTCCCAGGGAGAGCTGGTATTCCTACTATGTTGCAAGGGGTGGAGCCTTAGGTATTCATAAGGGGTGACCTGTTTCACCAGGTTGTGGCGCTGTATGCGGGGGAGGGGTCTGAGAAGGAACAATGCCACTGCCCAGCCTGGTCCCTTTTCTGGGCACCTCTCCCACTTCTGCACCAGACTGGTGCCCCTCTAGCTGCTGCCCTGCCTGTTGTTCCCAGAGTGGGTGAGTCTATGGATGTTCTAGGTCTGTGGGAGCCCTTTAAACAAGTGGACTCTGCTGAGAGACCAGCAGTTTCTGCCTCCTGTCTCAACCCCTACTGGTTTGCACAGTCAAAAGCAATGAGGCTTGATTATCTCCAGAGCTGAGACAGTGAGCTGCTCTGGTGAGGAGCTGGAAATGCTACCCAGATGTCCCTCCTGACTTTTTAAAATGTGTAACTGCACTTTCTGCCAGCCTGCTGCTGTTGCCACTGCTGCCACCACCACACCGTGTCCTCTCTGCCTGGGCTCTGCCTGTTTGGATGAGTATTTCTTCTTTATATCCTTGTTTGCTGGACTTCCATGTACTTTTTCTAGAACTTCTAGTTATTTCCAGTTTTGAGGTAGTTGTATTCCTTCTTAGTTGTGGAGGGAGATGCAGCATGTCTTTCTACGCCTCCATCTTGGCTGGAAGTCATCGTTAATATTTTTGAGGGAGGAAATCAGAAATTTCAGAGAGCAGTGATTTTTGTTTGGAACTTCCAACTTTAAAGCCCTATTCATGGGCAACTCTTTTTCATGCACTTCATCTTAAAAAATCCTGAAATTTGAAGTAATTGACTCTTACTAGCAACATTTCCAGATTCCTATTTGGAGTAAAATATTCTATTTTACTATTCTATAAAAGTCCAAATAAAAAGAAGAAAATAATAATAATTTTTGGAAAAGTAAAAGAGTGCAGCAGCATCCAGCACCAAGTTATAAACCAAAAGATGTTCTCTACTGAGTACCTGTGTCCCTCTACCACTATCAGCTCCTTATATGTAATGAGGGGCCAAGTTGAGGTCCAGAGACAGAGGCAGCCCATCAGTCATAAGAATTGAAATTTTTTTGAATCTACTTTGCTAAAAGGTAAATACCTTTGGGCTTAATAATTACTTAACAAAATCATAATTAAAAGAAATGAATAACTTTTTCTTTCCAGATACTGTATCATTCACATATCATAGCATTATATTTTATTATTTCTCTTGAAAATATAACTGTATAGTAAAATAAAAGATTAACCAATGTGATAAATGCTACCTCCCTCCTTAATTTTCATGGGGCAGATTATTTTTTCATATTTACAAGTCATAAGTGGTATAATAATGTCCTATAACAAAGCAGTAAAAGAGAGAGTAAAAATGAATAAAGCAAATATTATTTTGTTAAAAATAAAGTCCCTACAAAATCATAGTATACATACCTACCTCTGAAAAATTATTAAAGGATGCCATGAGATAAAGCAGAGAAAAAAATGGTGAACAACAACAAAATCAGACGCTCCAGAAAAAGCAAGGAGAAAAAGATGGGCATGAAAATTTATAGACAGTTTGAGGGTAGGTTTTCAAAGTGGCATGTGACAGAGCCAAGCACAAATCCTCTTACTTATTAACGGGATTTGTCCCTGTACCTGTCACACATTGCTTTGAAAATATCGGCCTCTGTGAAAGGTATACTGCTTCTTTCCATCAGTTTTACTCTTAAGAGACTGATGTATAATCTCTTTAGGTTTCGTCTTTTGTATTTCTGTGCATATGACAAATTGTGTTGAGCACTCTTTATCCATACATATAAGAAGGTAGGCATTAAAGGCTTATCACCGCATATTTAAAAAACCCTGAGATACTATTTTCTTCATTGGAAATAATTGTTATATTAAAATAATCTCTAGATTTATCATTGAAAAATTTCCAACAAATGCATTCATGCCTGGATGCCATAGGCAATTGTTCTCACTCTTACTGGACTTAGTGCCTCCTTTTTATAACAAATATTTTATAACCATTTGTTATACTGAAATAAAGTTTGTACATATTATAATCACTCTAAGCACATCATTTAAAAATTCAATACAATGCCCAACTATAAAAAAAGAGAAATAAAAATAAGTTCTTTATAATAAAATAGAATGTATTTTGAAGTATAAACACCTGCACACTGCTACATAATGAGCATTTAAAGAAGTCAGACACTAGTGCCTATGCAGGTAAACTTGTAAATTTGTAAACATACAAGTTTCCACAGCAAACCGAAACGAGACTGTTGTGTTGAGGTAGCAAGCACCATAAAGAGACTTGCCACCAATGACCGTCAATTGGTAAAGTTCAAAACAACTTTTTCTTAATTTGTATGATTAATTCTTTAAAAAGTTAGTGTAATTACAGTGTGAAAAATCTTTTGTGATTACATAAAATAGTATGGAATTCAGATAGAAGTTGATTTTTATTGCAGGTTATAATACGTGGTGGTTTTCATCTACATGAATATCCAAGAGGATACTCAAAAGTCCAGCAAACATGGGACAGTTTTTCAATGTGCTGGTCCCTCTTGCAAGTTGCAAATGTCTATCATTCTTTGGCTCCACCTATGTTAGTGATAGTTTGAGTGTCACTCCATTTAATATTTTGTAAAGACCTAATATACCCTCAAAAATTCCCAAAGTTCTCGTTAGGCTGTGATATTGTTCCATACAGAACTAGTGCTAGAGAATTACAGAAGGAATAAAACAAATAACACTGCCGTCATCTCTTTGCTTTTATTTTGTTTTGCTAAGATAAGGCAAAGCTTGATTTTTTAAAATGCACCATACAATTCACATTGCGTTCACACGTTCTGTGGCAGGAGGACTCAAGAGTCTCCTGATCCTAATTTTTTGTTAAAAGTGAGTAAACTTAGTACATAGATTGAGGATATTTGAATGAAACTTACTAAAAGGAGTGTCACAAATGATAAGGTAGAATGATTAATTTTAAAATAAAAAATATATTTTTCCTTAGAAATTACATTTAACATGCATAAACAATTAATCCAGATACAATAATGTAATTTATTAATCAGAGGGAAAATAAGATGCAGAAGGAATTTTGGTAAAAAGAAATAATGGTGCAAGCAGCTGTTTCAAAAAAAAAAAAAAACTTTCCCACATGACATGATATGGTGCTAGATTTATTACTCCATTTATCCATTTATCTTTAAACAAGCCAACCATAGACATTTACCTTAGAAATCTAAAGTTGCTTATTTCTGTGCAGTACAGTTCTACAGAACCATGGATTGATGGTTTCATAAGGTATCAGTCACACTTCCATAGCATTTGCTGATATAAATATAAAAGCTTCATTTTAAAGGATAAATAAAGCCACACTATTATCTAAACAGGGTAAAATTTAACATCCTTGTGGTTTGTGGAAATTTTTGATGTGCCTGCTGGCTTTTCAATAAAAATCAATTATGCTTTAAATGCGAGCGGTAGTCAACATACTACAGACTATAAATTCAATTTCATACTCAGAAATATGGATTAGCTGAACTTGATGCCCTTCCATTGATTTCAGAAAGCAAAAGCTGATAAGGTAAATAATAGTAAGAGGCTCTCTGACACTCCACATCAAGTTCCGGATTTCCATATTATTTTTGTAAGAACTTTGCAGTCACCACAATATCCTCCTTGTGAAATATGTATGATGAATAGATATTATATGGATTGCTGATTCATCTCTCCATACAGAATGGATATTTTGCTTTCATAAGTCAGGAAGAAACTGCACAGAAAAAGAATATGCTTACTTCCCTTGGTTCACTGCAAAGTATATGTCAACTGATTGTGAATAAATCTAGTGGGTAATTAGAGAACACATCAATTAAGCATTGAGATTCCACCTGTAAATAAAAATTGTATAAGCCAGGAACAAATGGATACTTTTCTATTCTTCGGTGTTTTGTTTGTACACACACACACACAAACATCAATACATATACAGAGATTAAGGAACAGAAAGAGAATGGAAACAAGAGACAGAGAGAAAGGATTCTAAAACTTGAAAAACATCCAGTCCTTCTGTTCACTCATAAAAGCACCTTGAATTGGCAAGAATCTCATGGAGGGGGGAATCATGAGAAGAGAGGAAAGAAATAATTTGGTACTAAGAAATCTAAGGAATAATGACCATGAGGAAGAAATTTAGAATAGTTTTTAGTATAATGGGAAATCCAATCACATCTGCCACAGTTTTCTTCTTTTCTCCTTTAATGTTCAGAACATTTAGGTTTTATAGAAATGCTCAAGTCCATACTTTGAGAATTTTATGGCTCAGCCATTCTCTTTTGTAGTAAGCCTGGTGCACTTGGCTTAAATCCCAAAGAGTTCTTAGGGAGGGTTAGGCCTGGTCTCACCTTTTATCAAGATGATTTCCTGCTTTCCTGACACAAACAAGAGTTGCTTTGTCACATATTCAGCACACTAACAGAGGAAAACCATGGCACATATTAATTCAAAGATAGAAGCTCCTTAAAATAAGAGTTTTCTGTAGCTTCCCTAGAATCCACGGCCCTACTGTCTGATCCTCCAAAAAAAAATTATACTTGAATTTCTCAAGACAGAGGTTAATTTATTTAAAATAAACATATATACCATTTATTTTACTGAAGTATAAGTAGTTTTATTAAATATGTTAAACATAAAAATAACCTATATAAAATGATATAAATACTAAATGGAACATATTCTAAAGAAAAGCATTTTTTCCAACAGTAAATAATTATTCATGTATTCATCTATATGGTATCTGTTACTCATCACTATCTGCTTCTAGAAAAAGCATAGAGAAAGATGGCAATGTAGTTATTGTGGGTTCCTTTCATGAATAACAAATTGTTTGCACAAGAAAAACATAAAATCACAAAAGAAATGGTACAGTCTCATTTCTGACTTTTGCAGTTATTTATTGTTTGTGAAAAAGTCAACAAGCATTTCTTTTTTGCAACTCTTAGAAATCTATGTGTAGGTATGTTTATTTATAAATATATATATATTTTTTAATAACAGAGACTATAAGGGCATTTTTCAGCAATGTCTTTTCACATGTTATTTAAATTTAGGTAAAGAATACAACTAGAAATTTTATTTTGCTTATACCAATATATACTCATAAATCTGTAAAACCTGAAGTTTCTGATAAAATATTTACTATGTGAATTATAAAATTTTAAGTTTCAGTGTATGAAATAACACTATATTTGAAACCTATCTAAAATAAAAATGCCACAACCAACAATTTTCCTCATATGTTGTAATGTGACTGTAGCATATGAGAAAAAAGGCATCACATTGTTTATGAAAAAACAATTCTTGTAGATACACTTGGAAAACTGCAAACATTCATAAACAGTTACTCTTTGGGGATAGAGAAAAACTGCCATTAAACAGGTGTTAGAATTTAAATGACATCTCATTAGTGACTCCTTTTTGCAGCTCTGAGACAAATAAAACCTTCATTTAAAAGCATTAGTGCTATTCCTAAGGGTTTCTGGTACCATAATGTTTTGTTTTATGAAGATATTTAATTCCTTCCAGCATTTTTGCTTATTTATACAAAATAAACCAATTGTATTTCCAAGTTTAGCTGAGCATGAAGTTAGGGGTGAATAAGGCCTTCACAGTGCTGTAAATACCCTTGCCCCTCCCTCCACTTCAGCAAATCTGGGAGATTGGAATGCAGCCTGAAATACAAAGGTAGTTTTGAGAATCACATCCAAACAGAAAATGCATCCTTGTATCCTTTGCCCTTTGTTATAAAGTCACATATTAAACTGATAAGAAGAGGTGCTCTGCTTGATCTTAGCCAAAGCACTGAGAAGTGTGAAGTACCATACGATTTCATTCTTATGTGGAATCTAATGAACAAAATGTAGTAACAAGCAAAACAGAGACAGACTCATGTATAGAGATCAGACTAACAGTTGTCTGGGCTAAGGGGGTGGGTGGGGGGAGATTGGTGGGAGTGATGGAGGGATTGAGTGAGAGGGAGGGGGCTCATAAACTCATGAATACGGATAACACTGTGGTGATTGCCAGGGAGAGGGGAGTGGGAGGATGTGGAGGGGGGTATAGGAGGGATAAATGGGGATGGATGGAGACTTGACTTGGGGTAGTGAACATACAGTATATTGTAAACACGATGTGCCACAGAACTGTGTACCTGAAACCTACATAACTTTGTTAACCAGTGTCATTCCAATAAATTCAACAAAAAGGAAAAAAAAATAGTCATATAAAACTCAAATTTTCTTGATGTGAAAGTCATTAACTCTTTTTCTAAGTCATCTCAATGTAGAATGTGAGACTATCTTCATAACTGAAGAATTATACCAGAGTAGGCAGCTCTTAAAAACCTACCTGCTAATTGGGAAGTTTATTCACATTATTATTTTTCTCTCTTTATTTTCTTTCTTTATCCTCACTTGAGGACATTTTTTCATTGCTTTTAGAAAAAGAGGAAGGGAAAGAGGAAGAGAGAGAAAGAAACATTGATGCGAGAAAGAAACACTGATTGGTTGCTTCCCGCATGCACCAGAACCAGGGATTGTACACACCTGGACCATGAGTCAGGGATTGAACCCCCATTTAGACATGTGGCCTGATGGGGAATCAATCCCTCAACCTTTCAGTTACAGAATGACATTTCAACAAACTGAATCACATCGCCCAGGGTCTCCCAGTCACTCTACACTCTCACGACAATCTCATTTCATTGCCTTGAAGAGTTTCCCAGTCCACATTTTAATTCAGCTGACTGGGGTCCATAGAATTTGACTTATTTTTAATTCTATAATATATTGGGAAAAACCTCATAAGGCAAACAGTAGAGAGACATATACTTCAAATAGTTGCTTCCCTTCAAAAATTCTAATTATTATTGAGTATTGGGTATAGGAAATGCAATGATATGTTTTGGAAATGTACAATTAGATCAAATCTGGCCCAGAAGGAGTTTAAAACTGAAAAGGAACAAAGATGGTAGAAAAAGAAGGGAGAACATAATCTCCAAGCATGTATAATATGATTAGGACCATGAACAGTTAGAAAATACAAGGGGTGAAATTCACAGAAGAAAAAATGGCCTTGAGCTGGGAGAATCAGAAGAGGATATGGCATTTGAAATGGGTTGTACCGAGTTAGGATGATTTCATGAAGAGTGGAAAGGCATATGGAAATATAGGCTCTGTCCCCAGAATTTGCCAGATTTAAAACTGGCCATGATATAGAAGACCGTGTGTGCCAGACTGAAGAGCATACCCTGAGTTTGTTAGGGATATGGAGTCTGAAACCTGTGGGAAGGATGGAAATATGAGGTGTAGAAAAACTATTGTAAAGGAATGAGAAAGTAAAGGTGAGGGGACTCCTCAGAAGGCTAAATTTTGGTGTGGAGGCAAGTCCGAAGGTCCGATTGCGGAGATTCATAGTGTAGGAAATGACACAGGGGAAGTTACTGACATTGCAGAGCTAGATTCTACTGAATGTGGCAAATGATTGAAGAACAAGACGTTAATAGGGACTCTGAAGGCTCTTGACTTGGTGACTTAAAGTAGAAGGAGGTGAGAATTTGGGGGAGATGGAAGAGATGTTTTGAATACACTGGATATGAAGTATTAGCAGAGAGCTGGAATAGATAGTGCAATGTGACAATGCTGGTAAATTTCCTGATTAAAAGGTAAATTTTCAGTAGCTTTCTACACCAGTACATTAAATGATAGATAAATTATACTGTCACCATTTACATAGAAAAACTTAGAGATAAATTAGTAATTTCTGATTTAGAGAAAATCTGAGCTTTATGTGACTATTCTTAATCCAATAGTTAATGATAAAAGTGAGGCTGGAGACAGACTTCTCTGGGCTAGAACTGCAAGCGTATACTGCATAGAAATGAAACTACAGAAGTCAATAGCATCTAGAGGGAAAAAGTATAAAGATGGAAAAAAAAAAGGAAAAAGGTAGAATCATGGGGCCATAGATACAGAAGCCAAGTCAGAAAACATGAATTCAATTTCACAGTGGATTAGGATGTACTTAGTTACTGTTTATACACTTTGTGAAGAAAAATAACAATAAGAAGTGATGAACTTACTTATGTAGCATTGCTTATTGAAATAATTGCTAAATATATTTCAGTTGATTTTGACAAGGTTATAACACTGTGATCATTTCAAATTATTGCCCAATTCTCTAATCATACAGCTTAAGCAAAATAAAGAGCTCAGAGAAAAAGAGGAAGAACAGAGAACCAAAGGCAGTTCAAACACAGTAAGTGACATTTATTCTAAAAGGACAAGTTGCAGGCTACATGGAAAATAAAATGTTCAAGCTGAAATCAGCTTATATTACAAAATACACGACCCTGTGACCTAAACATTGGAACACCAGTCTAGGATAACTCTAGAACAGCAGAATATAAATATGTGTATGTGTGACATTTAAAACATATTCCCCTTTGAATATAATGAATAGGTATGCTTTCTTATTCATTGACTTTATTCTCGTCCTCATCGTCCTCATGCAGGAAATGAATTAAAATTTATGGGAAGAATGAAATCAAAGAGAGAAAAAAGGCACATAATAAAATGTTTGGACACCTATAAACACCAATTTGGTCTTTTTAATATGGCTAAAGCTTAAAACTACTTCACCTTAGCTTTCCTGGGTCTTCTCTCTGCATTTTTCTCACTTCCATCTGCTTCAGGTGCCCTTTACCTTAACACACCCATTCTCTCAACACTAATTCACACAAGTAACTGCATTTTTCTTTCTCTTTTGTTTACATCTTTATGTGAATCCAAGTCAACATGTAATTAACTTCTAATCCTCATTCACTTCTCTTGAACAAATCAAAAGAGATTTTAATAATCATTATTATGCACATAGGCATCTTCCTATTTGCCATGCTTTTTAATTTTTTTAACCCTCACCTAAAGATATGTTTATTGATTTTGGAGAGAGAGAAAGGGAGAGAGAGGGAGAGAGAGAGAGAGAGAGAGAGAGAGAGAGAGAGAGAGAGAGAGAGAGAGAGATTGATGTGAGAGAGAAACACTGATGGGTTGCCTCCCCTTGTATCCTACCCACCTGGGGATCAAACCCATGACCTAGGCATGTGCCCTGACTGGGAATCAAACCACAACCTTCTGGTGTCCAGGACTATGCTCCAACCAAATGAGTCCCTGGCTAAAGTTGTCAAATCTTTTATATATATTATCTCACTAGATTTGTAAACTGTTAATTAAAATTAAATAATTCCCTCTGTGGTCATTCTTATTTCTTAGGTTTTGTGTATGCCTAATTATTGATTATTGAATAAAAGTTTTTACCCATTTCATAGAAGAATCTGAGGGATTATGGGATGAATGGAGATGTTTGAGCAATGGGAATAGAAGGAACCCCTAATACCTCTCACACTCCACACACAGGAAACTGGTCATTCTGGCCACCACATCTGAAACAAACTGTCTTTGGGATAGACTACATGGACTGGGGAGATCTAGCGCTTCTAGTGTTTGACAGGGAAGACCTTCTCTATTTTGGTAACAAAAAAGGTGGCTCCAGCAATGCAAGATTAAGCATCTCATCCCTGGTTGTCCTAACCTCTTTCCTTAACATTTTCCTCTGTAAAGGAAAAATTTTAATTCTTCAAATTTTCACATTTACATGCTTTCTGTGATGGCCTTTTTTAATATCTTTACTTAGTTCAGTCATATTAAATAGTAAATGACTATAACTGTAATCATTTACTTGGTTTTGTGCACACAACTCTACTAAGAGCTGGAACCTCCTGATACTCAACCCAATCTCTAGACATTGGAACCAGCCCTACCTAGTTGGACAGATTTAGGAAGACTTCTCTCCTTAGATTTGACAGGTGCCATCAAGCTCTCATTTTGTCAGTTCTGCTCTGACCTTGTATTTTCTGTGCCCAAACCTCCATATTAGGTTTCTGTTTCAGGGTGTGGGTGTTGGTCCCAGCCCTTACACTGGGACAGTTTTGACTCTGGTCCTCTATTGCACAAGTCCCTGATGCCCTCATCCGCACTCATTGCCCATTTCCCTTCACTCATATTTACAAATGAGAAAATCAGCTGCAAAGAGGTTATATAACCGGATCAAGGTAATACAGTTATAAAGCACCCTAAGTGTCAAGACCAAGATCCAAATCCAGATCTAATTAAGTGTAAAGTTCCATAATCATTCCCCATACCTCCAAATCACACAAACATATGCACATACAAACAAGATTTACCAAAAGGCTGCTTTTCAAAACAAACTTCAAGAGTCATAATGACAATCCTAAAATAAAAATAAAATAAGCATTAAATACAAGTCAATAAATGTCCAAGCAAAGAAGCAACAAGGATATTGTGGCACTGAACAACACTCTAGAACAAATGGACTTAATTGATATATACAGAATCTTCCACCCCCCAAAAGCAAAACATACATTCTATTCTAAGGCACATGGAATATTTTCAAAGATAGACCTTATGGTAGGACACAAAAGAACCCTTAACAAATTCAAGAATATTGAAATTATATCAAGCATCTTCTCAGATTATAATGGCTTGAAACTAGAAACCAACCTCAAGGAAAAAACTCAAAAACAATAAATATATAAATGTTGCTGAAGAGACAGATAAATTTAAGGCCCTAGCTAGGTGTTTAATTCCTTAATTTCTTCTTTATACAGCTCTTTCAGAAGTCTTAGGTGTTATTTTAAAGATATTTAGAAAGCTTTTTAAATTAATATTTTAAGAGAAATATTTACATTCACAAACAGAGCTAATATATGCCATTTTATAGTCCTTGACTTTGAGCCCCTTATACTTTTACACGTGATCAAGTGTATTTTTAAATATATATTCACATTTACATTATTCCCCTTAGAGGTTTTTGTAATGGCAATAGCCATATGTAAGTCTAAATTTTACCAAGAGAAAATCAGATCTTTAATTTTTCTCCTGTTTTTTATATATACAAGTTAACAAAATAAAAGACAAACTTGATCCAAAATCATTAATAGCACATTTAAAAATTCTACACACTTTTTTAGACAATGAATATATTTTATTCACATTAACAGTTAATTAGCTTGAAAATGTGTAATATATTGCAAAGTTTGATACCTTATGAACTTATTAAAGTGAAAGCTTTCCTAATAGCTTTTATTTATTTTCATTCTTTACTTTTTATTTAATCTTTAATGTATTTTTTCCATTACCATTTAATCCCCTTATACCCCCTCCACCCATGAGTCCTTTTTCTTTTGCTCAATCCTCCACTCCCTCATCTCCCCCCAACCCCTGCCAGCTACCTGTTATCTGCTCTGCATCTATGAATCTTTCTGTTTTGCTTGTTAGTTCAGTTTGTTCATTAGATTCCACACATGAGTGAAATCACATAGCATTTATATTTCTCTGACTGGCTTATTTCACTTAGCACAGTGTTCTCCAGGTCCATCCAAACTATTGCAAAGGGTAAATTTTTCTTCTTTTTTATGGCTGAGTAGTATCCCATTGTGTAAATGTCCCATAGCTATTTTATCCACTCATCTACTGATGGACACTTGTGTTGCTCTTATCTTGGTGATTGTAAATAACACTGCAATAAACACAGAAGCGAATATGTTTTTTCAAATTAGTGTTTTTGGTTCCTTCAGATATATTCCCAGAATTGGGATTGCTGGATCAAAAGGAAAATCCATTTTTAATTTTTTGAGGTATCCCCACACTGCTTTCCACAGTGGCTGCACCAGTCTGTATTCCCACCAACAGTGCAAAAGTGTTCCCCTTTTTCTAAAATCTTGCTAGCACTTGTTGCTTGTTGATTTATTGATGGCACCCATTCTGACAAGTGTAAGATGATATCTCATTGTGGTTTTCATTTGCATTTCATATTTGGGGTTCTCTATGTACAGTATCATGTCATCTGCAAATAAAGACAGTTTTACTTATTACTTTCCAATTTGGATGACTATTTATTCTTCTTGCCTGATTACTGTGGCTAGGATTTCCAGTACTATGTTGAAAAAGAGAGGTGAAAGCAAACATCCCTGTCTTGTTTCCAATTTTAAGGGGAATGCTTATAGTTGTTGTCCATTGAGTAGGATGCTGGCAGTGGGTTTGTCATATATGGCCTTTGTTATGTTTAGCTATGT
This sequence comes from Furipterus horrens, assembly GCF_987537825.1. NCBI lineage: Eukaryota > Metazoa > Chordata > Mammalia > Chiroptera > Furipteridae > Furipterus > Furipterus horrens. The sequence continues at coordinate 140,546,353 of NW_028327176.1, read as the reverse complement.
TCCCTTTATTCCCACTTTGCTGAGAGTTTTGATCATAAATGGGTGCTGGATTTTATCAAAAGCTAGCTTTTTTTGCATCTATTGATATGATCATGTGGCTTTTATCCTTCCCTTTGTTTATGTGGTGAATCACATTTATTGATTTGCAAATGTTGAACCAACTTTGCATTCCCAGAATAAACCCCAATTGATCATGGAGTATGGTCTGTTTGCTGCACTGCTGTATTCAGTTTGCTAATATTTTGTTGAGCATTTTAGTGTCTATGTTCATTATGGATATTGACCTATAATTTTCTTTCTTTGTAGTTTCTTTATCTGGTTTTGGAATTAGGATAATGCTGGCTTCGTAAAATGAGTTTGGGAGCCTTCCTTCCTCTTGATTTTATGAAATAGTTTGAGAAGGAGAGGTGTTAGTTCTTTTCAGAATATTTAGTAAAATTCACCTGTGGAGCCATCTGGCCCAGAGGTTTTTTTTTGTGTTTGGGGGATTTTTGGTTCCTACTTCAATGTCATTAGGTGTAATCTGTCTATTCAGATTCTCTGATTCTTCCTGATTTATTTTTTGAAAATTGCATGTTTTTAGGAATTTCTCCTTTTCATTAGGTTGTCCAGTTTGTTGGTATATAGTTTGGTGTCAGTTGTTATTTCTCCTCTTTCTACACACTCTTAAATGTAATGTGCTTGCTTTTTAAAAAAAAAAACATTGCCCTAATGCTTGATGACTTAGATTCACACCTGAAATAAAATATTGATGGATAGTGTTTTCTCTGTTAAATAATAAATTCAAAACAATACCATTCAGACTGGGTCAAAGGGAAAGAACACTATGTCTTTTAAAAGTAAAATTTAGTTATTCTATGATGTTCAATATGTATACTTAATATAATTGTCCTATGATGTGTAATAAATAAATCTAAAACTATGGAGGAAAAACAAGGAAAGCAAGAAACTAATAAGTTAAAAATATTTAAGCCAAATTCAGCCCAAATACTCTTATATCATTAGATGGTCTAAGATCCCTATCAATATACGTTTAATCATACATATGAAGAACTTTAAATTTCATGTAATGAGAATGGCCAGAATTTTTTTAATATGCTATAACACTGTGTACTCCTTTCATTCACATTATCTAATCATTTACAATTGTTTAGAAATATTATAAGAAAAACTTTCCCAGTGCAACAACCACCAGCTTTCTATGAAGATAAAATGCTGCATCATTTTTATTTAAATTGCAAATGCATTCCTTAGTAATATTACCATTCTATGCCTTTGTCATATACTATAGGCCACCAAAGTTGTTATGGGATTGATATGAACATTATTTGGGATTATACACAGATCAGTGAAGATACACTCCAAACAGTCTATTTGCTTTTTTCCTTCTTCCTTTCCTCCTTTTTTTAAGGGGGGGGAAAATGTTTTATATAGACAACCATCTGTGAGCCTGTCTTTCAGGCCATCAAACTCTCCCATCCATTACAGAGCCTTCTTCACCTCCGCTGCATGACAGCACAATAAAGATGACATACTAATTCAATGACTTGTAATTTCAGCTAAACAAAGACAAGTGCTGCAGCTTCTTCTTTTGTGTTAACAGTGCCATATCGGAGAAGCCAGCTATGCAAACATAGCACTGGGAGGGTTTTATGACAGCAGTTGAATGGGGAGACTAGCTTGGTGTTGCTTTTTATGGTTTTTGGCTCCATAATTTTTGGCTCTATGCTGCTGGCCATGGCTATTGTGTCTGGATTCTGTGTCAGCAGCAGCTAATTGTTCCAATAATGTTTATCATAGGGATCCACTAGGGAGCTGTATATGTGGAGATAAGCTACAGGGCAATGATACACACTATCTTACCCATCTCTATACATAGTGCTTTTGCCTCATGCCAAGAAGCTTTTTAGGTTCCTAGTCTTTAAAAAAAAAAAAAACAGCTTAATCATCATGCCAACAATAGTGTCTAAGGGGATGTAATCAGGGTCCTCTGATAATCTTAGTAACACATGAAAGTCATGCGCAAAAGCAGTAATTGAAGCAGTTGGTTCATTCTACCACCTGCTGTTGAAGTCACAGGTTAATCTAAATGAGGTCCTCTTCCGATGAAGCAGTATGCAAGGCACTTTTTACATCATAAACGTGCATTACAGAAGCCTTACAAAATAATAAAGTAATAGTTCATTAAATGAACTGTATGAAGTATCCCAGGCTTGTCCAGCTTCTCCCGCTGCTGTCAGATGGCATATCCAAGTGTAAATTCTGTCCTCATGTCTATACCCCAGTGCACACTTCAGTTTGCATATGGTTCCAGACAATGGGAGTTCCTGAGACAGATGCCTAAATGTAACTAAACGTCAGGCAGTCACGGGAATCAGCTGCAGGAAAGTGAAACATTTTTCTTTGTCTGTTTTTGATGCTGTTTCCCCCAAGATTACTAAATAGGATATTGACAGTGTAAAAACAGCCCTAGAATCAACAATTAAGCAGCTTGCCATAGTCTACATTAGCCCATGTGTAAGGGATGAATTTTTCTAATTAAACTTTTAACACCTGATTTCCATTTAAAATTTTCCTCAACTGTTTTTCATTAGGTCTTCATTTGACAAAGAATACTAAGATCATGCAGTGTGCTGCTCTTCTAATAGGCAATTTCTTTAACAAAAGTTATTTTTAAAAATTATGGGAACTGTCAAAATAAGACTTCAATGAAAAAAATTAAATATAGGAGAAATGACAACTTCAGACTAAAATATGTGCCTGATCTTAAGTTATTTCATTGAATAGTAATAACTACCATATAATGGGAGCAAACTTAGCATCAGATGCTTAAGTAGGTAGCATTATGTTATTTAAGTCTCAAAGCCAGTCAGTGAAATTGGTGTTATACCTGGAAAAGCTAAGGAAACCAGGGAGGCTACATAGTAATCCAGATTTCTGGGTAAATAAATGCTGAAACTGGCAACCAAGTCAGCCTGAGTTCAAAATATGAATGTTTCCCAACAAGATAAATAGATATAATGTACTTAGTACAAAAGAAGGAGGAAATAGTGTTTATGGAGAAGGAAGCCCTATTCTGAATTAGACACGTTAGGGGCATAAAAGGAAATCAATTTCTGAACATAAATTGGAATACTCCTGAATTTAGTAGTGTGTGGGCTGAGGGGAAGGGGAAGAGCAGATATTATAGGACCTGGAGCAATGTTTAATAAAATGAACAATAGATTATATTAGTTTAACCTAATTCTGCAGCATAAGGCAATAATAAGCAATTAACAGAGTGACTATAATATTGAAGTTATGTAATAAATGTTTGCCAAATTATAATGGATGAATGACTTAATCAAATAATATTAATAAATACAACCACAGAAGCTACAGCATTTATGAGGGCTTACTATGTGCCAGACTGCATCTCAGTTTACATATATTTTGTCTTGTATCCTCACAACAATCTGTTAAATTTGGAATTATAATCCCTATTTTACAGGGGAGAAAATCGAGCCTCTGAAACATTAGATCACTTGCTCATAGTTACATTAGCAGAGAGTGTGAGAGTCAAGATTTGACTCCAAAGATAATCTGATTCTCCAAAGCTCATAACTGAACAAGTTAATTGTTGAACTCAAAAATAAAAAGAACATAAAAATAATTCCTTTGGTTGTAAAAAAATTCTTACCTTGCCTGTAAGGATAGTGGCCATCTGTCCATGGAAGTACTCAGAACAATGGTATTAGTATCATAAGAATGATTTAAACATTCGGTATAAACATTCTTAACAACAAGGATTGTTAAGAGTTGTAATGTATTAAAGAAAGCTGGAGACTATTCTTTGAATGTTCTAGAGATCTTTGAAAGCAAACTTTACTTACATCTGTCTCAATTACTTTAAGTGGAAGACAGAAAAATGGAATATGTCACTATTGAAGACATATCTAAGACAACATTTCTGTAATAACTGGATGCAAATTTTTCTATAATTTTTTTCTGTGATAGATAATACCTCGCTTAAAGCCTATGAACCTGAAAAACTCTGAAAATGTCCATAACTTTCAATATCATATTAAAATGTGTTTAATGCAACTGCTTATCACAGAAGATACATTCATGAATCTTGAGTATTCATTTTTTATTATTTAACCTGAACAGAATTAATAATTTTACTCTCTTTGGAGAGACAAAAAGAAAAAGACACTTTTCACTAAGCAGTTTCTTTCAGAGAGGTTTTATTTCTGTTTTCCTTTTCAGTGATATAATGTTTTCAACATTAAATTTATTTCAGTTAACTTGGTACTATTTTAAAGCAATTTATAAAGCATATCACATGGTGGAGGAGTAAGTAGAAACTGCACTAACATCCCTCCAGGACCAATCTGTAATTACAACTAAATTGTACAGAAATCATCTGAATAATCAACTGAACACTAGCTGAAGAGAGGCCTTAAAATGAGGACAAATGGAAGAAACCACATCACCGCAACAGGACTGGTAGGGATTGCAGAGGAGGCATGAAAGGGCTGGCTGGGTTCCCATGGGTGGCAGCTGAAGTTCCAGAAGGATATATCAGCAGCCCGGAGTTCCCTCCGAGAAGTGTGTGATCTAAACCCCAACCAGGGTCCCCAGCCTATAGAACCAGAGCCAGGAAAGGAACCAGGATAACATCAAGCTGTGAAAAACAGCAGGGTTTCTGTCTGACAGTAAGAGATAGCTAGAGATGCAGAGACTCTTAAAGGGCTAATGCACAAAATTTTATTTGTAGCCACCTATCCTGGGCTCTGGCAGAGGGAGGGCAGAGTGGACTAGAGAGGCTTGAGGAGAGTCTGGGGTTGGTGGCTCTGAGAACAAAATTAAAAGAACACCACTAGGCTCCAGGTGCTGTGTCATTCCCCCAAACGCAGAAGCCATCTTTCTCAAGCAAAGAACTTTCCAAGTGGCATCAGCCTGAGCGGAAGCAATACCCCAGACCATAGGAATTACTCTGTCCCACCCTGTAGTATTTAAACCAGGCTGCTGTTTACAGCTTGAGGCTATATTATTGAATAGTTTAACAACTAAGGTGTATCTCTAGGAGCTCTATGAGCCTTCAGCTGACCCTCCCCACACCAGGGCCCAGTGCTGATATAAGCCAGTCTTGGTGTGCAACCTGGTTCGCTCTGCACACAAACAGGCCCAGCAGAGGGTGGTATTTGCTGTGGATCACTGATAGCCCCACACAGGTAGACCAGGGCCAGGCACAAGCAGGGTCTGAAAAAGGCCTACACCAGAATCTTTGCAGATCTACCTAATACATAGAAACAAATACAAACAAGCAGCCAAAATGGGAAGACAAAGAAACAGATCCCAATGAAAGAACAAGAGAATTCTCCAGAAGAAGAAGAAAATGAAGGGGAACAAAGAATTTATTGGATAGAGAGTTTAGAGTAATGACTATAAGAATACTCAACAGCATGAAAAAAAAAATGACATAGAAACCACAAAAAAGAGCCAGTCAACAATAAAGGAGGCACTATCTGAAATAAATAATACACTGCAAGGAATAAACTGTAGATTAATTGAAGCAGAGGACTGAATCAGTGATTTTGGAAGACAATGTAGAAAAAAACACTCAAGCAGAGCAGCAAGAAGAAAAAAAGAATTTAAAATGAAATGAGGGGAGCCTAAGAAACATGTTAGATAACATGAAATATAACAATATCCACACCATGAGAATACCAGGAGAAGACAGCAAGCAAAGGATCGAGAAACTATTTGAAGAAATAATGACCAGAAAATCCCTAATCTTGTGAAGGAAATGACACACAAGTCCAAGAAGCACAGAGACTCCCAAACAATTTAGACCCAGAGAGGCCTATACTGAGAAACATCATAATTGAAATGACAAGGTTTAAAGACAAGGAGAGAATGCTAAAAGCTTCAAGAGAAAAGCAGGTAGTTGCACACAAAGGAGCACTATAGATGGTCATCTGATATCTCAAAAGAAACATTTCAGGCCAGAAGGGAGTGGCATGGAATATTCAAGGTGATGAGGAGCAAGGACATACCACCAAAGCTACTTTACATAGCAGGGCTATCAATTAAAAACAAAGGAGAAATAAGGAACTTCTCAGACACGAAAAAGTTAAAGGAGTTTGTTAACACCAAACCAGTACTTCAACAAATATTAAAGGGTTTGCTTGAAGAATAAGAGTAAAAAGAAAAAAAGAGAAAAAAAGAAAAAAAAAAAAAAAGAGGTAAGTACTCTAACAATAAAATGACAGTAAATGCAAAACTATCAATAATCACCTTAAATGTAAATGGCTTAAATGCTCCAAAACCCATATATATATATGCTGCCTCCAAGAGACCCATTTCAATTGAAAGATAAACACAAACTAAAAGTAAAGGGATGGAAAAAGATATTTCATACAAATTGAAAGGGAAAAAAAGCTGGGGTAGCAGTACTTACATCTGACAAAATAGACATTAAAACCAATTTTATAAAAAGAGACAAAGAAGGACACTACATAATGATAAAGGGAACAATCCAATAAGAGGATATAACCCTAGTAAACATTGATACACCCAACATAGGAGCAACTAAATATGTGAAGCAAATTTTGATGGACATAAAGGGAGATATCAACAGAAATACAGTCATAGTCAGGGATTTAAACATCCCATTGACTTCAATGGATAGATTTTCCAGACAGAATATCAACAAGGAGACAGACAGTGGCCTTAAACAATACACTAGATCAAATGGGATTAAATGATATCTTCAGAGCATTTCACCCCAAATAAGCAGAATATACATACTTTTCAAATGCGCATGAAATGTTTTCTAGGCTAGAGCACATGTTAGGATACAAAACAAGTCTCAATACTTTTAAGAACACTGAAATCATATCAAGAAACTTCTCTGACCACAATGCTATTAAACTAGAAGTTATTAACAAGAACAAGAGTGAAAAACATACAAAGACATGGAAGAAAATAGGATGATATTAAACAATGAATAGATTGGCAATGAGATCAGGGAAAAAAATCAAAATATGTCTTGAAACAAATAAAAATGAGGACATAACAACTTAAAACCGGTGGGACACTGGGAAAGCAATTCTAGGAGAGAAATTCATACATTACAGGCCCATCTCAAAACACAAGAAGAAGCTCAAATAAACAATCTAACTTCATATATAAAGGAATTTGAAAAACAACAACAACAACAAAGAAGCCAAAGTGAGTAGAAGGAAGGAAATAATAAAAATCAGAGCAGAAATAAAAGAATAGGCTTTAAAAAATGGTACAAAAGATCAATAAGTCCCAGAACCGGTTCATTGGAAAGATAAACAAAATTGACAACTTTAATCAGACTCATCAAGAAAAAAATGGAAAGGAACCAAGTAAATAAAATCAGAAATGAAAGAGAAGAAATAACAACCGACAGCAAAGAAAATATTATGAGCAACTATATACCAACAAACTGGACAACCTAATGAAAAGAAGAAATTCCTAAAAACATGCAATTTTCAAAAAATAAATCAGGAAGAATCAGAGAATCTGAATAGACAGATTACACCTAATGACATTGAAGTAGGAACCAAAAATCCCCCAAACACAAAAAAAAAACCTCTGGGCCAGATGGCTCCACAGGTGAATTTTACTAAATATTCTGAAAAGAACTAGCATCCCTCTTCTCAAAATATTCATAAAATTCAAGAGGAGGGAAGGCTCCCAAACTCATTTTACGAGGCCAGCATTATCCTAATTCCAAAACCAGATAAAGAAACTACAAAGAAAGAAAATTATAGGTCAATATCCATAATGAACATAGACACTAAAATGCTCAACAAAATATTAGCAAACTGAATACAGCAGTGCAGCAAACGGACCATACACCATGATCAATTGGGGTTTATTCTGGGAATGCAAAGTTGGTTCAACATTTGCAAATCAATAAATGTGATTCACCACATAAACAAAGGGAAGGATAAAAGCCACATGATCATATCAATAGATGCAAAAAAAGCTAGCTTTTGATAAAATCCAGCACCCATTTATGATCAAAACTCTCAGCAAAGTGGGAATAAAGGGAACATAGCTAAACATAACAAAGGCCATATATGACAAACCCACTGCCAGCATCCTACTCAATGGACAACAACTATAAGCATTCCCCTTAAAATTGGAAACAAGACAGGGATGTTTGCTTTCACCTCTCTTTTTCAACATAGTACTGGAAATCCTAGCCACAGTAATCAGACAAGAAGAATAAATAGTCATCCAAATTGGAAAGTAATAAGTAAAACTGTCTTTATTTGCAGATGACATGATACTGTACATAGAGAACCCCAAAGATTCCACCAGGAAACTACCAAATCTAATAAATGAATTCAGCAAAATAGCAGGAGAGAAGATTAATAGCCAGAAATCAGTTGCATTTTTATATGCCAACAATGAATTAATAGAAAGGGAAATTAAGAAAACAATTTCTTCACAATTGTTTCAAAATGAATAAAATAGCTAGAAACAAACCTAACCAAGGATGTAAAAGACCTGTACTTGGAAAATTATAAGACACTGAAGAAAGAAATTAAAGAAGATACAACTAAGTGGAAGCACATACCATGGTCATGGATAGGAATAATTAACATGATTAAAATATCCATACTCCCCAAAGCAATCCATAGATTCAATGCAATTTCTCTCAAGATTCTAATAATACATTTCACAGAACTGGAACAAAAATTTCAAAAATTTACATGGAACCACAGAAGGAGTGGCATAGCAATAGGGATCCTGAGAAAGGAGAACAGAGATGGAAGAATCATGCTACCTAATATCAAACTATACTATAAGACCATAGTCATCAAAACAGCCTGGTACTGGGGTAAAAACAGACACATAAATCAATGGAACAGAATAAAGACCCCAGAACAAGCCCACACATTTATAATCAATTAATATTCAACAGAGGAAGCAAGCACATAACAAAGGCTAAAGATAGTGTATTCAATAAATGGTGTTGGGAAAATTGGACAAATACATGCAGAAAGATATATCTGCAGAAAGACTCACCTTCTTACACCCCACAAAAGAATAGATTCAAAAGGGATCAAAGACTTAAATGTTAGACCTGAAAATAAAAATCCTAGAAGAAAACATAGGCAGCAAAATCTCAGACAAGCACTTGTAAAATTTTTTTATCAGATATATCTCCCCGGGCAAGGGATACAAAAGGAAAAAGTAAACAACTGGAACTACATCAAACTAAAAAGCTTTTGCTCAGCAAAGAAAATCATCAACAAAATAAAAAGACAATCCACAGAATGGGAGAGCATATTTGTTGATATACCTAATAAGGGAGAAGGTAATAGCCAAAATTTATAAAGTACGTACAAAACTCAACACCAAAAAGACAAACGACCCAATTTAAAAACGGACAAAGAACCTAAATACACAGTTCCCCAAAGAGGACATACAAATGTCCAAAAGACATATGAAAAGATGCTCAACATCACTAATCATCAGAAAAATGCAAATTAAAACCACAAGATACCATCTCTCACCTGTCAGAATGGGTGCCATCAATACATCAAAACAGGTGCTGGTGAGGATGTGGAGAAAGGAGAATCCTTCTGCACTGTTGCTGAGAATGCAGACTGGTGCAGCCACTGTGGAAAGTATTATGGACATACATCAAAAAATTAAAGATGGATAAGACTTCCGGCCAAGATGGAGGCATAGACAGACATGCTGTGTCTCCCTCCACAACTAAGAAGGAATATAACTACCTCAAAACTAGAAAAAAAACCAGAAGTTCGAGAAAATCAAACTGCATGGAAGTCCAACAAACAAAGATATAAAGAAAAAATACTTATCCAGACAGGTAAAAGGGGCAGAGCCGGGGTGGAGAGGACGCAGTGTGGTGGTGGCAGCAGCAGCAGCAGCAGCAGCAGCAGCAGGCCTGCAAAAAGCACAGTTACACATTTTAAAAAGTCAGGAGGGACTCCTGGGAAGCGTTCTGAGCTCCTCACCAGACTGTTCAGCTTATGGTCCCAGCACTGGGGAAAATCGAGCCTCATTGCTTCTGACTGTGCAAACCAGTGGGGGGTTGGGGAAGAGGCAGAAACTGCCAGTCTCTCAGCAGAGTCTGCTTGTTTAAAGGGCACCCACAGTCCTACAATGTTCTTATACCCATCCACTCTGGGAACGACAGCCAGGGCAACAGAAAGAGAGGCACCTGTCCCATATGGAAGTGAGAGAAGTGCCTGGAAAAGAGGCAAGTGCTGGCCAAGGGGCATAGTTCACTCTCAGATGCCTCCACCACATACAGCACACAACGTGGTGAAACAGGTCGCCCTGTACTGACAAATACCTAATGCTCTGCCCCTTACAATGGAACAGGAGCAACAGCTCTACCGAAGATACAGGCACACAAAAACACAGGAACCTCAAGATGAGGAGACAGAGAAGTATGGCCCAAAAGAGGGAATGGATCAAGGTTCCAGTGGGAGAACTAAGTGACAAGGATACAGCCAGCCTAACAGATGCAGAATTCCAAACACTGGTGCTAAAGATGCTCACAGGTTTGACAGATACGCTTGAGTACGGCAAACGCATAAGAGAAGAAATGAAGGCTATGCTAAGTAAAATGAAGAAAAATAACACAAAAACAATGGTGAAGGGAAGAAAACCTGGGTTCAAATCAATGATTTGGAACATAAGGAAGAAAAAAACAGTCAACCAGTACAGGATGAGGAAACAAGAATTGAAAAAAATGAGGAGAGGCTTGGGAACCTCTGGCACAACTTTAAACGTGCCAACATCTGAATCATGGGGGTGCCAGAAGGAGAAGAGGAAGAGCAAGAAATTGAAAACTTACGTGAAAAAATAATGGAGAAAAACTTTCCAAATTTTGCGAAGGAAATAGACATACAAGTCCAGGAAACACAGAGTTCCAGGAGAACTAGACCCAGAGGGGACCACACCAAGACACATCATGATTACAATGCCAAAAGTGAAAGATAAAGAGAGAATCCTAAAAGCAGCAAGAGAGAAGTGGAGAGTTGCCTACAAAGGGGTGCCTATAAGACTATCAGCTGTTTTCTCAAAAGACACTTTGCAGGCAAGAAGGGACTGACAAGCATATTCAATGTTATGAAAAGCAACCTATAACCAAGATTACTCTATCCAGCAAAGCTATCATTTAGAATAGAAGGACAGATAAGTGCGTTCCAGACAAGGTAAAGCTAAAAGAGTTCATCATCACCGAGCCATTATTATATGAAATATCAAAGGAACTTACTTAAGAAAAAGAAGATGAAAACTATGATCACTAAAATCACAACAAACTCACAACCATCAACAACTGAATCTAAAAAATAAAAACAAAATCCAACTAAGCAAACCAGAATAGGAACAGAATCATAGGTATGGGGATCATTTGGAGGGTTATCAGCTGGAAGGGGGAATGGAGAGAAATAGGGAAGTGGTATACAGGGATTAAGAAGCATAATTGGTTGGTATCAAATAGACAAGAGGAAGTTAAGAATAATACAGGAAAGCCCTGGCTGCTGTGGCTCAGTGGATTGAGCGTTGGCCTGCGAGTCAAGTGTTGCTGGTTCGATTCCCAGTCAGGGCATATTACTAGGTTACATATCAGGTCCCCAGTTAGGGGCGTGAGTGAGAGGCAACCACACAGTCATGTTTCTCTCCCTCTCTTTCTCCTTTCCCCTCTCTCTAAAAATAAAATAAAACAAATTAATTTAAAAAAAAAAGAAAAAGAAAAGAATAATACAGGAAAGGGTGAAGCCAAAAAACTTATATGTACGACCCATGGACATGAACTAAGGGGGGAGCGGGATTGCTGGAGGGAAGGGGGTACCGGGCAATGGGTAGCAAAGAGGGAAAAAAATTGAAACTACTGTAATAACATGATTAATAAAATATACTTAAAAAAATTCAAAATGGATCTGCCTTTTGTCCCAGCAATCCCACTTCTGGGAATGTATCCAAAGGAACCCAAAACACAAATTTGAAAGAACATAAGCACTGCTGTGTTCATTGTAGCATTATTTACAATCACCAAGTGTCCATCAGTAGGTGAGTGGATAAAACAACTATAGGGCATTGAACACTGGAATTCTACTTGGCCATAAAAAAGAAAAAAGAAAAAAATTGTACTCTTTGCAATGATATGGATAGACCTGAAGAACAATATGCGAAGTGAAATAAGCCAGTTGGAGAAAGACAAATGCCATGTGATTTCACTCATGTGTGGAATCTAACAAACAAACTTAACTAACAAGCAATACTAAGACAGACTTATAGATGCAGGGCAGATAACACGTGGGAGGTAGGGAAGTGAGAGGGTGGAGGGATTGCGCAAAAAGGAATAAGGACTCCTGGATTTGGACAACAATGTGTTCATTGCTGGGTGGAGGGAGTATAAGGGACTAAATGATGATGAAAAATGAAATACAATGAAGAATAAAGTAAAAAAGAAAAATTGCTAGTCCCATAAGAGCTGTGATGCAGCAGCAGCAACAGATGAATTACCATGACAAAACCTCTTGGGATGTGGTTATGTATTAATAGCCTGATGGCATGCAAGCTCATACAATGGACTTCCCAATAGTTTTGTAAGCTAATTGAAATTCAGAAATAAATAAGTATTCCATTACTACCTAGAGTGGACTATGTTGCCAGCAACTAAACCTTGAATCAAGACAATAATTGTCTTAATTTACTTTTTTTAACTGGTCATTTTTAATGAAAGCAGCAAAATAAATTGAATGGTAGCTTACAAACATTACAGGACAATAAAAGAACACTATTAAAAACTATACTCCAACAAAATCTACAAGTTAAAATCAAAAGTTTACAAAGTTGACAAATTAAAATCTAAGTTAAATTTGATTTGGGGATTTTGCCTTATTTTTCTTTTCTGTTTAATTTTTATTATTTTTAGGTTGTGAAATGTCAGTCAAATAATCAGCATTCAAGACCTAAGTCTGCTTTTATCAATTATTCAGTCTTGGGTAGTTCATGTAATCTCCCCAAGCCTCACTTTTCTCATGGTAAAATATGGAAAATAACTAACACCTGCTTTGAAGAAGCATTATTATGAATAACAAACATTATTATTAAAAAATCATTTCAGGTGGGGATTAACTGTGGCAGTGGTGGGGAGGAGGGACAGAGTAGAGCAATGGGGGAAAAATTGGAACAACTATAATTGAAAAATTTTAAAAAATCACTTCAAATGCTTTAAAGCAAGGTAAAGGTATACACACATATATGTATGTAATATGTATGTATATATATGCACATATTCAAATATATGTGTGTATGGTTTACTGTCACTATCGGCTTGAATTCACTATGAAAAAATATGACCCATGGGTTTATTTCTATTTCAACATTGTTCCTGTTTTGGAGAATTTCTCTTCACGGAATGTGATCTCATCTACCATGTTGTCTATTCTTGCTTTCTGCTTGTAGCCCATAGAAAGGGTATTATCACTAAATATGGTAGAAAACATAATTAATTCACCAGGAAACAGTTAATTGTTCATGATATTTAATGTCAATCTTTTTCTCAGTTTATCACAACAAGGCACTTAAAAGTGAGTGAGCTTTTAAATGTGTGATTATAATCACAATTATTAAACAACCTATAAGTGTTTACTTACCAATAGAACAAAGCATGCTTCAGTTGGAAAAAATGAGAAACAGTCAAGTTTAAGCACCGTATAAATGGTATTAGATTATGAAAAAAGCTTAGAGATCATTTTTGATATCCATGTTAATATTCACTTTTCTTTGATGGTAAATGTCTACAAATGGCTAAAATTAACAATTAAACAAAATGTATATCTTGTGTCTACATAGGAAAACAGTTTTGAAGACCTTAAAATATAAACTGCTCTTATGTAACCAAATAAGAATAATTTTAAATGTTTTATCCAAATTTATGTAATTTCTAGAGGAAAGGAAGCATATTAATGGCAATAATTTACAGCTTACTTACACTGAAACTGATTTTATAAACTGTGTAAGAAAGTAGTGATTAGAAGCAGAAATATACTGCTTTTTTACCAAAAAAACTTTAGTCATTTTTGAGAGTGATACCATCCCCTGCTAATTGTTAACCCAGTATTAAGTACCTAGAGTTACTCTTTCAACCAAAATGAGCCTTTTCCATGTCCAGGACATAAATACCAGGGTAAAAGTGGAGTAAGTAGATGAGGTTTTGCTCCATGATAACTTACATTCCAGTTAGGAGAGACAGCCAGGATGCATGTAAATAAGTAAATAATACAAGTTTAGAGAATGAAATATATTTTGAAGAAAATCAAGTCAATAATCACTACAGAGCAATGAGGCAACAGTAGGTAGGATAGTCAGGGAAAGTCTCTTTTAAGAGAGTGATATTTGAGATAAGACAAATAATTATGAAAGATACATAGCATATTTTTAAATTTGCTACTGAGAGATAGCTCTCTATAGGGAAAACTTGAGAACTTATTAAACCCAATTACACAAAAAGAAAAATTGTCCAAGATTTAGGCAGAGATATGAGGAACAATGACTAAAACTAAATAAGAACATTTTAAAAGCACACACAAATGTCTAAAATTCTGATATATGGATATATTTACTTGGGATCTGGAGTCAGACAGACCTGAATTTAAATCTGAAACCATCAATACAGTGGCCTTGGGCAAGTCACTTACTCTCTGTGACAGTACCTACTTCATAGACCTGTATTCTATAAGAGACATCCTTAGCCTTTATATAAGGTGAAAAACACTTTACCATACAAAACAATACCACTGAAAGATAATTAGAGGGCACTAAGGTTAATCATGCTTTCAGCAAAAGGCAAGAGAAGAGCATCATTTAGATTTTACATGGGAGTCAACAGGAAGCTCAACTAACTCTTTCCCTATAAACTTCCTTCTGTTGTACCTCTGGGTATATCTGCAATATTATTATGCTCTTAGATCTAAAGTCCCTTGTTCTTATGGACTAACTTTAAAAAAACTAGCAGATTCTCACAAATGCAAGCATTTACCAATTTCACCTCTATGTCAATAACATGATTTTATTTTAGTTTGAACAACAACAAAAACAACAACAAAACATTTATGAAAGATTTGACCTCAAAGCATCTTTCCAGACTGTATGTATTTAGATGAAGAAAAAGCAACTAGCCTTAATTTTGCATTACCATGTAAAACACTCAATCCTAGCTATTTTGCAATCTGCCTCATTTAACTTTAACATAGACTATGGCTAAGTTTCACTGGCAAAAGTTTTAGGAACCACATTTATCTGCAGTTCTGGGATTCAGGGAAGAAGATATTGTTGTAATTTTTTATTTAAAATTAAGAAAACCTGATTTACAAGTCA
Source organism: Furipterus horrens (assembly GCF_987537825.1). Taxonomy (NCBI): domain Eukaryota; kingdom Metazoa; phylum Chordata; class Mammalia; order Chiroptera; family Furipteridae; genus Furipterus; species Furipterus horrens. The sequence goes on along the minus strand of NW_028327176.1, from coordinate 140,530,954 downwards.
CTTAGAAATAAAATAGATGCTATTTAAACAATTTTGTTAAAAATAATTTCTACTGTTGGAAATATCTTCCAAATATCCTTGTTAATATCTTCTCAGATTACCACATTGATATTTTTCCACCAGACTGAAATGAAAGTTTTCGAAATACAAACTCAACAGTAAGGAATTATTTCAATACCGTTAATATAATTACTGAGTAATAATTATGAGTAAAGCAGGGCTCCAGGGGACGGAAGGATGAGTAAGTATTCTCAAGAAGTTGATAGTCTTGGTGAGAAAGCAGAGATGACACAGAAATAGCAGGCCAATTTATGATCCCAAGAAGGTGGTTAGGAAAGCTACCCTGTCCATTTCATTAGTATTTGCTTCACTCTCTGAGGAAGGTGTGACAATTAAGTCACCTAAGTCTCGCCTTTAAAGTGCCTCAGAACCCTTAGAGTGAAGTCTTTAACACAAGCTGAAAACTTAAGTCTTTGGACCACTGTGCCTTTCCGAAAGCCTTATCAAGGTCTTTATCTTCTCTGGAAACATTTCTATAGTGAGTCCTTAAAATGGCCATGCATTCACTGACACTTAAAACCACAGAAGTGGCTGCAAGGCTACTGCTCATTTTCTGGATATACACACACTAACCCCTGCCTTCTCTAGATAGAACACTTACTGCGAAGGCCACAGCAAACAACTTTTACTAATTTTTTCAACTCAACACTGTCCCTAGTTTTATTATGTAGTAGGGTTAATGCCATGATAGTTTCAGAGAAGTCTCAATTGATTTTATTTAGGTATAGTTTACCAAAAAAGTACATATTTTAGGAGAAACAAGATGGCGGAGGAGTAAGTGGAAGCTACACTAACTCCCCCCCGGAACTAGTCTGGAATTACAACATAATTTTGGAGAAATCATCTGGAATAACCAACCGAACACCAGCTGGAGAGAAGTCTTATAACCACGGAGAAGCAGAAAAGGCCACTACATCACAACGTGACCGGTAGGGAATGCAGAGACGCGGAAGGGCTGGCTGGGCTCACACGGGTGGCAGCTGAAGGGACTGAGAAACAGCTCAGCAGCCGGGGATTCCCCCTGAGAAGGGCAGGGTCTAAACCCCCAGCTGAGCTTCCCAGCCAACAGCAACAGAATGGAAAGTAAAATAGTATCTAGCTGAGAAAAGCGAAAAGTCACAGGGTTTTTTGCTAGCCAGAGAGAAACAGCTGGAGAAAAAGAGCTCTTAAGCAGATCACATATGAAAATATTCTGCCCCCACTTACCCTGGGCTCAAGCAGAGGGAAGGCAGAGAGGACAGGAAATGGTTGGGGAGAGTTTGGTGTGGTGGCTTTGAGGGGAGAGCTGGAGAAGCGGCCGGCCGGGTCCCAGTGCTGACTCACGCCCACACTGCAGGCAGACCATTCCCAGCCAAGTGGTGTCAGCCTGAGGGGAAGCAAAAGCCCTGCCTACAGGAATTAAGCTGCCACACCCACGGTCCTTAAGCCTGACGGCAAATCACAGATTGAATAGATTAACAACTAAAGGAGACAGACAAAGGCAGTAGATCCCTGGAAGTCTCCAACAGGCTGCCTAGGCCCAGACTGGTACAGGATCTGACACCACCAGGGGCAGATCCAGGAAGTGCAGATCATTCTAAGAAGCACCAACAAACAATAGGAGTCACAAAAATGGGAAGACAGAGAAACAACCCCCCATCAAAAGGAAAGGTAGAGTCCCCAGAAAGAGTGCTAAATGAAATAGAGGGGAGCCAACTATCAGATATGGAATTGAAAGCATGGATTATGGAGAAGCTCAATGAGCTCAGCGGAAACTACAAAGAACTCCAGAAAAATTACAGTGAACTCCAGAAGAACTATAAGGAACTTACTGAGAATTATACCAGCATCAAAAAGGACATGGAAGCTATCAATAAGAGCCAGGAGGAAATGAAGAATACGATCTCTGAATTGAAGAACACAGTAGAAGGAATTAAAAACAGGCTAGAGGAAGCAGAAGATCGGATCAGCGAGCTGGAGGACAATGTAGACAAAAACTCACAGACAGTGCAACAAAATGAAAAAAAGGCTGAACAAGTCTGAAGAGACTCTAAGACAGCTGCAGGACAACATGAAACGTAATAATATCCATATCATAGGAATTCCAGAAGGAGAAGAAGAAGAGCAAGGAATAGAAAACCTCTTTGAAAAACTAATGACAGAAAACTTCCCTAACATCAAGAGAGAAAGAATCATGCAAGTCCAGGAAGCACAGAGGGTTCCAATGAAGATGAACCCCAACAGGCCCACTTCAAGACACATCATAATTAAAATGCCAACATTCAAAGACAAAGAGAGAATCCTAAAAGCAGCAAGAGAGAAACAACTAATAACATACAAGGGAGCTCCAATAAGGCTATCATCAGATTTCTCAGCAAAAACACTACAAGCCAGAAGGGAATGGCAAAATATATTCCAAGTAATGAAAAACAAAGGCCTACAACCAAGAATACTCTACCCAGCAAGGCTCTCATTCAAAATGGAAGGTGAAATAAGGAGTTTCCCAGACAAAAGAAGGCTAAAAGAATACATCTCCACCAAACCAGCATTGCAAGAGATGCTAAAGGGTCTGCTTTAAGAAGATGAAGAAACAGAGAGAGACAGAGAGGAACACCAGTACAAAGGGGGAAAATGACAATGAATAAGTACTGAAAGAAAGAAGGAACTTCTACCATTTGCAACAACATGATTGGAACTAGAGAGAATTATGCTTAGTGAAATAAGCCAGGCAACAAAAGAAAATTACCTTATGCTATCACCTGTTACAGGAAATTAATGAACAACACAAACAAATGAGCAAAATTGAGCCAGAGGTATGTAAACAAGGAATAAACTGACAGTAACAAAGGGGGAGATGGGAGGGAGAGAAGTGGTAAGAAGGGGAAGGGTCTAGTCAAAGAACATGTATAAATGACCCATGGACATGGACAACTGGGTGGAGACTGAATGTGGAAGAAGGGGGGGCAGGGTGCAGGGAAGCAAGAGGGGGAAAAAAGTGAGACAACTGTAATGGAAAAACAAACAAACAGAAAAATTTTTAGTGGGGGGAAAAATAAAAATATAAAGAATAGAAATGCAAGTTCAGTGAATATTAGAAGGACAAGGATTTTCCTTCAGACTGTATATATTTTCTCCCTATCTGATCCCTCCAGAATTTGGCATTCTAAAGAAGTAAGTAATGACCTAAGTTTCTTTGCATAAAACTAATAAGACCAGTTGTTAATAGAGGTTTTTTTGTTTGTTTGTTTGTTTTTTAACTAAGACTTTGAATGGAATGTCATGCCTAAAGGAGACATGCTTGGGCTTTGGTTGTTACCAAAAAGCCCTGAGCAACTGGGACTGACTTTCAAAGGTAATAACAGTCCACGAGATAAAAGGCCTGGTACCTTGGATGGATGAGCGGTCCATAGCAATCTTTCCAGGGAAGGAATGAAGGTTGTTTTCCTGAAAGATGGCTAGAAGGGACCTTAAGGCACAATGGAAAACCAGGAGGACCTGGAAAAGACAGGTGTTTACAGGCAAGGCTGAATGCCAGGTATGTGGCTCAACTTCTGTGCCCTGAAGGGCAGACTGAAGGTCACCCTAAATGTTCCCTGCGTAAGTTCCAGCAAAGCAGAACTAAAGATCATAAGTGATCATTTGCTGCTCTTGTTGTGTTTATGCAAATGAACAGGATAAATTAAAAATGAACTTAATGCAGTCCCTTTAATGACAAGGAGGGTAATCTTAGGAAGAAAAATCAAGATTCAAGGAAGATCACAATGCCCAGTGGTAGACTATAAAGTAGTGTAGCTAACCGTCTTTAAAGTTTCTTTTCATTTAAAATTTGTTTTCATTTGAAAGTTAAACTATGTCTGTGGCATTATCAAAGATGTTTAATTTACAGGCGAGAAGAATGTCAAATGCCTTGCAACTGGATGTCTTTCCGATAAGACAGTCCTACAGATTTAGAGACTTGTATGTGGGTTATGTTACATAAATTAACATGTGTTTTCTGTTTTCAAAGGGCATAAGCCTACGATCTCATTACCTGAGTGATTGTCTGTACGTATAGGTCTCACTTAATCCTGTCTGCATTGCTGCCTCCTGAGACTCAATGGTTTGGCTGAACTAAGTGGCTGGGTTGGTGAAGTATGGGGTGGTCTGTGGGCTTCACTTTAAAACTGGTTTCTCTTTTCTATCCTAATGGCTTGGACAGAAAGCGCCCAGATGTCTGAGAGGGGGGAAACCTAAAATATTTCCCTCAGTCCAAACTAAGTATAATGGGCAAAAGGGTTTTGGACAGGTGAGATGTACCTGGCATACCTTCCTCCAGAGAAGCCCTTCTTTTCCCTAATGTGGGACATTGAAAAATTAATACCTGTCTTTTGTCATCTAGTGGTTACGGATTGAATGATGTCCTTTAACCCTGTTGCCCCCAGAATACAACAAGGATGCCAGCCTGTTAAACCAAGCATGCCGTTGTCCAGAGACAGCCAACCAACCTGGAGTCTGCACGATCCTTCCCCTTGTGGGAAGGCCACCCTCCCCTCCACACCCCCACTCTTATTAGGGATTTCTTGACCCAAGGGTAGGTAGGACGACGACCATGTCCAGCTTGAAGCAGCTAGAGGAGCTCGAGACCTTCGTCCATTGTCCTTTATAAGATTGTAAAGGGTCTTAAGTCTGAGAGGGAGGGATTGTTATTTTTTATTGTTAAAATATTTAACTAATTAATTAATTATTTAAAAAAAAAGAAGAAGAATATATGAAAGGGTGAGGCAGGAGAGCTTGTATGTATGACCCATGGGCATGGACTTGGGGAAGGGATTGTTGGGGAAGGGGGGTGCTGGGCGGAGGGGAGCAAAGGGGAAAAAATTGGAACTATTGTAACAATATAATCAATAAAATAAAAAAAGTACATATTTTAAGTGCACAATTTGATGAGTTTTGACAAATTTATACACCTGGTTAACTATCTTCAAATTAAATTATAAAATATCTCCACCTCTGAATACTTGTTTTACTCTTTTCTTGGGATAATTCACTAGGAGCTAGAGTATGAAGTGAGAGGTACATACATTTTTAAAGTTTTCAATACATACTGCCAATTACCTTCCAGAAAGTTGCCACAACTGGCCATGCTCTCAGTTGTGGATGAGAATGCTGAATTTACATAAGAGGTCATTGCCCTGTTGACAGCCGTGTTGGCCCTTCCCATAAAATCTGAATTTTTATTGAAGTGAGTTAAAGGAGCTTTAAACATGATTTATTTGCTTTGATAATTAATATAATTGAATCATTATGGAAGTGGAATCCTTGGGAGCAAATTAAAAGCATGTTGGGAAAAGAAACTGTTGATATGTGTTTAAGAAGATGGCAATCTAATATAAAAGTTTTAAAATATTATTTTTTGAAAAATAGGGAAACTGTAATTGAGCTAATATTTACCTGTGAGAATTTGTCTTACACCAATACCATTCCAAAGATAGTTGGTAAGCCAGTAATATCAGCATCCACTGGGAACTTATTAGGAATGCAAATTCTCGGGTCCTACCACAGACTGGAATCAGAAACACTGGGCTTTTGGTCCCTTAATCTGTGTTTTAATAAGCCCTCTAGTTGATTCTGATGCATCAAGTTGAAAAGGATACTCTTTGAAGATAATTTTAAAAGAGAAAAAATAAAAATCCTTTCCAACATTCAGAAGTAAATATAGCACTCATCAATCACCAAACAGTTTTTGTCTTTCCTTTTACCTTTTAGATCTAGGTCTCTTATCTTCTAATACAGTTGAAATTATTTCTAAGATTCTTTCTAGATTTAAATATTCATGATTTCCATGTACAAAATTCTGAATTTGGGGTTACGGCAGATATAAAGAAGTCACAAGTCATGATCTTTGACTTCAAAGAGCTTACATTTCTTACATTTGGTTGAGCAGGCATAACAAAATTAAACATACAGGCTCCATTGGTAACTGTAGAGTGACACAGATAATAGCCATATAGGTTCCAGAGAGACATGAAGATGAAGATCATAGAGAGGGGATGAAACTCACTGAGGATTTTGGTGTACAGCTTGGGCTTTGAAAAGATGTGATATGAGTTGTGTATCAAAAGTTATGTGGGTGTTGCTTTAGTGGAAAAAGGAAAACTGAGTTAGAAGGCTATTGGAAAGTCATATTATTTTTATGGGTATTTTGTGAAGTATTCAGTGGTTTCCTGGTCAGTAGAAAATGAGAATCCCATTATAGGATGGTTTGGCTATGCAAATCAGATCACAGACACATATTAAAAGAAAACCAAGTCACTTAAGCGATATGGACCAAAATAACTTTGTAGTTGACTGGAAAAAGAGAATAGGGTATAACTATAATTTTATTCTTGAAAAGCTTTGAAATTTACCTGTCCACAGAAAAATAAAACTTGAAAACTTACATATATCTTAACAAAGAGAATTGTAGCTAATGTTTCGCATATTATTTTATAAAAGCTTTGTTATGACCATATTTTCCTATGCCACTTAAAAATCTGAGCATTTAATAATGAGCTAGTTTAATAAAATTCAAAAAACCTTTTGACAATGCTGTGGGACATTATGATAGGCACATGAAAAAATTAGATTTAATAACCTACACAAATCATACTTGGTATAGTTATCTCATACAATTCCCAGAATTCTATTCTGTTTCTCTTTAGAGAAATTGCAATGAAATTAGCAGGAAGGTCAAAGAGAGTCAAATAAAATATCTAAGAACTTCACCTTACTAGTAAGAAAAAATTATACTTTTATGCATAGAAAACTGATAAAGATTTTTAACACCTTTTGAAATCAATTTGACTGGTCTACTGATCAATAGCTATGAGTTAGCAGTGGTTTGTTAAAATAACTCACCAGTGTGGAAAATTTTGCATTTGGTGATATATTTTACAAACTCTTCACCTCTCATGGGTATAATATTTGCATCTAAAGGCAAAGGATAATATATAAGTAGATATAACAAAATATGAAGTAGAGGTTTTCACTTTCAAATGTACTGAGTTTATTAAATTGGCCTATAAAGTTTATGATTAAGTATTAACAATGCTGTGAATCAAAGATATGTAGTGTACCCCACCACACATTGTAATGATCATTGTGGTGCTGATGGTATAGTTTGATATTTAGATAGTTTTCATAAACTAAGGGGCTAAAATATCTATGTAATTTTTACTTATAATAGTAATCTCTGGAAAAAATATAGATGTGAACCAGACCAATTGCTACCTTGTAATTTGGATATTAAATAAAACAAAATGTGAGCCTTTGTCTATGAACCATAGAGGTTTGACTACAAAGTCTTCAACTGAGCGCTTGACTGCCTCGACTGACGCTTTATTTAGTTGATCATTGTGAAAACACCATTTTGCCTATAGCCATTTGTCAGCCTTCTCCAGTAAAAATCACTTTGCTTTTAATAGAACTTTGAACTATAGAGTTTCCAAAGATTTCTTTGAAAACCTCCCTATTATTTATCTCTATAAATAATAACAGTATTTATAACAGCTCTCTCTGTGCCGTTACCTCATTTTCCTGTCTAATAATGTGACATCTGACATATTTATTTGAAAGGAAAAGTGACCAAGAATTAATCTCTTGTAAACCACTAGCATTTGAACAACTTTTCAAATACATGGCATTATGTTAGAACTTTCTAATATTTTCTCTCCATACAGTATTTATTTTAAACACAGAATAAACAAAACTTAGCTCTAAAATATTTCTCAAATATATTTATTATAACTTCTACTAAAATCATTTTCCATTTCACTGTTATTTCAGAGTTGTACATTAAAACAAGTAAAATGTAAAATAGTAGATAAAATTTTGCTTTTACAGTGAAATTTAGCAAAATTAAAACTAAGTATGTACATTCAAAGATAGAATAACTATAAGAACATTTATAACTATTATATATAGCAATGTATTTGACACTGCTCAGTTTTTGAAGCCAAGCACAAATAATCACATAATACATAAGACCAAAATCTGAAAAACTTTATAAATACCTCTTTCTATAGATAGGTGGTTATCTCTTATGTGACTGTATAGGTTCAAGCTTGACTCTTCAGTAATATGAATAAAGTAAATCCTAAACTTCATTTCTTTCTTAATGCCATCATTAGCACAAGTTATATGTAAATATAAGTTCTGTTATTTGCATCTAATAAGTTATTTATAACTTCTTCTACATATAATTTTAGTGATATCTGTTTAAGTATCATAACAATTTATATTGTAAATTGTGATTTAACATGTAACTCTAATTAATTTGAGCCTATGTGGCTCAATCAATTCATGAAATAATATTTACAAAACCAGTTAAACTACCAATTAGTAATTGAAAAAAAGTTCAGTCTTTAATTGTCTCTTTCAAATAACTTTGAAAAAGATCTAATCTGTAATTCATGCCTATCATCAGATCTAAATTATGCAAACCAAAAAGTTTATTCTCTCACAACTCGAAGGTATTTTAAATTAAAAAATAAACCTTTGATAGAGATGATCTCGAAGTTACAGAAAAATTACCAGTAGACAAGAATCATTTTTTTCTTAAAGGATTTGAGAGTAACTTGTGAATCTGATGCACCATGACATCTGAAATATTTTGTATTTCTCATAAATAAGTACATTCTTACATAGCTGAAATACAGTCAGGAGTTACTGCCATCTAATCCTTAGATCCCTTTGAGGTTTCACCAATTGCCTCACAGCGAAAGGATCTAGTTCAGAATCATGTATTGCATTAGCTGTCATGTCTCATTAGCCACCTTTAATCTGGTACAATTTTTCAGTCTCTTTTTAGTGACTTTGTCACTTTGAATATTGCAGGCCAGTTACTTTGTAGAATACCCTTCTACTTGGGATTGTCTAATGCTTCCTCATTAATAGATTCAAGTTATGCATTTTTAGCAGAAATGTCTTATGTGATGTGTTTTAATTGCATGTTATATCAAGACGTACACAATTTTGATTTATCCTGTTATTGATGATCATCATTTTGGATTTTCTGCTTCTTTGTTTGTTTTTTGCTTAAACAAAACATTTTTATTGTCTTGATTTTGGAGGATAGAAGTGAAGAGTCAATAGGGTTGGTTCCCTGAGGGTATGAGAGAGAATATGTTCCATGACTCTCTTCTAGCTTCTGGTGGTTTGCTGGAAATCTCTGGCATTTCTTGTTTTATAGAATCATCACTCCAGTTTCTGCATTCACCTTCATATGGTGTTCTTGTGTGCATGTCTCTGTGACCAAGTTTATCCCATTTATTAGGGCCCTGGTTATATTGGGTTAGAGACCACCCTACTCTTTTATGATCTCTTCTTAACTAATCAATCAGTCATGACCCTACTTCTCAATAGGTCACATTCTAAGGTACTAGGGGCTGTATTTCATACTAATTTGCAGAGGACTTAATTCAGCCCATAACAGAGGCAGAAAATATTGCTCCTTCCATTCTCTATTCAGTCCCTGTCAGTGCCCATTGCTTCCAGAAATAGTAGTTAGTTCCTGTTTCCAGGTGTTCCTTCTTACACCCCTAGAAATAGCCTCATTTTGTACCATCAGAGTAACTAGTATCAGTTGGCCAGGGCCACTCAGGGTCAGTCTCATGGGAAGACTCCTCCAAACATCAATAATCTACCTCTCCCCACAGCATTACTGAGAAATAATTGACGAATATAATTGTATATATTTAAAGTGTACAACATGATGATTTAATATACATATACAGTGTTGAACAATTATCAAGATCAAGAATCAGCTCACATAGTTAACTTTTTTGTGTGTGATGAAATCAATTATTATCTACTCTCAGCACCTTTCAAGTATATAGTACCATATTATTAATTATAGCCACCATGTTGTACATTAGATCCTCAAAACTTATTTTTCTTATAGCTAAAAGTTTGTACCGTTTGACCAACATCTCCCTATTTTGTCTTCCTCCAAACCCTGACAACCACCATTCTATTACTCTGTTCCTATAAAATTGAATTAAAAAAAATCTTTTTAGATTTCACACACAAGTGATACCGTATAGTAATTATCTTTCTCTGTCTGGCCTATTTCACATATCATAATGCCTTCCAGGTTCATCAATGTTATCACAATGGCAGGATTTCCTTTTTTCAAAGACTATATAATATTCCATTGTATGTATATACCACATTTAAAAAACCCATTTATCAATTGAAGGACATTTAGGTTATTTCCATATTATGGCTATTGTGACTAATGCTGCAGTGAACATCAGAGTGTGGATATCTCTTTGTGATGCTGAATTCATTTTCTTCAGCTACATACCCAGGAGTGTGATTGCTAGATCATATGGTAGTTCTATTTTTAATTTTTTGAAGAACCTCCAAACTATTTTCCATAGTGTCTGCATAAATTTACTTTCCCAAGAATAGTACACATGATTATTTTTTCTCCACATTATTTCTAAAATTTGTAATCTCTTGTCTTCTTGATAATAGACATCCTAACAGGTGTGAGGTGATATCTGATTGTCGTTTTGATTCACTTCTCTGATGACTGGCGGTGTTCAGCACTTTTCATGTACCTATCGGTAATTTGTATATCTTCTTTGAGAAAATGTTCACCCATGTTTTTGCCCATTTTCAATTGGATAACTTATTTATTTATTTTTCTTTTGCTATTGAATTTCAGCTGATGTAGTTCTATATGCAGACCATCTTAAAGACTCCATCAAAAAACAGATAAATGAATTCAGAAAGTTGCAAGGTAAAAAAATCAACATACAAAACTGACTTGCATTTTCAACAATAATAAACTCTCTGAAAGAGAAATTAGGAAAGCAATCTCATTTACAATTGCATCAAAAACAATAAAATACTAAAGAATAAATTTAACCAAGGAGGTAAAAGGCCAGTACGCTGATAATTATGTCACTGATGAAAAAAAAAGAAAGAAAGAAAGAAAGAAAAGAATAGAAAACACAAATAAAAGGAATGATATCCTATGATCTTGGAACAGGAGAATTATCTATTGTTAAAAATTTCATATCACCCAAAGCAATCTATAAACTTACTGCAATCTCTATGATAATTTCAATGGCAGTTCTAATAGAAATATTTTTTAAAATCTTAAAATTCATATGGAACCACAAAATACCCTAATAGTCAAAGCAATCTTAACAAAGAAGACAAACTCAATGTCTCACACTTCCTGATTTCAAAATATATTGCAAACCTATAGTAATCAAAGCATCATTGTTCTTGCGTAAAATCAGGTACAAAGACTCATGGGATAGAATAGAGAACCCAGAAAATAAGCTCACACACATGCTATTAACTAATCTTTACAAGGGTGCTAATAATATGTAATGAGGAAAGGATAGTCTTTTCAATAAATAGTACTGGGAAAACATTTCATACATATCCAAAAGAATGAGATTAGACCTCTACCATACACCACTGACAAAAATGAACTTAACTGCATTAAAGATTTAAATATAAAGCCTGAACTCATAACACAAATCCTAGAAAAAAAAATAGGGTAAAAGCTCCTAGACATTGGTCTGGGCAATGATGTTTTTGAATAAGACACCAAAGATACAGGCAACAAAACCAAAAATAAACAGGCTGGAACTACATCAAACTAAAAAACATATTTTTTTGCTGTCTGTCAACTGATAATTTTTTTGTAGTGGTATGCTTTGATTTTTTTCTCCTTATCATTTTTTTCTTTGTATCTATTATAGGTTTTTGCTTTGTGATTACTACAAGGTTTTTGTAAGCAAGTAACAACATCAACTGCATAAAAAAGTTTTATACATTTAATTGCCCCTCTCACATTTCATCTTTTTTAATGTCGTAATTTACATATTTTCATACTGTATATTCATTAATAAAACACTGAAGTTATAGTTATATTTAACACTTTTGCTTTAGCCTATATGTTAAAATTCAAAGTAATTTGTACACCACAATTGCAGTATTAGAGTATTTTGAATTTGACTATGTATTTATCTTTACCAGTAAATTTTATATTATCATGTTTTATGCTACTAAGTAATGTCTTTTCATTTCAGCTTGAAGAACTTTCATTAGCATTTCTTTTTAGGCAGAAATTGTTGTGATAAATTCCCCTGGGAAAGTCTTTATCTCTCCTTCATTTGTGAAGTACAACTTTTCTAGGTAAAGTATTATTGGTTGACATTTTTTAAAAATTGAATATATAATTCCACTCTTTGCTGGCTTTCAAGGTTCTACTCAGAAATCTGATAGCTTTTTCAGGTTTTTTTATATTTGATGAGTTTTCTTTTTATTTATTTATTTGAGAGAAGGGAAGGGGGAAAGAGAAAGAAACATCAATGTGAAAGAGAAACATCTATTGGTTGCCTCCCATATGTATCCCAGCCAGGGACAAAACCCACAACCTAGGTATTATAGTTTTTCTCTTGCTGCTTTCAGAAGTCTGTCTTTGTCTCTGATTTTTGAGAGTTTGATTATAATGTGTTTCAATGGAAATCTCTTTAGACTGAATCTTTTGGGGGGATCTTTTAGCTTCATATACCTGGATGGCCATAACTTTCCCTAGACTTGGGAAGTTTCCGGTAATGTAGAAGTTCTGCCTCCAGATCCATCCCATACTGCATTCTCTATTACCTCTCCCACCCTCGACATACAGATTTTCTTAGAATCTCTCACTAATTTTTCACCCTCTTCCTCAAGTTTCTACAGATCTCTCTTTCTTCAACTTTCATAGAAAATCTGAGAACTGGAATAGCAAAAGCTCTCCTTCAAGATAAAGGAAAAAGAGAAGATGGATTGGGTAAAGATGGATTGATGAAAGACAAAGAATGCTTAAGTTCTATTTATTTTCCTTTGTTACTCTATTCAATTACCTCCGGCCCCAGCCTAGGGAGTATAGCAGCTATTTGAAAGACATGTGATTAAGGGTAGAAATATAGCTCATGTAGAGGATACAGTACAATTTCACTCTTGAATTTTACCTGTCATTTCTATATTTTTACAAATTTAGCTAGTCAGCCACAGCATTATTTTTTAAATATTTTAAAAATCAATATGCTCAATAAAACCTTGAAATTATATACTCTAATAGTCTACATTTGCTCCCTTCAATTTTCCCTTTCAAATAATAGCTACAGTCTTAATTTATATAAAAAAATATATCTATATGCTAGTTATATAATTCCATAGAGTAAATATAATTATGTGAATAAAAATAATAAGTATGTATAAAGGATAAGTAAGAAATCGTCGTCGTCGGCAGCCATCCGTCTCGAGAGACGATGGTGTAGCTTCTTAAGTGTCTATCTGCACCGCCGAGAATGGCTGTGCAGTCCGACTCGGGAGTGACACGGCATCTGTCTCCTCCCGTGTTGAATTGACATCTTGCGATGACGCTGGAGTGTCCTCTCCAGTGGAGCTGAAGCTACAGAGCCTGGGCAGGGTGATATGGAGGGTCTGCTGTTGCCCATGCAGCAGACCCATAAGTAAGAAATACAGCAATAATAACTACTTTAAAATCAAATTCTAAAGAATATTCTGAGGAAAAAATAGAGTAGATTAAAATTTCAGTTGATAGTGAAAAGTGATGGCTTTGAAATAAAGAATAAATATTTATGATGTACTACAAATAATATTATTTAAAATACATCATTAGGAAGTTTTTACAAAATTATAATGGTCTCAGAAAAAGAATAGGTGAATGAATTATTTCTTTTGAAGTAAAGTTTCCTCCATAAAATGTCTCTGACTCCACAGATTATGAATTACTGTGGATATCTTTAAAGCCGTAATACCATCTGTGTTTCCTTTTTTCTTCTATATTGAATATTTTCAAGAAGAAAGAACAAACCATAAACTGGTTGGTTCAAAAAAAGAATTACTTCACTAGTTTACCTAATTTCTCATTAAATCTGCTACAGGATAACTAAAATGCTCCCTTCTATTGACTATACATTAAACTATTATTGTGAAATAGTCAATATTTTACTTAAAATATTTAAATGTGAAGACATAATTTAATAATGTCTGAACTCATATGTTAAAGACAGTCCAAATACAATAAGTAAAATGTGGATATATTCCATAGCTCATGATAACAAATAGTGGACTTTCAATACAGTTTTGCTAAATGAGTAAGTGAATGAAAAAACTGAAATATTGAAAAGATTCACTTCATAACAGATATGGTTCAATTATTTATATCCATCATATTTTCTTAAGGCAAATATTCTTACTCAATTCTCATCTTCCAACTGTAATTAATAATTAATTTACTTTAGTTTTCATTGTTTTGGTAAATATTGGGGACTCTTCTGTCTCATCCCAGCCTCCAATTCTCAAAAAATAAAAACAAGATGCTTATTTGAAAATAAGCAAAAAGTGCTCTAGTTCTCTCAGAGTTTTTACTGAATCCACCTGTTCTTTTAAGGACAATCCCAACTTTTAGAGCAATGATTTGCAACCAATATTCTGCACTACAATGGGACAGATATATTTGTGAAGAGTCCCAGAAAGCATATGGAAATAAGGTAACATTTCCTGGATGAAGATATTTAACAACTAAAGTGTCTTGTTTCTTTCTACACACACCCAGGCACAGCGAAAGAAGCCACAAACTGTGTATCACTGATAGCTCCAAACAGGTCGACCACGTTCAGTCACAAGCAGTGCCTGACATATTCATGCACCAGAGTTTTTGCAGATCTACTTAATACAAACACAAAGAGGCAGCCAAAATGGGTAGACAAAAAAATAGGCCCCTAATGAAATAACAACAAAATTCTTCAGAAGAAGAGCTAAAATAGAGGCAAGTAATGTACAGTTATAGAGTTCAAAGTAATGTTTAAAAGGGTGCTCAACCACATGAAAAAAGACATAGGAACCATAAATAAGAACCAGCCAAAAATAAAGAATGCAATATTTGAAATAAATACTATACTGAAAGAAATAAACAGTAGGTAAGATGAATAAGAGGACAGACAAACAATTTAAAAGATAAAATACAAAAAACACCCAATTAGAGCAGATAAAAGAAAAGAAGAATTTTTAAAAATGAGGATAGTATAAGGAACCATTAGGGAAACATTAAGTGTAAAAACATCAGCATCATAGGAATACCAACAGGAGAAGAGAAAGAGAGAACAAGGTATCGAGTACCTATTTGAAGAAATAAAAACTGGATATTTTTCTAACCTGGTGAAGGAAAAAGATACACAATTCCAGGAAGCTCAGAGAGTCTCAAACAAGTTGAAACCAAAAAGGCCCACACCAACACATCACATTAAAATGCCAAAGGTTAAAGACAAGGAGAGAATCTTAAAAGCAGCAATATAAAAGCAGTTAGTTAACTACAAGGGAGCTGACAAAGGAGTGTCATCTGATTTCTCAAGAGAAACATTTCAGACCAGAAGGGATTGCCATGAAATATTTTAACGATGAAAACCAAGGACCTACAACCAAGGCTACCTCACCCAGCAAAGCTATCATTTTAAAATTGAAGGAGAAATAAACAGCTTCACAGACAAGAAAACACTAAAGGAGTTTATTTCCACCACCCAGTACTGTAACAAATGTTAAAGGGCATAGAAGCAGAAGGAGGAGAAGGAGGAGGAGAGGGAGAAGAACAAATATGCAGAATAGAAAGAGACTAAGAGAGAGCAAGATGACAGCTCTTGGGTGGGTGGGGTTAGGGGTGAATGGATGGAGAAAAAGAGAAAGAACTCATGGTCACAAAAACTGTGGTAACTGTGGGAGTTGGGAGTGGTGAAGGTGGAAGAGGGTATAAGAAGGATAAATGGTAATGGAAAAAATACAATAAAAAATAAACTATAAAAAATAAATAAATAAGTGAATACTCTATATTCTTTTTGACTTGTGATCTGATTAATCTATCTTTTTTTTGTCATGCTTGTGGATTTGTCCATTTCCCCTTGTTATTTTATTAGTATTTGTGTTACATATTTCAAGGTTACTTGATGAACTGTATACAGATTCAGTTTTTTATATCATCTTTGTAGATTGTTACTTTTAGTGATTTGCAATGTTTCTTATTACTTTAATAATGGTTTTGCATTCAAAACCTGAAGAATCCATTATTAATTTTGCTACAATAGCATTTTTGGGACAGTGTTTGCTATCTATATATTTTTAAGCTCTGTAATGACATTTTAATTGTGTATTTCTTATATGTAAAAATATATACTCAATCATTTTAGTCAAGTCCTTTACATGTATTTCAGTTAGTCATACATAAAAGATTATTTCCATTCTCATATTTTTGGTTTTGGTTTATATTGATTTTTCTTTTCTTCTTCCTTCCTAACTCTCCCCCCCTTTCTATTTATATTTGTGAACTCATGTTTTTCATTCTTCCATCTTTTGTTTTTTTCTGCTAATATGAATGCTATTCCCATTATTTTAGTGCCCTTTTTTAATTTATAGCTATAATAATTATGTATTTTCTCTAGTACTGAGATTTTATAACTCTAGTCAACTTTTTGTTGTAAGGGGCAGTGTTTGCATTGTAGGAGGTTATGCAGCATGTCTGGCCTCTATCCACTACATACCATTACCCTTTCCCCCAACAGAGACAAATACATGTATCTAGACATTGCGAACTCTCCCAAAGATAAAATCATGGCCAGTTAACAACCACTGATTCTAAGTTTTTAGAATTACAGTTCTTACAAAGTTGTTTGGTCACCACTTATTTTCATATCTTCACAGAACACCAGTTAAAAAACAAATAAAATGAAAAAAGGTTTTTACCTTTATTTTTTTCCCCCAAAAGTATCTGTTTATCTACAAAGATTTAAACAGATACTGAGGCCAAACTAGGATTCCCGTAGTGAGACAACTGGCTTAGCATCACATTGACAACATATAATCAACAGTTTGTCAACAGGCTTCACATTAGTGACAGAACATTTTTTGGCAAAATAAAGGCATCCTTCTAGATATTATGGAAAAAACAGTGATTCCCTTTCATTTAGGACTCCTGTATGGAGTACCAAATTAATTAAAAGATTATAATTCTGAGATGTGTTTAGGAAAAATTTTTTCAAGAAAAAAATGCAACAGAGCAGTTTATTTTTAGTTTATTTTTAGTTTATAGACCTATAAACTCTAGGTAACTCTCTAAGATTTTTGGATTTTTTTGTGTTGTTTTGATTATTTTATTAAGTTGAAATTAACAGTATGTAAATTATTAGTTGATAACAAAATTTGGAGAATATAAGTACTTTCCCATAATGATGATCACAAAACTATATCTTATCTGCTTTCAAAGTTTATAGAAAATAAAAATGAGAAATAAAATGAAAGCAAAACTATACATTTATGAAAATATAATTTCTTTGAAATAAATGTAAATAATGATTTATATTATAGCTTTCAAAAAATAAAGTGAGCTGAGAATCATGGGAAACTGAAC
Organism: Furipterus horrens; assembly: GCF_987537825.1. Taxonomy (NCBI): domain Eukaryota; kingdom Metazoa; phylum Chordata; class Mammalia; order Chiroptera; family Furipteridae; genus Furipterus; species Furipterus horrens. Next base: position 140,513,466 of record NW_028327176.1, on the reverse strand, counting down.
ATAAATGCTCAAAGCAAAACTAAGTCTCCTAAATGTGTAAAGAATCAAAAGAAAACATCAGCAAGATGAAAAGGAAACCAACCATATGGGAAAACATATTTGCCAATGACATCACAGACAGGGGACTGATTTCCAAAATATATAAAGAGCTGATACGACTCAACATCAAGAAAACAAACAACCCAATTAAAAAATGGGCAAAGGACCTGAACAAACACTTCTCCGAAGAGGGCAAACAGAAGGTCCATAGGCACATGAAAAAATGCTCAACATCATTAGCCATCAGGGAGATGCAAATAAAAACCACAATGAGATACCATTTTACACCAGTCAGAATGGCCATCATCAACAAATCAACAAACAACAAGTGCTGGCGAGGATGTGGAGAAACGAGAACCCTACTGCACTGTTGGTGGGAATGCAGACTGGTGCAGCCACTATGGAGAACAGTATGGAATTACCTCAAAAAATTAAAAATGGAACTGCCTTTTGAACCAGTGATTCCACTACTAGGATTATACCCGAAGAATCTTGAAACCCCAATTCAAAAGAACTTATGCACCCCTATGTTCATTGCAGCACTGTTTACAATAGCTAAGTGCTGGAAACAGCCTAAGTGCCCATCTGTAGATGAGTGGATCAAAAAACTGTGGTACATTTACACAATGGAATACTATGTAGCAGAAAGGAAGAAGGAACTCCTGCCATTTGCAACAACATGGATGGAACTAGAGAGAATTATGCTTAGTGAAATAAGCCAGGCAAAGAAAGAAAAATATCATATGATATCACCTAATACAGAAAACTAAAGAACAACACAAACAAAGGAACTAAATAGAACAAAGAGCAGAATAGCAGTCAATAGGGGGGAGGGGGGAGGGAGAGAAGGGGGATAAGTAAGGGAAGGGTTTAGTCAAAGAATGTGTATAAATGACTCATGGATATGGACAACGGGGAGGGATATGATTGCGGGAGAGGGGGTGAGCTGGGTGGGGGAGAGAAATGGGGGAAAAATGGGACAACTGTAATTGAAAAACCAAAAAAAAAAAAATAATAATAATAAAAAAAACTAAAAACTAAAAAAAAGAAGAATCAAAAGAATTTTGACTTGAATAAATAACAACTATTTCATCACCAAAACCACTAAATAAAGGTGAAAGTAGTTTATTCACTTGGGCCCCTGTGCATATATATGTGGCTAGAAATTTCTCAAGGTAGACAGAAAATAGGTTCTGCTTAACATTAAATATCTGATTAAGGTCAGCAATATTCAGAGAATTTTGAAAATATTCACTATCTTTTAACCCGAAAGTAAAAAGTTAGAAATTGAAAAGTTTGTTTAGAAAGATCATGAATTTAAGTGTTGGTGAAGCTGGAACTGCTAGATCTAAATCTCACTAAAACTATTCAAAATGGCATTTTATTTTATTTTGGGTATATTTTATTGATTATGTTGTTACAATAGTTCTAATGTTTTTCCCCCTTTGCTCCCCTCTGCTCAGTAACCCGCTTCCCCTAGCAATCCCACCCCCCTTATTTTTTTCACTCAACACAACATCCTTGAGATCCATCCAAGATATTGTATACATTTATTGCTGAGTGGTATTTCATAAGCTGTGCCACAGTTTAACTCTTTACCTACTGCACGACATTAGTTGTTTACAGTTTTTGTATATTAAAGCTAAACTCCTATGAAAATTATATATATATATATATTCAAACATATGTATATATATATATATGTTTAGTGTAAACATAAGTTTTAAAGTTTCTCTGGAATGCTCAGAAGTGAAAAAATTATGCTACATGGTAAATGTGTAATTAACTTAAAAAAACACTGGTGAATTACTTTAGGTGGTTGCACTATTTCAGAGTCCCACCAGCAATGTACGAGAGATCCAGTCCCTGCATTCTCACCAGCGTTTGGCATTGCCATTTTTCCCACCAGTGATCCTCCTGAGTATGTAACATCTGACTGAGGTCTTCATTTGCATTTCCCTCATGGCGGTGATCATGAGAATTTTTAAATGTGTGCTTACTTGCCATCTGTATATCCTCTTTCATAAAATATCTGTCCACGCCTTTTGTCCTTTTTTCTGGGTTCCTTATATACTCTAGAAGTAAGTTCCTCTTTAGATAGGTTAATTGCAAATATTTTCTCCCAGTCTGTAACCTGTCTTTTCAACCTTTGAACAGGGTCTTGTGCAGAGCAATAATGTTTAATTTTGATGAAGTCCAATTTATCTATGTTTTTCTTCTATGGACCATGCTTTTGGTGTCCTATCTAAGAACTTTTCACTAAGCCCTATGTTCTTAATTTTTTCTATGTTTTCTTCTAAATGTTTTATATTTACATTTAAAAATACATGCTGCATTTTGAATTAGTTTTGAATAAAGTGTGAGGTTTAAGGTATATGTTCATTTTTTTGTTCATTCGTTGAAAATGCTATGCTTCCTCACTTGAACTGCTTTAGAAACTTTATGAAAAATTGGTGGGTACACTTGTGTGGGAAAATTGTGGGGTCCTCTATTCCATTCCATTTTTGTATGTATCTATCCTTCTACCAATATAACACAGCCAAGATTACTGTAGATATATAAGTTTTGAAATGAGAATGATGCCTTCATTACTTATTTTTCACATTTCTTAGTTATTCTAATTTCTAAGACTTCCCATATGAAGTTTAAAATTAGTTTAGTCTTCTCTATGCCTACAAAATCTTCTTTGCATTTTTACGGGGATTATATTAAACCTGTGAGTGTTTTAAAGCAACATATATTTTACTGTCTCTAGTAGGTGTGTTCTATAAATGCTAATTTGATCTTATAATCTTTTTACCATAATTTAATGTCTCTCTTCTCAATAATTTTCTTTGAAGTAAACTTCATCTGACATTAACATAGCCAGTATTATTTATTTTATTGTCTGCACTTTATATTACTTCACATCTTTTTAATTTCAATTTATTAGATCATTATATTTGAAGTGAGTTTTTTTCTTTAAAACTTATTTTATTTGTTGTTGTTATATTACAGTTGTCCCAATTTTTTTCCATTGCTCTCTCCTGCCCCACCAACATCTCCCACCCAGTCCCACAGTCAACCCAAGGATCATTTATACCTGTTCCTTGACTACATCCTTATAGATGAGTGATTTTTTTTCTTGTTTCCCACTTGATTTATGTCTTTGCTTAGTGTTACTTTAACATAATTTTTGATAGATTAGGGCTTAAATTTCCCATTTTATTCATTTTTTGTATTTGCTCTCAATTTTTCTGTCTTTGTTTTCCTTCCTTACTGTGAGTTAAATAAAATTTGTAACTGAACTTTAATTTATCTATGCGGTTTTTGAGTGTATTTTCTTGTATAACTTCTTAGTATTTTTGTTTTGAGAGGTAATTCATAATAAAATTTGCTCTGTGTAGTGTTTTTCTTTTTAGTGGTTACTCTAGGTATTATATATACATAACTTATCATAGTCTACTGGCGTTACCATTTTACCAGTGTTAGTCAGGGTTAGAAATCTTGTGCCTCTTTATATCCTTTGTGTTGTTATTTCCTCTACATACAGTTAGAACCACATAGGTGCTATAATTTTGCTTCAACAGTTATATTTAATTAAGAAAAATCCAGGAAAAAGTCTATTACATTTATGCATATGTTTATTCTTTCTTCTTGAAGTTCCAAGACTTCTTCTTTTATTATTTTCTTTCTATTTGTAAAACTCTGTTCCATTTATTTCTTTGGTAGGTCTACTGGTGACTAATGCTGTTTCCTCTTTTCACCCCAAAGCATATTTTAATTGAGTACAGGTTCTGGACTGACACATTTTTCTTTTAGCACTTGAAAATTGTGCCTCTTTTTCTTGACATCAGTGAATTCTGATGATAAATCTACTGTCATTTATGTTGTTTTAGATAAGGTATAGTCTTTCTCTGACTACTTCGAATATTTTTTTTCTTTTCCTTTAGTTTTAAGAAGCTTAATTATGATATGTCATGGTGTAGCTTTCTTTACATGTATCTTGATTGGAATTCACTCACTTTTTGAATCTGTAGGTTTATGACTTTTCCCAATTTTTGGAAATTTTCAGCTATTATTTTTTTTTTCAGTCCTTTTTTCTCCTCTTTTCTGGGACTCAACTAACAGAAATTTTGGATATGTTGTTGGGGCTTCCATCCCACAATTTCCTGAAGCTCTGTTTTCTTTTTCTTTTTCTTTTTCAGTTTGATTTCTCTCTGTTGTTCAGTTTGGTAAATTTCCATTGTTCTATGTCAAGTTTACTGGATCTTTTTCTGTGCTCTGTGTTCTGCTGCATAATCCATTGAGTTTTTATTTTTCAGTTCTAAAATTTTCATTTGGTTTTTCTTATATCTTCTCTTTGATATTGTGACTTGAGAATTTCAAATTTTTCAATTGTTTCAAGCTTGTTTGTAATTGCTTGATGAAGCACATTTATAATTGTTGCTTTAAATTTTTTGTCAGATAATTCTAACATTTGTGTCATCTTGGTGTTAGCATCTGTTGGTTGTCTTTTCTTATTCAATTTGAATTGTTCCTTGTTCTTCATATGACAAGTGATTTTTAGTTGAAATCAGGACGTTTTGTGTACATATTGTGAGAGACTGGATCTTATTTAAATCTTGTGTTTTAGTATCCCTCTGATATTGCTCCAGTTAGAGAAGGAAAAAGTGGATACCCAGGTTCCCCACTAGGTTTCCACTAGTAGCCACTGGCTGAGAGTGGCAAGGTTTTCTCATTATTCCCACATAGTCTCCACTGATAAAAAGTGGTGGTGACTTTGTTACTGCTAGGTGTTGGTGCAAGTCCTGATTCTCCAAGAGAATTCCTCTGATACCATCCTACTGAGTAAGGACAGGAGGGTCTTATCAATGGATGGAGGTGAAAGTGCACTCTACCTATGTGGTCTCCACTATCACTACAGAAGGAATAGCGCTCTTTACTGCTAGGCAAAGGACGAAAGTCTTGGCTCTCCACTCAGCCTCATTTGATGCCTTGGGAAGAGGGAGAGTGTTGGGGAACCTCATTATAGCTTGGCAACAGTGGAAGTCTTGGTTCTCAATTTGGCCATTACTGCCAAGAGTGTAGCCATTTGTGTGTGTGTGTGTGTGTGTGTGTGTGTGTGTGTGTGTGACTTTTGGCTAGATAATAGCAGTTTTTGCTTTAAAGTTTTCCGTCTTACTAGGTTGCTGCTTTCCTGATATTTTGACTTAAGAAATCAGCTATTTCTTGGGGTGTTTTGTTTGTTTGTTTGTTTTCATCTGTTAGCATTTCCAGGTTGCCAACTTCTCCAGTACACTGTTTGGAATAAATGTAGTAAAAAGAAAAGCCAGGACTCTCACTGCTGTGCTCTTTGGGTTCGGCTTCCTTGGGGTTCATGTGTTTTCCTTTCCGTGGCAGCCAAACTCTGTGCCTTGATCAGTGACTGATCTTAGGTAGGAGTTTCTTACCCTTTCTCCAGTGAAAGCAGACCTCTGCTTGGTATCAATAAATCATCCTGGATTGAAAGTAGTTTCCAACTCCTTTCCTGGGAGTAGAGATTCTTTGCTCTGACTCTTTCCAGAAGCAATGGATTTTCGCCTGTGTCCTAGGAAGACCTGTGCTTCCTTCACCTCCCCCAGAGATAGGTGTGTGTTTTGCTTATTTTCCCTTCCCAGAAGCAATGGAATTTTGACTGATCCCTGATGAGAAGTGTGATTGCTGCTCCCCTCCCAACTCAAAGCTTTCCCTGTGTACTAGGGAAAAGCTGGGAAGATGCATGGTTTTGGTCCTGCATTCCATTGTCAGCTGACCACTTCCTGCATGCCTGTGTCTTTGGGGCAACTCTCTCCAGTTTCCTCCTTGCCTCCAGTCTTATGAGGACGCAGTGGAAACCTTTAGAGAAGAGGTTTTGAGTTAGTGTGAAACCCTTTGTGCCTTTGGCTTCTTGCTATTCTAAACTGGTTTGCTAGTTCTCAGTAAGCATTAGGAAATTATTAACATTTTAGATGATTTTTTGTTACCAGCTTGAAAATGATCACTACTTTCTGTACTCTGCAAACGATAAAGCAGTTTATGTGTCCTATTCCTTCTTGGAAGATCTGGTCGCTATTTGGAATTCAGTTTAACTGGTTGACTTGCTACCTCAGCTGCCTGATAGTCTCAGAAAAATCTGTGAATTTGGGATATTATCTATATTATCTGTTTTTTCTTAATTCTAGGGTGGGAATAAGATTCTCTTGCAACTTTCTGGCTCCTAATCACAAGTGGAACCACAAAGGTCTTGGCATTCTAGCTCTCTAAAGATAAATTTGTGGACTTTAAATAATATAATGGAATTCAAATTACAAAAGAATTATGCATACCTTATTGTAGTTGATGTATTCATATGTATAAATACAATAAATAATTCTAAGGAACAAATCTAGTTTAACAATAATGCAAATTACCAATAATCCCGACACAGATTATTGGTTTAATAATAGTGTTCAGAATTGTTGAAATCCAAGGACTTTATTTTTCTACTCTTGTTCCCTCACCTTCGTCAATTACCCATGTGGGACTATATATGCCCATAGTTGTCAGTACATTCTCATAGATGATATATTAATTAGAGGCTCTCAGCTTCTTCTAAACATTTCTTGTATTGTTAGTCTCACAACATTTAAATAAACAGTACTTTTAGTTCAATAACTAATTGTGACTGTATAAAATACACTGAAAACCTAAGAGGTATCATTCTTTGTTGATGTTTTCTACAAAATAATCTCTGCTTAAGAACCTCATGATCTTTGCAGCTACTGTGATGGGAGAGTTTGGGTCTCTCTCCCTTCCTATTTTAACTCTGGTTTAGGCTGAGACTATTTTAGTCCAGTGACTCAACAGTCCTTTTCCCTATGATTGTTTTCTGTGTCTTAATAATTCTGTTTATCCCTTGAGATTACATAGTTCACTATGTTTTTCTTTAAAGATGTTTATGAGTACTGGTATGTGCAGTACAAAAAAACCCTGCTTTCTATGTGCCCTACAGACCAATGATCTAGGTCATTTACTTTAAAGGATTTCCAGATTAACAGAGAAATAAAATAACTATGCTTTACAATTTGATGATTAAAATTTAAGGTAGTGCTCTCCTGTAGCATTTTTAGTAATAATGAAAATATTTTATATCCATGGTGTCCAATGAGGTAGCAACTAGTTATATGTAGATACTGAGCACTAGAAATGTGACAGACACTACTAAGAAAATAAATTTGCAAGTGTTTTTTATTTTAATTAATTTAAATGTAAATAGCTGTATGTAGCTAGTGGCTACTGTATTGAATAAGCACTGTTATAAAGTAAATAAACACATTGGAGGAAATCCAGAGATTATTACTAAAATGAATTTTGCATAATGACTCTAGCCAGATGTATTAAGAAAAGGGACTTGAAAGTCAAAAGGAAGTATAGAAAGTTACAGAGGGTTGGGGGAGTATGCTAAATTTAGTAAATTCTGAGATATCCCAGTACAGATCAGCTGACAGTATGTTAGATGTGGAAGCACAGTGGGGATTGAAAGCAATTAGGGGAGTAAAGGGCTTTTTCGTCATACAGAAAAATTTGGATTTTATTCTGTTGGCATGAGAGGCCACTCAAAAATTTGGATGAAAGCAGAACATAATTAGATATATATATTAGAAGGCTATGTTCTGGAATCATATAGTTAAAATTAAATAAGGACCTAGCATAATTATATTATATAATAAATAAAATAATTAAATAGATTAAAGAAAAATCCATTCAATATTTATACATCCATGAAATACTTAAAACCATCAAATAACTGAGCACACACACACACACACACACACAAATCAAAATAAAATGCAGAAAATTTAAAACCTGAAGTATCTAATCATAAGCATTGTAATTATAATTATGTTTAAAAGTTTAGCAAAAAAAGTTTTGTAAAAAGTGCTTCAGAACGTGCTGCTTTAAAATGTACAGCTATCATATTGAAAATATGTCATTTTGTGCCCTGGATGCTTTTTTCAACGTGGTGCTTTTAAACTCGTGTTCCTTTACATTGTGGTCACATCTGTATGGCTTGATTCGCTGACACTGGTGATTGTAAGAGGATTTAGGTAAGATATCTATGCTACCTTAAAAAAAGAAACCCAAATAGTGTTTACCACCCATCTCCAAGCCTGCATTTACATAAAAATATTTAATAAATACTCTGAGAACATTCTATCCTTATTTGAGTTTTAAGTTGGGTTTAGATTTTAATATCTCTCAAGTTTTCTTTTGTATTCCTCTAACTGCCTAAAGAGATGCATAAGGCATATTTACCATAATTAACCCACTTACTTTTCTTTGCTTTTGATTCTCTCTTATTAATGGTTCTCTGAATAGCTTATGGTTTCTACTAAATCTATTCATTGTCAGGGTGCATGGGACAATCATAGTCTTTGAAAAATGGAGCAACTGTTTTACATTACCAAACAACAAATATAATTTGATTGATTTTCAGTAGTCAGGTTTTCAAAATACTTCAAAGTCATATTAGATGCTTTTAATCAATTCAGTGAAAGGTTAATATTTTGAAATATCAAGGCTATATATATTTCAACTATTATTTTGAATAATAGATACTCACTTCAAACAAAATTAATTTTAAATTTGTAGCATTTGGTAAATACATTACATGCTTTTTAAGAAAATATATTTGAGATTTAGAGCAGCTCAGAAACGTTTTTAGAATGAGATACTTAATACACTGAGAAATACAAATGTACAAATAAAATGATTATTTTAAGTATATTAAGAATTAAAAATGAGAATATTCCATGATAGTTTTCATTAGTGCATTTAAGGTACACTGAACTGGCTCTCTGATGACTTTATTTTAGACTAATGTTACATAGCAGGTGAGTGCATTTAATAATTAAATACTAAAAGCAGTCACTATAAAATAATTTCATAGTGTTGTTCCTGGACAGAGCATTATATGCAGGTTTGGCTTGTTAACTATGCTCATTCATTCTAAAATACATTTCTTGTACACTATGATATTTAAAAAGAGACTGGCCAAGAGACTATGGCGTTTAGGTGAGTAGGCAGAAGGTAGGAATAAAAAGGTAAACAAAGCATGCTTTATGCTTCAGAGTGTAAAGCATTGTTACTTACTGATAATGAAAAAAAAGGGTTAGTAAGTGTTATAATTATGATAAAGAATTCGACAAAAATTAACTTGTTAACTGCATTTCTTACAGTTTCATCAGAGTATTTAAATTTTCACTGCAAAGATTTTATAACTTTCAGCTAATTTTATACTGTTCCTTAGGTATGCATTGCATTTAAAAATTTAGATATTTCTAATTTCTCACAGTAAATATATTTTATTAAAAACAATCCTAATACATATCCTCATGTAAAATATACCAATTAAAAAATCAATTATTACTGACTTCATTTTCCTGATATTATATATTAAATATCAAAAAAAAAATACTAAAGGGATAAGGAGAATCAAGCAATACTTTTCATAAAGGAAAGTAAAGTAAGTAGTTTCAATTAAGGAATCTCACATTATACATTCAAAATATTTAAAAAAGAAAGACCTTAATCCTTCTGATGGACAACCATCTACTACCATCAAGAATATCTTTTAATCAGTAGAGAGTTTGCAAGATAGTAAGCACTTATTATGTTAGCAAAGTACTCCAGCATTAACACATTTGTTGACTCATCCCTCACTTATATGTTCACAGTAGTTTTACAATAACTTGAAAAATGAAAACTTGTTTTTAAAAGATAATAAAATGCTATTTTAGAAAAAGTATACATTATACATGAAATAAAAATTGCTCTCCTAGAAGAATTCTGCAGCATACATAGAAAATGACAGACCTATTCAGAGAAGGTTGGTGAGTTTTTTTAGGTTAAGAACTTTTCATGTGAGATTTTCCAGCCAAAATACATTTTCCATACCATAAATAGTGACTGAAAATAAACACAGATTTTTCTGAGAGGTAATTTTACATTTTGCTACATATTTGTCACAACATTCCACCTTAAAATAATATTTCTGATTTCTCACCTTACCTGACCCATTAATAGTCTTCCTCCCCAATTTCATGCTTCAGTGTGATCACTAACAAAACAGTCTACATTTCTTAGCTGAACGGTAATAGCATTTCTGAATGACCAGAAATCCTTTGAAATTGTACTCCATCTGATTTTCAAGGGTGTTTAATCCATTTGTATGCTCCAAATTTTCCATTTGAATTTGCATCAGGTCATGTAATATCAGTTTCTTCTGTGTCACCTGATGTAGCAATAACTATATAATGTGACACTGTGTAATGTAGAGTTTTAAACCCCCCCCTTTCTTCCACAAGAATGGGATCTATAAAATGCTGCATCTGTCCTATACTACTGACCTACTTAATGGGTGTAATTACTAAATAAAAAAAATCTATCTAATTTTGCATATTTCAGTGTAATTATTACATAGGATGTTCCTAATCAGCTGTACCATTTTATACTATAAATGTATTTTTCCTATATAAACTTAAATGGAATCTAAAGCATCAAAACAAGAAAAAGTAAATTACTAAAATTTCATTTTTCCCTCTCACTGATGGGTGTTATTAGGTTGGAATGTGAGAAAGTAATATCATCATCATTGAATTTCATTTATATACTCACTTGAGCAGTGAATCCTGGGGAGGGAGCATGATTTCTGCTTGGACTTTGGTTGGCAAAAGATAGTGAGTTCAATCTTTAAGTCCATACTTATGTAATATTTTCTAGATTAAGGATTGGCAAAGAATGACCCATGGGCCAAATGTGGCCCATGGTCTGGTTTTCTTAAAAAAAATGTTTATTGGAATACAGCCACAGCCAATTACAAAGTCGGTTTGTTTGTTTTTTTTCTTTATATAGTCTATGGCTGCTCTCAGGTTACAAACACAGAACTCAGTAGTTGCCACAAAGGCTGTATGTCCCATAAGCCCCCACTCCTCTGCCCAAATTTCTTCTTTGGCTCTTTACAGAAAATGTCTGCCAATCCCTTCCTAGATTTTTTAGGAATTTTGAACTGTTGGTTACATGATATTAAAAGATGCAATGTCATAAGAATTCTTTGCAGGGTGTCATGATTTTAAAGAGTAAATAAATATGTCGAAACACTAAAACAAACAAGTCTCCAAGTAAACTTCAGGAAATAGAGTTATATCTCATAGTTGAAGGGTTTTTGTATCTCATTTAGTGCAACGTCCCATTGCTTCTTATTAAGAAAAGCAAGCATTTAGAAAGAGCAATCCACCCTCTCTTGAGGAGAGTTGGTAAGGTACTAGGGCTAGAAAACCTTGTCCTGAGTAGTAAGGCATGTGTACTTCCAGTCCAGTCAAGGACGGGAGACAAATGGTGACAGGAGACTAGATTTTGAATGGCGAACACACTACACAATATACAGATGATGTATTATAGAATTGTGCCCTTGAAATCTATATAATTTTATTAACCAATATAACCCCAATAAATTCGATTAAAAAAAAACCTTCAAAAATATTTAAAGAAGAGTGAGTTTCACTCTTAGAAAAGAATCAGAGGCTATTCTAGCACACTGAACTACATTCTATAGTTCCCAGAAATGACTCTTCCATTCAAAAAACTGATCACTTTCTCTGGGTTAAATCTTGTAAGAGAATCTGGAACTAATTTTATATTGCTATAGCAGCATCTTTACATTCTATTGCTTAATCAGATTGGTAGGAAAATTCCTAGTCCTCTTCCTGTCAAAAAAACATTTCTGAAGAGAGTTATAGACTATGATACAATATTGGTCTAGGTGATAGCTGGGCCAATAAGTAGAAGGCAATAATAAGTTTGTTAAGAGCCATTTAAAGTGAGGATCACAGATATAACCCACCAATGGACAATATTTACTAGATCCCATGGGAGACACTTTTTATCAATGGAATACCAGTGTCTATTAAGAAGTAGATGCCAGCATCTAGAACTGTGCCTGGTTTGATTTGGGAATGGACTCTTCCTTTGCTATTATCTGATGATGTTTAAATGCTATTTTTTAACATTTACATTAGAGAAAAAAGTGTCCCAAATAAGCATCACTATTTGCTCTCCTGGGAGAAATCCTCAGAAACGGATACTAAAGATCCCAACCATGGCTAACTAGCAATCAATTACAAAGTCACTTCTAGCTGGCACTAGCTATCTAGTAGAAGGGTGATTGTAACCAATTTGACTATCTAATAGATAAAGAAGATGTGATATGCATACACACACAAACAGAATATTACACAGCAATAAAAAAAAAAAAGAAAGAAAGAAATCTTGCTATTTCTGGCAACACAGATGGACCTAAAGGGTATTATGCCTGGTGAAATAAGTCAGATAGAGAAAGACAAATACTGTGTTATTTCACTTATAGGTAGGATCTTTAAAAATTAACAAAACTAAAACAGACTCATAGAAACAGAGAACAAACTGATGGTCTCTGCGGGGAGGGAGGTTGGAGGGATGGGTGCAAAGGATTAAAGGGAATATAATCAATAATAGTACAATAACTTTGCATGATAATAGATGGTTACTAGACTTAGTGTAGTGATCACATTTTAAGGTATCTAAATGTTGAATCATTATGGTCTATACCTGAAACTAATACAGTATTGTATGCCAACTATACTTTAATTAAAAAATACTATCTTTAAAAAAAGACCCCATCACAAGAATGTTAACCACATCATCACCTTCTATCCATCCTTAACCATAGCTTTTCCACTCATCAGGTTTCTTTTCACTCCCTAAGGATCTCTAGCTTCACTAGGATTTAGTTACATCCATTAGAAACTTCCACTGATGCCAGAACTAATAATCAGCCAGGATATACTGATACCATTAAGATAGGAGGAAGCACCAGTTAGTATCACTCTTGTTACCAGCCTAAAACACCCTAGGGGTTCCGCCTCTATGGCTCACTCTTTACCTTGAAACACTTTCAGGTTAGGCTTGATTATATAATAACACATAGAATCCACTGTCAATAACAAACTTTGTTAGCTGATTCATCAGTTGTTTAAGTTGAAATGGAAACTGAAATGCCCGTATACTTGCTGAAATTGTTACTGGCTGAATACAGCTGTCTAAAGCATCCTGCAATTTTTGTTGTTGTTGTTGCCTTGTTGTTGAATTAACAGTGCCTGGGGGAAGATTTAGTCATTGAACTTGACTTTGCATCTGGGACCTTTTAGGACACTACAGACTCTCCATCTAGATTTTAAGTTAACAAGGGACAGCTTATGTATTAAATTCCTTCTATGTTCTGCTACCTCTGCTCTATTACTTTAATAAGGGCATGGGACTCATTGATACGATCCATAGACCAATCTCTTTGTGTACCTTTATCAAATTTAAGTCACACACTTAAAAAGAGTGTCTTTTGGGTATCCTACTAAATGTATAGAAGGTACTATATATTTTAAAAAACACAAGAGTCTATCCAGGGGTGTTCTTCAAGTGTATTCTACTTATACAATATGAAATTGAAGAAGGTCTCAGAAAATTCAGTTGTTTCTCCAAGAAGCACCTGTAATTTTAAAACCTCTAAAAGAAGCTTTCCAGAGTAGTAGCTCTCCTGGGCAACCTAATTTGTCCTTTTACCTTAAATGCATAAAATAGTCTGACCTCTGGAATCTGAAAACCTTGGACATTGTACTAGCTGGTTTGCATGAATTTCCTAGAAATAAAATTTCTCCTTTTTCAAAAGTGTTTAGTTGTGAAAGTATATCCATCCCCTCCACCCCTTTATAGGCATCGTATTTATACATATGATCAAAAATACCAAAAGGGCAGAATAAAGTGGTGTTGCGCTAGCACCTACATCATGGGCCAGACTACCCTGGGTGCTTCAGTGATGTCCTGGGAGTTAGATGTGAAGGAAGATAACAATGCTAAAGGAACAAGGGTTCTTGTGCTTTCCTTCTGGGAAAGACAGTGAGGAGCTCTAGGGCGTCTCCCAGGCAGCAGGCACCACAATGCAGTGTCCACAAAAGATACCTGGTGATGCTTTTGGACTATATGGGCTCATATACATTGCCTGCAACACTCAAGAGAACAGTATTTTTATAAGTATTACATGCAATGTGGGCAAAAGAGCAAGAGTGGAGCATACTCATTGTGCCACAAGAAGTCCTGGAAGTCTTGATTTAGTGTGACCCCCAAACCCCTGAGGTAATACCAGGGAATCATTTAGTCACAAAGAAGACTTGAGTCATAATTGTGATTTTTACCGACTGTTGAGTTGGGGTAATGTGATATTCCTAAGTAACATTGAAGAAAATGGTTATTTTTAACAAGAATATAATTTAAATTGAAATTATGTTTTAAATTTTTAATAAAATTGAAATGAACTTTTTCAAACTGTATATTTGCAGTATTTTTAAATCAGTTATGAGTTAACACATTTGAAACCATCTTTTACACTGAAAAGAATTTTGAAGCTGTAAGAGTCTTTTAGTCACTTTTAGAAAATACTACTAGATTTCCCATCATAGTATGGCTTGGCCTCCTGTATATGTACTGGTACATTTAATGTGTTTGATGAACCTAACAAATGATGTAATTCATAGAGTTATTGTACTATCATGTTGGATTCTTAAAGTGGATTACAGTGTGTGTGTGTGTGTGGGCCGGGGGGGGGTGTGTGTGTGTGTGCTCTATACTGCATCAGTCATGCTCCGGGCAGGAAGTTGGTAGAACTGTCCAGCAGAGTAATTAAGAAAAGTTTAAAGAAGTGATGAACAAGTTTAGATGAAACTAGCAGTAGAAGATAAAGCAGTCTCCAGCTAATAGTAGCAGGGAGTTGTTGGCACCCAGGTCTGTAGTACAAGGGAAAGAAGCTGGTACTAAACCCAAGGGAGAGAACCACTTAGAACTTTGGGAGAGAAATGCATCTGTTCTCATGTGTGGCAGGGAGCTATGGGAATAAAACCTCAGTTTCCCTCAACTTCAACTCTCAATCTTTTGCCTGTATCTGTTGAACCCAATCATAAGCTAGACAGTAGGGGATCCCATTAATGAAGTTCATAAATGTTAGCAGGAAAAATAAAGAATATACAAAATAGAGAGAGAAATAATTAGATGAATTTCTGAATGACTTTTTTATGTTAAATATAAAATATGTGTTAAAAATTATATTGATTGACATGGATGAGGTACATTCATTCATTTATTCAGCAAAACTTCAGCAAATGCCTACTATATGGTCTGCTTTGTGCTAGGAACTGAGTAAAATAGTTTGATCTGATTCCTCTCCTAAAGGATTTTGTTATTTCATCTGAAATATAAGTGTGAAAAATCAAATATTACAACCCCTTACTATAAAAGAAGTAATCAAAGAGATGGTAGAAGAAGAAACTAAGAGAATATTTCCATGAGGAAATATTATACCACATAAGCCATGTGTCGAGGAAGCAAGGAATTAGACTCATGGACAATGGGCAAGTGGTGTGGGAAAAGTGACAACAGAGGTAGACTCAGCAGAACATGTAAAGATATAGCAGCTGGTTTCAGGAAACTGAGACCTTTTCAGTTTTGCTGGAAGGAAGGAAAAACCTAGGGCCATTAATTCTGGCCTGAAACACTGAAGTGCTTTACTTGATTTGTTAGAAGTTGTGTTATCCTGAAAATGGATGAGGAGCCGAGAAAAATTTTAAGCAAAGGCCTGAGGGATTTGCATTTGAGAAACATAATTATGGCAGGTATATGAAAATATAAGGGGAGGGTAAAAAACTGGGGAGCAGAAGAAAAATCCCAAGGATTTTGTATTAGTCAAGAGTTCTCCAGAGAAACAGAATCAGCGGGATACAATCTGTAGCAGACAAGCTGGAGACCCAGGAAGAACTGATGTTTCAGTTTGGGTCCAAAGGCAGGAGAAAAACTGGTGTCAGTTTGAAGATAGGATGAATTCCCTCTTACTCATGGGAGGATCAACGCTTTGTTCTACTCAGGCTTCCAGCTGACCGGATGGGGCACACTCACGTTAGAAAGACAAATCTGCTTTCCACAGTATACTGATTCAATTGTGAACCTCATCCAGAAACACGCAAGAATCATGTTTGACCAGATGACTGGGCCCAGTCAAACTGACGTACAAAATTAACCATCACATGGATGAAATCAAGAGCAATTATAGGAGTAGTGCAAAGTATATGTAATAAAATTTGAAGTCAAATGGCTCTCAGACTTAAGGGTCAAGTCTGATGTGCTAGAACCTGCCCTGTCCGGTAAAACGTGATGTTGCTGACGACTATGTGATATACCTGAGGAAGATTAAAATAGGGGAGTTCAGGTTCAGAAAGGCTGTGGTAGCACCTGTGAGGCAAACCAGCATATGAGAGAGAAATTTGCACTAAAATTAAATTGTATATAGTCAATACAAACATTCAGATGGACATTTTCATATAAGTAATTATTACTAAAACTAAATTATAACCACTCAAATGGCCTTTATCACATGATCAAATGTAAAAAAATTTAAAGCATTAAGGTAATCTGCATTTCCCTTTGAAAAAAAATAAAACCAATAGTCCACTTACATAAAAAATGTAGATTCACTGTATTTTCAAGAGATTGGTATGCTGGTATCAGAGAAGTTTAGTTCAATATTTTTATTTAATATTTTGAGATGTTATATTGTTTCTATTTTCTATATATTTTTATAATGATGTTTTGAAACAATAGTAATAAGTTTGTTTATTTTGAAAAAATATTCAGGTAAATAGCTGTTCAATAAAGGGTTATAAAAATTCCCTTTATTAAATTAGCTTCTGTTCGAAACTGACTTTTCTATGTAGATAGTATTTTTATAATCCTAGATTTTGATACTGATAAAATTAATGTATTTTTAACATATCATAATTGTATTTTTATTTATCACAGAATTACCTAATTGATTTTTTTGTGTGTAAAGCTCTATGAGAGTATGTGCTGCGTGATTATATAAAAAATAAATGCATTTAATATCATTTGAAAAAAAATAATATCAGTATAATTTGGAAAGGCACATAAATTGATATCATTTGTTTTTTCAACACTTAATTTTAAAACATATTATAACTCTAAGGCTGTACAGCTGCCTCCACTTCCTCCGTGTTCTTCAGCTTCTACTCAAGTTCTATTCCTCTGTAGAGGTTGTTCTGGTACCTATAGAAGTTGCCAAACACTCTCTAGAATATGACCCATACCAAAAATATCATTTTCACTATTCTTTTTTGTGTTTGTTTTAATTTTAGGTCTGAAAGCAGATGATAATCTCTCTGAGGTCAGGGATCCAATCTCTCATGTTAAGGTTCTTGGTCTCTAGGAACCATGTTAATTATATATATATATATATATATATATATATATATATATATATATATATATATATATATATATATATTGTGTTCTCTACAGTGATAGATTTATTTATTCTGAGCCCTACATAGAAAAGACTAAAACAAAGAAAATAAGATAAAATGTAATTCCAATTTTGTTGATATTTTAAAGCATAATTTTCATTAAAAAAAAATAGGTATTTGTACTTAATTCTTCTAAAATATCCTAGAATTCTGTCCCATACAAAATTTTAAGGTAACACAGATTGTTTTGTTTTTGTAGTTTATAGAACTATTATTTTTAAATGTGATACATAATGCAGAGAAAAATTTAAATACAAATATCTATGTAGGATTAGGTACCCTCACCATTCTTCATTCATTCTTAATCATTAATTAATCTAACTCTTGCTGACTTGCCAAAGTTCAACAGAAAAAATCAAGCTCACCTTAACTGGAAAGACTCCATTTTTCTTTCCAATTTTTCCTGCTTCCTTTTCCCCTTCTTACTGTAAGAACAGAGTCACTCAGAGAACCACGAGGAGAGAGAAGGGGTCAGCAAACCAGAGGGGAAGCTCAAGCCGCCAACCTATGGAGGTCTGAGCAACTCCTGGTCCCAGGATTGGGGCTGGCTTGGGCCTAAGTCCGACTCAGGAGTCCCAGTTGGGCTGATGTCCCAATCTCAGGTTTTGGCACCATAATGTAAGAATGGAGTCACTCAGAGAACCATGAGGAAGCAGTGAGCAGAAGAAAATAAGTTTATTTAAAGGAATTAGCAAGTGGGGAGGAAGCCATGCCCCGAATGGCCTGACTTTGGACTCCTAGGGAAGGAGGGGTTTATTTTATAGGAGGAAGAAAAAAGGCACTATTGGATTTAGTCATTTTATCTCACAGCTGTGAGTCTGAGGGCTGATCAAGTCCAAATGGAGTTGGGGTTGATGCACCTCACTATCATTAGAAACTCCCAGGCAGCTGCAAGCAGGCAGGAGGAGAGGGGTAGCATGGGAACTGAGGCTGTCACTTACCTACAAGAATGACAGAGGGGGAATCATATCACAGTGTAATACTGCTGAGGTGTGTAAAAGCCCTTGACAGTCATTGGCGCCTGCTGGCCAGATTCTGAGTTTCTCCAACTCCCTTTCTCCTCGGGTAGATGGCTGCTTAATGTTTACTGATTAATTTGCATCAAATGTTCTCCTAGCAACCAATACTAGGATTGGATTAGATACTTTTATAGAAGATTAAAGAAGCTTGTACATTCTAAACACCATAAACAGAAACTAATCGTCGGCAGCCGTCCGTCTCGAGAGACGATGGTGTAGCTTCTTAAGAGTCTATCTGCACCACCAAAAATGGCTGTGCAGTCCGACTCGGGAGTGACACGGTATCTGTCTCCTCCCGTGTTGAATCGACACCTTGCAATGACGCTGGAGTGTCCTCTCCAGTGAAGCTGAAGATACAGAGCCTGGGCAGGGTGATATGGAGGGTCTGCTGTTGCCCATGCAGCAGACCCCCCCTCTCTTCGCAGCTGAAGGGTCCAAGGGAAAGACGGAGTCAATACAGCTTGGCTTCAGGTGCGCCGCAGGAGTTGCCGGTGTTGACTACAACGTCAAACCGCCTTAGGGACTCCGGCTCCGGATTTTCTGTCGGGGTTTACTCCCTTAGCCTTTCCCCTGAAGAGGTATGCCGCAAGGCAGCGGAGGTTTTTTGGAGTCAGAGTTTTCCTTCTCTGATGTACCCTGACTGGAAGATCGAACCAGCGACACTTAGCTCGCAGGCCGACGCTCAATCCACTGAGCCAAACCAGCCAGGGACAAACAGAAACTAATAGTCTTTAAGCAAAGCTATAATATGATCCTTCATACACTTAAAAGAAATGTCAGACAATTCCTTTTTTTTGTTGTTGTTGATTTTACTTGGAAAAATCAGCATTTTTCCATTAAAAATTTTTCATTTGCGGACAGATCCCCAATTAAAACACAGTTAATCTTGACAGTAGAGGAATACTATATATTATTATTTTAAATAAAGTCACAAAGAATTTGTGACATTTTGTAATTGTCAGTAGAAGATGTACAAAACAAATAGGTCTCATTAGTAATGGCCAATTTAGTTATATGAAGTAAATTTTTTAAAAACATTGTAATTAATTTTCGTGTTTTAGACAAAAGTATGAAACCAAAAAATTTCAATTAAGATGTACTTTACTGGAAATTTAATGTACATATTTTTCTCTATTTCTCAAATAGTGTTACTATGTTATCAGTTGTGTGTAAATTCCAATAAATTTGTTTTTAATTTCAAAGTATTATTTGATAGAAAGAGCAGACATAAGAGAAAATATAATATGCATAATAAATCATTTCCAATGACAAATAATTGGCCAACAGTATATGATGATTATCTTAGCTGGTCTTTAAAGCAAGAGGAGGAACTATTTTATGATGTCCCATGAAGATTTTAATCTAGCAGAGAACAATACCAGAGAAGAAAGGAAGATATTTTACTAAGATCAATAATAGTTATTAGATTATTAAGATTAAAGGTGATAATCTAGGACAGTGATATATTTTATAATTTAAAATCAAAGATTAAAAAATAAAAACCTACAATCATTTGATAAAGATTAATAGAATATTTTCCCAGAGGTAAGAATAAAGCCACAAATGTTTCATAAGAAAATGAACTACCAGTTCAGCTCTGATGATTATTACACCTAGAATATGAGAAGGATGCCATTTCTGCAATTTTTCTTTTTCACTAAAATGTATCGTTTTCATGTAGGTATTTCTTAAACTTTACATGCACTTGTAAGAAATCTAAATTGTAAAAATTAATCACTTACTTAATTTCAAGTTTTTTAGCTTGGTAGAATATTGGAAATCTAATTCAAATTTTAGAAATTACACCAATATATAATGCAACTCGTTAGCATCTTGATAGATCATTGCAAAGCAGTTTTTACTTTCTAGGATGTGGAGACATAGGAACTCATATCTATGACAGTTACACTGCAAGGGTTTTTTTTTTTTTTCTTTCTTTTTTAAAATAAATGCCTCATATAATACTTTCCAAAACAACTGAGACAGATATTATCTCCAAATTATAGATCCTATCTGAGACTTAGAAATAGCAAATAGCTTGCCGAAGATCATAGAGTAAGGCAAAGCCAACTTGAAACTCATTACTATGGTGCTCCAAATCTGATAATCTTTTCAAAGTGCTTCCCACCATTATGGAAGTGAACCAATTCTCCACTCTTTTAGAGCCTGGAACTTTGTTCATGCCAAATTTCCCAAACTATTCTCCCAGACTTGGCCTGGACTTTAAAATGACTATTTTCTTCTTTTCGGTGGCTTATTACACTCCCAACATTTTCAGGTAGCAATGACAAAAAAATAAACTAAATTACAAAAGAATATGCATGATAACAATCAGCTGTGTTTACCTTCAGTTAGAGAAAAAAAATGCAACCTGAGTGGTGGTATTGAGTGTGTGTAAAAATGAAAGACTATTTCTTGTGAATTCATACACACATGGATGATTTTCTTCTCCATTTTTACATAGTCTTGTGTAAAAATCTCTCTACTAATGAGATTTGAAGAACAGGTGTTTTTGATGTCCATGTACTGACCTATCAAAAGGTCCCGGATCAATCTTTTGGGTTAAGCCATTGGCCCTTGTTAAAACCATGGATGACTGTATTTATAATGAATGAGAAAATGTAGAAAGAGAATAACCTGTTGTTATACTTCTGGGTTTTAATTCCCCATTGAGTAGCACCAAACAAAAGATTTACACAGAAGGTTTTGAAAAATTATTATTAAAAATATACATGTTCAATGATATCACTCACA
This sequence comes from Furipterus horrens, assembly GCF_987537825.1. NCBI lineage: Eukaryota > Metazoa > Chordata > Mammalia > Chiroptera > Furipteridae > Furipterus > Furipterus horrens. The sequence continues at coordinate 140,492,222 of NW_028327176.1, read as the reverse complement.
TTTGAAGAGTACATCATTAAACATATGAGCTAAGTGTCTACTTTCAAAACATTGGTGAAAACAATAGCTAAACCTGCTACAAGAGGATGTAACACTAAAGAATACAGTTATTTGTCCTGAACAGTGTGACTCAGTTGGTTGGCTGTCATCTCGCAAGGTGAAAGGTCAGTGGTTCGATTCCATCGGGGCACATGAATGGGTTGCAGGCTCAGCCCCTTGTCAGGGTGTGTTCAAGAGGCAACCAATTGATATTTCTCTCTCACATAAATGTTTCTCTCCCTATCTTTCTCCCTCTCTTCCTCTCCCTCTAAAAATAAATGAGCAGAATCTTTTTTAAAAGGAATAAAATGATTTTATATATGTATATGCCTTTGTTTCAATAATGAAAGGCAATATTGAGAGCTAATGCTTTACCGAGCTCAATATGATGCTCTTACTAAAGGTGGAAGAGGTAAATGACACCTAAAGGGAATAGTAAACAGAAGGAAACATGACAAATGCTATATTAATTCCAGAAAGTATAATGGAATAACAAGAATATAAAAATGGTCAAGAATTTGAGAGAGAAAAATAAGATTATTGCCTTAATTGTTTAATTGTTTAAGAACATGAAAAAAAAAAGAAAAATTTAAAAAGTCCTTCTCAGTGGCCAGAAGAGGTAAGGAATTAGTTGGTTAGAAAAATTATTTTTTTAAAACGCGTTCTTGCCACATTTCCCAACCCATTAGCACAACTGGATATTAGTTTTAAAAGATATGCTACAGAATATTAAGCAAAATATTTTTCAGAAGACATTAAAATGTTTTTATATTTAAATACTTTTCCTTATATACACTAATACAGTGTCTAAATTCAGTGCTGTTATTGCCTAAGGGCGACAGTGGCTGGTAAAAGAGCTTTACCTGTATATTTCCAGAGAAGCCACTCTCACTGAATGATTTTCTCAGACACAAGGAAGAGCTATTTGTTCCAGCTCAATTCTGGATCTCTACTCCAACATCCACATCATCTTTATTTTTTCCACTTTCAGTCCTATATCACTTTCAGTTCACTCCAATTCCTGCCACCATTCCTGGTACCTCTAGCACATATGATCAACTCACCAACAATCCAAATTTATGACTCTTCTTCAAATTCCACTGTATCTACGGTCTTGACAACCTAAGCAATCTCAGTCTAAAATAATAAACTCTAAAACTCCACTCTTTGATGCCAATCTGCACCTTATTACATTTCCTCTGTGTCATTTCAGTTCCACCTTGTTTCAGATTCCACACTACCCCCCTTTTCTCCGTCCAGTACATTAGCTTCCCTCTGGATCCACTACTCCCTATAACTGGCTGAACCCTCAAGATGCTCCAGTTTAACCACTCTCACGTCTCCACCCCAGACCCTGCATCCAAGGAATTCAACCTTACACTTTTTCTGTTTCCAATCCTGGGCAGCTCATGGGATATATTGCCTTTACAAACATATTTCCTAACTTCAGCCTGGCCCAGGGGGCTTTGGCCTTCCTGTTCTTCATAGTGCCCATTAAAAATACTCACTGTCTTCCTCAAAAGTGGTCCCTAATAATGTGCCTATGTATGTTTAATCAACAGCTCTTTGAAAAACAAAACAAAACAAGACGAAAAAGGCTTGATTTGTAGCACTAGCTTATTTTTAAACTGCAAATACTCCCACTGTGGTTCATTTCAAGGTACCACTGTAACATCACTAAACACAGTGGGGAAGCAATGTGCAGTAAGTCTCTCACTTTTTATGGTATTTCCACCTGATACAACATTGTTTCTCTTCTCAGGAACAATCTATAAAAATAACCTCAAGAGTGTAGATAATAATATACTTTAGTAAAATAATTGGGAAGTGATAAATATTGAGTATTTATTACCGTTGTGTTAATTAGCTGTAGGTGTATGTAATTTACATTGCAAAAATGGGTGTGCTTAACAACTGACCTGTAAAAATTTCTGAAAACTTGGCAGTTAGCTCTTGCCAGCCTGTGATATGTCAGCACATCACTACTGTGCTCATTGCCAACCTTCACTTTTTTTTCCCATGACCCTGTCTCTTAACTTTACTGAGAAAACAGACTGTTTGTTATTTCCTCAATATCTTGCCCATATATCTACAAATTTCTCTAGTTTTACTCACTCTGACTGTACTTCCAGTTGTCTCAGACGTGTCCTTTATTCTGTTCCAGATGAGTTCTTTACCTTAGTTATTATGACTTCCTCCCACTAACCCCAGGACTCTGTTTCCTTGGTATTCCCTCTCTCTCCTGAATTTCCAAATGCTCTCTGTCCTTATTCCATTGGTATAAACTTATTCAGGATCCCCATCAATGAAATTAAAAATATCTCTTGACCCTGACCCTGAGTCTACCTCTAGCCCTCTGCATTTTTATACTTGCATATCATTTTTATCAGAAATTCCATGGGAAGAGAAGATCTTGTTACCAGTTTCTATAGCCTCATCCTTGTTCCTTGCTTTTTAAATGAAATCTTACAGCATTACTATGGGGAATAAAAGAATGAATCAACTTCAAAATGCTAAATTACAAAGATATTTTTCCAGTTCTTGGACATTTCTTATAGCAATACTTTTTCTAATATATTTTCTCAGACAAGGGAAGCAAAAAGTATATGTATAAACAAATGGAACTACATCAGACTAAAAAGGTTTTGCCCAGCAAAGGAAGCCATCAACAAAATCTAAAGACAACCAACTGGATGAAAGAACATATTTCCAATGATAAGCAGTTAATGTCCAAAATTTATAAAGAACATAAAATTCAACACCAAAATAACAAATAATCCAATTAAAAAATGGGCAAAAGACTGAACAGACACTTCTTCAAAGAAGACATACAGATGGTCAATAGACATATGAAAAAATGCTCAATGTCACTAATCATCAGAGAAATGCAAATTAAAGTCACAATGAGATATCATCTCACACCTGTCAGAATGCTATCATCAATAAATCAGCAAACATCAAGTGCTGGCAAGGATGTTGACAAAGGGGCCCCTGGTGCATTATTGGTAGGAATGCAGATTGGTGTGATCACTGTGAAAAACAGTATGGCGTTTTCTCCAAAAACTAAAAATGGAACTGCCTTATGACTCAGTTATTTCACTTTTGGGAATTTTTCTGAAGAAAGGTTAAACACTAATTTGAAAAAATACATGTACCCCTGTGTTCACTGTAGCATATTTACAATTGCCAAGATTTGGAATCAGCCCAAGTGTCCATTGGTAGATGAGTGGATAAAAGAGCCATGATATTCTTACACAATAGAATACTACTCAGCCATAAAAAGGAAGAAAATTTACCCTTTGTGACAGTATGGATGGGCTTGGGGAGTATTAAGCTAAGTGAAATAAGCCAGTAAGAGAAAGACAAGAACCATATGATTTCACTCATATGTGGAATCTAATAAACAAAATGAACTAACAGCAAAACAGAGACAGACTCATAGAGAACAGGCTGGAAGCTGTCAGGGGCGAGGGACTTGGTAGGGGGTGGTGGAGAGGTTGAGCAAAAAAAATAAAATAAATAAAGAGAGAGAGAAAATTCATGGACACAGACAAGAGGGTGGTAATTGCTGGGGGTGCAGTGGGGTGGGAGGAGGTGAAGGAAAATATAGGGGTTAAATGGTAATGGACAGAGTCTTGACTTGGGGTAGTGAACACACAATATAGTGTACAGATGATGTGTTGTGGAATTATGTGCCAGAAACTTGTATAATTTTGTTAACCAGTGTCACCCCAATAAATTCAATAAAATAAAAAATTCTTTCAGCATTTTACTCTCTTGTACCTTACCCCTTAAATTGTCAGTCCCCCAACTCTGTTTGGCCTTTGGCAATCTCCAAGCCTGTGAAAGAATGGGCAGGATATCCCCTGTGAAATTCCTGCAAGGACCACCTAAACAAACTAGCCTCCATTCAGCTGGAAGGATGCTGACCAGGAGCACTCAATATTTGCTGCAACTGAGGCAAGGAGAGCCTTAGCCTTTACAGATGCATGGAGTAGGGAAGCACTTTACCATTACCTTGAGAGAGAAGACCAGTTGCCAAACCTCCTGGCCCCTATGTTTATCCTCACTTATAGGATTGCTGCTGCTTGTTGCATCCCAGCAATTGGATCTGAGACCCAATAGCTAAACAGAAGAAAATAACACTATGTAAGGGACACATAAGACGGGGGAAGATTTTCAGAGCACCCAGAACAGGTGACAGCTAGGAAACAGAACAGTTTGAAAAAAAAAAAAGATCACACAAGCAGATTCAAATTTCATATTTGTGTATACACACACAGGTGCACACACACAAACACTCTAGACAATGCATGATTCCAAAATATAGCACAAGCTGGCATGAATGGAAGAAGCCATCAAGTGCTCCCAAAACTAGAGAGTAGGACAGTACTAAGTGTTGTCAGGAAGCCAAATGCTGGTCTAGAGAGCAATCTAGCAGGTTTAAGGAAATCAAGTATTTAAATACCCAATGATATCAGTTCAGCTTTTGACTGTATCAGGGCCACAGGATACAGTTGTCTAGTTTGTGTGCTGTGGAATTCCAGGAGGTATCTTTCACATAAGTAATGAAAATGTGTGCTATATATAAAATTAGCTGAATCTTATAAATGTACACAGTTCAAACAAATACATGTTAAGTTTATAACTAATTAAAAGATACATGTGTAAAAAATTATTTTGATACAGCAACATATAATTAATAGATAGTTATATGCATTTATAATAAAAATAAAATACTAGAAATACCTTATATCTAACTTATTTTTTAGTAAAAGTCTATGATTGCAACTTTTAAGAAATGCACAGAGGTAAATATAGATTTCTTTCAAGCAGATATATCATATATAGAAATCCACCCTTTCTTATCTTATTTCTTAAATTATTTTTGTCTTGACCTATCAATGAGAATTTTTTCCGTGACCTCTTATAACTCAATATCTGGAATCCAGAAAAATGGTTGTTTCCATCTGATCTTCTCAAAGTGATCAATATTTAGTTAAGTTCATGTATAATAATGAATATGTATCTTCCAGAATGTGCTTTATCAAATTTTGGTATATAATTTTGTCCAGGAGTAGGACCTTGACAGAGGTTATCTGCATTTTCATTTTATTTTACAAGGGATGTGGGAATGCTGACTATGAACTTTTTACATATTCCCCCATATTATTGCTTTGTAAAGGGAAGCATTCTGCCACAGTGAAATAGACATGTGTTTCAAAAAATTCTCCCTTTAGGCCCAAACATGGGCTAACTTCAATAAATGAAAGTGGCATAGTTTATAGAATTGGTTTCTCACTAAGTACTTGAGTTGAATCAGCTTTTCAGATGCTTTCAGAATTTTAAGGGAAGCGAATGAAAAAGCATTCTTCCAACATCAAGAAAACACTTTACCACAGATAATTGCCCCATTTAATTTGCATTTCAATGCATACCAAACTGAAAAATAGCAATACTCAGGAGGCCAACCGGATGGAAGACTTCCTATCAAAGTAATGAAGTGATAGGTGAACAAGAAGGAGAGGAGGAAGGGCTGGGTGGAATGATTTACTGGAATCCAGTGTTGGTTGCAAATTTCCAAGTTTAAGTTACCAACCTTTATTCCTGCCTCCCTACCAATGTCTCTTCTGCCAGGAGAAAAAGAAAAAAATTGCAGACAGCCTAAGAAATCAGCCAACAAACCTCATTATTGATGGCGTCAGGTAGTAGATCAATGCCGGAGGAAAATCAATGTTAAAAATATTTTCAGTAGTGCATACAGATGAAGAGCCTCAGCAGCATTTTTTGATGAAAACCACAAAAGTCTGCAGCCCACCCCAAGAGTCATTGCTTCATAGGAGGCAAGAACTTATCTGCTGCTCTAGAAATACTAATTTGCACCATATTATTTCCTGTGTTGTATAGAGTTTGCAACCATTTGCTATGAAAAGAAAACAAAACAAATATGAAGATTCCACTGAAAGTAAAACATGATTTGGCACACAGTGTTTTGTTTCAAGGATATTTTCTGGAAAGTTTAAGAGTTGGAAAACATGATGAAATCGAAGAGCATGTCAGTTTGTCATTTGAAAAGAGTATGTAAAAAAATTTTTATTGCATGGAAAGTTAAAGTTCCAGAGGAGAAAATGTCAAAAGATGTTTATTTAAGAATGAGAGGATAGTAGTGAAGCAATTTTGAAGAGTTATCTTAATGTATAGCTTCTAGGACCAAAATACCCTTACATTGTATGTTAATTTTCTTTCTAAATCATAGATCAGATCAGAGCATAGTACTCTCCTGCCCCAAAGTTTGTGGATTCTATGAAGAATTATCAGACAAAGATTACTCCTGGGTGAAATGCAGAATCGGTGAAAGGATATCAGTAGAGTCAGTTTTACTCTGTTGCTAATAAAATGTAACTTTAGGTTCTCATTTATACAGGTGTCTCCCAAGTCTCTGAGAGGAGCTCTAATCTCACATCAGTAATTGTGAAGTCATTTTCCTAAAGAGGGTATCTAAAATTGTTTAAACTTCAGAAGCCATAAAACTTGCATTTGCCCTTGGGTGTTACCCAGTAGAAGTCAACAGAGATGGACATGCTCCTTAGTAAACAGAGGAGGATCTATGATTCTGCCAGAATTGTACCTGCATTAGGAGATAAAATCTTGTCTTCTTGAGAAAGGCTATATGACTTACATGAAGGAAAGGGAAAGCAGAACCTTACTTCAAGGGAAAAGAGTAGAGAATTCCTAATAAGTCTCATTGACCTTACCTGAAGTACAGTTGACCAAGTATTATTACTGTAAAGAATTTGTAAACTTTGTAACTTTTCAGTTCCTGTTTGTATTATACACAGCCTGTTAGTGCATATTGATTTCCAGTAAAACACTCAAAGTTGTCTTTAAGGCAGTAAAGAGCCAGACATCCTATGTCTTTCCCAGAGAAAACTTTAAATCATAAAACTAGGAAAGCAATGGTAGAAACTTAAATGAGGAAAGTAAGTGGATTCAGTCCATGGGTCTGTAGGAAGAAGAAGCACTGTCAAGAGTGACTGGAAACCTTTGCACCAATGTGGATACTTTCTCTAGCACCTCACACTTATATCAACCCATTTGGAAAATCCATTGACTCTTACTTGAAAATATTTCTCTTGTCACCTCTTCTACCATTGTCATTCTTGCTCCAGCCATTATCTTTTCTTGCTTTCTATTGCAGCAGTCTACTATTTCCACCCTTTACCTCCCACACCCATGCTTATTCTTTGCAGAGCAGTCAGTGATCCTTTCTGAAATGGAAGTCAGATCATGTCATTCTCAGTGCAGAATAAAATCTAATCCTAAAATCGGCACACTGGGTCCTTTGTGAACTTAATTTCCTACTTCACTCTTCTATCATCTTTCTCCCTAACCTTTTAGCTTTTCTTTTTTCCCATTGATTACTCTGCTCCAGCAACACTAGCCTCCTTGATGCTCTGTGACCATATCAGGCACACTTCTACCTTTCCACTTGCTGTTCTCTCCAGATATCCACATGGGTCATTTACTTTCTCATTCAGGTTTGGCTCACATGTTGCCTTTTAACCACAACATACTGTTTGTCCATCATATCTAAAACTGTAGCTTTTCCTTCAACATATCTGTCTTTTCTGATTTATTTTTCACATTAGCATTGATTATCATATACACTTGTGCATTTTATTTTATTTTATTTTTGCTTATTGTCTGCTACTCCCCACTAGCTTGTGAGGTCTATGAAGGCAAGGCATTTTGTCTTTTGCTTACTGCTCAATTCCCAGTGCCTAGAATGGGTCAGCAATAAGTAACTGTTCAATAAATACTTACTAAAGGAATAAGTAAGTTAATGAATAACTGGGGCTCTCAAGTAACTTCCCATTGTTTTCGACATAAATTTAAAGTCTTTGGCAAGGCATAAAACTCCTTCACTATATATCCTCAACTGATTTTTCCATACTCATTGCTTACCATTCCCTCTATATACTCTGTCAACCAGTCAGGATAAACTATCTATCCATTATTTCCTTAACACACCAGGCACTTTCATGCTTCATTCTCTTGTTCACACTGTGCCGTCTGTCTGGAAAGTCTCTTTTTATCTTCTCTTCATTCTTTCCTTAGCTAACCATGCACATCTCTAGAGACCTAATTCCAATACCTTTCCCTCTGTGAAGCTGTCTGTGACTCTCCTAGGCAGAATTAATTAATCCCCACACAGTGTTCCCAGAGTAGATTTTATGTGTCTCTTTTAAAACAATCAAATTATATTACAGTTATTTATAACCCCAGCATGGAATACAGTGTTTGACACATAATAAATATTTGCTGAATAAATCAATTATCTAAGAGCTCCATCTTTCTAGACCTAATACATCAGGTTAATCCACAATGTTTTGTCACTGATTTCTTTCCAGCCTGGCTATAACTAAACTATTGTGGTTATTAATAATTAATATCCATTAAGCACTCACTACATGCCTTATACTACTTCAAACACACATATAATTTTGTATCATCATCGTAAGTGCTTTCTTTGTATATCTTAGTCTCATTTGATGCTAGAGTTGAGGAAATTGAGTCCTGAAATAGGTAGTAAAGGTCTTTTTCCTTATCCAGAAAGCCTATGAAGAATAAGAAGAATAAGAAATGATCCAAATTATCCAAGTATGCTATATCTTTCATGCTCTGAGTCTTATTAGTAAAAACTTTCTTCACAAGGTACATAAATCTCATTGGATTAAATTATAGTAGACTAATTAGTGATCCATTGAAAATATATGAGTAATACTGCAAAATGAGTATAAATTCAGGAAGATTTATAGAATTATCCAATGAAATACTAGATATTTTAATAAATAAAAAAATGGAAAAATTGTTACCTATTAGTAGAAATTTTAATGAAAGAAATTCCCCTCCTACATAAAGAAAAAAATATCTCCAAAAAGAGTGAGGATTTTATCATTATACCTGTCAAAGCCTCTTACTAGCCGTCATCACCTTAGTTGCTCTCATTGTTCTCAAATAACTTTTTAAAGGGCAGGGTTAAGAAATATACAAAATGAAACCATCACATGAAACAGGGTGATATATTTATAAATGATTACTTTCTTAAGGAAGTTATAGAATAAACAGAGAACATTATCACTTATAGTTAAGGATTCAGAAATACTTTTAAATTTAATCCCATTTTAAGGGGTAACAAAACTAGATTTAAAAAGTTAGTTGAAAATTCCAGTTTCCAGTTCAGCATGTAATTTGGAAGTCACCACTTTGTCTTAGGAACAAGTAAACAGCTGATCAAATTAAAAAATCAACAACCCTTCTCAGATGCATCAGAGTGAACTGCTATCCTCTAAATTGAAGAGATAGGTGAATATTGAGAATCACAACTTACTGGAACAGAAATCCATTAGCAGAAAACCTCTGCAGGACACAGTATCAGGATAGGATAACTAAACTTTAATTTACAAATTGCTATTAAAAGTTGTTATTACAACACAAGTAATTACAAGTGTTGCAGAGGTTGTGGAAGAAAAGGAACACTTATTCACTGCTGGTGAGAATGTAAACTGGTATTGACACTATGGAAACAGTGTGGAGGCTCCTCAAAAAACAAATAGACCTACCATATGACCCAGCAACCCCTCTGGGTCATATTTATTTGCAAAAATATATGCACTCCAAGTTCACTCCAGCAATATTCAAAGTGGCCAAGACATGGAAACAACCGAAGTGTCCTTTCCTAGGTGACTGGATAAAGAAGATGTGGTACAAATATACAGTGGAACACTACTCAGTAAGAAAAGATGAAATACTGCCATTTGTGACATGAATGGATCTTGAAAATATCATGCTAAGTGAAATAAGTCAGACAGAAAAAGTTAAGGACATATGATCTCTCCCATATGTTGGATATAAAACTGAAAGTAACCAACCAACAAACAAGAAAACCAGCAAACAAAAAATCATAGACACAGACTACAGTATGGTAGTTACCAGAGGGAAGGCGATGAGGGCATAGTAAAGCATAAATGGGGTCAGATACAGGATGACAGAAGATTTGGCTTTGTGTGGTAGGCACCCAATACAATATACAGATGATGTTTGATGGAATTGTACACTTAAAACCTATATAACCTTATTAATCAAAGTTGTCACAATAAATGTAATAAAAATAAAAATCCATCAAGAAAAAAATTATAATAGAAATCAATAAAATTGAAAATAAGCAATCATTAGAGAAAATCAACAAAACCAAGAGCTGGTTCTTTGAGATGATCAATAAACTAAAAAACTTCTACTAATACCAGAAAGGAAATGGGCCATTGCTACTGATTCTTTGCATATTAAAAGAATAATAAAGGATATTATGAACTACTCTATGTCCCCCAAATTGGATAACCTAGATGAAATGGACCAATTCCTTGAAAAATACAATCTGTTAAAACTCATACAAAATATCCCTTAAAAATATTAGAAACTCAAATTCAACAATGTAAAAAGAGAATCATACATCACAGCCAAGTTGGATTTAACCCAGGCATGCAAGTCTGCATCAACAGTTGAAAATCTATTAATGTAATCATCATATCAACAGGGTAAGGAGAAAAAAACACATGATATATCAACAGATGCAGAAAGAGCATAGGACAAAGCAAAAAATGTATTCATGATAAAAAAAAAAAACTCTCAGAAAAAAATAAAGGTCTAGGGGACACTTCCTCAATGTAATAAAATATACCTTTAAGAAACCTATAGCCTACCAAATATTTACTCATAAGAAATTGTAAGCTTTCCCATTAAGATCAATAATAAGGCAAGGATGTTCTCTCTCAGCACACTTTTTCAAAATAGTACTAGAGGTTCTCGTTAACACAATAAGGCAAGCAAAGGAGACAAAAGGTTACATATTGGGAAGGCCAAAAGGAAAATCTCTTTGTTTACAAATGACATAATCATTTATGTAGAAAATTCAGATCATTAAAAAACCTCTTTGAAATAAAAAGTGGTTACAGTAAGGTGGTAGGATATAAGATTAATATACCAAAGTCATCTGTTTTCAAATATACCAGTAATGAATAAATGAAATTTGAAATTAAAAACATAATACCATTTACCTTGGCACCCCTCAATAAAATATTTAAATAGAAATGTAACAAAATATGTGCAAGACATATATAGATAGGTAGATAGATAGATAGATATAAAACTGCCAAACTATGATAAAATAAATCAAAGTAACAGAATAAACAAAGTAATATTCCATGGTCATGGATAGGAAGACAATATTGCTAGCATGTCAGTTCTTTCCCATTTGATCTACAGATTCAACATAACTTCAATTAAATTCTCAGAAAGTTATTTGGTAGATATTAACAACTGATTCTCAAATCATATGTTCAGGCAAAAAAAAAAAAAAAAAAAAGAAAAAGAAAAGACAAGAACAGCCAACACAATATTGAAGAAAAAGATCAAAGTCAGATGACTGACACTACCCATCTTTAAGACTTAAAACACTTATCTTAACACACTAATCAAGACAGTGTTTTATCAGTGAAAGAATACACAAATAGATTAATGGTACTCCATAGAGAATCTAGAAATAGAGTCATATAAATACAATCAACTTTACAAAAAAAAGCAAAGACAACACAATTATGCAAAGATAGTCTTTTCAACAATGATGCTGGAACAACTATAAATACAAATACAAATAAATGAATCTAGACATAGACCTATATTCTTTACAAAAATTAGCTCAAATTGCATCATAGACCTAACTGTATAATACAAAATAAAACCGCTAGAAGATAACATAAGAGAAAAGCTAAATGACACCAGGTATAATGATGCCTTTTCAGATACAACACCAAAAGGATAACCTATAAAAGAAGCCACTGACAAGCTAAATGCTATTAAAATTAAAGCTTCTATTTTGTGATAGACACTGTTAAGGGAATGAGAAGACAAGCCACAGATTGGGAGAAAATATTTGCAAAGACAAAGCTAATAAAGGACTGCTTTGCAAAATACATAAAAGACTCTTAAATCTTAACACTAAGAAAGCAAACAACTTGATTAAAAATAAACCAGACCTGTACAGATACCTCACCAAAGAAGATACACAGATAGGAAATTGGCATATTAAAAAAAAAAAGATATTCCACATCACATGTAGATAAAACAAAAATGGTGTCATGTGAGAATGACCGTAGCCAGGATCCTCACCTCCACGTGCATGTATTTTCATTTGCCTAGGTCACCCTTATCTAAGAGAATTCTTTCTGTGTATGCATTACACAGCTCGGACTGGCCAGATACTACCTTTGTTACTTTCATGTATATATACAGGCCCCTGCTGTTCAAGGGCTGAGGATGATATTGGCTCCCATGACTACTTCTGTGCCTGCCACTGCAGGACTCAGAATGAAAGTGAAGGCAGATGATCCCTTGGCCCCTGTTCTTGCACACCACCATAAGAATTGTAAGGGAGATCCTGTTGTTCCCATCCTCAACTGCAGGAGCGAGATTAAACTGGTATGAATTCCCTCTCCAACGCTCCGCTGTTGTTTTTTGGTCTCATGGAATCCAGTAAACCTGGCTGGAGTTGAACTCCTGTGCTACAAATAGTATTTTATTACATATCTTTTAGAATGGCTAAAATCCAAAACACTAACAAAAATAAATGCTGGCGAGGATGTGGGGCAAGAGGAACTTCCAATCATAGCTGATGGGAACACAAAATGGTACTGCAACTGTGAGAGATATTTTGGAAATTTCTTACAAAATTATACAGTCTTTACATGCAATCCAGCAATTGTGCTCCTTTGTATTTACCCAAAGCAGTTGAAAACTTATGTCCACACAACCTGCACGTGTGTTTTTATAGAAGTTTTATTCATTATTGTCAAATCTTGGAGGTAACCGGGATGTCCTCTAGTTGGTGAATGTTTAAATGAACTGTGGTACATCCAACAGTGGAATATTGTTCAGTAATCAAAAGTAATAGAGCCATGGAAATGTATGGAGGAACCTTGAATACATTACAAAGTGAAAAATAGTCCATCTAAAAGGCCTACATACTTTATGGTTCTAGCTATATGACATTATGGAAGAGAAAAAACTATGGGGGCAGTAAAAGGATTAGCAGTTTCCAGTGATTAGGGGTCAGGGAGGGATGAATAGGTAGAGCAGAAAAAATATTATGGCAGTGCAACTACTCCATATGATTCTATAGTGGTGGATACATTTCATTATATATTTTTCAAAACCCATAGAAACAAACAATATCAAGAATAAATTCTAATGTCAACTGCCAACTTTGGTGATAATGATGTGTCAATGTGGGTCCATTGATTGTAACATATGTACCACTCTGGTAGGAGATTTTGATAGTGAGGTAGGCTATTCATATGTTGGGGGTCAGAAGGTAAATGGAAAATCTTTGTATCTTCTACTCATTTTTTTTCCTCTGAACTTTAAACTGCTTTATATACAGTCTATTATTTTAAAGTTAGCTCCTCAGCACTAATTTCTATTATTAAAATTTTCAGTTTTTACTTTGTAATTAACTACCTGTTTTAAAAATAAGCAAAAGAAGTCGCTAGATATTTTAAAGGCTACATTTACCAGTATTAATTCATACTGTTATTAAAGTATTTTGTTTAGGAAAAAAATCTCTTTTATGATTACTGTATTTATGTGTTGCCCTCTTTGAACCGGAACTTTTTTTCTATCCCATCCTTTGTTTTGAGTTTGACAAAATGGGTTTAAATAAAGTGGATTGTATAGAGTGTATTTTTAAAAGTAAATAGAATAAGCTGTGTTTCTATTCAATCTCTGTTAAAGTCCTTTTAAAAATATTATTTATAAGATGAAGAAAAAACTTGTCTATCTTTCAAATTCTTAACTGTTTAAAAGATAAAATTTCAGCTCCCTCTTAATAGCACAAAATGGCTGGACATACCCTTACCAGGGTGTATAGATTTTGGATTATGTCATAAAAGATGACTTCTTGATTGAGTTGAAAGGTAGACCTAACCTGGGAGATGAACTGTGGGTAATTTTATAAACACTTTCAGAAGAACTGTAAACGTAATTTTCTAATGAAAACCTAGGCTTTCTTTTTTTTAAAACCTTCTAATAAAAAGTCATCTGAAAACTTCTGGAAAATGAATCTGGAAGATTGAGAAAAATTGCAGGAGATTTAACAGGAACATGGATATTGGAAAAGATTTAGAATTATTCTTCTACGTGTCCTTATCAATCTGCCTTACACAGTGCCTCAGAGAAACATTTCAATTCATAAATGCATGCACACACACAATGTAACAAAACAGTATCAAAATCAACGTGTCATTTCAACAACTTTCTAGAGACCCTGAGGAATCAATTCACTGCATTTTTAAAACATGTTCACTCTAAAATTGGAGAATTCCCTATGAAGGAGTGCAAGAAGTATAAGGAATTAAAGTTGGTCACCATGAGAATAAACAGACATCTAAAAGAATTTCCTTTTGACTCTCTCAATACAATGAGGAGATCCCTAGTGATCCTGAAGGCAGTTGATCAGACCACAAAGTATCTAGTTAGTTCTGGACATGTGCTATTTTGGCTTAATGTGACATAATGTCTTACTTTTCAATGATACTGTAGATAATAATATTACTTGCTCCCCATATTGATTGTTTTCACAGCTATGGCATACCTGGTTTGTTTTTGTTTACATTTACTGAAAGAGGTACCAGTAGAGTGTAGTTTTTTTTTAGAAAGTCATATCATCTTTAGTCACAATAAACTCTTTGACATGTCCAATCTAATTATAATCTGAAATGATCCTATGGCTTGCATTTTGCCTTGCTTCTACTTATTTTCACAACTACTAAAAGTGACAACTAAAGTGGTTAGGGGATATATAAGGAATCTTATAAGTTAAATCTCAAAATGTAAAAGATTATGCCTTTAAGAAGTGAATATATCAGGAAAAAAATGCAATATATATATATATATATATATATATATATATATATATATATATATATATTTTGATAGCACCTTTACCAAGAAAGCACATTTCAATATTATTTTTGTTTACATTGTGTCTGTCATTAAAATTCATTAATAATTATAAGATCATTTACCAAACCAACCAGACACCCAATATTTTCACTAGGGGAAAGAAAAATTATCATCTCTGAGCTCCTATGATAGGAAAATCTCATTTGCAAAGCAACAAGAGAAAGGTTTATTTGGTGGGACTGATTAAAAGCATTATTAAATATTCATCAGCTCCTCTATTTCATCCTTTCCTCTTCTTTTATTCTGCTAGCAACACTAACAGATAAGGTATAACACTTACATAACCAAATACAAGCAGAAGTATACCTAACCTCATTAAAAGTTATTTAGAAAGCTGGAATGAAGACTAATAGTTTAAAATTCTTTTAAAATTCTTCATGGATAGGTACTACAACAAAAAAGAATCTTATATGCCATGACAGAGCATTTTCCCTTTGTTTAAACAAAATATCACCTCGTATATTAAGTTTTAGATTATTTATTTTTGTTTAATTTTTTTCATCAACTGTACAGCAGACATTGAAATCATAGACATGTGACTAAGGAATTACATTTTCAGTTCTCTTTCAGCAAGGTGACCACTCTGCAAAACCTCTAATTCTCAGAAACAGTGACTCATACCCTGATCAAGCGCATTAAAGGTCACCTAAGCAATGCCAGGAAAGGATGTGGCTCCCTGCCAAGGCTTCTCTTCCCGACTTATTAGTGAAAATAATGTTCATGTTTCAAATGAGTACATGCAGTTTTATTTACAAAATTTAATGTTTTAGCCCTTCATGGGACTGATATCACAAATGAAGTATTCTGAACTAGTTCAGCAGCACTTGGAACATCATAAGATTGAGATGGGTGATAGTCACAGCACTAAAGTTAGGTGAGCCTTTAGTTTGACATGGGGTGAGAAGCAAAAAATTATTATATTATACAATAACCGTATTCTAATTCTTATTGTAGCATTTCCTGAAGTGACTGACAAGAGCAGAATATCATTAACAAGGCTCTACATTTTAACATGGCAATACTCTTGAAAAGAACATTGAATTTTGTCATAATTCTATTAAATATACCCAATTTGGATGATTGATAAATGGCACTTTACTACTTTTCTGTCTTTAAATTTTAGCAGCATGGTGGATTGAACTTTTGAACTTGTGACCACATGCATTTTTTACTGAATAGTTCTGTTTCACATTTAAATGGGTGCCTGTAAATGTTGTTGACTATTTCAATTAAAAATACATCCTTATTGACAGCTAACTTCACCACCTGAGAGTGTCATATTACAGTTACAGAAAGGCTGCAATGTAGACAAATCAGGTAGGAACAATAGAAAGGTGGTTGTCTTCAGAAGATCACAAATGTGACTGAATCTATCTAGACTCAGCTATAATATAGTTCCAGTATTCCTGTCTCTTTCTTTTTATCACTTCCTTCCTACATTTGTTTTGTTGCCACTTCTCTATTTTTCCTAACAAAATCATTCTGTATGTTGAAATTTGTTATGGGTCTGAAAAGATACTAAAGTCATTGCCCCTTTGGATTTGGATTTTGCTATGAATGAAATCATTGGTCTAAGTGCCTCCTTTCATTTCATTTTCCATATGCTACTGACTTTCTTGTCCTTCACTTTCTTCAGCATACATTTTAGAAAAATATGTAATTCTTAAGTCTATTTCTATACCTGCAGCCATATTGCATAAAGCTGGAAAAAGACACCATAACCAGAGACTATGTGTCTAAATTCAGTTTAAGTTTATGACCATGAACTTCAAGGGCCCTCATACTGGTGTCCAGCAGTCCCACAACATTTCACTTGTCCATCGACTAGTCCACTTTCCTAGGTGGTTATTCTGTAACTTCTTTTCTCAAATGTTTAACACCTCTTCCTCCATTTTTACTCTCAGGCAAAAACTCTGCTTTACATTTCATGAGAAAATAGAAGCAGACAGAAGATAACTTATTTGAGCTCCAACTACTGTATCTACCTAGGCACCATGATCTGCCCTCATGTATTTGTCTTTCTTCCTGTTACAATAGATAGACTCCCAGACCTTCAAAGGCTATCACCGTCACTTTTGCACCAGAACTGACTTTACTGTCTGCTTGGGCATATTGCTCCAAAACTTTCCCCTTTGTTCTGCTTCATCAATTTTTATTTTTCCCTTCTGCCATATAAATATGCTGATTATTTCTTAAATTAAAAATAATAAAAATTATTATTAGCTCTATATTTCCTTCCAATTCCTCTCTTCAATTCATAGAAAAATTCTCCAAAAAATTATCTGTAAGCTTTCTTTAATTTTTCTCTCCTGTTTTTCTCTTAAGCCCATTCTAGTCATGCTTTCTCCCCCACCACTATCCATAATAGTCTTGTAGGTCATGGATGATGTCCACAATGAGAAATCTCAATTCTCAGTTATTTTAGCCATCATAAGCATTTTTTTTTGTTTGTTTGTTTTTGCTTTGTTTATTTTTTTAATTTTATTTTTTGGTTTTTCAATTACAGTTGTCCCATTTTTCCCTCATTGCTCCCACCCACCCACCCAGCATTTGAATTAGTAAGTCTTTCTGTCATATTTAGTATACCATTTATACTTGGCGGCTCATCCTCAATCCACTTTGCTGGTTCCCTTCTCCCTAATATCTTGATGATGAAATATACCAGAGCTCAGTCCTTTGTTCCTTCATTCTTGCCTCTGGTCACATTTATTTTCTTGTTAACCCTCACACAGTATCTTTGAAAATCTTACCTGGGCTTTAACTACTGTCTACACATAAGTGACTTCCATATTTTATCCTTAGTTCAGATTTATTTCATGAATTCCAGACTCTTACATCCAACTATCTATACAGCATGTCTACTTGGAGGTTTATTAGAAAATTTAAATTTAAAATACCCTAAACTGACTCCTAACATTTTCCCCAAAATCTACTTTATGCATAGCCTTCCCCTAATCACTCCATCCTTTGGATTGCTCAGGCCAGGTATTGTAAGCCATTTTTAACTCCCCTCTTTCCTTTACACACTAGATCTAATCACCAGAAAATTCTGATTTTTCTTTCCCAGACCAGCCTCACAACTGATCTCTCTGACTCTTCCCTATTTCTTTACAGCCTTTTTCCAATGCAGCACCCAAAGTGATTATTTGAAAACTGGTGTTGAATCTGTCACCTCCCTGCTCAGACTAGTGATTTTATGTCTGTTCTCTAGTAAGAGCCAGTAGCCTACAAGATCATATATGATCTAGTCCCTGTACCTCTGTGACTTCATATTCTCTTATGTTCTTGCTCACTCTGTTCCAGCCTACCCCCCATCACCCTGTTGCTCTATGCACAATAAATATAACTTAGTCTTAAGCCTTGGCTTAGCTGTTTCCATTGCCTATAATGATCAGCCTACCTAAGACACAGAGGAACACAGGAACCTGTCATGTTGAGGAGACAGAGAAGTATGGCCCCCAAAAAGGGAACAGATCAAGGTTTCAATGGGAGGACTAAGTGATGAGGAGACAGCCGACCTAACAGATACAGAGTTCAAAACATTGGTGATAAAGATGCTTACAGACTTGACAGATATGTGTGAGTATGGCAAATGCAAAAGGGAAGAAGTGAAGGCTAGGCTAAGTGAAATGAATGAAAATCCACACAGAACCAATGGTGAAGGAATGGGGTTCAAATCAATAATTTGAAACATAAAAAATAAATAGTCAACCAGTACAGAATGAAGAAACAAGAATTTTAAAAAATGAGGAGAGGCTTAGAAACCTCTGGGACAACTTTAAACATGGCAACATCCAAATCATAGGGGTGCCAGATCAAGAAGGGGAAGAGCAAGAAATTGAAAACTTATGTGAAAAAATAATAAAGAAAAATTTCCCAAATTAGGCAAAGGAAATAGACATACAAGTCCAGGTAGCACAGAGAGTCCCAAATAATATAGACCCAAAGAGGAATATACCAAGATACATCATAATTAAAATGATAAAGAGAAAATCTTAAAAGCAGCGAGAGAAAGGAAGAGAGTTACCTACAAAAAGGTTCCTATAAGACTATTAGCTGAATTCTCAAAAGAAACTTTAAAGGCAAGAAGTGACTGGCAAGAAGTATTCAATATGTTGAAAAGCAAGGACCTACAACCAAGATTACTCTATCCAGGAAAGCTATCATTTAGAATGGAAGGGCAGATAAAGTGCTTCCCAGACAAGGCAAAGCTAAAGGAGTTAATCATCACAAAGCCCTTATTATATGAAATGTTAAAGGGACTTATTTAAGAAAAAGAGGATCAAAACTATGAACGGTAAAATGACAACAAACTCACAACTATCTGCAACAGAATCTAAAAAAATGAAAACAAAAACAAACTAAGCAAACAACCAGAATAGGAACAGAATCATAGCTATGGGGATCATTTGGAGGGTTACCAGCTGGGAGGGGAAAGGGGGAAAAACAGGGAAATGGTGCATGGAGTAAGAAGCATAATTGGTAAGTAAAATATGGGAGTCAAGAATAAAATAGGAAAGAGTGAAGCCAAAGAACTTATATGTATGACCCAATGACATGAACTAAAGAGAGTGGGATTCCTGGAGGGAATTGGGGCACTGGGGAGGGGGGAGTAAAGGGAAAAGAAATTTGGACAACTGTAACAGCATAATCAACCAAATATACTTAAAAATAAATAAATAAACAAATAAACAAACAAATGAATAAATATTAAAATGGTCATCTGACTCCCATCCTTTATTTTTCTTATGCCAAAACACTCTACATGAGATGTGATGCATGAATGGATGCATTGTCACGATGAAGCTGACAATTAGCAGTTGTCAATATCTGTGGCCTTCTGTATTACCCAAATAGTTTCCGTGGAGGAATGTTCAAGCTTAACTCAAAATTTGATGCAGATTTGTTGCTCTGTCTCTCAGTCACTTTAATACAACAGCCACACAGTACACATGCCCACTCAACAGTATCTACTGCCCCCACTGACTAGTACAGTGAAGCTGTCATTGTTCACGCATGTGCATTCCAGTCTACTCTCCTTGGCTGACAGGTTTCATCAATGCTACACAATCTGTTGTTGTTATATTAACAATGGCTGGCCTTTTTCCAGACAGACCTCATATATACATACATATATATGTATTACTATATATGTGAGTATATGTGTATATGTGCATGTATATGAAAAATTGCATTATGTACCATATGAATTGTGTACCAAATTATGTATCAGGTATATTATGACCATTGTTGTTTATCCCAGGCACCTAGGATGCAAGATTGTTTCAACATTCAAAATGTGGATAATGTAATTTAATGATAATCAATGTCAATAGATGGAAAAAATCATCTCAGTAGATGGAGAATAATATTTTAAATTTCAACATCTATGATAAAAATGTTTAGAATTTTATAAATAGAGACAATTTCTTCAATCTGATAAAATGTTTCTATTAGCAATCTATAGCTAACCTACAGAAAACCATATTTTTAGTTAAAGAAAGAATGCTTTTCCCCCAAATCAGGAATAAGATGGTTATATTCATTTATACCACTTCTAGTCAAAACATACTAGAAATTCTAGTCAATGAAGTACTTACTTACTTAATTAATTAAAGACATTTAGATTC
This sequence comes from Furipterus horrens, assembly GCF_987537825.1. Classification (NCBI taxonomy): domain Eukaryota; kingdom Metazoa; phylum Chordata; class Mammalia; order Chiroptera; family Furipteridae; genus Furipterus; species Furipterus horrens. Next base: position 140,471,478 of record NW_028327176.1, on the reverse strand, counting down.
AAAAAGAACACAAAAGCTTTTTTTAAAATTCACAGACACCATAATTATCTACATAGAAACTCTGTAAAATAGAAGAGAGCTACTAGAACTAACAGGTGTGTTTACCAAGAGTGCAGTTTATGAGGTTGAATTTTCAATCAGTAAAATTTCTATGTAGTAACAATAAATAGTTAAAAATTGAAATAAAGAATACAATTTTACATAGTATCAGAAAACATTAAATGCTATAGCTAAAAAAGTATGTTTAAGATTAAATACTAAAAAATTCTAAACTTTTTGACTGAAGCAAGAAGACATAAAAGGTTTTTTTATGAATTAGAAGACTCAATATTGAGATATGAATTTTTTTCCAAATTTATATCATATTTACACAATTCTGAACAGAATCCCCAAGAAGTTATTTGTAAAAGATGGACCAGTTGGTTCTAAAATGTTTATTTAAAAGGATCTAGAATAATAAAAACAGTTATGGGAGGAAATATTGGAGAATGCATTTTACCTAAATTCAAGACTTACTCTAAAGCTACAGTAATCAAGATAATGTAGTACTGGAATGAAGACAGACTTAACGGATCAATGGAACCAGAAATAAACCCATGTGTAGTACGCAGCCTTTAAGACAGTTTGTGTGAAGATTTATTTCCCTGATATTCAAACTTTTTAGCAATCCCTTCCTTCCTTTTGACCTGGGCTGTACTTATTGCTTCACTTCTAATTAATATAATACAACATAGTGATGAGACATCACTTCCAAGAGTAGGTTGTAAAATGTCAGTAGCTTCAATCCTAGGTGCTCTCTTGCAAATAGATCTTTTATTCTGTAGGAAGAAACCTGTCTCTATAGAGAGATCCACCTAGCAAGAAAGAAATATCTGTAGCCAAAATCCATTGAAGGCCTAAGGGCTGCCAAGAGCCATGTGAGCAAGCTTGGTGGCAGATCCTCCCATGTTTGAGTCTTGATTAAAACCTTGGCCAACAGTTTTATTGCTGCTTTGCAAGAAATGTGAGGCACACCACGTAGCAAAGGACATCCTGCATCACTGACCCACAGAAAATGTGAGATAATAAATGTTTGTTTGTGGCTACTAAGTTCTGTGGTAATATGTTACACAAAAATAGAGAATCAATATAGCACAGATGGTCAATTGATATTTGACAAAGATATAGAGATACTACAGTGAGGAGAAGTATGATTTTTTTCTATAAGTCATGCTGGGACAATTGTATACTTAGAAAAAAAAAGAACTTAGATCCTAACCTTACACCATATGAAACAAAATACAGAAGTATCCTAGACCTAAAAGTAAAGCCTACAATTCTAAAACATGTAATCTAAAAGAAAACATACCCAAAAAATCATTATTGCAACTTTGGATTACACAATTGTTTTTTTAATAGAATGCAAAATGCAAACTTAAAAACTGGATATATTAGATGCCATTTAAGTTAAAAATTTTGCCACAAATTGGGGGAAAAATTAGCAAAACACATTTGAGAAAGCACTTGTATCTAATAAAACTCTCCAATTCAATAATAAGAAAACCAATAACCTAATATTTTAAAAGGGTGAAAGATTTCAATACATCTATTCAGAGGTACAGATGGCAGAATGGTATATGGACAGAGTCTCATCACTAGTCATTAAAAATGCAAATTAAAACCACAATGAGATATCACTACACACATATGAAATGGTTAAACAAACAACAACTTGGCAATATCAAGGGCTGACAAGGATGAGGAACAACTGCAACTTTCATACATCGTTGGTGGGAATGCAAATTGTACAGCCACCTAGAAAACAGTGCTAACTATAAAACTAATCAATGCCATCTGATTATTTATATAAGAAAATATAAAAATACATGTACGCACAAAGATGTGTGAATGTTTATAGTATATTTATGACCACCAAACCTAGCAACAACACAAATGCCCTTCAACTAGTGAATAAAAAAAAATGTGGTTCATTTCTATAACAGACTACTACTCAATAATAAAAAGTAATAAATTGTTGATATGGATAAGCAATGGATAAATTTCACAATTATGTTAAATGAAAACAACCAGATGCCATCACATACTGCAAAATTGCATTATATAACATTTTGGAAAAGGTAAAGGAATAGGAAGAGAAATCAGATAAGTGGTTTCCAGGAAGTTGGTCCCCTACAGAGGAGAATAGTTTTGTTTTTGGGGGGTGACATAATTTTTTATCTCTTCATTATGATAGTAGTTGTGTAGCTATTTATGTTTATTCGAACCAATATAACTATATCTAAAAATGATGAATCTTACTATACACAAAGTAACATAATAAACCTGACATAAAGAAAAACAAAGTAATAGATTTAAATAAACAATAAAAACAAAACAAAGATAAAATCATAGAAAAATGTGAACTCTGGATATTTAATTTAAATATGTGCATAGATAATATTTTTAAGGATTACACAGCAAACTCCTAACAATGATTAGCTAAATGCAGAGAAGTGGGATTTGGAGAGAGTATTAAGCACAGGGATTGCCTCTCTCTCTCTCTCCCCTCCCTTTGTATATGTCTATATCATTTGATTTACTTTTTAAAGTTATGTATTTCTCCTTTTCCTTATTAAAAAATCAACAGGTATATAACACATAGTCCAGAAATTTAAGGAGCTCAAACTGCAAGGTGTTAAAACAGACACCTCAGACAACAACTGGAATTACAATTCCTTGAAAAACTGGGAAAGACTACATAGATGAAATACATTTTATAATTGAGTGTGAGATCAGCAATAGGTAAAGAAGGGCAAGGTTATTCAAGAAAGAGATAGTAAAATACAGTGAATGAATAGAGACTTCAATCAGATAATATGTGCTCAAACCTTGGCTACCTTGCTTATTGGCAGCATCATCTTGACATATTACCTAACTTTCAAAACAATATCTGTAAGATGACCATTTTCACCAAGTTAAGGAATGGTGGTATCATTAATGTAGCAGTGCATAAAGCAGTAAATTGAGTTTGGGTGTGACAATAATAAGTTTAGTTTTTATCATATAAAATTGAAGAGTTTTAAGATTACAAGAATTGAGGCTGGGAATACCAAATCACAAATCATGACCACAGAGGATATCTTTAAATATATGGTAGTGGATTTTCTGACCAAGAGACTCTGTCTATCTAGAAGAAACCCAAGGATAGTTCCCTACGCCTTGTCACTCAAATGCAATCTAAGGATGTGCAACAAGGGCATGTCCTGTGAATTAGTATGCAATGCAAATTTTAGGCTCTACCCAAGATCTTTTGAGTAAGTACCTGCATATTAACATATTCCTCAAGTGATTTGTTTGCACAGTAAAATAAGCACTATTCTAGAGAACACCAACTCTTGAGAACCAGATAGAGAAAAAGGGGTTAGCATACAAGAGAGATGTAAACTAAGTAATTGACTGCATATTCCATGATATTTATGAACGACATGGCAAGAACAGCCATAAAAAATCCACTGAGGACGTACTTTTCTATTTTAAAAGAAAAATACTGATGGTGCTAAATGGCATTCTTTTTTCCTAGTCCACTCTAATCATGTTTATTGTGCTTCTGACACCTTCCATTATCCCTTCCACAGCTCATTATTTTAGTAGATATTGTGTTGCTCTCTTCACACTGAACATGATATTGTTTCTGTAGCACCAGCAGCAACTTTGTGTTCATTCATAACACACATTAAAGAGTGTATTATCATTAATTATGCACTGAAATGTTCTTGGCAACAGACTAAGTGACAAAACATTTGCTTTTGTCAGAGTTCTATTAGGTGAACCCAAGTTGAACCATGGAGAAATATGACACTTTTCTTTATCTTAATTTGTATCACAAGGTCAGGATCATGACAGTAACTCTACTTTGCACATTATTTTCTCTATCATTGTAACGATGCTAATGGAATTCTTTTAACTAAACTGTTTTTTATCTAGTCTACAACCTATTTATTGCATATTAAGAAAAAAATTTCATGTTAACATTACCTAATCTACTAAAGGCTCAATTCAATTAAAAAAAAATCTTTTCGGAAGAAAATCATTGTTTTTAAAAGTTCAAATGATGCTATATTTTTACTGTTCATAGCTACCTCAAGCTGCAATTGGAACAAATAAAGAAAATTATATATCTATGTATGTTCCAATTATAGATCAAAGAAATACTTCTTTATTAATAAACAGCATATGCCACAAGTTACATTTGACTATAGAAGTAATTAGAGACTTAGAACTTACTTTTAAAGTTTGCATAAAAAGAGCCTTAAAAGAAAATATTTCCAAAGGTAAATGTTGCTTCTTTTTGCGTTAATGTGTATAATATTTCTGTTGATTAGCTCCAGATCATAAGTACAGTATTCCCTCACTTATCGTGCGTATTACGTTCTAGACATCCCCGCAATAGATGAGAATCCACAAAGTAGGAAACTTACACTTACTTTAGTATTTTTATATACTTTAAGGCTTTATAAACCCTTCCCACACACTTATAAACTGTTCTCAGTTCCTTATTAACCTTTCCCACTCCCTTAGTAACGTTTTCCACACCTTTATAAACACTACTTATGTTCTTAAACATATTCTACACTCTTAAACCTACATAACTTTAACAATATATGTATACAGTACTGAAAAATCCTGCGATATAGTGAAAAATCTGCGATAAATAATTAAATATAATATTTTTTAAATCCCACAATACAGTGAGGCCGCGATAAGTGAACCGCGATAGAGAGAGGGACTACTGTAATTTCAAACAACCTCCAGTTCCTCTTGGTACACAGTAGACTCAATGGATGGTACTCTATACCTATCAAAATTCCTTGAAGTAAAACATGAATGGATAAAAAACATGATATTTTTTGCTACCAACATTTCTGTAATTAAACTAAAATTTAATTGCAGAAAGATAGCATGAATAGGAGGAGAATATTCTTGACTCTTTAGCTCATTTTTTTAGGGAAAGATTATACTAAAATTGGATAGAAAAAACTGATCTACTCAGTCTACCTTTATTCAGTCTCTACAATGTGCCAGTCTATATTCCAAAGAAAATATTATTTTTGTGAGATTGGTATGTCTTTATGGTTCTGTTTCTTTCTTTTATCTTTGTTTTAAGGTGTATTAAGTTAAAAAACAGATAAAAGTAAGCAGAGTTCTTAAAGGCTGTAATGGGGTCGGAAATGATACTAAAACAGTATTTCCTGGATCTTTATACAGGATTACTTTAAAACTTACAAAATACTATTTACTAAATTTCTACTTTTGATTAGGTTGATACATTTTTAAATTGTTGACACTGTTACAAATGTCCCCAATTCACCCCCCTCCCTTTGTTTCCTCCAGTCAGCTCTTACCATGCCCCCACCCCCCGTCTTTCACCACATTGTTATCTGTGTACATGGGCTGTGCATACATGCATATATGTTCTTTGGCTAATCTGACTACTTTCTTTGTCTTGATATATACCCCCATCTTCAAGTAGCCCAAGGGAATCTTAATATCTCCTATTTTGCAAGATTTCTTCTGGTGGTGCAATGGGGGATTCTGTCCCTCAGCAGCACAAGGTATTACTAATATCTTTTCCCCTGACTAAATGTGCCTCCCACATCCCATCAACAAGGACTGTACCCAAATCTCATACCCATAGAATCAAATTTTATTCTTATAAGGATATGAATATTAGCATTATGTAAATGCTTATTACAACATTTATACTTTACATTTCTTCTTTTGGATAGTAGAATAGTATTTTTTAAGACTTTTCTAAATGTCCTTACCAAACTGCAAAAACTTTTAACATTATGCAAATGATACTGTAAGACCAGCATTTACAATAGCAATATAAGAATGTTCTCACCTGTGTGAGTGATGCACATAGGTAAAATATTTTAGCAATAGTTTCATTATAAGTTCATACTTGTTGATTTTGATTGCCTATCAAAGGCAAAAATGTATTAGAACTTTTTTATTTCTTTTTCAATTCAGGCAAGTGCAATCCAGAGAAGCCTTAGGGTGTTTCTCATTTTCTCTCAATACAAATGTCTCAGTTTTTCTATAGGCTACATGTCTATTTTGGCTATTTAATTTTGTTACTTATAGCATTGAGTTGATATTTGAGATTCCAACCTACATTAGCAAAGTTGCCAATTTTAGGGTTTTAGGTCAGTATTTCCTCCCCTGCCCCAGTTTAACTGAAGTATAGTTGAGTAATAACATTGTAATATATTTCAAGTGTACATGGTAATCTGATGTGTTTATTGTGAGATGATTACCACAATCAAGTTAATTAATACATTTATCACTTTACATAGTTACTTTTGATTTTTATTTTTTGGTGAGAATGCTTAAGATCTACTCTCTCAGTAAATTTCAAGGACACAATCAAGAATTATTAACTATAGTCACCATGTTGAACATTAGTTCCTCAGAAACTCTTCATCTCATAACTTGGGTCAAGTTTCCTAATGCAAACCCATCATCACAACCTATATACTACCATAAAGACATAGAATCACATATAACAACAATATAACTAAATCGCAGCCCAGATCTAAATGTCAGAATGACAACTATATCAAGTCTTTCCTCTCCATTACAGACATGGACAAATAAAACTGTACTTTCATTCCACATTGTAGATGAAGGCTCAGAAAAGCATTTCCTTTATTAACAGGTGTTTTCAAATTATGAAGCCATTATTACAAAATCAACTCTGAAAATAAAAGCATAATTGTTGCAATATATTTTCTTATGTTCCCCATATATCCTCCAGGAAGCACTTAAGATCTGATTATGGCACCTGTATGTTAAGCATGCATTCCCAGACAAAATTTTAACTTATATATAACTTTTTCTGTAGATGTAGATATATAATATATACAATCTATATACTATACATCTATAGATATAGATATATAGATATATATCTAGAGTGAGATAGTGAGGGAGAGGGAGAGAGAGAAGGACCTAGGGAAGTGTGGTTTATGTATTTTAAAAGAATACTTATGAGGATGAACATTATTTTTCTGTGTTTCTTATGTAACATCACAACAGGAACATTGCTCTTCACTGTTTACTATTTTTTCCCAAGGATTTTATTTTCTGTATCAAAGGAAAGCTAAATGAAAGTAAAAGTTACAGAATGCTGGTTTATAATTTGATGTTTTAGGAGTAGAGCAAACAAAATTTCTTTCCAAAGCACTAACAGTGTGTTTTAGGAGCACCTTGACTTCCATTGTAGCCCATCTGCTCTTTAAAACTCAAGGCTCTGTGGAGTAGAAACTTTTTAATCTCCACATGCCAGTTTTACAAATAATTTCTGCATAATTTTTAGACTTTGTTATATGTTTCTTCTGGCGTTTTTATTTCAGCCTGGTAATTTAAAGCACAATATTTGAGGCTAAAAGTAGAAACTATATCCCTTTTTTCTCTGTATAGAAGGTGTAAAGGTTTCATAAAATGGTATCTCCTTGATAGTTTTTGGCCACATTTCAGCCCCTGCCCCCAATCAGGGTGAGAAATTGTTTTACAATTCTGTTTATAGATATGTAATTTTTAAAAATTTCCAGCAGTAGTAATTTTACTTTGATCTCACAGCCACCAAATCATGATCCATAAGGAAGCTCATAAGCAAGGTACAAGACAGGCAATGTCTGTGATTTCCAGGAGAAGGTCATAACCCAGAATTTAAAAAAAAAATAACTATTACAATGAGGAACGAGGTACAGCCACAAAAGGAATCATGATAATTTATGCCTGACTTACTTTAGCAGAATATAGTTTATTTATAAACTGCTTATGGAAAACTCTGTATGCCCCTGTTCTATGCATGTGCTGAACTGTCTTCTGGTAAATTATTTAAATTACACCTAGCAGTAATTCCTGAGGACTTTCATACTTCATTTTCTCTATTAATGTAACAGGGAAAAGCTGCTTTGCAAGGATTGCTCTAAATTCCCAGAGTGTGAGTTCCAGACCCTGTCTGTGTTGCATTATGCCTGTCAAAAAACTTGTCTTCTCCTGAAATTTATTACTTAAGTTTCTCTACCCGAGCTACTCATTGAAGCCTTACAGAAAGCTCATACATGATTTAAGCAGCAAACAGCACCGAAAGAAATAGGTCAGGTTAAAAAAAAAGATGGAATTTAAGCTACCTTCACTTATTACTTATGCAAGATTATGCATAATTTAGCACACTGCTGAATATGCAAGGACAGAATAATTGTTTACCAAAATATTTACTCTGAGTTGGTACCCGTGTTTTAGTGAGATAAGGTGATGTCTCAGCATTTGCTAATCACTTGTGAATTAAAAAACAATGAGTGAGTTTTTGATTGGGTTGATAACCACACAAGAGTATATGTAAACAGAGATGTTGTTTAACAACTTCATTCAAGTAAAATACATGATACTGTTGTGCAGACTGAGCAGTTTCATGAAGTCATCCCATTTTAGAAAATATTTCTTCTCTTTTTTTCCTCTCAACTATAGTCCTATCACATACACATGCAAGTGTTCCTGAAAACCTCTCTATAAAATGAACTATTTTTCTTTCTAATTTAATCTAAACCTTGTATAACATTATTCTAAAATTTAGAAACAGACCAAACGAGTGAAGAGCCACTAATTTAAAGGAGCAGTTTGGGTTCAATATAAGATTTTAAGGCCAGCTATTTTCCAATTATAAAATTGTTCAGTAGAATATAAACTTTTTTGACACAATAATATTTTTATTTGTAATTTTTCAGAAGAATTTATTAAAGGAAAACAATCCTGTCCCTTACAACTGAATGCTTATCAGTGGTTAATTTACAAAATGAATATCATTGTCCCCTAAATCAAAAGTTTAAAATTCCATAAAACCATCTTACTAAAATGAGTAAAAAGTTGAAAAAATGTTCCTGAAATGGTATAAATTCATTAATTCCCATAGTTTGAATAAATTCAAATTTCATACCCAATATTAACTTTTGTAATTCTGAAAGAACTGTCATATTTTAACTCTTATGTTGAACAAATCAGGGTATTAAATTATGAATTATTTAAATAATGAAAACTCATGAAAGAAAATGTAAATATATTAGTTGTAACACATTTAATTTAATCTTAAGAAATAGCACCAAAGTAGATAAAATTAACTCTGGTATTTGAAAATAAATATAGAAATAAATAGAATAAAAAGCTAAAAGTAGATTGAACTGTATATTTATAGTATCTTAAAATGGGTATGTCATAACATATGAGAATAAAATAAGGAATCTTTTATGTACTGGTCTTTAAATTAACCAAAAATGGAAATTCCACGTATAGATAAACACAAAATGAATTCTAATTTTATTAAGAGTTAATATTTAAAATATTTAAAGTAGAAAAATTAAAATATATTTGAATATTTATAAACTCTCCTAAGAGATGGCAATTTTAAGCTTTGAAGTGGTAGTAGACATTAGAAAGCCACTGATAGACAGAATTTACTACTCAGAAACTGAAACCCTGTTTTCAGAATTAAGAAGTTTATGGCCTATGTAAAAAATATTTATGATCACCTATGGCCACAGGTTTTATGTTATATAAATCATTTATGAAATTGATAAGAAATATATTCAGATACATTATAGATAAACATATAAGCAAATCTAAAGGATGAATAACACAAACAATTCACACAATAGAAATATAATTAGTATACAAGTGGAAGAGAGTATGTTTAACATCAAATGTTATCAGATTACAATTTAAACAACAATTAAGTGATTTTTTTTTCAGTCAAACTTGATTTTAAAATCATGAAGCACTCTAATAACAGTGAAATGGAAGGAAAAGTTATTGGCAGAATTATTTATGATACTGAAAAAAATTAAAATATCCAAAAACAAATATAAATATTCACATGTTATTTGATATATAGACCCTAAATATGAAAAGTATAAAGTCCATATTTAGCATCATGGAAATTTATTTTATAAAACACACTGTTTAAGCTTAATACAAAATTGTAACTACAAGATGGTATGTCTACATATATATATATATATATATATATATATATATATATATATATAAATAAGTAATGGGTTTAGAAAGAAATGCAACCCTGGAAGGAACCATGGCTTTATGATTAACAGTTATCTTTCATTTTATTTTAACTGATTGTATAACAACATTAATTATTTTCACTTAATTCTCACTATGACTCTATGAGTAAAGAACTAAGAATGACTTTCTAACTGGTTTGAAGAAAACTGCAGTGGATTGGTGAAATATTAGCCTACTTAACAAAAATTATATTGCTCAATACTTTTCAATGGCAACAAAAATAAAATAATTACCACAGAACAAATGTTGGGCATATAATGATACATTGCCAATATATTTCCATCATGTCCTATAAAATTATTGTGAATATAACCAATTAAGTGTGTTTACATATCTAATGGAGTAATACATAACCCTCTGGTAGACAAATTGCTGAATATTTTAAAGTATACTGCTGTAAAAGATGGCAAAGTGGTTGATACTTAAATACACTTTTGTCTATTTTTCCAATAATTGAACTAACTTGAAAAAAAATCATTGTGTCTTAGCTCAAAAGACATTATACATTAATGCCACTGACTAGTCAAACACCAGAAGTTCAATGAATTATTTTGAAGAATTGTAATGATAGGAATTTCTAAGACATGAATAAATTACTGTGTATAAATATTAGCCCTGTAATATTTCAAATTATTGTTTCTGATCGTAAAGTAATAAATGTACACAAGACCACATGGTGATCAAATGTATGAATCTTAATAAAACATTTTACTTCATTTTTTTGTTCACAAAAGAAGTCTCATAAGAATAACGATAGTAATGTTACAAAAGAATATGTATCTTATTAGCAATAATACTTAATAGGCTACATGTCATAGTCAAGAACTTTCATATTAATTTTAATATTTTTACACGAAAAGGTAAACTATATTTTGTGGTAAATTTGCCTACTACATTACTATATATTTTGCACAATTCTCCAATTCTTTTAATTTAAGATGTTTTCTTATAATTGCTTTTGTTCTTTGGTCATAGGTAAAAATTAGATGTATTAGCTACAGATATAACTTAATGATACTATTTTATGAAGTAATAAAAATTAATGCATATTTTTCCTACAAACTCAATTTTTAAAAGACACATTACAAGAGGTTTTTGTTTGTTTGTTTGTTTTTAATGGAATTATTAAAAGCTAGCTAAGCTCCCACCAGGAGCAAGTCATCTTACTGCAATTAATGTCCATTGTTACTTATGTGTTGTCATTTTAAAAACTTTAAAAAAGTTTTTTGAATAGTAGCTTCTCTTTCTAGTCCTTTTAGTTATTTAGAAACCAATGCAAAATATTATTTTCTAAAAAATATTTCTAATTTCATCAACTCATATTGTAGTTCAACTTTACATGCCTCAGTGTTGCAGATATCTATATTTGTTTTATCTTCATGGTCTTTAGGACCATAAAGTTATTAGCTATCTTATCCAGTAATTTTTATTTTTGCTAAAACAATTATGATATATGCTAGTCCTCATTTCTTCTTGTTTTAGCTTAAAATGCAGTTAAATATACAAACATATTAATTGATATTCTAAGATATTCTTCCCTTCTATATCGAGATAGATAGTGAAAATTCATGGTGGGAAGGACAGAATATTCAGTCAATGGTGATAAAAATTAGTTTATTCATTTAAACATTTAGAACCCTCTTTAACAACAAAAAACTAACATAATCTGTTAAATACTATAGAAAGTAAAACGTTAGTAAACTTAGCAGAAAATTTCTAACAATATTATGTATTCACTCTATATCAAGTGAAAAGAATTGGCAGACTTGCAGAAAATATATATTAAAGGCATACATGAGAATTAGTATCTAGACATATAATGAATTCATAGAAATTAATAAATAAAAAGCAAAATATTTTTAAAAACCAAATTATTTGAGAAAGTATTTCATGAAAGAATAAATTTGAACCTCTCCAAACTCCTCACCCATGTCCACAGTAATCAGGAAATGGTTCGTTGGTGTATTATTTCATATCCAATAGATATGGCAAAAATTTGGAATCTTGAAAATATTAAGTGTGGTAGAGGAAACATGAAGAGGACACAGTATTTACTTACAACTAGTAGAAGTGTTAACAGTTGAAATAACTTCAGAGAATTAATTTAACAATAATTTAACAACATCTAATACAGATGAAGATTCAAGTTCTTTGCAATATCAGTCAAGGTATATAACTCTAAAAACAGTTTCATGTGTGTGCACAAGGCATGTACGAGAAACTCATGATCACTATTTTAATAATTAAAAAAATAACCCAAGTGTATTATAATAGATGAACAAGTAAAATGGAATGTCATTAAGTAGCAAAAGTAAATAAACGGAGCCTCAAGTCTTATATTTACAAAAATATGTTAAATGCAAAGACTAAGTTGCTTAAATATTTTTGTAGTGTGAGTCATGTTAATTTAAGAATATATAGCCAATGCTATATGTTGTTTAAATATATTTATTACAACAATAAAGAGAGACAAATTCAGAATGAAAATTAATTCTTAGGAAAGATAAGGGATTAGACAAACAAATGGGTTTATAATGACTTTAAAGTTTTATTTCTGAGACTGGGTGGTATAAAAATAAGTGCCTATTATATAATTTATATTTTTATGCCTAATATATTTTATAATTAACATATATCAGTGTCAATTTGTCCATATATGTCCATAATTCTAAACACATTATCATAAACACACATATCAGTAGATGAAACTAATATATATGTAGTATAATACCAGTTTAAGAAAAGTCAGACTTTAAAGAAGTGGATAACAGATGTAATAAAACAAGTTCAATATTTTTCTCTTATTATTTGAAGCCAAGTATCCTCTTTTGCCCACTTTTAAATTAATATTTATTATAAGTAACCAAATACCTATAAAAATAATACATTTTTATACTGCATGTGGGTAGCAATATAAAAGGGAAGTTATTTAACTGTATTTCTAATCCATGTGCAATAATAGCTTCATGTTGGGTCCTCATTACTGACAGTGAATCTTAAAAACACAATCCTGCTTCTTGATTGGAAAAGTTGTCTGCAATTTAAAAGCCCCATAAATCAGACAAAATAAGCCTTTATTCTGTATCTTTTTCTGAGTCAAAACAATTAATTCTGAAAAAACAAACAAAAAAAAAAAGACAGAGGGTGCACTGTTCATTAAGGCATTATTAGCAATCATTTTTATGAATGGCCACTCTTTTTTCCAACCAAATTAGGTAAGTGCATAGCTAACTACACTATGAGGACTAGTAGAAGCAAGAACACTCAGTTTATACTTAGGAGACTGGTGTGAAATATCTGTTCCTAATCATGATTTCTATGTTGATATTCTACACAAGCCAGAAAGCATGGTGCAATATATTTTAGGTTTACAACCTCCCCAACAAATACCATGCCATGTCTTACTACTACCTATCATTTGAGAAATAATTTAAATAATATTACATCCCTCCCAACCAATATATTTATTTGTCCTATGATTCCTAACATAAACAAATTCTTTGTTTCAATTTTCTACATTCTTTACTATGAAGTGCCTATTTGATAATTTTATATAAAATCCCTAGATGCATTTGTTCATCACTGCTTTATTACTGAGAAACATACTCTGCACTGTGCTAATCTCTGATGATACTATGTTCAAAATGAACACATTCCTTCCACTTTGTTGGAATTTACAGCCTATTGAGGAGAAAATGAACAGGGCTAGTCAGTGAGGGTGAGTCAGTGAGAATTTCCAGCATGAAGTAGAAATCATCTATCCTTCAGAGAGGCATCTAAGTCTCAGTTTTAAGTAGCGAGCAGCAGGCTTTCTGAAGAGGGTTCATTAGCTGGGATATGAAGAATGAGCAGGAGTTAAACAGGTCAACAGTTAGGGGTGAGGCAGGGTGGGCAAAGGTGTCCTAGGCAGAGGTGGGCAGCCAGGAGAGCAGCTCTGAGTTAGGAGAAAGGATTTCTGAGACTGATTCTTTAGGTTAAAACTCCCATTAGAACAGTAACTAAATTCACACATGAGGTCTGGCCAGAAGGTATCCAGCCATGTAATGTGAAAAATAGAGACATTTATTGAAGAAGATACAAGATACAAGAAACATTGTACATAGGATAATAACGCCTCAGTCCTCTTCAAAGTAGGCACATGGGACCTCACACAGTTCTCCCAGTCACCATCAGCTGTCCTGTCCTTTTTTACTGAATCTCATCAGTGGTCTGAAACCTTTTTCCTTTCAAAGGTGATTTTAGTTTTGGGAAAAGTCAGAAGTCACAGGACACCACGTCTGGGCTTTAGTGGGGCAGGGTCACTTGGGTGATTTGATGTTTTGCTGAAACACTGCACAAGGTGTGATGCATGAGTCAGCATGTTTTCCTGATGAAGCTGCCAATCACCAGTTGCCCAAAGCTGCGGCCTTCTGAATCATCCAAATAGCTTCCACAGAGGAATGTTCAAGCTTAATGTAAAATTTGATGCAGATCTGTTGCTCTATTGCTCAGTCATTTTGAACATGAAGATCACACAGTACACATGCTCACTCAATGGCTTCTACCTTTTCCACTGACTAATATGGAAAAGTCATCATTGTTCACATATGTGCTTTCCAGTCCACTCTCCTTGGCTGCCAGGTTACATGGATGGTTCTCAAATTGTTTTCATTATATTAACAATGGCTGGACTTTTTCTGGACAGACCTAATACATAAAATACATAGTGGGCCCTCAATTTATGTCCTTCTCTTCATTCTAAATGATGCAAAAACTTTTATTGCAGAATACTCACTATTAATTCCACTCTTTATTTATTAGTATTTCATTGAGGATTTAGATGCTTTAAACATGCTAATAAACAGTTGTTTGCAGAACTGTTGTTTTTTACATTTATTGAAGTATAACCAACTACCCCATAATTCTTCTTAAAAGTAATACATTTCATATTTAACTCACCCTTAACATATAGAAAAGAGTTTTGTAAATAGTGCATATTTAGCAAGTATGGGTTGGCAAAACAGTTCATTTTTTTTTCCATTAGATGACTCTAGTAGCACTTAGTTGTCTTTAACTTCATTCAGAACAATTTTGTTAGATTATATTGTGAAAGCTGCCATATTAGCTTGTATTTTTAAAAACTTTACCAAAATTGGTAAACTTTTGTATAGTTATTTTAATATTGAAGATGGAAGAAAATATGCAATATTTTCAGCATATTATGCCTTATTATTTCACGAATGAAACACAACTGAAATGCAAAAAAGATTTGTGAAGTGTATGAAGAAGGTTTTGTGACAGATGAAACATATCAACTGTGGTTTGCGAAGTTTTGTGCTGGAGAGTTCTCACTGAATGACGCTCCTTGGTCAGGTAGACCAGTTGAAGTTAATAGTGATCAAATAGAGACATTAATTGAGAAAAATAAATTTTATACCACGTGGAAGTTTATTCATTTGTTGTCTAGTTAATTTCAACAGATGATTTCCATATTCTTCTTTTAATACACTAAGGAAACATCCTGCTGAATATATACTCCCTGTGTCACATTAGTGCACCTGTAGTAAAACAGACATGGATCTCTATTGCTTGCTCATTTTACAGTATTAATAAATATATTTAAATATATTTGGAGATGTCCAGTAAAAGGTAAAGTTGAAAACCACCTTAGAGATCATTAGTGCTGTATAAGGATAACCATGCAAAAACAAATTGACTACATTTTCTTTAAACTAGCAAAACCCATCATAACAGATGTTATTAGTCATCTGTGGAGAAAATAGATGTAGGGGCTTTGTTAAAATGAAAAACAGAAAAAAGCTTTGGTTAGGCTAAATGGAAAGTTCTGAACTGGTCAACATTTGTATTTTTCACTGTATGTTAATAAATCATCATTTGATGTTTAATGTAGCATTCTCTGTGAATGTGATGAATGGGTGTCCAGCTGTGTGGGACCCATGAACTCTTGGTGTGCTGCACAAAACAAACTGCTGATCCTGAAAGACTGAGGACCAGGCCCTGGGATGTGGCAAGTTTACTGATGGACAAGTAGTATGTTGGTGACCTCTGAGTGGTCAGTCTGCATAACTCCCTGACTCATTATGCGCAGGCTTCAAAATGCAAAAGATGCACTTAATTTGTTTTGGTAGTTTTTCTACAAATATGATCATTAAACAATTATTAAGCATACATTTCCAGAGGAAACATTGGAGCTTTCTCCCCTCCTTTTTCTTTGTAATTAATTTCTGAGGGAAAACATTTTCATCACTTTTTAAGGAGACCATAGCCTTCTTACCATGTCAGCATCAGACCCCTGATTATATTTCATTCTGGGCTTACTGTGCACAGTCTGTTGGCTGCAAACATATATTTCTGCCAAGTTAAGTTTGTATATGTGTCTGCTTTTCTATATAATGGAATGTTTATGCCACAGAAGGGTTTCAAATGGCATAACGTTGGAATAAAAACTTGCAGATCCCCAAAGTGACTCTAAACAGGATCAGGCAAAGCTTATATAACCAAATCATCTTAATCTCATTTTTTTAGCCTTTTTTAAAACAATGATTCTTAGTAAAGTTACAGAAAGCAATACTGGCAGCAATTTCATTGCTATGTTATCAGCAATGAAAAAAGAAATAGGAATCAGTCACTGGTCATTAAATCTTTTTATAATCTACTAAAACATTACATAGCTGATTTCTTCAGCCCGATTAAGCCCTTATATTTAATAAATATAAGGTTTCTGTTAATAAAACACATCTCTCAGTCAAGAACTACTTAGAATAGTACCTCAACACTAGACTACATGTTAAACTAATGTTTAGGTTTTATATAAATATTGTGGTAGGCTTTGCCTTTAGTTATTTCTTTGCATTGCACTGAATGCACTGAGGAGCTCTCCAAACAATGTATACGTTTTCAAATGAAACGGATAAAGTAACTGTATTCATTGAAAAGATATTATCTATTATATCATTATGATCAATTATGCATCCCTAAAGACTGTAACAACTGCCTATACAAATGAAGTCCACAAGTTGTTGACATTATGCTCTTTATTCCACTATTTTTCTACCTGGAATTATCTCCCAGTTTTTCCCTAACAACCAGTAGGGAAAAAGCAGTGATCATTCTTTTTCCTCCCCAGGGCTGGATGAAACTTTACATCCTTCAGAAACCCAAAGTGACTGAGAACATCCCTTCACCACATGCATACACGTTTTACTAAGCAACTCTTCCCCACTTATCTCACACTTCTGTATACTCTTGGCATGGTTCTAAGGTTGCTCACATGTGTATCACATTTTCACAAATATGTTTTAAGTTTATTGTCCTAAGGTGCATCCACATTTTCTACTTCTCCCTTCTCCTGTAAGTCCCCAGTATATCCCAAAGCAAGTTAACAATTTATTATCATATATAGTAGTCATTTATTAGAACTATAATGGGTAAATTGAAGTTTTTGTGTTCCTTTTTAACCAATTTATAATATTTCCTCAAATTATTTGCATTATATTCTTTCTCAATAATAACAGGAAGCTAATATAAAGATCAGATTATGTGAAAAACTCTTTATCTAACAAGGAAGAGTAGCATATGTAATACAATATAAGTAATAAATAAAATGGAGAGCCAATATTTATTTTTATGCAGATCCTTGTTCTATGTTATAATATAAAGATATCAAAGTTTATAAATAAATGATTATTAATTACATGAATGAAGTCAAAAAGTTCAAGTTTCACTAGGTTATATGGTATGCTACAATGTACACTTAGGGAATACAAACAAATGATCCAATTAAAAAAATGGACAGACAACCTGAACAGACACCTTTCCCAAGAAGACACACAAATAGCAAACAAATATATGAAACGATGCTCAACTTCACTAGCTACTAGGAAATGCCAATCAAAACTACAAAGAGACACCATCTCATACCTATTAGAATGGCTATTATTAACAAAACGAAGCATGTTTCTTAATGTTCATTTTTAGATATACAGAAGCTGTACACTTAGGAGGGACAATACAGGACTGGAAAACAAGTCAGAACTGAACTTGTGTAACACAGCCAGTTCAATATTTTCTGGATTTGGTCTGCATGTTTGATTTGGCTTCTGTAATCTACTGAAGATTTTGAAAATTAAGTCCTCAGTTTCTTACTAAGAGGTGGTATGGGAAGAGTTGGACTCTGCTGCTAGACTCTCTGGTCTGAATCCTGGGTTTATTACTATTTTCTATCTTGTGAACTTGGGCAAGTTCCTTAACCTCTCTGTGCCTCAGCTTTGTCATCAGCAAAACAGAGAATTAAATATCTTAATACATATAAAGTGCTAAGAAAATTTTCTGGAATGTAGTAAGTATTGAACATACAAGGTCTGTCCAGAAGGTATCCAGCCATGTAATATGAAAAGCAGAGACCTTTACTGAAGAAGATACAAGATACAAGAAACATTGTACACGGGACAATGATGCCTCAGTCCCCTTCAAAGTAGGCATGTTGAAACCTTACACAGTTCTCCAAATATCCATTAGCTGTCCCATCATATTTTCCTAAATCTCATTGATGGTCTGAAATATTTTTCTGTTCAAAGGTGCTTTTAGTTTGAAGTCAGAAGTCACAGGGTGCCAAATTTGGGCTGTACGGGGGATGAATCACCTGGGTGACTTGATGTTTCTCAAAAAAACTCTGCACAAGGTGTGATGCAGTAGTCAGCACATTGATGTGATAAAGTTGCCAATCACTAGTTGCCTATAGCTGTGACCTGAATCATTTGAATTGTTTCCATAGAGGAACGTTCAAGTTTGATGCAAAATCTGTTGCAGATCTGTTACTCTCCTGCTCAGTAATTTTGAATACAAAGGACACAGAGTACACATATTCACTCTACAGCATCTACTGTCCGCATTGACTAGTACAGTGAAGTCATCATTGTTCACGCATGCACATTTCAGTGCACTCCTTGGCTGCCAGGTTACACGATGTCACACAAATTGTTCTTGTTATATTAACAATGGTTTAACATTTTCCAGATAGACCTTGTATGTCTATTATAATAATAATTATTATTATTCAGTTTCCATAAAAATCTAGCTTTGCTCTTGTTCTGTCTCTCATTGTTATAGTATACATAATAAGAATATAGAAATATCTACTCAATCTTCAATGCTTCAAGAACTGCAGGATCTAAATACTTATTTTAACACAATAATTGTATTTTTTGAAAAATGTGTTCTTTGAGAGCTATTTTTGTTATAAAATTTAAATCCACAACCATGCTTCCCACACTGCCATAGTTAAGGAGGCTCTAAAGTCAATTCTGAAACTTACATAATGGCTAGACTATTGTACACAAGCCAACAAGGAATAAAATTCCTCCCTTTTGCATTAGAATATAATGTCCTTTCATTCCTCCACTACTGTTTCTGACTAGGAGTCTGAGAAGGTTCTAGGTAAGGAGGAACAGTGAGATTATATTCAAGTAGCATTTCTATGTGATCATTTCTAGGAAATTGCTTCAATATACTAGAACAAGGCCTGTATCTTTAAGTCTCTTATAATTTATTGTATTGTTTTCTCACTCTAAATTAATATTCACTTTTGCATATACTTTTGTGAGCACAATTTTGTACCTTTTTTGTTTGTTTGTTTAAGAGAGTGAGAGTATCCCCTCTCAGAAATTGTTTATACATCAGGTCCCACAATTCCTGAATATGTCCCTTTCTCCCATACTGGCTGATATTTCTCGTCATAATTCACCTTCCTGCAGTCGTCGTCGGCAGCCGTCCGTCTCGAGAGACGATGGTGTAGCTTCTCAAGAGTCCATCTGCACCGCCGAGAACGGCTGCGCAGTCCAACTCAGGAGCGACACGGTATCTGTCTCCTCCCGTGTTGAATCGACATCTTGTGATGACGCTGGAGTGTCCTCTCCAGTGAAGCTGAAGCTACAGAGCCTGGGCAGGGTGATATGGAGGGTCTGCTGTTGCCCATGCAGCAGACCCCCCCTCTCTTCGCAGCTGAAGGATCCAAGGGAAAGACGGAGTCAATACAGCTTGGCTTCAGGTGCGCCGCAGGAGTTGCCGGTGTTGACTACAACGTCAAACCGCCTTAGGGACTCCGGCTCCGGATTTTCTGTCGGGGTTTACTCCCCTAGCCTTTCCCCTGAAGAGGTATGCCGCAAGGCAGCGGAGGTTTTTTGGAATCAGAGTTTTCCTTCTCTGGGCCTTCCTGCAGTAGTCTTTGGTATTTGAATGGAAAGCTTATTCATACAAGTAGAATAACAAATACAAATATACAATTTTACA
The DNA here is from genome assembly GCF_987537825.1 of Furipterus horrens. Lineage (NCBI taxonomy): Eukaryota > Metazoa > Chordata > Mammalia > Chiroptera > Furipteridae > Furipterus > Furipterus horrens. The sequence goes on along the minus strand of NW_028327176.1, from coordinate 140,451,069 downwards.
TTTTTACAAATAATTTCATGTAAAATGTAGATAAAGGGGATATTGCTATTACCATTCTTTCACAGAT